>NW_026125295.1:27197500-28397500 GCF_943737965.1 Phodopus roborovskii | reverse complement strand
CTGTGATCAGGTTTTGTAGAACAACCAACACCTTTCTTTCACAAGTTTTCTGGGTCATGCTGTTTAACACAGCAGCAGGAAGTAAACTATGATGGAAATTGTTATTAGAGAATAGCATATTGATGCGATAAACCTGATCAGGCTTTTATGCCTTAGAATGTATTATGAGGGAAAAAAAATAAGAATTTTGGAGCTTTGAGCTAGAAAAGCCATTGAGAGTTCAGAGCTTAATAAGCTACTCCTGGAATTTAGAAGACTGTTCTTGGATCACTACAGATGATAGAGGCCTAGATCGTGAAGTTCCAGAGGCAATATTGAGAAGCCTGCAAAGACTATGAGAACTGATCATGTGATAATTTCAACTAAGAATCTGTGGTTTCTGCTAGGCTAGTATCTAATTGACTATGATTAAAAAGTGACCAGCACTGGGACAATTGGTGGTGATTATCTGGGGCTAAAAAAATCATCTGTAATCAATAAGATACCAGTATCGCTAAGGTGAAATCTGGGAAGCATTTCAAGATCAGTGCACAGAATCTGTGGTTTGTTGAGGGGCCAAAGGATACATCACAAGTTGGAAGTTGAATCTTACAATGTGTAAGAGTCACCCACATGTTTTGGCTTTGAAAGGCATAAAGCGGTCATTATAAAAAGCTTAGGCTTTGCACCATTGGAGGCTGAGAAACTCTTGGTAGAAACACATTCTCAGCTGCAGTGGAGACACTACCGTATTGAGACTATAGACCATGCACCAAAGACAGATGCGGCTGGCTCTGATTGCAGCCCCTCAAAAACTGCTTCCAGCATATGGTGCCTGAACTTGGGGCTGGGAACAGGGAACAGAAATGGATAGTGTATGGCCCAGCAATGTGAGAACATACAGATGGTGCCAACATGTGACTCCGGAACATGGGACTGAGTACAGGGGACATAAGTGATGGACACTGCAGAAGAATAGACACCACAAAGGTGAAGTGAGCACTCGAAAAAAGAAGTGAAATAACCTGCGGTGAGTGAATGTCGGGAGTAAAGCTGTATATAATTGTGGATGTGAAACAGAGACATATCAGACAGATGGTAAAGAAGTGAGTTAGTTAACCTCAAGGGTTATAATGTAAATAATTAGAGATATAAGACAGGAAAATATTAGTCAGATGATTATATATTTACTTGGGTATATTTTAATAGCTGAGTTAGCTGGAGTAAAGCAGGAGCAAGTACAGAAATGTTTAGAATTTGAAAGTTTTGTAAGGATCCTTCCCCCTCATAGAAGCCGCTACTGCAGCTGTTCTAGACCTGCACCGGGGCTTGGGGAAGCAAAAGTGAGGTCCCGCTTATGCACTAGGTCAGCAGGACCTGTGGGTGCCAAGAACTTAGAGTTGCTACAATGGTGGTCGCTTACTTTTCAAACAGCTGCAGTCATAGATGAGCTGCAGGGAGCCAGCCCAGGCCCAGAGAGCAAAGGCAGAGCTTTAGGAACTGCTGCCATGGCTAACGCCCAGCCAAGTGTATGGAAAAATTAATGCAGCCTGTCAGAAACTGTTTCAAGGCCTCATAGGAAAACAAAGTGACATGATGAATTTATTGGGATTTGTTCAGATTTTGGATGTTCATAATTCAAGGGTTAGCTATAACAGCTGCATTGCAAGAGAATTCAATTAAGGATGTTCTATTTCAACAAACTAATATTGGTATAAAGAAAAGGAAAGCTGAAAGATGTATGTATGTTCTGTATGTATAGTGTGGCCACACGTGTGTCTGAAGTGTGATTGTGAACGTGTGAATCCCAACAATAGGTACTACTTGAATTGCTTGGGATATAGAAAAAAAAAAAAAAAAGACATCAGGTCACTTTCTTAATTGGAAGGGTTGGAGATCTGTGTTTCCCAAGGCTGGCTCCCAGAGTGGAAGAGCAGGAAATGGTCGAAGCCAGAATGGCCTGAGAGCCAGAGGAATCTGTATGGATGGTTCAAAAGAGTTTAGCAGAGGAGAGGATACAAAACTCTTCCTAAATTTGGTGGTTATAAAAGAAATTGAGAGAATGGAGGTTAATATGAGATTTGAGAAAAGCTATTGAGAAAAAGCCTTAGGGAACTGCAGCCCTGTTAGGCCACCTAGAAAGGTGTCAATGAAAATGCAAATAAGACCATGTCAGCTAATGATGGCTTTACAGATCAGATTAGAAAAAGAATTTTCAAAAGTACTTGGGACATATGTTACATCCTAAAGAAATTAGGCCTCAAAAATTATAAATTAGAAAAGATAGCTTGTGATCATTGAATGATTTTCAGAAGTTATTGGGAAATATTCCAATGGTTACATCCCTTTTCTTAAATGCACCTACTGGTGATTTGAAACCTTTAGGCCATATCCTAAAAGGAGATAGTGGTCCCAATTTACCTAGTCAGCTAACTAAAAAGACTAGACAAGTTCTCCTAAAATTGGAGAATGCAATCCAACATCAGCAGATATGGTATATTGACTATGCAAAACCATGGGATACTTATGTGCTTCCCACACAGCATAGTCCGACTTCTGTCTTATGGCAACCATTGTTATGGTTGCATTTACCTGTTTTCTCAGCCAAAGTATTAATCCTTATTTTGAAGCAATAGCTTGTATGGTACAAAAATGCTGTATGGAGTCTAGGAGATATTTTGGCAGGGAACCAAGTGTAATATATGTTCTTTATACCAAACAGCAAGTTGATTGGTTATTTCAAAACAGTGATTCATGGGCAATTGCTCTTGCTCAGTTTGGGGGAAAAATTGATAATCAGCTTCCAGCTTATAGATTGTTGCAATTTGCACTAATGCATCCTTTTATATTCCCTAAAATTGTAAGGAGTAATCCTGTAAAAAATGCCATGTAAGTTTTTACTGATGGTTCTGTAAGGATGGAAAAATACAGCCTAACTCTCCAATGACCCCAGGAAGTGAGAAGTTTAAAAATACTATCTAAAAAGCCCTAAATACCTTAAATTCCAGACCCTGTCCTCTGCCTATAAATAGGTGAAAGGTCTAGGAGCCCACGCAAATGCAGACTTCTGGGGCTATAGAAAACTGATTGGTCTATAAAGTGTGGGCTTAGATGATTTTAAATGATTGGGCTTAAAAACTATAAAATGGTTTAAATTGATTGGCCTGCACCGTGTGGGCTCTTGATGCTATGAAATAATTGGTTTACAATGCATGGGCTTTGTTGTAAACCCTATAAAAGCTGTCTCAATTCTGTACTCGGGGTCCTCAGTCCTTTACCCCTGCATGGTGTATGACTGTGGACCCCAGTGCACTTAGAATAAAAAGTCCTCATGCTGTTGCATCAAGACCACTTCTCATGAGTGATTTGGGGTGTCGCCTTTCCTGAATCAGAGTGTGAAGGTTCACGCTCTGTGGGTCTTTCATTTGGTTCATTGGCCGGGAATCTGTGACCACCCCTCACACCCGAGAACCAACTTGGAGGTAAGGGGATCCCCCCCTGGTGTGTGTGTGTGTGTGTGTGTGTGTGTGTGTGTGTGTGTGTGTGTGTGTGCCTGGTCTCTGTTCTAAGTATCTGAACACACGTTTTCGGTTTCGCTTTGCAGCTGTCCTCTGGGGCCTTAAGGACCAGAGGACTGTGATTAGCAGACATGCTAGGAGGATCACAGGCTGTTGCCTTGGGGAATGCCCTGGGAGGTGTGGGAGCCCAGGGACACCTGGTGGACACCTTCTATCGGTCGGTAGTATGGAGATCTATTGTTGAAGCGGCTGTCCAATTCTTTTGCCTGCTGGTGGAGGACGCAGACAAGTCACCTGTGTCTGGATCTGTTGGTTTCTGTTTCATGCGTTTTCGTTCTGTATGTCTTTGGTGTCTTTGTCTACAGTTTTATCATAGGACAGACAGTGACGACTGATGACTCCCCTTAGTTTAACTCTTGACCACTGTACTGAAGTTAAGTCTCAGGCCCATAATTTGTCAGTTGAGATTAGGGAGATCTTGACAGACTTTTTGCACCTCTGGGTGGCCGACATTCGGTGTTGGACGGCCACCAGAAGGAACCTTTTTAATTCTGAGATTATCCAAGATGTTAAGGCAACTGTCTTTCAGACTGGACCTGGCTCTCATCCTGACCTGCCACCCATGAGGACTTGTGTGGGGCCATCTTTGGGGCCAGGAGACCCAGCAAGACTGTGAACACACCCATCCCACGTCCCCCAGGAGTGTGCTGGGGCCACTGGAGCTGAGCCACAGCCGAGCGGCCTTGGGCCAAGGCAGCTGGCAGACACGGGGTGCCCTCCCCATTCTGGTCCCTGTGAGGTGACCGGCCAGAGGCTACCCCTATCCTTCTCGGTGTTTCTCAAAGTCATTCTTGATACAGTTCTGATCCTTCACCTGGATGGATGAGCTAGAGACCAGGGTGGTGCAGGGGGACCTTCTGCCCCCATCCTCTGAAGCTCAGGCGGAGAGGAGCCACGACAGAGTTGGTCCCCTAGTGTCAAGTGGCCAGATTGCAGCCTCTCCAACACTGGCCCTTCTCAGATCAGTTTTCTTTGGAAAACTAATCATCTTCCTTTCTCAGAGGATCCCCAACACCTTACGGGGTTGGTGGAGTCCCTTATATTTTCTCACCAGCCTACTTGGGACAACTGCCAATAGCTGCTGCAGACACTCTTCACAACTGAGGAGTGGGAGAGAATACTGTTAAAGGCTAGAAAAAAATGTCCCTGGGAACAACGAGAGGCCCACACAGCTGCAAAACGAGATTGACTTGGGATTCTCCTTGACTTGCCCCAGTTGGAACTTCAACACCACTAAAGGTAGGGAGACCTTGAAAGTCTATCGCCAGGCTCTGGTGGTGGGTCTCCCAGGTGCCGTAAGACCAATTTGGTTAAGGTAACGAGAGTACTCCTTTTGACCCTACCTCAGAAGACCAGAGAGCTTCCATGGTTCTGGCATTCATAGGGCAATGGGCCCCAGATATTAGAAAGACACTCCAGAAACTGGAAGGGTTACAGCAGAGTTACTTGATTTAATGAAAGAGGCATAGAAAGTGTAGTACAAAAGTGTGACCAAGGAAGAGAAAGAGAGAGACAGAAAAAGGGAGAGAAAAAGACAGAAAAAAGAGAAGAGAGAGACAGAAAAAAGAGAAAGAGAATAGAGAGAGACAGAGAAAAGAGAAAGAGAATAGAGAGAGGCAGAGAAAAGAGTGAGAGAAATGGACAGAGAAAAGAGAGATAAGAGAGAGAAGAAAGGCCTGCCAGAAGACAGAAAAGAATTTGACTAAAATCTTGGCCATAGTGGTTAAAGGAAAAAATAGTAAAGAGAGAAAAACACAGTTAAAAAATTTAAAACAGGCCCTAGACAGCCAAGAAACCTGGGCAACAGGACCCCACTCGAGAAGGACCAGTGTGCATATTGTAAAGAGAAAGGACACTGGACCAAGGACAGCCCCAAGAAGACAAACAAGGGATCGAAGGTCCTAGCCCTGGGGAAAGATAAAGATTAAGGAAGATGGGATTCAGACCCCCTCCCCAAGCCCAAGATAACTTAGAAAATGGAGGGGCAACCAGTTAAACTTTTGGTGGATACCAGAGCAGAGCATTCCATGCTGATACAGCCATTAGAAAAATTAAAAGACAAAAATCTTGGGTAATGGGTGCCACAGAGCAATAGCAGTAGTCATGGACTACCCGAAGAACAGTGGACCTTGGCATGGGCCGGGTATCCCACTCATTCGAGGTTACATCCCACCAGCCAACCACTTTTTGCCTTTGAATGGAGGGACCCCGACACGGGCACGGCCGGGCAGCTCACCTGGATCCGACTGCCCCAAGGGTTCAAAAACTCCACAACCATTTTTGATGAGGCCCTTCATAAAGATCTGGCCAGCTTCAGGATCCAACACCCACCCCAGATGACCCTTCTCCATTGTATGGATGACCTACTTCTAGCGGGAGCCACCCAACAGGACTGCTTGGAAGGAACAAAAGCATTGCTGCTGAAATTGTCTGACCTAGGCTAATGAGCCTCAGCCAAAAAGGCCCAGATTTGCAGGAGAGAGGTAACGTACCTGGGGTACAGTCTACGGGATGGGCAACGATGGTTGACTGAAAACTGTAGTCTAGTCCAGATACTAGCCCCAACCATGGCCAGGCAAGTAAGAGAATTTCTGGGGACAGCTGGGTTTTGCAGGCTATGGATCCCGGGGTTCACAACCTTAGCAGCTCCACTCTACCCACTGACTAAAGAAAAAAATAAAATTCTCCTGGTCCCCAGATCATCAGGAGGCCTTTCCTGAGTCAGAGTGTGAAGGTCCACACTCCGTGGGTCTTTCAGTTCTTCTAAAGAAAAGCAGCTTATGTTATTGATGGAAAAGAATATGTAGTAAAGACAGATCCAGCTTCAGCTCAGATAGGAGCTATTGCAATAGTTTTTCAGCTTCTAATGAATGATTCATTTAACTTATATACTGATAGTCATTATGTTTTCAGAGCTCTTCAAGTTATAGAGACAGTTCCATACATTGGAACTAGTAATAATCAGGTTAAAATGCTGTTTGAGCAAATTCAAAGTGCCATTCATCATAGAAAGGCATCATGCTTTGTGGGTCATATAAGAGCACATTTAAACATTCTTAGTCCACTGGCTGAAGGTAATGAGTCAGCTGATAGATTGACAAAAATGGCATATTATCTTAGGTAGAATTAGCTCAACAGTCACCCAGCATTCATCATTAAAATAGTAATAGTCTAAGAAAACAGTTTGGTTTAACTAGAGAGACTGCTCAGCAGGTTATCAAACAATGTGATGTGTGCCTACAATGTGTGCCTGTAAATGATGTAGGAGTAAATCCTCAAGGCCTGCTACCTAATCATTTATGGCAAATGGATGTTACTCATATTGCAGAATTTGGCAGATTAAAATATATGCACGTGGCAGTCGATACATATTCAGGCTTCCTAATGGCTACTGCACAAGCATGTGATAAGTCACTATTTAAAATGTTTTGCTAACATGGGAGTTCCAAAGTCAGACAATGGATCTGTATATACCAGTAAAGCATTTCAGCAAGTTTGTGCTCAATGGAAAACTGAACACAGACTAGGCAAGTTCCTTATAATCCACAAGGGCAAGAAATTGTGGAGCATGCTCATAGCTCCTTGAAAACACAACTTATAAAAATAAGGAAAGGGGAGTTGTGCCCCCAGTCTCTGCATGATTCATTAAATCATGCACTCTTCGTTATAAATGTCTTAAATGTGGAGGCCAGTGAGCAATCTGCAGCTGACAGATTATGGCATGATGGAACTCAAGCGACATTTGCTCATGTCAAATGGAAAGATCCATGCACTAAGCAATGGAAAGGACCTTATCCTGTCTTAATATGGGGTCGAGGGCATGTTTGTATTTTCTCACTGGAAGAAAATGAGGCCCGATGGCTGCCAGACCATTTGGTGAGATGCTTGGAACAGAGGAAAACTGGACCTGAGTCCACCCCGGGAGCCTGTCCAAGCTGGTTCAATTGAGGCTTACTGAACCTGTATTTCTAATGTTATAATCCGAGAAAGAAAGAAAACAATTGGTTCAAGATTTTCAGAAGGAAAGGATATTAGAGACTTTCATTTTGGTTCAAGATTTCCAGTTTCCCAACAAGCCTGCTGCATCTTAGGACAATTGAAAGCTATTGTCGACATGGTGTGGGGCAAAAGTCCATCATCAGTATTTGAGCGGGCAATGAACAAAACACTTGCAGTTAATATTTAATACTCAAGAATTGTGGTTTCTCAAACTTGTCTTTGGAAATTATAAGCAGCAGTGCATTAGAGTTTAGAGAGGGAAAAAAGTAAGGGTTTAGAATTGTGGAGTTATTTATACTTCATTCACCATGAGAAAATTTTATTGTTCTTTGATTGAATTGAAATTATGAGAATTGTAATTTAGTCAATTATGTGTCAATTGTTAATAAGAATCATATTGGAACCATTAATGTTTACAACCTTTGCTATACTAGATAAGTTATGAATGAAAAAGTCAGCTCATTCTGTTAAGAATTAGATATGATGCTTATGAATTGTTAGATACAATGCAATTGAATAGGCAGATTTAGATTTTAATATAACAAAAGCCACTTAAGACATCACAGACCAATTTTAAAAGGCTATATTATCTGGATTCATCCTGTCCTTTTGCAGGAGATGCTGTAGCCACAGAAGCATATGCATTATCGAGCTTGCTCGGGAACTCTCTGTGAGAAGTTGGCTCAGATGTGTTGGCATCGAACTATGCACTATCCCCTAATGTTCTTTATTACAGAGGCTGGTAGTCAGAGACGGGTAGTCTTTTCGCCTCCAAGCTCCTTAAGACAGGACACACATTACAGAATGTGTGCTTCCTATGGTGGGTAAGGCTGGAAGGTTGAAGAAGACCATCTAAGACAGACACAGTCATCTGTCCTGTAGCAGAAGCACAGGTATTTTTTAAATTATATTAAGAAGGGAGAATTTGTGGGTGTCCATAAAGATGGCTATAGTCCGTCTTGGCACAAGGACGGATAGTTCAAAGCTGTCAGCAAGTCATAAAACATAAAGGTCAAAGGTGTGGCTACAGAAGGATGTTTGGGCCATCTTAGTCCAAATAACAGCAGACCTGAATCTGAGGTGTGGCTACTCCTGACCTTAAGACTAGGGAACAAGAAGTTAGAGCTAAGGTGTGGTTACTGAACCCTTAGAATAAGTGAGGAAGAAAAGTCTGTTCCATTTACATGATACTGTGTTCCCCTTTTTGGTTATGGTTTATAAGTGTGGCGAAAAATAAACTTGTGGCATTTCAGTATTGACTGATCTGCCCCCCTGACCTTTCTTCTGTGTCTCTGTCTTTCTTTATTATCTATAGCTAGCCTTTCCCTCATCCACACACCCATTCAAGTATGGACTTGGGGGGGGGCACTCGGCTGGCTCCAATTGCAGCCCTGCAAAGACCACTCCTGAAACTCCAGTTGTTTTGCCAGAATGTTCTCTTCCTTATTAACATGTAACTTAAGTCTTAAGGTTTAAAAAGTAGGAAGAAAACTAGCAAGCAAGAATAAGTGAGCACTGTTTAGAAGCCATTTAGTTTTCTTCTGGGGATTTCTATGCAAAAGGGAATGGTTCTTGAGAACAGAACAGGTTAACACAAGAATCTGAGGCAGGTATTTCATTATACAGATCTGGATGTGCAGCCTTGCCAGGCCTTCTCAAATTGGCTGCTCCAGTTGAACAGACCAGGTTGTTGAACCAGACACAATCACAGTCCTATCTCTTGGGGTTCCATTCTTGGCATCATGCTACACCATCCCAACAGCAATGCTGAGAACTAGGCCAACAGCTTCCTTTAGATGTGTAGACTGTGAAGGCTGTAGATTTTGGCTTGGAGGGTCCTTCTTGAATTTCTGCCCTGTTGGATCTACTCTCCAGATATTCTTTAAAAGAGGCATCACCACCATGGGCTCCCCAATAGCTTCCAAAGCCCTTCCAGTAAACAGCACGTGTATGATGATCAAACCCAAGTCAAGACTAGATGGAAGATGTGAATGTGCAGTTCTAGAGCTCATGTCAGGTCTTGTCCAGAACTTTCTCAAGTGTGGTTTAGGAGAGTGTTTAGCTTTGCTGTGTTGTTTTGTTCTCATCTCCTTCCCATAGTATTAAATTGTTAACTTGTCCATTCTCAAATATATCTATTACATTTTTTAAGGGCATCATTTCAATGTATTTTTCACAATGGGAATTTGAATGCTCAGCATTGTCAAGATATAAATGGTGTCATGAACTCGCCCTTCTCCCCAGAGTCCCTCTTTACCTACCTAGCAAAGTTAGAATAAAGCGAGAGGTAAACTGTCCTGTTGTGTCACCAACAGAGCTCTCTGTTCTTTGGATGCCTCTTGATAAGCCTGCCAAATTCATATCCCAAATCAGGTGTTTGACTTTTCCTTTGCCTTTTGTCTCAATTGTTCCTCCCTATAGCATCTCACAAAGTCTCTCCCTTCCCGGCATTCCCATCTCCATTTAAGCTATATCTATCTAAAATAGCTGCTGTGTGTCTGAAAACTTTATTTTGGAAACATTTTCTTTCTCTTGGAAGTTAATCGTAAGCTGCTTAAGTGCAAATTATCTTCTTGATAATTGTTTCTCTTCACTGTGCAACCGATTCAATCAAACCATAGATCATCTATAAATGTTCATTTATTTAGAGGGAATTGACAATAAAAGCTATGTTTATGAGGCACTTATATATTTTCTTTTAGCTAAGCGCTACTTTTAATGACTGTGGATTTCCTTCATCAGTGTTCTGTTTAAATGCATTGCCTATTCCGAGTATTGGGTTCCCCATAGCTATCAGTGCTTTTGTGTTTTGGAGCCTAGAAACTGCTTTTCTATGAACTATAAAAATAAGAGCATGAAACTTAATTGCAGTCATACATATTACTATATATAGAACTATAATATTAGGGATAGAGAATTCTTTATTTTCAAGTGTGTTACTCTGGGCACAAGGGGACAGTGGTGGCATTCCTGGCTTCTACCTACCATATTTCAGTGCCACCCTTCTCATTCATTGTAGAAAATAGACAAATGACTCCAGACCTTGGCAAACATCAATTCAGTAGAAAACGTTTCCATGATATATCTATATATGAGAAACTATTGCTCAGGTTTCCAAGTTATTCTTTTTCAAAGGATGCTTTGGTCCTAGAAATAGTAGTTTACATCCTATGCTTTGGTTTTCTCATTAACACCCCTTTCCATGAACTCATGCCAAAATCTTCATATAAACAAATCTAGTTATTTGTGATTTTGTCTCACATATTTTACATTCAAGTTTGAATGGTAAGGGTGATGTGTTAATTTTTTTTCCAGAAAGGCTTAAACAGATGTCTTCTCACTCAAGGGCTCTGTGAACATACCAAAGTAACAACTACACCAACATTCAATTTGAGGACTCTTACAGGAGTGTGGTTGAAAGGTTCTGTATAGGGGGCTCATGGGTGTCTCTTAGGCAGCTGCAGTGTGAAAAAGCCCAGCCCATCTTGGTTGATTGATAACTCACAAGGCGTACATCCCTACAGCTCTCAGCACAACTTGCAGACAGCTCAAATGACAGCCAAGGCTCCTCACAGTGGTTTTGATAACTGATCCTTTGCTCTCTGGGAGGGGTCTCATGCCTGTTGTATATCTCAGCTTTCTCTCATCAGTGAGATTGGTTTACTTCCTGAGAGTTATGAGCTCCCATTTTCCTTCCAGATGGGAATGTTTCAATTAGGGGAAAACTCCCAGAGCCAAAGACTCTTCACAGCCATCACCCTCAAAAATAGAAGATATGAAATCCCATTAACTGCATGGAAATAACTTAAAAAAAATAACAATCACACTTTAAAGTTCATGGATAGTAGAACTGAAATGCCAATTTATAGGTAGTTAGGATTGGTCATTCTACTTTTCTATGCAGTAATAATCTATTTGACACGCTCCTGTTTCGGGAATTTCTGGACATCCTGCATACTCAGGACCTCAGGCTCACTGCCAAGTCTGACCATCTATCTATGCAGATGAAGACCCAGCCTTCTTTATTACCCAAAGTCAGCCAGAATCTCTCCAGCCAGGTGGACCTGCTGTGACCCCATGGATTCTAACCCTAGCACCTCTGAACTGCCACCTGGATTGGAACATTTAATTCCGGTAAGTTCAAACAGATAAAATATTCATAAACAGGATCATGCTTCCAGTTTACTCATAGGCAGGCAATCACTGTCGTTCATAACATTTAGACTTTTACAGGAGTATAAAAGCACACTTTTTTTGACAAAGGGGGCCACTCGATGCCCTCGTCTGTCCTGGGACTCTTTTAAATTCCTCATAATCTATCTACCTCAGTATTCCAACTGTAGAGATCATGACACAACTCACACACCATGGCTATGTATTCTAAAATGAATCACTGATTTTTATGGATTTGTCTTATTTCTGAAGTAAAGTTTGAATGCCTTAGGAAATTGTATTTCCTATTACCTTGGAAATGATTTAGGATAATGGTCAAATGCTAGTATATATGTAGCACAAGTTTCTAGGCTTTTTAAAAATAAGCACATTATACAATATATTCCTCCTTAATTTATTATTTGACAATTTCATACCTGTCTACAATAAAATTCTAGTCGTATTAATCCACCTACCTTCTCCTGCCCCACCCCTACCCTATTTCCTACCTAAGTCCTCACCTCACTTTCCTCTGTGTGTGTGTGTGTGTGTGTGTGTGTGTGTGTGTGTGTTTATTGTTTGTTTGTAAAGCACTGAGTTTAAACAGGGATATGCCTGGACATGAGTATTGACCTATCCACAAGTGCATAGGTAAGACACTAGAGGTTAAGTCACTAAATAGTGACTTCTTTCCCCCAGCATGTGAGACCCTGAGACCAACAACAGTTCTCAGAGGAGTGTTGAGCAACATGAGCCTCTTTATTACCTGTGCCTAAATGTTTACCAGCTGAGTGTTGTGTAGACTATATAAGGAGAAACACAGCTGCTGTGAATTCATAACCACAAGACAGTATTTCATAGTCATCTTCTCATTTGTGGCTCATTCTTTCTGCCCCATCTTCTGTGATGTTCTCTGAGCCTTGGAGTGGGTGACATGGGGATACAGGTGTTCTATTTCACTAAGCACTCAACAATCACTAGTTCTCAGTACCTTGGCCAGTGGTGGATTCTCTGCATTAATTCACCATTCATTACAAAGAGAAGTGTCTTTGATTAGGAATGAGGGCAGCACTAGTATTGGATATAAATATAAATATTTTGGAGGCAGTTTTATAATATACCTGTTTAGTAAAATGAAGGTAATAGGTTCATCCCTGGTGCCCGTGACCTTCCCAACCATGGGACTTTGACCTGGTCTCTGGTTTAGGGCATGAATTTCCATCTGCTAGATCTTATAAAAAATCAGTTGTTCACCTTCATAAGAGATGTGCCACTATTTCGGCAGTAGGAACATCTTGCCTAACATGATGATATTATAGTATACAAGGTGTGAAGCTCACAAACTGTTTGAAATCCATCAGCAAGAAGGAAACTTCTAGCTGAGTTAAAGTAGGATTTCCTTGAGTTCTGGAACCAAAGTTTATAGTAGGAGATCAATGGCAATGGTCATAACCTGTAGAGTTTGGGGAGCCTTTAGGACCTCCTTGATCAATAATTCCTTGGGAAATGTTCGATCCCTGACACTCGGATTTTTAAGCTAATAACCCATAGCTTCTGGGATAAGCATTCTACCCATCCATGGTACATCCATTCTGACAGTTTAAAATTATGAAGCTTATAAATTAGTAAGTTTTGATGTGAATTCTTAATGCATCCTTAGTTTTTGTTAACTCTCTTTCTGTACCTCCTGTTCTCCCCAACCCCTTCCCCTTGTTTAAAACTTGCCACTCCCAGTACTCCTTTCAGATACCTTATCAAAGGTATGCTACCTTCCTCAGTTTTTATAAGGCCCCTTCATTACCCACAGTCCTTCCATGCCCCTCTTGTTCCATTGTGGTTTCCACAGACAGCACAATTTAAATAAACACATACGTAAAGAACCAAAGCCATGCATATTTGAGAGAGAACATATGGTGTATGGTGTTTGATTTTCCAAGTTAGAGCTTGCCTCACTAGCTATGATATTTTCCAGTACCATCAATTCACCTACAAATTTTGTCGTTTCAATTTTCTTTACAGATGGGTAAAATACCCCTGAGTGCATGTACTGCATTTTCACTTCTTGGCTTTAGTTATTGGACATCTAGGATGACTCTGTTTCTTAACTATTTTGAATCGAGTGGCAGTGACCATATGTGTACAAACATCTCTGCAGTAAAACATAAAGTCCTCTGAGTACATGCAGAAGTGACATAGCTGGGACATATGGAAGTTTTATTTTCAGTCTCTTGCAAAACTTCCAGATTGATTTTCATTGTTCTGAATTCATTTACAATCCTGCCAAGAGTGTGAATTAGGGATAATAAGAGCTGATGCTCTGAAAGTGCTAGAAGGAAGGTAGTGAGTACATTCCACACAGTCATGGCTAGATCTTTCTGAACAGAACTCTCTCCAGTAGCACAGGAAATAAGATTGACAATCAACCAATGGTCTCTCATGAAACTGAATTAAGTACAAGCAAACTGTTAATGTGTGAAGACATAGCCTAGGAAATAGAAGTGGTATTGAAAACTGAATTTGGATTCTGTGCACAGTAGATCTACTATTTTCTTGTAATTAGTAAAGTTATAGTTTTCATTCACACTGCTTTTAGTATTAGACACACACAGTGTTTCAAATGCCAACAGTAAGAGAAGAAAATTCTGGGCTTTAGGGTACTGCATGTAGTTTAACATACCAATGTTAAGTTGATACTTGCTTTGTTTTATAAATTAGATAAGAGTCTATAGTTCAGTGTTTTTTCTAAAAGAGCATCTGGGGTTCAGCAAATATTTATAAGAAATACTCTGAAACATTTTTTTTTAAGAGTCAACAGCATGCTGGCCATGGTGACCCATACCCTGAACCAAACACTAAGGAGGCCAAGTCAGAGATGTCATAAGTGCAATGCTAGATTAGATAAGGAAACTAGATTAGATAAGGAAACACTGCTCAAAACATACTACAAACACACAATTCATAACATGTATGTTCATTTACCACAAATGATGACACCAAGCAAGAATAATTTTCAGGTGAGCAGATACACCTCCTTATTTGGATAAAGATGTTTCCATATTTTGCAAAAAATCTAGAAAGAACTTTGCTTTCTAATTTTTTTAAATATCTCAGGTTAAATCAAATTGACCTAATTCTCCACATTAATAGAAAGTTAATTTAATAGATTATATTTTAATGAAAAAGCTGTTAAAAATAGTTTTGTTAAAAAATAAACAGTTGTGAAAGGTTGATGCTGATAAATGTTGACAGCTGGTTATAAATAATAAAAATATGAATCCAAATTTGGTTGACTAAAACATCTGAATTTCTTAATTTTATTTTCCCTGTGACAGATAGATCACATTCTGATTCATCAGGACTTTGAGTTTGTGGAAGGTGTGTATTTTGTTCTATTCATCCTATTTCCAGAAAGACAATGAAAGTTAAGGCATACTAAACTCCACAAATACTGCATTCTAGACAACGCAGAATGGCAAACTTGATTGCTTACAATATCTTTCCTCATAGTATTTGAATAAGATGGTCTATCTAAAAATTTTCATTCCTAAAAATTAGGAATCTCTTGGTAAATATTATAATAGTCAACTGCCCTCATGATACAGATGCTAACTTGAAAAAAGAACACCCAAAGCTTATATTTGCTCTCACATCTATAAATGTTTTATCACCCTGCTTGGTTTCCTAGCTTCTGCCTGCTGAGTTGTGAGCGATGTGAGAATTTCACAGAACCTCCTTCCATGGTTCAGCTCTCACAGTGAATGGTCTTTTGGAATTAGGATGGTGGTGCTCTGTAAATCACTGGTAGTGCCATGCCTGGATTCTAGGTCTTATAGGGATCTTCTACTCTTCCTAGCTTAGCACAGGGACCTGTTGTGTTGGAGATGCTGTGCAGAGCATGGGCTAAGTGCTTACAGATGTCTCTACAGGTCCATTGTCTCCAGGTGTAAAAAGAAACTGAAGGAGCTGCAAGAAAATCATGGTAACTGCCAAGGGGAGGGAGAACAATGGGAAGATGTCTCCTATCTATCAGAGCATGACTTAACTGAAATCTAGAGCACCTCTATACAAAGTGTCTTTTCATTGGAAAAGTTAGAACATGCATTATGTGGCACATTTCTAGACTTTATTAAAATACATAGTTGTTTTTATTTAATTCAACTTGCCTTTAATGCACATTATTAAATATTATAATATTTTGGGCTATGTTTTTCTAAAACAAGTTTTTCTCTGGAAATAAACACTATCACTTCGTAATATTTTGTATATTAAGTATTTACAAAGATTCAATTTCAAGGCATACATTATTAAGAATTTTAAGCCCCAAAGTCAGATTTTATATATTAAACAGTCTCCTATTTCTATTTTTTAGATATGTAAGGTTCAAATATTTATTCAGCAAATATATTCCCTATGTAATATTAAACCACATTTACTAGTTCTCCAGTCCTTGATTAAAAAATACTCAGGTCTATGAATTTTGCTTATTTTCTTAAATGGAATTATTTTTAATATTAAAAATATAAAAGATGATGATTTCTCTATTTTCATCATCTGAGTTTATAACCAACATTTTTAATTTTATCTTATTAAAAAGTAAATAAATATAACTCTGTATTTGTGTTTTTATTATTTATTTATTTATTTATTTTTTCACTCCTAGGACTCTAACCTAGAGTCTTGTGCATACTAAGCAATTATGCTACTACCATTAAACTACATTTGTAGTCCTGTTATGCATTCATTTTGTTGGTTTTAATTTCCAAGGAACTGGAAGAAAACTGGAAGCTTGGTAATAGACCATGTTACATAATTTAACTGCTATTTGAGTAATAGATGCTCTCTCAGTAAAAAAATTAATCTTCAAAGTAGTTTTGTAAATCTTTGCAAAACTACTTGTGGCAGGTGTTGTTAACATGCCAATTTTTTGTTTTGTTTTTCAAGACAAGGTTTCTCTGTATTGCTTTGGAGGCTGTCCTGGATCTCACTCTGTAGAACAGGCTGGCTTCGAACTAACAGAGACCTGCCTACTTTGCCTCCCAAGTGCTGGGATTAAAGGCATGAGCCACCAATGCCCAGCTGATAACATGCCAGGTTTAAGTGACTAAATCTAAGGCCTCCCCAAGTCTCATCGAAGACTCAAAATGAGTCCATAATACTAGAACTTCTGAAGGATATTTTTCTATGGGCAAATTTTTGCTGTCTCTAAATGAGAGGATTCCCATAGCTGGATTTTGATAAGATAATATTTAAGGATCTGCATTTAAATTTAACACCTGCGTGTTTTAGCATTTAAAAGAATACCAGTAAGGCAGAGGTCATTTGGAATGCCTTTGGCATTGTGATAGCATGGTACAGCACTGTGATATGACAGTTGAAATCTGAGCTTAGTGACCATGCACCTTTCTCACACTTGCCATTTGTCTGGCATCTACCTATACTCTTCAAGGAGACTCTGGGCTCAGTGCAATGTTATTACTCACCTTCCATTTTCAGTCTCTCCCATTTCACATGCCTGCATGGAGAGTAAGTCTCGACATTGCTTCACCATAATGCAAACACGCAAACACACACACACACACACACACACACACACACACACAGTTTATAAAACAAAATCTAAACCAAACTGATTTCCTACACTAATTCACATAATTTTAAAAACATCAACCATTCTTTAGCTTCTCCATAATACATGGCAATTATGCTACAGAAGTGAAGATTCATCCACACATGTGTCACCACTGTGCCTGACTCGTGCAGCAGTCTCCTTCATGAATTAGACCATAGAGGTATCAAAAAATGACTGTTTTATTTTCCGTTTCTCCCAGAGGTACTCGATTTCTTCTTTGTTTGCGAACCTCTCTTCCTTTACTTTTTCTTTTTCTTTCTTTCTTTCTTTTTTTCTGAGACAAGGTTTCTCTGTACTGGTTAGCTCTGTAGACAAGGCTGGCCTTGAACTCACAGAGATCCACCTGCCTCTGCCTTCCGAGTGCTAGAATTAAAGGTGTGTGCCACCAACTCCTGGCCCCCTCTTCCTTTTCTTTTGCTTTTCACTCCCCCAGACTGTATTATCTATACATACCTTCCTTTTTTCTCTTTTTGTGCTAACTAGAACACTATCTGGATATTACATGATCTTAGGAAAGTTGAGGATTCTAATGCACTGTTGATTATGATTTCCTGTTTTTGTTTTTTAGCCATTTTAGGTTTTGAAACTGCTAATAAGTACAAAATCAAGAACAAACTTGGGCAGAAAGTTTACTATGCAGTAGAAGAGTCTAATTGCTGCACACGCAATTGCTGTGGGGATTATAGGTGTTTCTCCATGAGGATTCTTGATAACTTGGGTCATGAAGTTGTAATTTTGAAGCGACCACTAAGATGTAGCTCTTGTTTCTGTCCCTGCTGCCTCCAGAAGGTTTGTGAAAACTTACCAACACAGTTTTCAAGATAGTTCAGCAGGAATTTTGGCCATGTTATTTATGCCTTAAAAAGTGATCCACAAGCAATATTTTCATCTTCTTCCAACTGTAGGAAGATAAACACTAAGTCCATGCCCCCTGACTAATCTCCCCTTAGTGGCTGAGTGACAGCTCAAACAACAGTTTCTGATGTTTAAAGGAAGAAATATTGTCCAAATCTGTTGTCAGAAATAATCATGACTGGCATGGACCAAAGTAATGGAGCTGCATGTCTGAGGATGCCTGAGTTGGAAGAAGGATGAATCCAACTTGTAATTTAGCTGATGACACTCCACTGGAGGACAAATAGAAAAAAAAAATCATATCCTGTATTTTTTATTTCTTCTCTTTTATTAAACACAGTAAGTTGTGTCTTCTGTAATAAACATTCCCCAGGAGGAGATGTCCTCGGCTGTCTGTTTCATATCACTTGATGGTCTACTCATTGAAAAATGTGCTTTTCAAAGCAGATACCAGGGCATAGAGACTTTATAGGGAGGGTAGCCTTTGTGTGGATTTCACTAGCCCAAGAACATGTCTGCCCACATACCCCAGTGATTCTATAAATAATATCCTTAAGCAGAGATAACAGGGAAAAAAGTTACTTAATGTTTAATACTATACTTACTTACTTTGAGAGAATGAGTTTATTTATAAAGAATTACTTTGTTTTCCAGGCTATTTATACTAGGTAAAATCTACCATGCACAGCAGTATCTGAGGAGAATGTGTTTGAGGAAAGTGCTACATTTGAATACCAGTATAACATGGTCATGAAGTTTGATCATCAGAAATGATTATTTACAGATAAACACAGCAATGCATTGTGATGCCCTCCTAGTAAATAAATATCAAATATCAAGGCCATAAGTCTAGTGCTCAGTTTCCTTTCCTTACACAGCATTAGGACTCAGAGTTGAAAATTCACCAATGGTCAGAGTTCTGTCCACACAAATAAGCCACTGTTAATACATCAGTGTGTTAATAATTTTGACAGTTTTTATAAATGGAGATATTAGTGAGGCATGCAAGCTTTTAAGTGTTCAAAATTCATCCCTTCTGTGTATTAGCTGAGAAATCTGATGCAAGTTAATTCATCTTACCTTGGTGTACTATCTCCTCCATGAACTAAGAAAAGAAATAACATTGATCTAATTAAGTGGTATTGTAGATCTACTCACTGTCATTCTAGGTAAATGAAGCCATAGACAATATGATGATAAACATATTTATCAATGTTCTGTTCCGTTTGTAGATAGAAGTGCAAGTTCCTCCTGGGGTGCCCATTGGTTTCGTTATTCAGAACTGGCACCCCTGTGTTCCAAAGTTTACAGTTCAAAATGAGAAGAAGCAGGCTGTTCTAAAAATTGTTGGTCCATGTATCACGTGCAGCTGTGTAGGAAGTGTTGATTTTGAGGTAACAGATGTGATCATGTTTATTGGATATCTTTTCCTTATAAATCAAACATATTTTGCGATGACCTGCAGTTGTATTAAGTGGAAATTTTTGTGCAAATATTTCAGAAAACAAATAACATGGTCAGAGAAATATTTTCTGGTCCAATGAAAGATCAGTGCTGATGCTGTTAAATAAGGAAAATGTGCAGTCATCTTAAAATATCCACAATTTCAGTACTGGCTACTTTTCTTATTGCTATGACTGATACCTGACAAGAAACAGTTTCAAGAAAAAAAGGTTTGTTGTGACCCACAGTTTAAGGATTCAGCAATGGTCAGTCACTGCATGCACATGCTACATAGACTTATGTGCAAGCAAAATACATTAAATAAAAATAAGTGAATCAGTTTTAGAAGAGAGAAGCTAGTGCAGGTATAGTGCCTACTGTCCAAGCATGCTTCCCTGTGATCTCCCTGTTCAATTGGTCCACTGAAAACATGTTTTACATTTACTTCCTGGAGGAATTTGTAAAGCTGATGGAATTTTTTTTTTTTTTTTTTTTTTTTTTTTTTGTCATTTTGACTTTTGACTCTCTGATTTTCTTCAGAAAACCTGAAAAAATATTAGGCCTATATTACATAGAGAAACAAAAATACTCCAAAGCTGGAGAAGAGGGATACCCCTTCCTGATAAACCTTTAAAACTCTCCGGAGTCACTCTGTCACATTGGTAGCCATGAAGGTTTTTTATTGATGTATTAAAATCCAGTTACATATACATGAAACCTTGTCTTCAGTGACCTAAAAATTTAATCACTGACATGGGCAGTTCTAAGAAAATACAATACAGAAACACTACAAGAGATTGCACAAGGCATGAACGTGTAAGTTTATTGGCATGTATGTATATAAAGACTATATGATATGTGTGTAAAAATAGATCTATATATGAAAGCATCTACATATGTGCAAAATTATTTATATTTTCAGAAACCGACAGAACTTAAGCTGGCATACAATTTACTTGCAACTAACAAGTGAAAACAATGGAGAAATATTGTGATTTTTTTCATGTGTAATTACCAAAATTTCTATTTTATGTAGCAACCCTTCCAATGTTTAGTTTCATGACAGCATGATTTGAATAGAGTGTCTATTCCCTCTCATACAAACCCTGGAACTGTTTAATTTTTTGAGAACTTCTTAAGCTCCTCTTTTTGTTCATTGACTTTTGTTTCTAATTCAGATCAAATCTCTGGATGAAGAAATTGTGATTGGCAGGATTTCCAAGCATTGGTCTGGTTTTCTGAAGGAGTTACTGACAGATGTGGACAGTTTTGGGATCCACTTCCCATTGGACCTTGATGTGAAGATGAAGGCTGTGATGCTTGGAGCATGCTTCCTCATAGTAAGTCTGTTCCTTGTAATTATTATTTCAGGTGGAGTCCCCAGAACCATATGGAGATAACATGGAAAACTTCACACTTAAAGATCACCATCTAAGTTAGGGAGATGGGAAATGGCTATGATCATATTTCATTGTATATATGCATGAGATTATAAAAAATTAAGAAAAAGCAAATTAACCTGTTATGAGCAGTTTTCCTGCCAGCCTGGTCCCATAGCCGCAGCAGCCCCAAATAATGCACAGGATGCTGTACTAAATATAAAGCTGTTGTCCAGTTACTTATTGGCTAGCTCTGTCTTAAATACTAACCCATCTTTATACTCCACATGTGAGAGTGTGCTATATTTTATTTTCTTCTCTGGCTTATTTCATGTAACTACTATCTTCCAGGTTAATTCATTTTTGTTGTTTATAAAAAGGTTTCATTCTTGTGAACATATAGCATCTCATTTGTACTATACATACCTCATTTCCCTTTGTTATTCTTTTCTTCTTTGGCTTGGTTTATACTTTGGTTATTCTTTGGTATCTTGTTTGTCCTTGCCTCTAGAAAAGGTCTTACCATGTAGAACAGTGTGGACTCACACTCAAAACTCTATTGCCTCCCACTTCTGAGTTCCTTCAGTTTTCTTGATTTGAAAAGTAGCCTCATTTCTGTTGCTGAAAATTGACTTTATCATTTTTCTTATTATCTAGGACTTCATGTTTTTTGAAAGCAGTAGCGGCCAGAGACCAAAATTCCCGATATGTCTATGAATCGATGAATGTGTCCTCAGAAAATGGGAAGCTAGAACACTGATTGGGATGAAAAGGAAACACAGTGGTTTCTTTCATTGAAATCACTCATCTATCCTTGAATTAAACTAGGTTGTGCCTAACACTACTGTCATATGAGTGGCTTTTCAAGTTATCTGTGGGGATCCGGCTTTGTGGGGCTATAGTCGATACTAGCCAATTTGCCCCTGGTTTGTACCTGAGAGGGGGAGTATGGATTGAGAAAGGGCAGATAAAGACATTAAAAGAAAGATAGAGACACAGGATAGAGTCAGAAGGGCAATTCAGTGAATACTGAAGCCCCAAGTTTATTCTTCACCATTCTCACACACCCCAACCCAAAAGGGGAACATGATATCATGTATGCTGAACAAATGGACTTTCTTCCTTAAGTCTCCAAGCATTTAGTAACCACACCTTAGACTTAATTTCTTGTTATCTTGCCTCGAGGGTCAAGAGTAATCACACCTCATACCAAGTCTGTCGTTATTTAGATAAGACACCCAAGGCCAAGAGCAAACATCCCACTGTAGCACGCCTTAGACCTTTAGGTCTTATGATTTCCTAAGGACAGATTTGAAGTCTCTGACCTTGAGCCAGGATGAATTAGATCCATATTTATGGGCACCAACAATTATCAGTTTATTTCCTAGCTCACTAGCTTATAGATGCTTTAGCAGATACTCACTTTTTCTTTGGGAAAATTAACATAATATTTAGAAACTTTATTGTTCCTGTCCTTGTTCTTCCATCAAAAAACAAAACAAAACAAAAACAAAAACAAAAAAACACTTGACAGGAGTGTTCCCCTGTGCCTGACCCTGTATCATTGCTGGTAGTAAAATTTTCTATTGGTAATGGTATTAAACTTTTAAAGTCTGAGTAAGGACTGTGAGAATCTAATGCATGCCCCTCCCAGACCATGAGTAATTTCTCAAACAAAAATGAGAAAAAGGCTTCATTGTGAAAACTAGTGATTTCAAAATACAGGAAAATGGCTCAGGCCAATGCAGAAAATTTTGAATATTAGATTTCTGTTCCATGGCTTTGAGTTTGCATCAAATTCACTATGAACATTGGGAAGACACTAATTCTTTTGCAGGAGAGAGAGAGAGAGATTCCTATGCAGCTACACTGACTTTCCTTTCTTTCAGCTTGTAAAAATGTGAAGACGGGCTTGAGGTGGGGGTGGGGTAAAGTCTGGAACAGGCTGAAAGTTGGTAGACAACACTGGACTTGAACATGAATAGATGGCGAGAATGCTGCTCCTTAGGTAATCAGCCACAGAGCTCTGACTGACCATCCTTTGCCACGTTTGTATAGTGAAAAGTACCCTAGTAACAGTTCATAAACTTGCCTACCTTGGAGATCTGCTGCTTGCCTGCTATGGACATTGTGTCCTGCTTGTGCTCTGTTAACATGTTGAAGTTTTTCTGCCTCAATACTCAACAAAATCATTGTATTTAAGATGTGCTCAGGCATACATGAAGAAAATATTAGGATACTATTCAAGGTCTGTCTTGCTTACTGCTCTATTGCTGTGAAGATACACCATGACCAAGGCAACTTACAAAAGAAAGCATTTGATTGGGGGCTTGATTACAGGTTCAGACGGTGAGCCCATGACCATCTTGGTTGGGAACATGGTGACAGGCAGGCATGGTTCTGGAGCAGTATCTGAGAGCTTGCATCTGATCCACAAGCAGAAGGCAGAGATTGTGAGACTGGATATGGTTTGGGCTTTTGAAACCTCCAAGCCCATTCCTGGTGACACACCTTTTCCAAAAGGCCATACTCCTAATCTGACCTAAACAAGACCCCACCTAAGAAAAAAATATTCAAATATATGAGCCTATGAAAGCCATCCTCATTCAAACCACCAAAGCTCCTAATGAAAACATTCACATACCAATTAGTGAAGAATAGTCAGGATCTACACTGCATCAACTGAGACAGCTGCTATGCAAAAGAAGAGAGAAGGCAGAATTTCTATTAGGAGTTGGACCGCAGTTTGAAAGCTAACCTACCATTACAGACAAGGAGGGAGAGGGTGAAAATAGGTGGCTCACCTTGCTAGCCATATTATGAAGATCAGGCTGCATACAGAGAGCAATCCAGGATTTTGAGAAGAATGGAGTAAGACATGCTGGCCAAGTGCCTTCTACTTCAAAAACGGAAATCAAGACATTTACGACAAACCTTCATGTTCGCTGAGGAGAACTTGGTTGAGCCATTAGATCTTATTTTTTCATCAATGGTTTCATGTAGTTCAGACTGCCTTAGAACTTGATATGTAGTCAAACATTATCATAAACTTCTGATCTGTCCACATCTTCCACCAACTAACTTTCAGGATACTAGGCATGTGCTACCATGCCCAGTTTTATTCAGCATTGGAAATTGCTTCGAGGGCTTTTTACATGGGGCAAACACTGTACATCTACATCTCCAGCCCTCCTTCTTGACACTTGTTAAGACTATAACGCTCCTTCAGAATAAGACTATAGAAGCTCCTTCTGAACAATTGCGTAGTCCCTCAAAACCATTTCATAGGCCTTTATTTATCCTGCTTTGATACAATATACATCCACTTCACTCCCCACTTCTCAGCAAAGTGTATACTTGAATGAAGCCTTATCATGCATTGTGCCCATTCATGCCTAAGCATTATCTTGATCCTGCCTCATCCATGAACTGGACTCTCTCTTTGTGGGTGTTGCTGTATCCCTAAGGCCTCACTTTAACCCTCAGTACTTTAGTTTGGTAGGGACCACTTTGTCCATCTTAGCTAAGAATGTCTATGACATGGTCAATACCTACATGATTTGGAGTCCTTACTACTTAAAGCTGGATTTATGGCCCATGCCCTGAAATCACTCTTCTTTCAAATGGGCAAGGGGAACTGATATATTCTACAAATATTATAAGTTCTCAAAATATCCAGGCCTCTCTACACAGGTTATGAAATTAATAGTCACTTAATTTAAATGCCAATAAAAACAAGGCAGTAGTTTTTAAAAGCATGTATACATTATTGAAATAAACTATATTATTTGTCAATATTTTGATGTAAATCAAAGGCCAAATATGGGCCAGCTCTTCTGTCTTTTCCATCTTACATAAAGGCACATTTTCTCCTTCTAAATGTGTGTATATTTGTGTGTTTAGGAAAGGTTGAATACACACATGCTGTGGTATATATGTGGAGGACAATTCTCTCCTTCCCCTGTGACCTGGAGGGATCAAATTTAGGTTGTGAGGACTGCAGAACAAAATCACTTTTACCTAATAAACTATGGCATGCATCCAAGGCACACATTTTATGAATTCATTCTAGAATCTGCTTGGGACTTTCTTTAGCTCCCTGGTTCTGTGATCTCCATTGAATGACTTCAAATGAGACACACAAATTGTAGTATAAGGGCCAGGTGGAATTTATTACAGAGTGATTTAAGGCACTTTCAAGGATGAGGGGTGCAAGGAACATAGGGACCTTTGTAAATTATGTGAGAGTGAAAATAGCCAGAGAGAACACAGGGCCAATCTATATTTTAGGCAAGCCATAAGATGTTTCTAAAATCTCTAAAATACTTAATTTTCCTGGGGAGTGACCTTTTGTCTAGAAGGTTTAAAGGCCTATTTCGACTTTAAAAAAATTTTGAGACATGGTCTCATGTAGTGCAGACAGGCCTCAAACTATGCAGTCAGGGATGACCTTCAACTCCTAATACTTTCTTGTCCACCTCCTGAGTGTTTGCTCCATAGAATAAGAACACAATGCCTGGCAAGAGAAACCAAAGGCTGTCTATAATGGAGTGTATTTGCTGGTGACTATGAACAGTTGTAGCTTTCTGTAATTAGAAGACTATATTATCTATTTGCCAGGAGTTTGGGCCATATGTGGATTTCATAAATAGAGAAAAAGGAGTCCCAGTTGACATAGATTACTAGCTTACAACAGAAAAATGACTCTTCCCATTTACATGAGCTGAGCTCACTGGCTCATGCTCCATCCATGTCACCAGACCTGAATTATCAAGCAACTCCTGTCAATTCCTGTTTGCTTCATTTCTCTATGTGTACATATATACATACACCTATATCCATGTATATAATCTGACACGTGCAAAATTATTACCATCCACTGGGTAGTTTAAACATAAGACTTATTCAAGTATTGTGTAACATACATCCATGTAACACTTTTACAAATGATATCTAAAATGCTTTTGAAAATAATGAACTTAACAAATATTGGATTTCTTAGTTTCTCAATGTTTTAAATGAACTCATATGGTATTTATGCATCATAAATGATCATTCTGGGCAGAAAACCATCTTATACTTGCCTCAATTCTTGATCTCTAGCTTACTCCCCCTGAAAAGATTTTTTTGGTGGGGGGGTATCCAGTGAGATGACACCACAAATAGTTATCTGGTGCCAAAGATGATTGTCTGAGTTCAACCCTCAGGACACTCATAGTGGAAGAAGAGAACTTTGAACATTATCTGAGTTTCACATGTGCACTGTGACACAAGAATGCACACTCGTAATTAAATAAATAATGCATTTTTACAGATTTTTTAGTTAGCACTGGGGTTGTTATTTAGTAGAAAAAAATGCCTTATTTACAAGGATGAGGGTCTAAGTTCGGATCCCAAGAATGACATAAATAGATACATGTGTTTGTTCTTCCTGTCACTCTGGGGGAGTAGAGATAGGCAGAGCATCTGAAGACAGCTCAATTCCTGGAGTTCATTGGCCAGCTAACCTAGATGAATTGACGAGCTTCAGATTCAAGTACAGAACATGTTTAAAAAAAAGTTATTGAGGCTAGACACACATGTGCACCCACATCCACATGTGCATTACCCACTTATACCGCCATAACAAGTACATATATTACACATAACACACACACACACACACTCCAAATGATCAGAAACCTTTCTCTATATGTGCATATAGAGAAATTTTCTCAGATATTTTAGTGATTTTCTTCTTAACACACTATAATTATAAAGTTATAGAGTTTGAGGCCAGCCTGGTCAAACAAAACAAGTTCCAGGACTGTCAAGCTTAGTCAGTGAAGGAAACCATGGAAAACTGAAAGCTGATCAAAATGTAATTAAATGAGGTGGCCATATTCCAGCCCCATCAGGCATCAGGACTTCTCAGCTTCAGCCATATTGTTCTGGTTTTGGAACCAAGGATAGACTAAAGGTGTTATGGAAGTTTCTTCTACAACTCAAGAAAGCTATTGAGGCCAAGCAAGTGTCAGGGGTATCCCTGAATGGAGGCCAAGAGAGATCATTGCATGAAGCTGTGAAAGCAAAGCCTGCATTGCTTTGGAGACCCCAAGATGTTGAAGATGCCAGAGCCATTGGGGGTTCCTGCCAAGAAAAGCTGCTAACAGGGAGTGGAACCATCCCAAGAGAAAGGAGTATATTGCAGTCAAAAGCTGAAATTAATTGGCACTCTGAAGAGTGTTTTGATATCAGACATGGAACTGCAGAGTTTGGAGTTTGCCCAGTTGGTTTTAAGAATTCCTTTGGTCCTGTATTTCCTCACTATGCTCCCTTCCCTACATTTTGGAATGGTTATGTATCATGTGCCATTGTATCTTGTAAGTATGTGATCTGTTTTTGATTTGATTCGATAGGTCATCACAGTGAAGAGTTTGCATGAATCTCAGAGAGATTTTGAACTTTCGACTTTAAAACATTCTTGAGGCTGTGATACAACTATGGGGATTTTTGAAGTGGACTAAATGCATTTTGCATTATGACATTGTTACATGCTTATCGGGGCTAGGGAGTGCAATTGGCCCCCATAAGCTGATAAGGAATGGCGCTATTAGGAGATGTGGTTTTGTTGCAATAGGCATGGCCTTGTTGGAGGAAGTGTGTCACTGTGAGGACGGGCATTGAGGTCTCATGTATGCCCAAGCCATGTCCAGTGTTTCACACCATTCCCTGTTGCCTGTGGGTCATGATGTAGGGCTCTCAGCTCATTCTCCATCATCATGTCTGCCTGAATACCACCACGTGCACTATGACGATAATGGGCTAAACCTCTTAACATGTCAGCCACCCCAATTAAATGTTGGGGTGTACTGAAAGCACAAGGGAAGGCAATTGTACATATGACACTTAGCTTCTGCAACCAGAAGCTATTTGGAAGGATGAACTTTGAAGCAATAATCATGTAGTTTTAAATGTAACCTCTTTTTTATTGATTTTTTAAAAAAAGTTAGCTTATGATATGCAATCTTTTTTTTTAGAGCTCACTTTAAAGTACTATGACCTTCCCACTTTAAAAAATTATACTAAGATAGTTTGGAATCGACATAAAATAGACATACAGATCAGTGGAAGATCGGAATGTCCAGAAATATATTTATATAATGAACATTTGATTTTTTTGTAGTATTCAAAAAAACATCAAAGGGAGAAAAAGTGTCAACAACAAAGTTTTCTGAAACAGCTGGGCATTTACACATGAGGGAGTCAATTGGATAATTACACCACAACACAAACATTCTTTCAAAATGAATCAATGGCAAATGCAAAAGAACTGAAATATTAATAGTAGTAGTAAGACATAAGAATAAAATACTAACCCTGGATTAGGGATGGTTTCTTATGTACAAAACATAAAGCTCAAGCAACAGTAGCAACAACACCAGACAAGTAATTTTACATCAAAATTAGAAACTTGTGTACTCAAATGCAAGTCATCTAGTAAGAAAACACATAGTTGGAGAAAATATTTACAAATCTTATAAGGACATGTTATCTATATATATGAAAAATCTGACAATTCAGTTAATAACAATATGATGTAAATAAAAAAAGGGCAAAGATGCTTAGGCAAAGAAGATGTACAGAAATCAATGGCATAAGAAAGAGCATTCAAGAGCATCAGTCATTATAAAAATGAGTCAAAAATATGAGTTATGCTTTTACACCCACAATGATGATTAAAATTCAAAAGATAGGCAATCCCAAGTGCTTGTGACAGTACAAAGAATGTAGATCCCTCTTATATAGCTTGATAGTGTAGCCAGTATGGAAAACACCATTTTGTATTTCAGCACAATTTTAAATATGGGTATACTATAATGGGTCTAAACAATTCTGAAGTTTACAAGTTTATCTTTTTGGGGGATTTTTTTTTATAAATCATGACTGTCTTTTAGATATTTGTCTGATTGCATTTTTGAATGTGCATAAGAGTTGATCATACAATATTTGTCCCTAAAATGATGAGAGTAGATTCTGTAATAACTTCAGTGACTTTGTAGACACTGCTAGAATTATCTTCTAAAATGCTGAGCTGGAAGCTGGGTTTGTATATTTCCTAATTCTAATTCATAACAAGACAAAGTAAACAAAGAATGATTCTTCTTAAGTCCGGGTCAATAGTGCATTTTGTTGCCATGGAGATTAGTTATAAATTCATGGGAATAAGTGCACTGAAAGTTAATATTTACCACAACCATATTTTACATGTTTTATTGTTACAAGCACTTTCCCACCAGCCTGGTCCCAGAGCCACGTCAGCCCCAAATAACACACAGAGGCAGTGTATTAATTATGAAACTGTTGACAGGTTACTAGTGTTTCTTATTGGCTAGCTCTGTCTTAAATATTAACCCATTTTTATCAATCTAAGTGTTTCCATGTTGTCTTATCTTACCAGAGAGAGGGTCTGGACCTCTTCTCTTACATCTCACATCTGGCTTTCTCTCTACTACATCTCCCAAAATCCTTCTTGTCTATCCTATCTATCCTCCTTATCCTGCCTAACTTGCTTTCCAATTGACCAACAGGGCCGTATTCATTTACCAATAAGAGAAACATGTTTAGAGAATGACATCTCCCATCATTTCATCTGGTTCTTACTTAGGCAAAATGTCAGCCTGTCTGTCCTTAATGATAGGATCGTAGAGAGGAGAAAAAGTCCATTTATTTTCCAATAATTCTGAAACATAAACAGTTTTATTAATGGAGATTGAAGTAGTCACATTGGGAATACTGTTAAGGATTCACTTAACTGGAAATGATGGGATCAACTTGAGCATGTTGTACTTTGACTAGTTCAAGCATAGAATACAAATGTAAAACATTAATGTCCACAGAAAACACTTTTTTAAAAATAGAGCATAGATAAAGAGAAAATAAAATCTTTATGCTGATTTCAGACTCCAGTTATGTTATTTCAGTAGTGTTGAAATTTAAAACTAAATGTTTAAATCAATTCAATATGTCTCTCTCTCTCTCTCTCTATATATATATATATATATATATATATATATATATTCTACAACTCACTATGAAATAGATGTGGGCATCCAGCACAGCACCCATCTGGTTAGCTGGATTACAACATTTGGCTGTAGTATAATAATGTATTTTGGAACTTATTTGATCTGTGATAGCATAAATTGGTTCTTTTCAGAATGTTACATCATTATGGCTCCAACAAAATATTTTATATTTCATTTGAATTTAAACTTTCATTTTCACAGATGTAGTGAAATTTACTTAAAATGTTATAATTTTTTATCTACAACTCTAGATTTTGATAATGTAACTAAACTCTAGAAATGCTGCTTCTGTTTTATGCTGCTTTAATACTTCCTTCTTTATACTTGCAATGGGTTTATTATTTTATTTACTTTTAACCTTTAGCTAATGAATATTAGCTCATTAATTTTCTAGTTTTCTTAAATAAGTAATTGCAATTGTAGTCTCTTTTACTTTAGTTATATTTTATTTTTAAAAATAATAATTTAATTATTATATATTTTGATGTATCAAATTTTTTCATTTAGTTATTTTAATTCCTGAGACATTGAAATGTTTTCATATGTAGACAACACTTAAAACATTAATTAGTATTAATTTCTAATATACTATGACAACTAATGTTTTGAATGGTATCAGTTACCAAAAGTTGGTTGTGACATGTCTCTTGGTCTTCTATGGGATATTTTATTATTTTTTGTCAATGCAAGCATAAAGAAGGAACTATGGATCTCTGAGCAAGGAAAGACAGAAAAGATAGTTTCTGAAGAACATTGAAAACAAATGCTTCACACAGCAGCACACTCCTACATTCCAGTATTTCAATGTCTATACCTCCAAACACATCAGAACATTAAGTATTAAAAAGCAAGCAACAGAGATAAAATGCATGCTCCAAATCTGACCAAGAAGTATAATTTTTATTCTAACAAATTACCACAGAAGACAGTTAAACAAATTCCTGACATAAATGGACATATCATATAAAATAATTCAAATCAGTGATAAAGATAAGAAAAAAACCTTTCAAAATACAGAGAAAACAGCTGCCACTCAGGAATAGCAAAGTACTTGTAAAGTCTAATCTCAGAAACATAGACAGTGAAGATTGACAGGAGTTTGAGGTCAGTCTAGGCTACATGGTGAGCACCAGGCCAGCTAGAGCTGTGTAGTATGACACTACTTCCATCAACAAGGAAAAGAGAGATGCAATATCCTTTGCACTTATGGCATAGTGTAGCTTTTGTTAAAGATGGAATCAAAAGCTCTAAGTGACCGTTAAAAACTTCAGGAAGGGCATTGAGAACCTGCACCAAAAGTGGTATTTATGTCACTTCAGATGCAGATCAAAAGTATCCATAAGCTTCACAGTAAATAGTAGCATGTTGGTGATTACTGTCATGAAGTTTATTCTATCTTTATTAAGAAGTTAAAGTACTTTCTCTAAATATATTTTAAGTTTTATTTTATTAAAATTGCTAGTATGTTTTTTTAAAAAAATTTAAAAAGTTATTATTATTTTCAACTCATAATTCTGCTGCCCTCTTCTAGCTCCTTCATGTGCCTGCAGTCAGCTGACTGGCTAGGACTAGTTCATCCAGAAGGCTTCATTCACACAGTTCCTTTTTAGCTGGGGCAGAAGTCACAACAAGCCACAGATCGTTCATCACCTTGAAGGCTGGTCCAAGCTCTCACATGTGATGACTGTGATATCAAAGGAGCAAGGAAGCAATTTAAATGTTCATTAAAAGATAGAACAACTCCTACATGTCTTGTTTGAAACTGGTCTCAATCTTCTGATTTTAGCTCCTGCAAAATAGTGTGCTTCACACCCTTGCCACTGCCTCTCACTGGCTACCCTGTGGTCACAATTACTTTTGCTCTTCCCTATGCAAAATTTACTCTTCTAGTATCTTCAAAAGTCTATTTGAATTTGGGAATCAGGCTCAATCAAGACTGTTATTACACTCTCAGCATCTCTTGCAAAAACAATTGAGCATTCATGGATCCAGAGGCTTGAGGTAAAACTACAAACAAAACAAAACAAGGAACCACTGCCAATAAATGCAAGCGATAGCAGTCACTGGAGCTCAGCCGGTTTAGGGCTGCAGTCAGATGTGCTTTCAGTCCTCTTAGGGGAGTTAACTGATAAACAAACATCCTTTGCAACAGTGATGCTGTGCATGAAGGCACTCTCAAGTCATCACGTGCTTTTAGTATATTCACCTCCTTCAACTTACTCCTTTCATTTTCTCACAGGTCTCCTGTCTTCACACAGTCTTATTTCTGCTCCCCTATAAATTATGTACATATTATTACTTATACATCTCTCTATGTGTATTTATACATCTATGCATGTATGTATATGATTTTGTGAATCTGTATAAAATCTAGCATCCACAAATGAGAGAGAATATCTGAGACTTATCATTCTGAGTGTGCATTATTTTACATATGATGTTCACAGATGTGTCTATTTTTATGAAAACAATCTAATTTTATTCTGCTTCACTTGGGGTATTTTAAAGCTGTTGTAGATGAGACTTTCCCTGATTTCTCAGCATGTTTGTTATGTGAAAGTTACTGATTTGTTGTTAGTGATAGCGATGATGATTATAACCTGCTACTTTGCTGAAAATGTTTATCAGTTTCAAGTTTTCAAGGTCCATATATATATGGCTATAACCTCCAGTTAGGGATAACATAAGCTCTTCATTTCCTGTTAGCATCTTTTCCCTTCCTTCCTTCCTTTCTTCCTTCCTTCCTTCTTTAGTTCCTTCCTATCTTTCTTTCTCCCTTTCATTTTGTTTCTCTAGATGATAATATTTGTATACTATATTGAGTAAGAGTGGTGAAAATGTATACCCTCGTCTTTTTCCTTATTTTAGTGGAAGTACTTTGAGGTTTTTTTTTTTTTTTACATTTAATATAATGTTGGCTATAAGTTTGTTTTATACAGCCTTTATTGTATTGAGGTGCATCTCTTCTATCCTAATTGCTAAAGGATTTTTTTTTTATCATGAAGGATCCTTTATTTTCATTTTTGTATATGGTATATAATTTATTTGTTTATATATGATTTATTTTTTTAATTTCATGTTATATTCCAACCAGAGTTAAAATGCCCTTGCATCTCTGGAGTGAAACCAAATTGGTTTCATGATGAATATTCTTTTTTCTACAGGATTGTTGAGAATTTTTGCATCTATGTTCATCTGGGAGACTGACCTATGAATACATTTGTGTTGCATCATTATCTAACTATGGTATCAGGGCAAATCTGCCTTTGTGGAATGAGTTTGGTAGTATTTTCCCCTTTATATTCCAAAGAATAATCTCAAGATCAATAGTGTTAGTCCTTTAAAGGCCTGATAGAATTCATCAGAGACTTTAATGATTTTTTATTTCTTCTTCAATCCCCTTGTATGCTTTTTTATCTTTTAAAATTGTCTATAACTCCTTGGTTTAATTAAATAAGTCCTATGTGCCCAGAAATGTATCCTTTTCTTCTGGACTTTTTCAATTTATTAAAATTGAGAGTGAAGAAATATGCCTTAATAATACTTTGGATTTTGCTAGAATCTGTTATAACATGACCTTTTTATCTCTACTTGCATTAATTTAAATCCTATCTTTGTATTTTGTTAGTTTAGCAAGGGGCTTGTCAATTCAGTTTATCTTTAGAAAGAAATTAATTTATTTGGTTCTTATGAATTCTTTTTGTCTCTGTTTTTTCTATCGTTTTGTGCTTTGACTTATTCTTGCTTTTCTGGTATCTTGAAGTGAATCAAGGAACCGCCTATCCGATATCATTCTGGTATTTTAAAGTATGTATGTATGTATATATAGTATACCTGTACAGTTCTCTGTGACAACCATTGTTAAGGCAACAGGATGGTTCTAGTACATTATGCTTCATGTACATCAAAATATAACAATTATTGGATTTTTCTCCTGAATTCTTCCATGACCCATTCATCATTCAGTACCGTGTCATTCAAAATAAATGGGTATCTTAATTTTTTAACGGGAACCTAATCTACTTAGAAGAAAACACGGTAAAACTGAATACTACAGTTTTTCAATTCAGGGCTTCTCTATGTAACACCCCTAGCTGTCCTAAAACTCACTTTGCAGACCAGGGTGGCCTCAAACTTACAGAGATCCACCTGCCTCTACCTCCCAAGTTCTGGGATTAAAGGTGTGCCTCACCACTGTCCAGCTCTACTTTTTTGTTTGTTTGTTTGTTTGTTTGTTTAATAATGTAGGAGAAAGCAAGTTCTTAGTACTTGGAGACAGTCAGTGAGGTTCACAGGCCACCCATACAAGGATCACACCAAGTCAAGGACAAGCACTTCTGTTGTCCTCCAAAGGAAGGGGGGGGGCATAATGAAAACGCATGGAGTCTGTCTTGTGTTGGCCAGTTACTACTGTGTGTGGGGTTGTCCTGCACTGTGGTTGATGTATCCAGTGACATTCTAGTGAAGGGAATTGATTTTCTATCAGGAATTGGGAGGAATTGGGGGAAGGGAAAAAATTGATCAAAATATATTCTCAAAAAATTAAATAGAAATAAATCTTAAAAATTAAAGAAAATACAAATCACTTTCTTTTAAGATATAAAAGGAATGTGTAAATACTTACTTATGAGTATTAGTAAGGGATGGTGAAATACCAGAAAGTATACATTTTAAATAAAGAATTTATAACAGTTGAGTATTATATGCTAAATTCTAAATGAAAAACAATCCCAGACCAAATAATTTGTAATATTTAAGACAACTCATCTTAAAACAATCCATTTAATGGTGAAGATGCTATGTTACTGGTCACTCTAACCTGGGATAGAAGATAAAATTAATACCCAAGAGGCTAAATATGTGTATGCATGAGCTAATGTGACTGTGTGGATGTGTGGATGTGTGCCTTCCAATGAATTGGCATTTTAGGACCTCTGTTGATGGAGGAAGTGCTATGTGCTGTGAAAATATGTTTCTCTTATTGGTTGATGTACAGAGCTGTTTCAGACAATGGACAGGCAGGATTTAGCCAGGCAGGAATTTCAAACAGGGATAGAGATAGGTAGTAAGCAGAGTCAAAGAGATGCCATGTAGCTACCAGGAAGGTAGGCCTCTGGAGCATTCTCTGGTAAGATAAGGCCATGTGGAGATACATAGTTTAATAGAAATGGGTTAATAATTAAGAGAGATCTAGCCAGTAAAAAGCCTAAGCCAATGGCCAAACAATTATAAATACATATTAAGTCTCAGAACGGTAATTTTATAATGGCCACAGAGACCAAATTGGGTGGAGAGAAACTGATTCAGTGGGACTTGGACTAGTTGTAAAAAACTTGACACTCAATATTCCATTATTTTAAAAATGCAATTCTTTATCAATTTGCATCTTCATCAGAAATAAAAAAAAAAAAATACATGAAACTCCCTATGTAAAATGGAACTAAGCTGAAAACATTAACTTGCATGGCCACATTTCTAAGAGAAAATGAAAATTTTTGGAATTTCTACACTGCCCAGGAGTAAGTAATTGATGGATCTGAAATTTAGAGCTGCACTTGCTATATCTCACAGCTTGTAGTTTTCCATTCTAGACCAAATGAGAATGGCTTCGGCTGCTACAATGCGCATGGTGGTATCATCAATGGGAAGTCAACACTGAATTCTTGGACCTTCAGTTCCTTAAAGGACCTGGAGGTTGTATCAGGGCTGCTGTAAACACCTTGAAAATGTAATGATATGTGAACAGAAAATATTCTACTTTTAGTTTGCACTGAATCAAAAAGATTATCTAAACATTCCTACTTCTAGAAAATATCTCAACATTTCTGAAAAGACTATTTTCAACTACAATGTTAGTCTCTCTTAATCAATATTCCAGCTTTCTCCAAGACACTCTTTGTACTGATCCCATTTGTTTAAACTTTTGGTGAAGCGACTTTCCCTCTCCATTTCACTCTTCTCTCTCCCAGGTGGAATGGTTCTTGTGTGTTCATTTGCTGCTCAAATGCTCCATTCCAAGTATGCTGCCTCCTGGAGTTCCAGGTCTAGATGGCTGCTCCTTCAGCTTGAGCAAATCTCAGGAATCAATGCGACTTCCTGTAGTTTATTTAATAGATGTTTTGACCCATGTAAAAATCATCTTTAAAGAACAGTGTCTGGTGGGGGGCTGAGATGACACTGAAGAATCTCTGCCCCATCAAGGAAGAATACATTGTTCTCTCACCGTTTCCATAGCCTTTTATGCAAATGTACTTAAATGTCTTATATCCTGGAAACATTACTATTGGCTTAATTGGGTTTCTCTTCCGCTGCTAGGTTACATAAGTATTTGAATACAAGCTTGACTGGCTTTTATATTCTCAGATTCCTGAAACTTAGTGAAAAATGTTATGCATTATTTATTGAAATGGAAGGAATAAAATTCCAAGGTCACCCTTCCACTTGTGCTTTGGGTAAATATGAATTATCTACAGAACTGTGAGCACTTTAGGTGGCTTTCATGAAACTTCCCCAAGCTGAAGCATAATGAAACGCTGAACAGATCCGGGAATGCCTCCTTGCCTTAAACAATGTTTCCAATTAGATTCTGCTTCTAGGTTTTATTTTCCCAGTGTGACTTAGTTAATGTTCTAACTAAAAAGAGAGTAAGTAACTTATTAAATTAATGTCTTACTGTGAGATAACGTGAGCAACCATTAGCATAAATCTCTCCAATAGCATTTGACAATAATCACTTATAATTACCTAGCTGACTACAAATGTAGTTGTTGGAAAGTAACTACATGAGGTTTTTTTTTTTATGCTTTTCTTCATTTGTTCTTTTTTTTTTTAATATGACACATAGTATATGAGAATGTCTTACAGGGACATTGACACTTAGGGTAGCATAAAAACAGTGAAGGCAGAAAGAAAGGAAGGAAGAAAGAAAGAAAGGACACTTTAGAGAGAGGAATTGCATTCAGGGAAGGTGTGTGTGGGGGTAAGTACAATACAGAACACAGATTTAAAAACACTGTCAACATTGAATATACTACTGAGCAAGTCTGCAGTCCAATCCAGACAGGAATCCTGGAATCTATGAGCCATGTAGGTATAGCAGAAATTGTCCTCTTTCAATACTGTACTAGAGTAGCAGCAAGAAGCCATTGTCAAAAGACCCCTGCTTTGTTGGTGTTTTGTAGGCTCCAGAGATAAAAGTCCTTCTCCACACAGGAAATAGGGCAAATATCAGGGAACTATACATTTAGACCTAGCCAGAAGAATATCTCTACCTAAAGAGGGAAACTGAGTCAGAACTGCGCAGTGTTCATGTGTTGGACAACTGGTGTGACACATAGACTAGTATTTGACTCACTCATCAGAAAAAGGACAAACAATGGCAAGTGTGTTAAAGGTCTTAGGGTATAAGGCTCTATCCATCTATCCAGTACCTAGAGACTGAAAGTCATTTGTAGTAATAAAGCTGGCCACCCAACCCCAAACCACATGCTCTGGCTGTGGGGCAACCCACAACAATCAACACAGAAAGCTGAATACCACAAAGGGTTGGTCCTCATTAGAGGGCACCAACTCAAGTGGCCAGGGAAGAAAATGAGCATCTACGCTCAAACAATTGATGGCACAAAAATGAACTGTGTACCTATGTCCATTTGGCTGGTCACATAGTGACAGAATATGAACCTATACAGATATGTAAGGGAACAGAGACAGACTATATATCCATGTGAGTGACTCCAGCGAGACATAATCAGAGCTTGATTTAGGTGAGTGACACACAGAGGAGACTCTACACTCCTGTCTTGTCCCCCTTCCTCTACTCTTAACTTGCACTGTTTAGTGGCTAACTTTAATTCTGTGGGTCAGTTTTGTCTGACTCTGTTCGCTTTCTTCCTCCCTTTAGAGATAGGGTCTCCCAAAGCACACAGATTGGCTTTTGCCCAGAGTCTCCCTGCCTTAGTCTTTTACACACTAGGAAAGCTGTTGGGCATCTGACTCCACTTCTTTACCTCTTTTTTGTTTTGTTCTAACTTCAGCTGGAGCTGCCTTGCCCCCTTAATACTTACATCAATAATTTTGTTCCAGAAACATAAAGACTAAATGATATAGGACTAATGAGTGCATCTGCCACCAAAGTGTAAATGAATGATCATTCAAAGTATGAAAAACCTAGGACTTATCCCAGTGATGCACATCATAACCCAACCTCATTCAAAAGCCCCACATCTTAATAGTTCCTAAGCTATGAACTGATCAACCAATAACCCATTAATGAGGTTAGAACCTTCATAACCTGATTGCCATTCTGGGTCCCAACTCTACACTATTATATTTGTGTTTAAACTTTCAGCACAGGTTTGGAAGTAAGTGACAGAGACAAACCATAACAAACTTCAAGACTTCAAAAATTATAATCAGTCCAATGCGCCTATACTGCTTAAAAGGAATCCGGATGAAGGCATGTGTATTTACAGCAACGATTTATACATATTGACTCCTGAAATCTATAGCTCACAAGAAAGACATCTTTGAAAATAGTACCACCAATTGACAATTCTCTTTGTTACTGAAAAGCACAGATAGGAAGATATCATAAGGTTAATGTTTTTCCTCCTTTTGTATACACCTTATCTTCTGCAGTCTAAGGAGTAATTCTTTCGCATCTAATTGTTTAAAGAATACCTTTTGTTCAGCATCAGCTGCCCTAGATATTTGTATAGTAAATTAAAACCTGGAAATGATCTACTGCTCTTGAAGCCACTGAAAACATTTGTGGTTTGAGGGATAGCAAAATAATTACAGGAGTAAGGAAGAAACTGTTTCCAACCCTATGGGAGCCAGCTTTCTATTGCTGTGAAAAATAACTGAGAAAAAAACAACTTAAGGCCTACTTCCTGCAACCTGTTCCCACCTCCTAATAGTCCCTAAGCTATGAACGGGTCAAAACAGTAACCCATTGATGAGGTTAAAGCTCTCATAACCCAATCACTTCAGGGTCCCAGCTCTGTACACAGCTACATTGGAGTCCATGCCTTCAACACAACTTACAAAGTAAGTTTCAGAGGCAAACGGTAACCATAACAAATCTCAAGACTTTAACAAAAGGAAAAACTAGAACCGTAACAGGGCACTTTATAAACGTAGTGACTGCACAACAGCTCTGTATAAAATCCTTCCTACACATCTTTGTCATTCACGAGTACCTGGCAATTTCTTCATGGAGTGCTAGGTCCACAGGAGTCATGCTGGGCTGCTTATGGTCCCATTGCTAATGGAGAGCCATGTTCATTGGACTGGATACGTCCATTGGCCAGGTATCTCATGCATAGATAATGAGAATTTGGCTTAAATTCTCCTCTGTTTGGAAAACCTTAGTTGATTTAAATTTAGAAAATCTTTCTTGAACTGCATCTGAGGTAAGTTTCTTACTTCTTTTACTTCACCAGTCACCTCTAGATAGCTGTCAACATCTCTCTGTGGATCTGCACTGTCAGGTAGTTAAACTTTGTCACCCACTCCTCTTATCAGCTTGCTTTTACACTAAATACACTGGACTTCCAAATTTTTTCTTTATTCTTGAGAGTCAAGAAAACAACTTAAAAGTATACATAGTAAAACCTTTGTTTACAAAAAACCCTCTGCTATTTTCTGGGAATTTGACAGCAAGGAGTGGTGACTATTTTCCCTTTGTAGTATTGTGCTGTGACCTGCAGAGCGTACCTCTGGAAACTTGATGGGGCTTTAAGGAAATGCAGAACTGACTGTGTGCCTACATAGGGATGCATACAGAAAAGCTGAGGTCAGGAGGGATGTGAGCATTTTGATGGAGGTGTACCAACAATGCAGAACCTAAGCATAGTTGTTACATACAATTAAGGGAGAAATTAGCTAGGAGGTGTATGCAGGTGAGCAGACCCCGAGTATAAACTTGCAGCAAGTGGAAGTGGTAGCTGTAGTATTTGCACACATTGGCCTTTTAGCACAAATATGTGATAGGAGATGTCATTCTGTAAATATGTTTCTCTTATTGGTTAATGGTTAAAGCACTGTTGGCCAATAGGAGAGCAAGATAGGCAGGACTAGGAGACAAGGAAGATTCGGGGATGGATGGGAGGAGATTCAACATGTAGAGACTTGAGGGAGGACAACCCCGGACCCTCTCTCCAATAAGCTAAGACCATGTGGAAATACTTAGATGAATAGACACGGGTTAATATTTAAGATAAAGCTAGCCAATAAGAAACACTAGTAACTGGCCAACAGCTTTATATCTAATACAGAGTCTTTGTTTGTTATTTGGGGCTGGTGCAGCTCTGGGACCACGCAGGCAGGAAAACAAATCGTAACAAATAAATGTGTGCCTGCAGCAGAGGAAGGCTTGACCATTTCTGAGCCTGGCCCATGGTGAATTCTTTAACAGTTTCCCATGAGCCTAAGGCATTGATCCTTGACATGGCCATGCACATGTCAATAATGCACCCTCATTCAGGATGGCATTCAGTTCTCTCTTCCCCATAGACAGCAGTGGCCCCTTTCTTCTTTCCCATTCATATCCTTTGTACTGATTCTTTCAAAACTAAATCTCAAAAGACTATGGGGTCAGACACCAGCCAATGAGGAAAAGATGCAGTCCCACCTATGTTAGAAGGGAAAAAGTATATTTCTCTTACTTGTGTTCACTCATCCTTGATGAAAAGTAAGGTTTTGCTTTACACACACACACACACACACACACACACACACACAATCAGAATGCCTTTGAGATTCCATCTTATCTTGGTAAAAATGGCTTAGATCAAATAATGCTGATATGGGTGTGACTTGGGGAAATGTCTAAATTATTGCATCAGAGAGACAACATCCAGCAACTGATGGAAACAGATGCAGAGATCCTTAGCTAAATAATAAGCAGATCCAGGGAATCCAGCAGAAGGGGAGGAAGGATTGTAAGAGCCAGAGACAATCAAGGTCACCATGAGAATACAGCCCTTAGAACCAACTAAGCAGGGCTTGTAGGGCTTCACAAAGACTGAAGTGGCAATGCAATGGGTCTGAATGAGCCCAGATGCATCTGAGCTAAGTCTTCTGTATGTATTTTATGCTTGTGTAGCTTGGTGTTCTTGTGGGACTCCTAACAGTGGGAGTGCAGGGCATCTCTGACTCTTGCCTGTACTTGGGAAACTTTTCCTCCTTCCTCTTTGCTAATCCAGCCTTGATATGAGAGTTGGTACCCAGTTTTATTGTAAGTGGTTATGCAAAGATCTGTTGATATCCCTGGGAAGCCTGTTCTTTTTTTTTTGAAGAGAAATGGAGAAGTAGATCTGTGTGGGGGGGGAATAGGGGGGATAGTAGGGAACTGGAAGAAGTGGAGGGAGGGGAAACTATGGTCAGGATATAATATATGCGTGAAGAAAATAAAATGAGTATTTCAGGTATATGTATGGAACTGAAAATAATCATTCCAAGTGAGATGACCCAGAAAGACAAATTTATGTTTTCTCTCATCCAAATGTTAATGTGTGGATGCTAGGGTAGATGTTTCATTTGGAATACTCTTAGATCAAGAAAATAGCAAGTAGCAATGGGTGGGGGAAGTTCAAGAGAGAGGCTATGGAAAGCAGTGGTATAAAGGATTAAAGGGGATTAATGAAACAGGAACTATTAAATTAGAGTGGGTAATGGGAATGTGGCATAGAGGATGAAATATGAGTAGGGATAAATATTATACAACTCATAAGTACATGTATTTAACTCAGATATATGAGTTGAATGCAGTTACCCTATAATGGCCTGATTCTGCTAGTATCCATAGTAGACACCACAAGCTAAGAAATAAAAAGCTCAATGTGAGGTAGAGGTTACCACTTTTTCAGTATTGGCCAGTAGGGTCCCTGAAACACCCAAAACTAACAAGTTATTGTCAATGTCCAGAACATGATAGAAAGACCCTATTGCTGAATGTTCCACATACTTGAGTCATAGATTGTGGAGATACTGTACTGACCCAGAAGCCTCGTGACTACTTTCTAACTTTCATGGTTCAAGGATGTGCTGTACAGAGGACAAAAGCATTTATCAGTCTTACCCAGTGGCGAACCCTATTAGCTAGAAATTGACTGGCCTGTCAAGACATACCCACTACACAATAGTAGCACAAACATCATTGGAGTAACCAAGCACTTCCTGCTTGGATTTAAGGTACAATCTACAAGTTGAAACATATACCTGACACCATTGTCTATAAATCTGTCTTGACAGGTCGTAGACTCTAGGCGAGAACCACTATTATGTTGTTAAATCACACAGTAGTAAACTGCCTCCTAATTATATACTCCTATAATGATAAGTCACTATATCAATAGACTAATGTGTCTCTCAGCTTTCATAAGAGAAGCCTTTAATTTCAGATTATGGTGATTACCACAGAGACCCAGATTGGGCCAAGGTACAGAGAACAATAGATTGAAGAATACTCATCACATCCTTCCTCCAAAAACTCAGGGATCATTGCAGAAGAAGGTGCAGAAAGAATATAAGAGACAGTGTTGTAGACAAACACAATGGAGTCGCTTCCTCCAGATATAACAGGACAGCTACACAAATGAACTGTGACAGTGTCTAAAAGCAGTACATAAACTTAAGCCAGACCAAATCTCAGAATTCAAACAAGACCTCGGGGCATTCTTTTCATTAGATCACTCATGAACTTATACATAGCTAGTTTTCTTATGCTAACTGGGGCTTCATACTGAGAGACTCTTACTGCCTACATTGGGCTGGGCCCTCCCACATCAATTAATATATTAGTGATGTTTTCAATTGCTGTGAAAAAGCATCATGACAAGAAGTAGCTTGGGGAGAAAAGGGTTTGTTTCACCTTACAGTTTGTAGTCCATCATGAAGTGCAGTCAGGGCAGGAATTAAGGTAAGAACACAGAAGCAGAAACTGATGTGCTAGACATGAAAGAGTGGTGCTTATGGCTTGTTCCCAGTGGCTTGCCCACCCTGCTTGATTATAGAAACCAAGTCCACAAGCCCAAGGGTGTCACCACCCACAGTGAGCTGGGCCTCCTGTATCAATAATCAATCAAACAAATGCCCCAGTTTTGCCCACAGGCCAATCTACTCGAATTTTCTAAATTGAGGTTCCTTCTTCCAAAATGACCATAGATTCTTTCAAAATGTCATAAAGCTAGACAGTAAATTAACAATCACAACAGTCTCCCACAGATATGTCCACAGGTCGATCTGATCAGGGAAATATGTCCAGTGAGACTCCATTTTCAGATGTCTAGGCCATGTCTAAGGGATGGTTTAAAGTTAACTAGGACAGCAGTTAGAAATACTGTTAAGCACTGTTCTTATTAAGAGTGAGTCTTTACTAGCACCAGCTTCCTTGGAGCAGAGATGCTTTGTGGAGCCTGAGATGATCTGACTCAATAATGTGCAGCTGTCAGACCTTCCCTCGTGTCCCGTCCATCTTCAGCAAAGAGTCATAAAGCCAACAGCTTGCTGGATGATCATTGTGTATGCACTGGCAGTGTTGAACATTCCATGGGCGCCTAGGGAAAACTACATGGAAATCATAGCTACTTGCTACCATAGCATAATGCTGACTTCTGAAGACATTGTCTCAGCCACCCCTGTGAAAAATACCTTATGTCAGATGTTTTGTCATCACGAGTCTTAATGAACTTTGCCTCATTTGAAGAAATGAGTAAACAAAATGTCATATATTTCCAAATTAACAATAAAGTGTGTTTTACAAAAGGAAGAATTGGATCTCTTTAAATGGAAACTGTACATGATTCTGAAGCTATTTCTACCCACTCTCAGAGGAAGGGGGCATATCTCTTGGTTATCCAGGGGAAGGATTGTGGTCATTCAGAGGAGGGACTTCTGAAATCAAGGCAAGAAGCGATTCTTATTTGCATGAAGACCTGTGCTGTGACTGATATAAACAGTTAGATATTACAATGAAAGTCTGCAGTGATGGATGTAAACATGTTCCCCCGCCATACACACTCTTTCTAGCTTTGTAAGCAGGCAGGCCTGTCATCTCACTTGAAAGCCACTGAGACACCCCCTATATTATCCCCTAGTGTTGTAACATTATGTACACTTAAAAGGCTTCTGTTGAATGGGTATTTCTTGATTACTTTTGAGCTTCCCCATTGTTAGAGTGTGCTTACATGGTAACAATAGTGGTAGAAGTGGTGAGAGTCATGATGATGGCAGCAACAGTGATGAAGGGGTGGCATATTAGCTTTAAAGAACAGCAGAATAGAAGTGATGATGTAACAGATGCCAAGGTCTGTGAAGAGCTCAAAAGGAGAAGCTGCAGATCCGGTGGATGGAAGAGTTCCAGAGCCATCAGCACTAAGTGTCTCCAATTAGCCCATCCAATGAAGAGCAAATGATGTTAGAATGCTATCAAATAGCAAACAGTGAGCTGCTCACTTATCCATTAAAAAAAAAAAAAAACCTCAGACAAACAGCCCTGGAAGCAAGGCCAGGCAATGTCTTCTAACTGAGGTAATACTTTCCAGTTCTTGTAGGAGTGCTATTCTTTCTACGAATTGCAGTTTTCTTTCTGTCCACTGGTTTGTTCCTTATTTCACCTTTTATATGAATCTGAGAAGATGACACAGTGGGTAAAGGACTCGAGAGATCTGAGTTCAGATCCACAGAACCCATGTAAAAGCCAGATGTGATAACCCTTCTGGGTAGATGAGAGACAGACAAGGCAATTCCCAGAAGTCCCTGAGCAAGAGCAAGATATCCTTGACATACATCAGGAAAAAAAAAAAAAAAAAGAAAGGAAAAGAAAAAGAAAAAAAAAAACCCAAAGGATTTCTACTATACAGGGTTGTACTGTGACCTCCACAAGTGTTATGGTATGCACATGTCATATAGTCACACACACATGCCATACATGGGTGTGTGCACATTCACATGAAAACATGCATACACACAGAAACTTTTATTCCTATCATTGTTTCTGACTACAACAGAGATGAGTAAACGACCTTAGGGTTTTGTTATATGCACTTATTTATGCACAAAATGTTATGTATTGTATGAAGACTGGCTATTTTGAAAAAATAGGTTAACAAGTATAGATCATTTCTTATACTTCTCTAAGTTTCTCAATTTTTCAGATATAACATTGTTTTGGTAAGCAAGGTGTACTAAATGTATGTTAATATAAAAATCTAACTTTGTCAACATGTTGTTTATTGGCAACAATCATGGAATAGACTGTATTGCTTATTGATATGGGAAGAATAACATATTAGCCTTTATTACAAAGGCTGAAGTTTCATTTTCAAGCACAGCATATTTTCTTAATTAGGACTATTAGCATTGTTTAGGAAGACTAAAACCAGTCTGGCTGAGGACAAGGAAAATCACATTTCTTTGAGGCTAATTAGGTCTGCAACCTTGGAGACTCAAGTAGCCTTAAATTGCATTTTCATGCTCAGAGAAAATGGAAACTTAAATGGAAAGTAAGGCTAGAAGTCACTGCATTTGTTTCTCTGGAATTGTGATTGATATTGTCAAAAATGTAGCAGAAGCAGGAGCTGCCTTATACAAAAGATCCATGGCTGTCTCATCCACAGCAAAGAAAGGTCATTAAAGGTTAGCCGAAGGCCATTATGTCCACAGCCAGTTCACAGGTGGACTCTGTTTTCTTCCTGGATGACACATGAATTTGAAAGGATACAACATGATTTATTGTGGTATAACAAGAGGATTATGAAATATAAGCACTTTCAAAACATGAATATTTAAATTTGGGGTAGCTTAATCATAATTTATCATAAATAAATATATTACTTTTGTAGTACTAAATACTAGAACAATACAAAATAGCAATAATCAACTATCTATAATCAGGTATCAACTACAAAAGAGCCAGGCTTCCACATATGAAAGGAACCTTTTGTTCCTCAATGGGAATTATGATTTTGTCATGCAACCAAAATCCATAGGATGGTATATTTATACAGAAGACAGGGGTGGGGCATTTGAGGGGGAGATGGTCAGATCTTGAGTGACTTGCGCTGATCTGGGCTTGATGGAGGTTGCTGGTAGAATACTGCACATTGAGTTATTTCCAGGCAGCAGCAGATTGTCATTGATGACCTACTTCTGAAAATGAGAGGGTTGTCTACTCAAGAGGACACAGTCAATTCACTTCTCAAAATGACAGCAACAAAAAACGAGTCTTTTTTTTTTTCAGTAAGTTCTGAACAAGCTTTACAGAATAAAACAAGCAAAAATGCCCTCGATATTTTATGCTTTAATGCATAAAATAACACTGTTTTCCTAGTTTCCCAAAGATGGTTTTAATACCACCTTTCATTAGGTTGTTTCCCTTAAATGAAAGTCTGTTGCCATGGAAACTCATTCATCGGAATGATATTTCATGATGACACCATCTTGAGAGAAAGCAGATGTGGGACTACAACTCATTTGTCTTTCATTTAACTAGGAAGAACAAGTACGCTGTCAGCCATTTTCTTTGTTCTAGTTTTTAAACTTAGTATTATGAGGACACAAGAAACCTTATCTGTCAGTACCACAGAATGTGGAGTAGAAAGAGACATTGTTTTACATATAGAAGTTAAGTAATACATGCTTAATCATGAATGGATGACTTCTTTTCAAAGCACTGCTTTTAGATATCAATATTTACTGTTTTATCAACACTTCCTTTAGTTGACCCATTGAAAAATAGTGGAGTGATCACAGTCACTCCCAAGTTAAGCACAGCTTTGAGATTTGTGCCCATCTTGTAAACAACTATAGTTACTGTGTGAAATGCATTGTTGCACTGTTTAGAAGCTACCAAGTTTTCTCAGCTCCTCCAGGTATTACACTGTCTTAGTTGCTTTCCAGTTCGATAATAAACACCATGACCAAAGGCAACTCTGGAAGGAAGGAATTGATTTTATCTTTTAGCTTATATTCTATCACGGAAGAAACCAAGTTAAGCAGGAACCTGGATTCAGGAACTGAAGCAAAGACCATGCAGGAATGGTATTTATTGACTTTTCTTGCTAGTTTCATAATTTAACCACCTTTCTTACACCATCCAGGGCTAGCTCTCTAGGGGTCTGAGCCCTCCCATATCAAATGTTAATCAAGAAATTACCTCCATAGACTTGTCTACAGACAAATCAGATGGAGGCATTTCCCTAATTGAGGTTCCTTCTCTCTTAATGATTCTAGTTTGAAACAAATTGACAACCAATAAACCAGCACAATTGACCATTTGTCATCTTTACACACAAACATTCCGTTTGATTTGTACCAAAGATCCCACATAAATATTACAATATAAAGCCTAGTATAACTTTAAAAGTTCCACATTCTAAAATTTTTAACATTTCATAAGCTCAAGTTCTTTAAAAACCCATCTCTTTAAAAGTCAAGTCTCTGAACTGTGTGTGCGAAATAAAAAAATAATAATAAACTATATGTTTCTTATTTTAAGAGGGAGGAACCAGGACACAGTTACAATAAAATTAAAGCAACACCAAAATTCATAAATATACCAGTGTCCCATGTCTGGAAATCATTTATTATCCTCTGGTTCTCAAAAGATTGAGTTCTACCTCCCTGGCTCTGCCAAACACAGTACACACAGGTTGTTGGAAAGACAACTGAGCTACACTTCACATATGCTACTGTCCTTGGTGGTCATTCCCACAGTTCTGACTTCTTCTTGATGGTGATGGTGGGGCAGCCTCCAGATAGCAAAGGGCTTGAAAGGAATCCACAGTGTTAGCATATACTAGACTTTTTTATCTGAGGGGGTTGGGGGAAAAGAGACTTACACTTTTTTTAATGGTATCTTTCTTCTTCTTCTTCTCCTCCTCCTCTCCTCCCTCCTCCTCCTTCTTCTTTGTTCTGTGTTCTATAATCTCTTTTCTTATCTCTACCCAGAAATGTCCCTTCTGTCTCTCTAGATGTTTCCTTCTCCTTCTAACTCTCTTGATGCCATCTTCCTTATTCTCTCATTGTTGATGTTTTCCGTTTAACTCTCTCATTCTTGATGTTTTCCTTCTAGCCCATTTTAACTCTCTCTAACTCCATTCTTTCCCTGACAGCTTATTTACCCCAGCAAACTCTTTCAGGCTACATAAAATTACAATGTGGTTACATTCTGTTTTTCATGTGAATGTGTATAATGAACACAAGTAAAAACACATTTTTCATTTCTCTTATATGATTAAACATTTATAAATTAAACTTGTTATAGATTAACAATGTGGGCAGCAAGGAATTCTTGTTAGTCAGGTCTTTTACTGTCATGTTGACTTTTGGAGTTACAAAGAAAGGTCAATTACTTTATTATCTTCAAAGCTAATCTTATAAGGAATCTTAAACAAATCACAAACCTGAACTTTTATATAAAAAAGAATCAGTCAGCTCGACTTTAAATATTTAGGGTACATACTCACTCATCATTTTTTTATATCATGAGATTGGGTACAAGGAATTAATCATCACCCTTAATCATCAACCAACCTTAGCAAGGAAAATGTCAGCTAGTGACAATCAGGCTGCCTTGTATCCTCAGCTGTGTGTCCTTGTATACTTCAGATTGTTTCCTGGAGTTTTTCATCTCAAAGCTATTGTCAAAACATCTTCTCTAACCTAAAGTTATTTTAAAGCTTTGTTTCAGCTAATGATGCACCCTGTAACTTGTGACTGCATCTTTCAGCATTAAGAGAATTAGAGCTAGCCAGGCTCCTGGGGACTCAATTGTTTTCCTTAATCATTAACTTGAGCTATCATCTATGTAGCTCCTTAGATGAAATTCATAGGCCCTGCCTGTGTAGCATTTCCTTGTATTTATTTTTAGTTATCAAAACTCTGTGTAAGCTAACATTATTATCAATCATTAACTAGAGCTATGCTGTCTCATTAATTAGAGCTATTTTTTTTCATTCCCAGCTAACTAGCCTCCAATGTCCCAGCAAAGCATAGGTTTTACTTCATTGGCGATCATCTCTTGACAATCTCAGCTGATTCTTCAACAATATATGACCAGAGATCACTTATTCTTATTTCAAAATATCACATTAACTGCCCTAATACAGTCTTTGCTTCTCTCTGAAACTTCACAACCCAGGCCTCCATCATCTTCATTTCTCTCAATACTCTGGTCTTCTAAGATCTCTTAGAACAGCTCATTAAACTATGAACATTCAATGACTTGGCAGATCAAAGTTTCAAACACTTCCACAACCTTCCTAAAATATCATGGTCAGTTCTGTCACAGCAATGCTCCACAATCCATGCAACAATTTTTGTTCTCATTTGCTTCCTATTGCGATGATAATGACAATGACTGAAAGCAACTTGGGAAGAAAAGGATTTATTTTATCTTACAGCTTATAGTCCATAATTGAGGAAATCCAAAGCAGGAACTCAAGTCAGAATCTTGGAGGCAAAAACTGAAGTAGAGACCATGGATCAATGGTGTTTATGGCTTGATCCATGCACTCATATTCAGCTAACTTTCTTATACCCATGCTCTTTTGACCAGGCAGTGGTGGCATCACCCACCTCAAAAGTTAACCAAGAAAATGGCTTACAGACAAATCTGATGGAGGTTCACTTGAAGTTCTCCCTTCCAAAATGATTGTTGAAACGTTAATTATTCTTTATCAGTAAAAATTCAGGAGTCAAAAACTCGAGGCCAAGAAACCCATTGATCAGAGAAGTGGTGGACAATCCAACAGTGACCTCCTCTCTGTGTCCTTGATCAAAAAAAAAAAAAAAAAAAAAAAAAGGCTAAGTATCTCTCTAAACACCTCCCTACTACTTCTACTACTTACTGTATCTCTCTGAATGTATGTTCTGGGTGCTCCAAAACCACAATGGCTAATTTGGTTAGCTCGTAGCTAGCTCTGCCCTCTGGTTCAAGGTAAACTTTATTGACCGTCTTGGAATTGTCAGGGTGCAATCAATCAAAATATCTCACAATAGACTGAAATTTGTGTCAATTTGATAAAAAAAAAACCTACCTAGCACACTCAACTTTAATACAAAAGACAAAAGATAACATGCATTAACAACTACATACTAACACATGAAGGAAGTAGAGAGACTGTGACATTTGTTACAGAATTGTTGCAAGCTTTCTTATTGAACTATCTTTGGACCACCAGCCCATAAATAAAGACCTGGAAACTTATTATTTATTATGAAAGCTTAGCCTTGGCTTAAGCCTTCTTCTAACTAGTTCTTATAAAGTAATTAACTCATGTTTTTTAATCTACACTCTGCCACATGTTAGATACTTCATCTCTATACTGCTCTCTTTGTGTCTGGCTGGCAATTCTGCCTTTCTTTCTAGAGTCCTGTCTGTCCATGGAAGTCTTGCCTAACCTCTTCCTAGCCTAGTTATTGACCATTCAGCTATTTTTTAAAAAATTCTTTTTAAAAAAATGATTTATTTATTATTATGTATACAGTGTTCTGTCTGCATGTACCCCTTCAAGACAGAAGAGGGCACCTGATCTCATTATGGATGGTTGTGAACCACCAGTGGTTTCTGGGAATTGAACTCAGCACCTCTGCAAGACCAGCCAAGTGCTCTTAACCACTAAGCCATCTGTCTAGTCTGGCCATTCAGCTCTTTATGAAATCAATAAGAATATGCCTTGGTAAAGACACATATTTACAGTGTAAACAAATATCCTGCAACATAGGACTTTTGGGAAACCCACTTATATCTCCCATCCTTGCTGAGAGGCAGAAGCATAGTCCACCCATATATGATATTCTGCCCTTTTCTCCTCCTAGAGATTAAAGCAAAGAGCACGGGCATAATCCATGGCTCTATAATGCTTATGCAAGTTTCTAAGATTGTTCTGAAAAACCTTTATCTGCCATGAAAATTCCTGTTAGCTTTCAAGTATACCTGTTTCTGGGTTTGTGATTGTAGTTATCTAGTATCTTGTGTGGACATTCTAGCTTGTGGTCTGATTAGGGACTGTGGCCATGTCACTGCTCAAGAGTGAGCATTTTAATTCAGCATAGTAGCCATAATTCAGATGCTGCAAATAATATAGTTTGTAATAGGTTGATATTTAAGGTATCAGGGCTGTTTTGCAAGGCAGCAAATTTAAACTTCATCAGCCTTAAACTGTGCTCTGCTAACCCCATGGCTATATAATGCTTTTTCTTCTGATATTTGTCCTTCAGTAGTCAGAGAACCCGAGACCTTTTCTCACAACAGTGTATACAGTTGTCTTTCACTTGTTTCTTGGAGACCCTAAAACATTAAAATTTTCTAGCATCTTTATACCACAACCCTTCCATTTCACTCAACTCATGAATACCTTTTCCTCTATGAGGTGTCCTTTGGCCAGGAATGTCAAACAGGTTCCATAAAAAGTGCCACTCTAAACACCAGACTATACATTAGATTATTTAGAATAAATTACAGGCTGTGGTCTGGCTATTCCAACAATGGCTGTCGCCTAGCAGAAAGGCCAGGTGATCTGGTAGTTGTTCAATCTTCAAGGTTGGATACCTCAGCTGGTCTTTACTCTTCACTGGAATCCCCAAGATGCAGATTATAATACCAGCAGAGGAGTGCCTCATCAGCAGGAAAGATGAACTGGCCACATGACTGAGGGTAGGCAGGCAAAAGGCAAAGGCTACAGCCCAGATTTAGGTGGGTCTTCTAACCTTAAAAATATCCAGATTTGAGATTGGTCTTCTCACTCAAATGATTCCACCTCACAAGTGTGCTCAGCTGCTTGGGTTTAGTTGACTCTAAATGTAGTCAAGATGACAATCAATGTTAGCCATCACAGAGAGGAAATCAAGAAGTGTGGCGAGAATGGTGGGAACAATCTCTGAATGACTAACTTGTTAAGTCACTGCTGTGTTCCCTGACAACTGTTGCTTTTTATATTACTTTTATAAAATAGTTTAATTTTCAAAGTTTTGAATTTTTCAGATTGGCAGATTTTAATTAAAGTTTATTTTAATTCTGATACAATTAAAAATTCTGAATTAATGCAAACTGTTATTTTTTTAAAGTATATCTTTCTGTAGCATACTAATTATAATAACTGGCTGAGTCCTTTGTTAAAAAACAAAATTACTATCACTTGTCTCTGAAAATGCTACTTAAATGTTTGATCTGGGATTTTACACCTTTCCTTATAATTTTGAAAATAATTGCAACTTTTCAAAAATTTCACAGATATATTTTTATCTAAATTTCTCAGTGGTTAAAATAATGTCAAATATACCCAACAGATGGATAGACAAGCATACCAATAGGGATTTAATAATAATACATTTCAATAGTCCTATTGTGGTTCTTTAGTGGTGTGGAATTATCAGTTTTTCTCTAAACATTAACAAAAGTCGAAAAAATTATTCTTTCCATAGATTACTATGAACAAGTATGAGTCAATAGATTGGATAACCTATAAGAAATAGACAATTCAGAAACTGAGTCCAAGTGCCAAGTAACCTAAGGCACCATGCAATAAAAGAAGCTTTTTATTTTCAGGCTTACCTACACCACTAAGGGAACCTCCTCTAGGCATCTTAGGCTTTCTTAGCTTCCTCATCCCACCTTCTTGTACTTGCCTCAGATTGCCTTAATGTCCTTTTCACTTTGGGTTTCTCTAGCTATCCATGTGGCCCTAGTAAGAGATCAATCCCTCCTTGGCTCCATTATCTCTATATTCTTCTATCCATAAAGCCTTAAATTCTGTCTCATGCTCAGGGGGAAAAAAAGCTCACATCAAAAATTTTCTGTCTGTGAAGTCCCAGGTATACAACACTTCTGAGGCCATTCACATGTCCATGTCACATGTTCATGTGTCCATGTCCACAAGAAATACACACACATGCACACACTCGAACACACACACACATACACACATACACACACACACACACACACACACACACACAGAGAGAGAGAGAGAACATGTGGCAGAAAAGCTTACAATGATAAATAAGGGCAGAAAAACATATAATGGTTATAATGGTCATATTACCATCTTTTTTATTTCCAGTTAAAATTCTTATAGTTTTCTCAGCTACTTCAGATACTTATTTTTTAATAAATAAATAAATTCTCATAAATGTTTCTTAGATTTCTTAAAATTTTTATTTGAGGGCCATGTAAAACAGCAAGCCACATTGCACAGACCCATTGAACTTAACCCTCACCATTCTACACTAGTGCACACATTGACAGCAAAGAGTGCACTGTAGGCAGTATATATATATAGAATGTAGGTGGGCCAGCTCATGTAGGGGGTATAATACTCCCATGACTGAGTAACATGAGGCTATTTCTCCTATGACAAGTATGGCAGCCTTTATTTCAGAAACAGAAGTCCTCTAGTGTCCTTGAGAGAACACAGTTAATTTAATCCTCACCAGCTAGAGTACTTGTGTTTTGTAAAATTCCTTCCCTCTCTGCTTTCTCCTGTGACCTTCACCGGGACAAGAATTAGGAATCAACTTTTGCAACAACTTCCTTGTTATTAATGCTTGACTTAAAGTTTAGGAAAGAGTACTGCTCTGGGAATCATGCATCCAAGCTTGGAGATATATGAATTCTAAGGCACCTAACTCTTTTCAGCAGTAATTCCATCACTTACATAATTATTCTCTTACTGAAACATATTTATGGTGTCTCACTATGGGCTGCTTCATGTTACAAAAACAAGACAAGTATCTTACCACTTTTTGACCATTACAAACTCACATTCTTGCCTTTCTAGGTCAGATTCCTTGGTAGTGTGTCCTATACTGTCAAAGTCATAAGGGGGGGGGGATCTGCTATTAGCAGTGGCAGGTGCTGACTGCCTTGACATTCACTTCTCCCCAGATCTGAAGGGAAGGTGAAAGCCATGACCTTTGGTGTTCACTTCTTCATTATGAGCCTGTCAGTTTGAGTTTCCCTGAGAATGTGATTTTCTTCCTAAAAACCATCTAGCATATTGGAGAAGAAATAAACCAAGTATCTGGAGCTCTGCCCAGATCTTACATGCCTATGACAGGGTTTGGCTGAAAAGGTCAAGTAAAAAGTCTTGATCATTTATTAATATATAGCTAAGCCAAGAACAGTGTGCTATGCAGCATGCTAAACAAATATTTATTGGATGAGGAAAAATCCCTAATATTTGCAAGATATAGTATTTGGCTAGCACTCTGTTCTTAATGAACTGAAAGCAAGTAAATATAGTAACAGCATGAAGCAATAATTGCTGCTATAAAGCAAATGTGGACTAATAGTTTGCCTATGTGTGTCAGATGGTTGTCACAAACACATGAAGGGAGATTTAGCAACTTCATTGTTTAAAGACAAACATTCAATCTGCTGGCGGTTCATCAGGAGACGAAGTGTGATGTGGGATGTCTTCTGTATGCTGTGAATATGTGTTGCCTTTATTGGTTGATGGATAAAATTGTTTAGGCGAATGGCCAGACAGAATAGAGACAGGTGGCAAATCCAAACAGAGGTAAAGAGAGAAAGAAGGCAGAGTCAATAAGATGTCATGTAGTCTAAGAAGTAATATGTCAGAACATTACTGGTAAGCCACAACCACATTATGATACACAAATTAGTAAATATGGTTTAATTTAATTAATTTAACTTTGAAAGTTAGTTAGTAATACACCTGAGACATTGATCAAACAATTACAATTAATATTAAGCCTCAGAGTGGTTATTCAGGAACAGGCAGGTAGGGGAGAAGCCTCCATTTACAGAAGTGAGTCCCACCTCTCTAATTTCCTTCATTTGTTCATTCCATGCTTCCCTAGCTGTCATCCTAGTGAAAGGAATTGCTAAGAAAGCAACACAAACTTCTGGAAGAAATGATGCAGAGCAAGTGAAAGTTAAAGAGTGTGTTGGCTCTTAGAGCTTCCATCCTGAGATTCTGAAGGAAACCTTCTGAGGCATCTTGTTATCCTAACATTGCTTTTCCAATTGCCAGACATAAATGTATGGTTACTATTCACTTGTGTGTAATGCAAAGGTAGAAGCAGGAAGTTTTGGGGATGTTTCTGAGTTAGAGTTTCTATTTCTGTGATAAAATTCCATGACCAAAAGCAATGAGGGGAAGAAATAGTTTATTTCACCTTACAGCATGTGGTATACTATCCATCTATTGAAGTCAGGGCAGGAACTCAAGACTGGATCCTGGAGGCAGAAATTGATGCAGAATCCATGGAGGGATGGTGCTTATTGGCTTGCTCTTCATGGTTTGCTACCCTGATTTCTTACACTACCTAGGACCACCAGGCTAAGGATGGTATCATCCACAGTAAGTTGGGCCATCCCACATCAACCATTAATCAGCAATGCACTACAGATTTACCTACAGGCTAATCTTATGGAGGTATTTTCTCAATTAAGAGCCTCTTGCTGGGCCTTTAATCCCAGCACTTGGGAGGCAGAGTCAGGCAGATCCTTGTGAGATCGAGGCTAGCCTGGTCTACGGTACAGAGCAAGTTCCAGGACAGCCTCCAAAGTCACAGAGAAACCCTGTCTCAGAAAAACCACACACACAAAAAAAGACTCTTGATTGGGTTTAGTTGACATAAAACTAGCCAGCACAGCTGTCATGACCCTCCTAAATCCTGTCTGATATAAAGTTATAGTAATTTTACTCAAACAAACATGTATCTTAGAGTACATAGAGATACTCTAGATTACACATATTATGGGAAATGTTATTCTGTATGTTTCTCATATTGATTAATGAATAAAGCACTGTTGGCCAATAGGAAGGAAGATAGTTGGGACTAGGAGACAAGGAGGATTCTAGGAGATGTAGTAGAGGAGTCAAGAGGTAGAGACTCGAGAGAAGTCCAGACCCTTTCTCTGGTAAGATGAGAACATGTGGAAACACTTAGATTAATAGAAATGGGTTAATATTTAAGGCAGAGTTAGGCAATAAGAAACACTAGTAACAGGCCAACAGTTTTATGATTAATACAGTGTCTCTGTGTATTATTTTGGGCTGACTTGGCTCTGGGACCAGGCTGGTGGGAAAACCGCTCGTAACACACCTACATGCATATCTACATCTTTGTCTACATCTCTCTTTGTATAATAGTTTATCAAATATCAAATATATTCACAGTAATATCATCCGACAGCAATAAAGCAGATGACTTGTATTGAAATGTTTAACAACTTGAAATAAAAACAAAGAGGCATATTTTAATTCATTTTCTGCTGCTTCTCAACAAATGATCCAATCATGCAAAGTCACATAGTTTTGAGATACAACATTTCCAGATTTGCCTCAGAACTTCATTACATACCAGATAAAAGCAATCAAACACATTTGCAGTACTAGAAACAGTACTGGCAGGGTATAATTAAAGACACCTGTAATGCTAATAAAGATAAAAAGGTCAATCATTTTTTTTAAATTATACTGTGAATCATTTTTACTTACTTGTCATAAAATATGTATTAGAACATATATAATAATATACATCTAATAGCATATTTTATATAATAAATGAAATAGTATAAAGTTCAAAACATAATTGTGGTTACTATTGTAGATCAGTGGAAGACAGTTTTTCTTTTATATAATTTTTTTTTATTTTACATATCAATCCCAGTTCCCTCTCCCTCCTTCCCCCTCTCTCACCCTCTCGTATCCCTCCCCCTCCCTTCCCATCCTCTACTACTCCACATGTAGGGTGATGCCTCCAGGAGGGGTCAATTAAATATGTCAAGACATTTGGAGTAGGGACTAGGCCTTCTCTCCTGTCTCTAGGTTAAGGGAGTATCCCTCCAGGGAGAATGTGCCCCCAAAGTCCTTTTGTGCACCAGGAATACATTCTGGTTTTACTGTCTGAGGTCCTTAGACTGCTCAGGCTTTCTAGCTAAGACCCATGTTCAGGGGGTCTGAGTCAGTCCCTTGTTGGATTCTCAGCTTTCAGTCTGGGGGGCCCATTAGTCCCTCCTTCTTCACGTCTGCTGTCTCTATGTGTTTCTGAAGCCTGGTCTTGTCCTTCCTCTCTGCATCTGGATTCCAGTTCAGCTCAGTGTTTAGTTGTGGGCGTCAGCTTCTGTTTCCATCAGCTACTAGATGAGGGCTCTATGATGGTGGATAAATTAGTCATCTATCTCTTTATCAGAGAAGGGCATTTATGGTAGCCTTTCCACTGTTGCTCAAATTGTTAGTTGGGGTCAGTCTTGTATGTCTCCAGACATTTCTCTAGATTCACTTTTCTCTTCAAAACTATAATGGCTCCCTCTTTTATGTTCTCTCTCTCTCTCTCTGAAGAGGTCAATATTTTATCTGCTTTTGTGTGTGTGTGTGTGTGTGTGTGTGTGTGTGTGTGTGTGTGTGTATGTCCCCTGTTTTCCAAGCATGGCTGTGGTTGTTAGGGCTTTCCATATTTAATTCTTCATACCTACAAGGTAGGTATATAATTTTCACTTTAGACATTACCAAGCAAATAAATGAACCAATACAACAACAAAACCCCTGAAGTTAGGTATTTTTTTTCCAAGCCATTCAGCTTGGTGTAAATCCACAATGACATCATTTGTCACTAGCTCTGTAGGCAATATTTCTACAACAGTGCACTATGACCCTTTCATCTCTATGTGATGTTTAGTTACTCTGTGTGTTAACATAGAAACTGAGGGACAAAATCAGGGGAGCGAGTTGTGGTATGTTGCCTCATATGTTTTGAAGTTCAGGATGACACAGTTTCTGCTGGTGTCCCAATGTGTTACCAACTTAAACACACTTTGGGTGTGATTCTTCCAGCTTGCGATATCTCATGTCATGTGGGTATATTAAATAAGCTAGAGTGTGAATTCTCAGGGGCCTTTTCCTTCCCTCCAGTAGAACCCAAGTCAATTGTTACTATGCTTCTCTTTTGTACTATAATGTGTATGCTTAAGTTCTTTTACACAAATCTCTGTTACAACAGTCCCAAGGCATCTTGTTCCATTGTGCCAGTCCATGACAGTGGAAATTAAATCTCTTTACTTAGCAACATTAGTGACTCTTGCCTTTGAAGAAACTCCAAAAAACAAAAAACTGTCATTCTTTGTATAACTCAGACTTTAAAAACCACTACTTACACTTTTGCCTTCTTTGAATGTAGAAGTTTTAATTACCCTTAACTCAGCTCTTCTGGTTTTCTTTTATTTCAACTTTCTGATAACATTGCCAAAAACTGACTTGGCATGACTTATTTTTCTAATAATATACATATTTTTGTTTGAGGAACATAGGCAAGAATGCTATAACATCATCACAAAACTTAAAATAACTTCCAACTTTGGAATTATTATTGCTTGCAATAATTTGAAAGGCTCCCCTTTGCTTCTATCTGAAATGACATGCATGATGCTTCTCTCTTGTGCTGTAGAATTGTGGTTTCTTTGAAAATGTTGCTTCCATGATTGTTTTACTGTGCTCTAAACTATACGATAGTCACTATTTTATCTCAAGACACAGAAAATTTATCTTGGGACAATTATAGAAACCATTATTTCTTGAATGTGTGTTTTTGTAGCTGTTGTAGTTAAATCTTAACACTGATCTTCATTTCTTCTGCTTTTGTGAAGGTCCAGATCTAAGCAAACTAGATTTAGAAAATAAACAGATGAGGCAATATTGCTGATACAAGAGCAAACAGATAATCAATTAGGATGATAAAATGTTACTCACTTTTTAAGTAATTGCTGTCTATGACCTGTCCCACCCTGCCTCACCATAGATCTGAATTAAACAAGTCTGTAAACTGGGGTAGTCTTAGCTCTTAGTCCCCCTCCCCTTGGCCATATGGTACTATGTAGTGAGGTAGTCCTTCTGTAGCACTGACCACGCCCATTGGGGGGTGGAGCGATGGGCGGAGGTGACCTGAGGAAGGAGGTCGGAGGGGGCCAGGAAGGCGCTCTCTTTCTGGCGTGACTCGGACAGGAGAGGATCGGGTTGAATTTCCTGGTGTTCATCTGTCTAGGTTGTAAGTTATTTCTCCCTGAATAAACATCTATTCGGCCTATTTGTTTATCCTGACCCTTATTTACCGCAATATCTGGTGTCAGAAGCAGAATTTACCTGGGTTTTGCCCCCAGGCGGCAGAAGCCGCCCCCCTCCCCCACCTTCCCCAACGGGCAGGGTTTAACCAGGTGGACTCACCACAGCTTTGGGACATTTGCCTCTTCCTTACTGCAAAGGAGATCTTTGCCGCTAAAGCAGACCTGAGAAGGCACTTACCGCTTAACATTTTTTGCCCATTTCCGCACGGGACTTTGCATTCGCGCAGAGCCTCTCGGCGGCACCCGCCCGGCGGCACCCGCCCGGCGGCACCCACCCGGCGGCACCCGCCCGGCGGCACCCGCCCGGCTTGCACGCGTTTCGTCTTGTGTTACAAGTAACTCCAAAAGTCCCCTTTTAACAAAATTCTGCTTGCCATAGTTTGTTAAGAACTTTTTACAGGAACCGGGATCAGACGAGCCTGGGCGGCTAGGCGCTATTTGATGACACACCTCCAGGCGTAGCTACCACAAGCGGAGATATACAACTAAAAGCATCAAAGTTCCAGGACAGCAGAATTACACCTAAGGTAATTGTAACATCCTTTGCAATTTAAGCTGATATAAAATCTGAGATAAATTGTTCTATAACTATGGCAGATAATTTTACTATGCAGAACTTTAGGAATTATTTTACTTCATATGTAGAAGGGATTTTAGCAGAAGAAACTTATGACTGGACCAATATATACTTTTATTTTGTAATAGCAATGGGTTTCATCATTAACATGATATTCTTAAAGAAATGGTTTGAGATTACAGCAAACAATAAGGAACTTGTACAAACCATGGGAGACTTAGTAACAAAGATTCGAAACATTGAAAATGATAGAATTCAAAGCATAGAGACAAGGATTCAAAACATTGAAAATGATGGAATTCAAAACATAGAGACAAAGATTCGAAACATTGAAAATGATAGAATTCAAAGCATAGAGACAAGGATTCAAAACATTGAAAATGATGGAATTCAAAGCATAGAGACAAAGATTCGAAACATTGAAAATGATAGAATTCAAAGCATAGAGACAAGGATTCAAAACATTGAAAATGATGGAATCCAAAACATAGAGACAAAGATTCAAAACATTGAAAATGATAGAATTCAAAGCATAGAAAATATAGAAAGAAAGATTCAGAATATTGAAGATGGCGTTGGCGAGCTGAAAGGTATTATTTGTTTAATGTCAGATACTTCAATAACCAGAACAGAAACAATGCAATGCATTAACAAACTAGCAGAAACAGCCCACTCCTGGTCGGAGGAAGCTACTAATAAGTTTAAAAAACTGGAACATCAGATAGAAAGACTAGATGACAGAATCTCTTCCATGTCTGAGGATAATGGCAAGCTAGCAGATAGAACATTGTTTCTGGAAGGCAGTTTACACGCCATTCAGATAATATCTAAGGATGATAAGATTAAAAACATGGAATCATTTGTAGTTGGAGAAAGTAAGAAACTGACTGATACAATGAAGTCTCTAGAAAGTTATTTGATTCAAGAAGTTCAGACACTCAAAGAAACAATGGTGAATAGATTTCAGGCTTTAGAAGACCTTCAGTCTGATACATCAGAAGAAGAACTACAGGTAATAGGGCATGAAAAAGATTTAAAATTTTCCACACCATTTAGGGTCAGGGGAGCTTTCCCTGTATCTATTCATGAAAAGCCAGCAACGAAGAAACATCCAAAAGGTGTCGTTGCATATCAGTGGGAACCAATACGTATGAAAGATTTAAAAGGTATAAAGGAAGCAGTAGTCTCTTATGGCATGCATTCACCTTATGTGAAGCAATTAGTAGAATCATGGGCATGGAATAACAAGGTAACCCCTAAGGATTGGGATCAATTAATATCAGCTGTCCTTGAAAGCGCCTCTCAAATAGAATGGAGGGCTTTATGGAGAGAGGAAGCAAAAGCTCTTGAACTTCAGGGCTTAAAGAAAGGGTATAAAGCTCCCCAAGATAAAATTCTTGGTGAGGGTCTCTATGCTGACCCAGAAACCCAAGCTGCCTATGATGAACACATCTTGTCTCTATGCAGTACAGCAGCTTTGAATGCTTGGGATAAGGTTCATGAATTAGGAGAGAGGATAGAACCTTATACCAAGATAAAGCAAGGACCTAGAGAACGTTTTAGTATCTTTTTAGAAAGATTATCTAGGGCAGTACAATTAGAGATAGCAGACATAGATGCTAGGCGAATACTCATAGAATCTTTAGCTTATACGAATGCGAATCCTCAATGCAAACAGGTGCTTTGGCCTTTAAAAATGCGATCAGCACCCTTGGATGAATGGGTCCTATATACAGGCAACATTGAGTATAATGACAATAAGACTGAAGCATGGATAGGAGAAGCCATATCTAAAGGTCAGAGAAGATATCAAGATAACAGAGTTCCTTACTATGGTGACTTAGAAGCTTGGGTAGGAGAAGCCATCCCCAAAGGTTTGAAAAGATATCATAATGTCAGATGTTATAACTGTGGTAAGATAGGACATCTAAAAAGAAATTGTAGGCAAAGCTTCCCTAGAAGTAACACCCCCAGGAATGAATCAAACAGAAGGCCTCAGCCTTCTGGGTTATGTAGAAGGTGTGGCAAAGGCAGACACTGGACAAATGAGTGTAGATCGACCAGAGACAAGCAAGGAAACCCTTTACCATCGGGAAACTCCTTGGGGGGCCTCTCGAAGGCCCCCACATCACAGGTGGTTCGAACATTCCCAGTCACAGTGGAAGACAATCTCCCACAGGACAATTAGAAAATTCTGTGCCTATTATAAAAACTCATACTGCTCTGGATGACGAACTAGTGACGGAAGTTGAATCAAACATGACAGAAGGAAATGAAAAACGTATATTTTGGCAAACTGCTATAAATAGTCATAGGCCTAGATTGATAGTTAAGATGAATAATAGACTGTTTGAGGGTCTGGTGGACACTGGAGCTGATGTAACTATCATATCTAATAAATCTTGGCCTCAAAGATGGCCCCTGCATGAGGTAAATGTTCAATTCTTAGGGATTGGAACCCTGGCTCAGGTAAAACAAAGCACGAGATGGATTGACTGTATAGGACCAGAAGGACAGAGAGGGAGGTTGAGACCATATGTGGCTGATGTAGTGATAAATTTATGGGGTCGTGATCTATTACAGCAATGGAATACACAGATTAACATTCCTCCTGTATTAGATAGGAACCATAGACGACCTCATGATTGTGGAAAGAATACTGTTAAGTACTATACAAGACAGAGACCAAATATCCAGGCAGTACAAAAACAAAATACAAATGCTGAACAAACAGAGGAACCAAAAGCCCTACCTTTAAAATGGCTAACAGAGGAACCTGTCTGGGTAGGACAATGGCCTATGACCTCTGAGAAGTTAGAAGCTTTAGAAAGCCTGGTTCAGGAACAGCTAAATGCTGGACATATTGAGGAATCAACCAGCCCTTGGAATTCTCCTGTATTTGTGATCAAAAAGAAATCTGGTAAATGGAGAATGCTTACAGACCTGAGAGCCATCAATAAAGTTATCCAGCCAATGGGCTCTCTACAGCCTGGAATGCCCTTGCCTTCTTTGATACCCAAAGAATGGCCTATTATAGTTATTGATTTAAAGGATTGCTTCTTCACTATACCTTTACAAGAACAAGACAAAGAGAAATTTGCCTTCACGGTACCTAATTATAACAATTCTCAACCGGTGAAGAGATATCAATGGAAGGTTTTGCCACAGGGAATGCTAAATAGCCCCACCCTGTGCCAATATTTCGTACAAAAGCCGTTAGAAATAATTCGTAAACAGTTTCCACAATCCATAATCTATCATTACATGGATGATATATTGTTAGCTGACTCTAAAGGAGAAATATTAGAAAAAATGTTTGAGAAAGTAAAGGAAGTTTTACCTCGCTGGGGATTACAAATTGCACCTGAAAAAATACAAAAAGGAGAGTCTATCAACTACTTAGGATATAAAATAGGTCTACAGAAAATTAGACCACAAAAAGTACAGATCAGAAGAGATCGCTACCAGACTCTTAATGATCTTCAAAAATTACTAGGAGAGATTTCTCAACTGCAAACCATAATTGGAGTAGAAGGGCATGATTTGAAAAACTTGAAAATGGCCCTAAAAGGAGATAAGGACTTGAATAGTCCACGAATACTATCAGCTGAAGCTGAGAAGGAATTAGAATGGGTAGAAAAGAGGATACTAGAAGCACATGTGGACCGTGTGGATCCAAACCTAGACTGTATTCTGGTTATATTACCATCTAGAGAATATCCTTCAGGGATTTTGATGCAGAGAGAAGATATCATATTAGAATGGATATTCCTACCACATAAACAGAATAAAAAACTGAAAACATATATAGAAAAGATCTCTGACTTGATTATAAAAGGTAAATTAAGACTTCGTCAGCTAATAGGAAGGGACCCAGCAGAAATTATAGTACCTTTAACTAATGAGGAAATTTCTTCCTTATGGAAAGATAACGAATATTGGCAGAGAGCTTGCAGTAACTTTTTGGGAACAATTAGCAACAACTATCCCAAAACTGAGAGAATCAAATTCATAAAGAAAACGATTTGGATTCTTCCACGCATTGTAAGAAAAACACCTATTTCTGGAGTTCATACATTCTACACTGATGCAAATAAATCAGGTAAGGCAGGATATAAATCAGGAAATATTAGTAAAGTGGTTCAAAGCCCTTACAATTCTGTACAAAAGGCAGAATTGTATGCCATTCTCATGGTACTTATGGATTTTAAAGAACCCCTCAATATAGTTACTGACTCTCAATACGCAGAGAGAGTCGTTTTACACATTGAGACTGCAGAATTTATTCCTGACAATACAGAATTAACTTCATTGTTTATACAGTTACAAGATACTATCAGAAAGAGGACTCATCCTATATATATAACACACATCAGATCCCATACGGGTCTGCCAGGTCCTCTAGCACAAGGCAATGATGAAATTGATCGTTTATTGATAGGAAGTGTGCTAGAAGCCTCAGAGTTTCATAAGAAACACCACGTGAACAGCAAAGGTTTAAAAAGGATTTTTCTATCACTTGGGAACAAGCCAAGGAAATAGTAAGGAAATGTCCTACTTGCTCATTCTATAACCAAACTCCTTTACCACCAGGCAGTAACCCTAAAGGTATAAATAGGAATGAAATATGGCAAATGGATGTGTTTCATTTTGCAGAATTTGGAAAATTAAAATATGTACATCACACTATAGATACATTTTCAGGGTTTCAGTGGGCTACTGCTCTGAGCTCTGAAAAGGCTGATTCTGTTATAACGCACCTTTTAGAGGTAATGGCCATTATGGGCATACCTGCACAAATAAAAACTGACAATGCTCCAGCATATGTCTCCAGCAAATTGAAACAGTTTTTTGAGTATTACAAGATAAAGCACATAACTGGTATACCACACAATCCTACAGGACAAGCAGTGGTTGAGAGATCCAATCGTACTTTAAAAGAAATGCTCCATAAACAGGCAGGAGGAACCAAAACACCCAAACACAGATTACATAATGCTTTATTAACATTAAACTTTCTTAATGCTGATGAAAAAGGAAAAACAGCTGCAGAAAGACACTGGACAATAGAAAAAACTTCTGAACTAAATCAGCCAGTGTATTTCAAGGATGTACTGACCTCAGAATGGAAAGCAGGATATGTGTTACGTTGGGGTAGGGGTTTTGCATTTGTATCTACAGGAGAAGAAAAACTATGGATACCATCTAAGTTAATCAAGATCCGAGTTGAACAAGAGAAGCATCTTAATGAAGAGAAATGACAAGTCATCCAACAAACTAGGTCCTATGAGGTGTGCGGAGGCCTCTCAAAGGTAGGGGAAGTGTTCTGTTCTTGTTTTTACAGGAAAACAGAGAAAACCTATCATCAAACAGCCAAAAGACACTGAACATGTAGGTGCCTACAGAAGAGAAGACAGCTCTTCAGAAACAATCACTTAAGGAAGCAGAATCTGATATATGGTAAAAAAAAAAAAAAAAAAAATTTAATTGTAGTAAACTATTTCTATATAGAAATCTATTTCTCTCTATTATCTAGTATTCCTGAAGTCCCAAATTTTGTAAACCAATGCTGGCTTTGGAGTTGGATTTGGCTTTCCTTCTCTAAATTCAAGCATGTTGTTAAGATTAAATTCATGGTTTCTGCCTTAAATCAAGAAGCCAATTGGTGTAAGGCAGAAGAAACAAAATCTGGGGACTCATATCTTATGCAATTTTCTCTCTGAAATCCTAATTTTCTCACATACTTTTAATGCTTATTGTTGTCTTTCCCTAATGCATACCTTAAAACTTGAAAATTTTACTTTAATATTGATGTGTAACTTTTCCACAAGGAATAATAACGATTCCTAACAGCAGTCTTTGAACTTTCCGGAAAGAAGATGGGGCCCCACATCATCATTTCCACTTGACTCAACCTGATGCATCGGAACTACAAACATCACCCTAAAACCGGTTTGAGACTGTTTTGCTCGAGACAACTCATGACTAGCTAGCTGTAATGGTGCACCTTTTTATTACACCCTGGCCAGTTTCAAATAGAACTACAGTCAAGAATTTTCTGCCACACAGTGACTAACTACATATGTCACAGCCAGTTCTGTTGAGAAATTTGGTTGCTAAAAATTTTCTTCCTACAGGATCCATTGGAGCAATCATCGTCCCATTTCAGCAGGAAGTAATCTTAATATGACTACGCCCCCTTTCCCTACCCTTGGAAATTTGGGATAATAGTCATCGTCTTTGGGTTGGTTTTAGTTATTTGGGATTGGGTGATGCTTACACTCGGGTTTATCTTTTAGACAGGAATAGGGAATGGTGGGTAAAGGTATGGTTTAGATGGGATATAAGTAGATTAGCCTATTTCCTTGAGAATTTGAGTTTGAATGAGATAGTATTTTACAGCTTACATTGTTATGCATTCCTATGTGGTAAGCTATGTAAAATTAAGTTTATATTTTGTTATATTGTGTTAAATGTTTCCACTTATAATATTTATGCACATTATTTTTTACCATATTCTATGTATGTATACTTTTCTTGTGTTCAAGACATTTTGTATATTGATACAATTTGGGATATTTATCTTGCTGCCCTTTATAGTTCTACCTCTTGTCTTGACACTTATACTCTACCTCTATTTTAGGGATTTACATGTAGGTATATGTAAATAGTTATATTGTTTAAGTATTTGTTCCTGCTTTACTCAGGAAAGTTTTAATCAGTCTTTTTTAGCTAAGTTCCCGAGTATTATAGATTATCTTCACTCACATTTCCTGTACCTATGAGATTAGTCAGATATAGATGCTTAATCTTCAATCCTTCATAGACATGCAGAACATGGCATTTAAATGTTTTAATATTAGTACTCCTTTGACATGAGACACTGTTGCTCCTGACAGCACCGTGCATTTTCCCGAAAATATGTTGGACACTGTTGTTGCTCCTGCTGGAGTTCAATCTCGCCTCAGCTAATGGCCTGTTGGGCATAGAATTGCCCCCACCTTGACCACTGATTTGGACATGCAGTCCTATGTGCTTGCAGGAGACAAATATAGAAGACTGCTTGACCTTGCCAAGTCAGGGTAAGACAGCCATTCTATTTCCCTGCTGTTGTTGTGGTCTGTCAAGTTCTCTTGGCCTTAGCCAAATCTGGGTGTACCAACGTCGCTGTGAGACCTAGGGTGACTGTTCAGGTGGCTTGCTGTTTCTGTCCTTGCTGTACCGTTTTGGAAGTTGTCCATCCGCATTTCCTGTCTACTCTAGTATTGTTATTTTCCTTCTCAGGTCTTGATGAGGTTGAAGATTAAACTATCACAACTATTATTCCCTCTTCCTAGTTAGATATATTAGGTACTAGACTTACGTTTTCCAGCTTAGGACAACTCTATTGTAAACTCCATTATGCCCTCACCCTAGGACTAGATATGTAGGTCATTTTGTTCTCGATTTTCCTTTTCTTAGAGCACACTTGTTATTCACTGTTTTGTATATAGTTTTGTATTAAGCCTAAATCTTTTCTTTAGACTAAAAGGGGAATTGTAGTGAGGTAGTCCTTCTGTAGCACTGACCACGCCCATTGGGGGGGTGGAGCGATGGGCGGAGGTGACCTGAGGAAGGAGGTCGGAGGGGGCCAGGAAGGCGCTCTCTTTCTGGCGTGACTCGGACAGGAGAGGATCGGGTTGAATTTCCTGGTGTTCATCTGTCTAGGTTGTAAGTTATTTCTCCCTGAATAAACATCTATTCGGCCTATTTGTTTATCCTGACCCTTATTTACCGCAATAGTACTAGGTTTGCTATCAAGATTTAGAATGATATTTAGTACGCAATACCCCACGTGGGGTCAAGGGGCACGTGTTCAACTGTACAGACATTGTGGGGCAAGGACAAGTCAGAAGGAGAGTTGAGAAATTTGTTCACTATCTTAGAATGATCACAAGGAGATTATTTTCTTACTTTTGGAAAACAGAGGGTAAGAGAAGTATGATTAGGTTTAGGAAGTAACCTCAGCATTGGGATATGTAAGCGTTTGTAGGAGTGTGTCATGTATAGCTTGTAGATGGGGAGGAGAGATCAGAGAGCTAATGATGTAATGGTTAGTGTGAATTGGCAGCTTGAGAGAATACAGAATCTCTTGTGGGGGGATGTGATTATGCCTGTGGGTAATACTCCTGGTTGTGTTAACTGACAGGGGGATACTCAACTTAATCCCAGGAAGGGCTGTCCATTGGACATGGAATCCTGGACTGTGTGAAGTACAGAAGAAAAAGCTGGATGAAGAGACATACAGGGATGCATTCCTCTTCTTTCCTGCTTGTAGGTATGGTGAGACTAACTGCTTCATGATCCTTCTGCCTTAGCTTCACTGCATAATATACTATACTTTAAACTCTGGGCTAAAACACTAAATTAAGTCCAAGAAAAGAAAGTAAGATAGATAGTGAGTTTTAAAAGGTTGTAGGCAGTGATATATATAGGCATGTTGGGGGCCAGATCAGTCAAAACTTATGATAACTAAACATGTATGCCAATAAAGGACTCTATAGAGACTCAGTGACAGACTAGAAAGGAGTATTTATAAACATACATCATATTTTTTATAATGAATCAAATGAAAGACAAAAAATAAAAGTGAATAAAATGTTCAGATGGGCATTTAGCAAGAAAGAGACATAAATAACCAATTATTTATGGCATTTTACATCAGAAAACCACATCAAGTCATAAGGAAATATCCTTGTGTGCCTTCAAAGTGGCTAACATGACTAAAAATGACCTCAGCCAATCATGAGGAGAATGTACTAACAGTTTTAACTTCCATATATTTCCTAAGAGTGTAAAACAATAGAAGCACATTGGAAAAGTGCTGCCAGTTTCTTATAAAGAGTAAGCTTACAACTTGGCTTATTTTTTTTTTTTTTTTGACATAGTATTTTAGTCTTAAATGTTCATTCAAGAAAAAAATGAGTGTTTATCTATAGCAATTGTTCTCGATATGTGGATCTCCAGTCCTTTGAGGGTTGCCTATCAGATATCCTACACGTCAGATATTTACATTATGTTCATAACACTAGTGAAGTTATACTTATGAAGTATCAATGAAATCATTTTATGGTTGGAGGCCACCATGAGGTGAAGAACTGCATTACATAGTAGCAGCACCAAGAGGGTTGAGAACCACTCATCTAGAGAGATACTCACAAAAGGATGATTTTAGCATTTTACTCATAATACCTAAAGCATGGATATAGTTTTTCCATCAATAGGACAATGGATAGAATAAGTGTTATGTATCCACACAGTTGAGTAATTCACAACAATGAAAAGGAAACTTGCTTTTAAAGCAATATTATCAACCAACAGCCATAATACCACAAGCAGCATGTTAGGCTGCTTATTGTCTCTGCCCCATGCAAAGGCTACAGGAAAGCTTTGAGAAATTGATTGTATTTAAATATTGAGATGCCTATAAGAGGTTTTCATTTTCTATTAGATTGTGTTACTTTAGTTTGTACCTACTGTTTCCCAAAGATAAGTCCCTATCTTTTTTTTAAATTTTTTTATTATTTTTTTCTTATTTTACTCATCAATCCCAGTTCCCTCTCCCTCCCTCTCTTCCTCCCATGCCCCCCCAACAATCCTCCCATCCCATCCCATCCCCCTCCCCACTCCACAGGAAGGGTGATGCCTTCCAGGAGGGGTTAAAAAAAATCTATCAAGTCATTTGGAGTAGGGACTAGGCCCTCCCTTCTGTCTCTAGGTTAAGGGAGTATCCCTCCATGGGGAATGTGCTCCCAAAGTCCTTTTGTGCACCAGGGATACATCCTGGTTCCACTGTCAGAGGTCCCTTAGACTGCCCAGGCCTTCTAACTGAGACCCATGTTCAGGGGGTCTGAGTCAGTCCCATGCTGGTTTCCCAGCCATTAGCTCCCCCTTGTTCAGAGGTTAGCTGCCTCTGTTAAGAAAGTGCACAAGATCCTTAGCTATCAGGGATATGCAAATCAAAACAACTCTGAGATCACTACCACCTTACTCCTGCACCAATGTCCTACACCAATGACAACTTATGCTGGAGAGGATGTGTAGAAAGGGGAACACTCCTCCACTGCTGGTGTACAGCCATTTTGGAGATCAGTATGGCAGTTCCTCAGGAAAATGGGAATCAGTCTTCCATAGCATCTGGCAATCCCCCTCTTAGGCATATACCCAAATGATCCACATTCATGCAACAAAGACATATGCTCTACTATGTTCATAGCAGCATTATTTGTAATAGTAAGAATCTGGAAGCAATCCAGATACCCCTCAACTGAAGAATGGATAAAGAAGATGTGGCACATTTACACAATCGAATACTACTCTGTGGGAAAAAAAAAAAACAAAAACAAAAACAAAAAAAAAAACAATGGAATCTTGTAATTAGTGGTCAAATGGATGGAACTTGAAAAAAAAACATCCTGAATGAGGTAACCCAGTCACAAAAAGAGGAACATGGTATGTACTCGCTCATATATGGATTTTGAACATAGAGCAAAGGATCACCAGCCTATAATTCGCACCACCAGAGAAGTCCCTATCTTAAGCAGCATGGCTTTCCTCTTATGTGCATGTTAGACACACACATTGCTTTCTTGTTCTTGTGAGAGAAAATTAAGGCTGAAGCTAGGGTGATTACAACTACACACACTCCTTGAGCTAATGATTCCATACCACAAGCAACCATGTCATAACAAGGTGGTCTGCAACTCAATTCTGCCTCACAATTATACATACAGCAAATTCATGTGATAATCCTAGACTACAGAACTAGCCTAAAATATTTTAAACCACACCAGGGCCCTTCCAGAACTTTTTAATCACCTACCAAAAACATCATCTATCTTGAATTACGCTCTACTTTTGTTGTCTCAAAGTAGTACAGGTCTGTTCCCCAGAAGAATGGCAACCAAACAACAAGGGCAAACACTGGCACATCCAGCCTTGCAAAGGAGCTTGCAAGACAGCACCCTTGCCCTGCTTTCATATTCTCTTTCTGTCTCAAGTCACCAGCCATTGACATGCATGGCTTCTAATAGACAAATTCAAGGACCTTGCCTTGCCCTAAACCTACTGAATCAGAGACTGTTTATCAAGCTGGGAAGATAATGTCACCAAAATATAAACAGTGATATTCCTAATTTTAATGTTATTTTACTAGGATATGTACATACACAGCACTTGTCAAAAATGACAATTCCCTTTCTCTGCTATACAGTAGGTATACAGAGTTGAGTGTGGGTAATGGGAAGTCGATGATTGGCTGGAATGAGAAAGCTGGCTCCGGTACACCTCATATAACAGGCTGAAGATCACAACAGCTGAAACATTAGCTAAATTAACCTAGGAAAATAAAACTCAAAGGAGAAAAGTAATTGTAAATATTGTTTTTAAGTAATGAAGCATTGACAGACCCATCTCAGAATTTCTTTTAGTTTTAGTTGGAGAAAGCTCTCACATATTCACCTGGGAATGTATATAAATGTTAAGACTACTAATTTGGGGAAACATTGTCATTTCACTACATTGAATTTCACCAAATGCCTCATCAAATTTTTCCAAAATGTGAACCAAGTATAAACACTGATGAGTCAATAGTCTACTATTTAACCCAGCAAAGACATAGCAGATTCAAATGTTTACCAGGTGGGCAGTGGAAAGGGGTTTATATGTGGTCCTTAAAGAACAGGATGGAGAGGATATGTCTTCTTTTTTTTTAGGAAGGAGACAACACCTATAAACAGTGCTGAGTCTGCCTTCCTCTTCCCCTTCTTCTCCTCTTCCTCCCCCCTCCTCCTTCTTTCTTAGTTCCTCCTGCTCTTTTGTTCTCTCATCTACTTTTCCTCTAAGATGTCTTGCATCTTAGAAATCCAAGAAGAGTAAAAGTTTGCCTTCAGCAAACTGGAGGAAGTCACTTGCTTACTGAATTTTCTCAGGCCCAATTCACAATCTTCTGGACACCTACAGAAGGAGCCAGGTCCTCCTAGAAGCTCCAGGAGGTAGCATTGTGGGTAGAGAGGGTGACAGCATCAAGTGAGCACTCTAGAACCACCATTCTTCCCAGGCAAAAGACAAGTGAAACGGAGAGGAAGACTTGTTTAAAGGAAGAGAACCATACCAAGATTTTTCAGTGATTAGTTTAGTACTTTTTTTTTCATACTGATCATCAGCATTTAAAGAGCTATATAGATATCTTCTAGAAACAGAAGTGGCTATATAACTTGTTGGGCACAGAGAAATCTCAAATTGTGGTCTCTTTACAAGGCCAGGACAGGGACATATAATCCCCATATGGAGGCCCCCATTGCATTGTGTAACTGTAGCATGAAAAATAAAAGACACAGAGACTGATATTGGGGTTCAAGTTTCAAGCTGAAGATCAGAAAAGCAAAGCAGCCTAGTGGATAGCTCTTACCTCTACCTCAGGCTGAAAGCACTGATCCTGTCTCCATCAGCTCTCCACCAAGCCTCAATCAGAGTCACAAGGAACACCTGATCATCCTGGGCAGGTCTTCTTTGTTTACTGCAGGAAAAGAGAAGCAGCATCTCTTATGATGTTAATTAAGCCATTCCCACCAGAGTGACAACCATAAAACTTCCCTATCACCTTTTCAAATTTGAGTGTTTGGGTTCTCATGATGATACTCACCATCTGAATCTTTGGGGAATGACTGCATCAGGCTGTTGTGTGTGTTGGGGCTAGCTGTCTGGAAATTTGGGGAGTGACCTAGTCAGGATCTTGTGCCTAGGCTTGATGCTTTGATCATGGGAGGGTGAACTAGTCAGAAGCCACAGGCAGTATTGGGCTATATTGCCTCACTGGGATAACCACACATGTTCATATGCCAGACTTTGCAGAAAGAAAGGGAAGGGAGAGAGAGATAGAGATAGATAGATAGATAGATAGATAGATAGATAGATAGATAGATAGATAGAGAGGATGAATGGGAGGAAGGAAGGAGGAGAAAGGAAGGAAGGAAAGATAGAAATTATCTTTTTTTTTTGAAGGTAGACCCTAAATTCTCTCTCTCATTCTCAAGAAAGATTCTGGACTCATCCAGGTTGCTCCAGATTTATTAAAACTGAGTAAGAATGAAAATGTAAGCAAATGACTGAAACACTCCTCTGACTGAGATGGTTGAGGTGCACTAGGGCTTATGGATAGATTTTTAAAGACAAACAATGACAAGAAAGCCTCCAAATGAAGAAAGCTGGTGAACAGCTCCAGGACAATGTGTTGAGGAGGCTATCACAAGGCTGATATTAGAAACCAGAGGCAAGTTTCCAGGGCAAAGGCAAGAGCTTAATAAGATAAGTTACAAAGAGTCAGGAAACAGATGGAAATGGAATCTGGGAGGAGATGCTCCAGGAACACAAGAGGAGGGAGTGTCTGGGAAGATAGCCAGGGTATTGTGTGTCCAGGGCTTGCTTTGTGCTCAATTATACAATGTCTGAACACACAAAACACCACTGCTTTGAAAATGTGATTTTGAAGAATACAAATAAAACAACTTTATATCAATAAAGTACACACACACACACACACACACACACACACACACACACACACACACAGAGTATAGATGGCAAAGGATCCAGAAGAGTAAGTGTGGCAAGAAACTATACCAGTGACTTCCATTGTTCTAAGATGTTCACATAAAATCTTTGTGAATACATATTGCTGAAAGTAAAAGAACCTCTACCAGCCACACCTATTAACATAGTTGAAATCTCATGATGCTGAAGCAAGAGAAATAACTTTCTCCAGGGAAGAATATACCAAGTCGTTATCTAATACCAAATGGTCAGCCTAAAAAATATGCCTACAAGTGACATTATACAGACTGAGCAGTTTGCATTTAAGACTATATATGTGTGTATGCAAATGTACATGTGCATATATACAGACACTCATCTATATCTATACATTTATTATATATTATACATATACATGTAATAACAATTAATGAAAAAAATGGCCATGAATTTGAAAGACAGCAAGGGAGGGTATATGAAGGTTTGGAAAGAGGAAAGGGGAGGAAAAATGATGACTTGTACTATAATCTTAAAAGATAAAGAAAAAGTTATCTCAGGATTTAAATAACTTGACCTAGGAAAGTAGCGTAGCAGTCACACCACCATTCTTGATCAGTATAGCCTGATATAAGCACTGTTGGCATAATGTGAGAAAGAAGTTTAGTTTGTGTTTCAAAGTGTTCAGAACTATCAAGAATATCGAAAGCAAATTCCCTAATTACACTACATAAATTTAATGAGAATATTCAGATAAAACAAGCCTCACTAAAATACATGTTTAAAGATATTCTTGTTTTATAAAACTTTTAGACATGTATGTGTTGAAATGAAATCACGATTACCTTCCTCCTTTTATTTCTTACTAATACACACCTTAGTGAATCTTTATTTACTGAAGTCAATTGTGTAAGCTAATTCTTTAAAGTTTGTTGCAGGCTTAGGAGAAGAACACAAATACCAATTGAAAAACAAGGATGTAATTGCTACCATTAAACCACTTCTACCTCATGACTAATTTCCTAACAGATGTGATAATATTTGTTATATCTTTCCTATGTGCAAGAATAGTGTAATGTTATTAAAACTCTTCAGGGTAAATTAACAAAATTAAATTCTTTAAAAAGTTCATTTTAACACTGTGCTGTAGTAATGGAAAATAGTTGGAACAGAAATTGACATTAAAGCCCTTAATTTAACAAATATGTATTCAATGCACTGTTAGTTTTCAGTATGTGTTTTCCAATGTTCTTTGATTTCTTTATAATTAAAATGAGGTAAAAATCAGAAATATGGAACAAACAATTTGTCTTGAGCCAAGGTGCATCTGGTGCTAGAACACAGTGACTGATGCTGGAGAGATGGCTCAGTGGTTAAGAGCACTGACTGCTTTTCCAGAGGACGCAGATTCGATTCCCAGCACCCACATGGCAGCTCACAACTAGCTGTAACTTGAAGATTTGACACCCACACATAGACATACATGCAGGCACAATACCAATGTAAATGAAATAAAAGTAAACAAATTATAAAAACAAAGAATACAGTGACCAAGAATTCTAGTTAAATAAGATACACACCTCTATTCATGATCTCTGTGTTGAAAACAACAGTTGTCAGTTACTATGCTAACAACTGGGGTCATACAGGTGCCAATATAGATAATTTTTGTTCCAACTGAGAGCAAAGTCAGCTGAAAAATCTAGTACATTAGCCCTGCAAATCTAATGATGATGGTGTGAGTGAGAATGTTGACAGGGAACATCTCACAGCATGATTTTAACTCTCTGTGGAGAAGGAAGGCAGCAGGGGAAAATAGCTGAAATGGCGTTGTGAATAATGTGAGCCTGTTTTACGTAGGAGTCATGTGGGGAAAAGAAGAAATGGGTTCTGTAAGCAGCATGGTTTCCAGAAGTAGGAGGAAACATGAGCAAACGAAGACATGCAGCAAACATCACAGTGCATGGGTGCTTGCCTTTAGTTAGGTTCTGATGAACACAGTGTTAGGAAGGGATGGGAGAAAAAGTGACAGAAGGGCATTTACCCCATCCTGCAGGGAACTGAGAGACATGAATCCTGCATGTGTCAGTGAGAGAATGGGAGATTTAAGGAGCTAATTACAGCCATGTTTGCACCTGGTTGCATTGCCATGACTGTACATGGGCTTAAGACAGTGTGACTACTTTATCTGACAGCGAGGAGTTAAAAGAGGGAACTATTTTTGAAGTATTTGGGAGACAAAATATATTTACACAAAGCAATTGGTGACAAGCAGATTGTCAAAGTATAGAAAAAAAATTTGAACACCATGAAATCTACCTAAGTAGATCGTGGTACTGCCCGTCAAGACAGAATCCACACGAATGTCTGATATAAAATCAATTTATTTTGAATCTCTTGAATTTGAGGTTCTATGTAGCACTCGGGTAGGAATTAATGTCCAGTAGGCTGCTAGAATTGATGTCTGTAAGTGAGGAGAGGGATTTATGTGGAAACTAATTTGGGGATTTGAATGTGTCAAAATCATTAATAACATTTAAAAAGATGTTGTTCAACAAAAACAAACGAATTAATGCAATCGAGGAAGAAATGGACTTTATGCAGCGTGTGGAATGTATGGTTCCTAAAAGAGGCAAAACTGAAGTCTGAGAACAGAGGGATGTGATGTGAAGTACTGAAAGCCTAGTTCCTGAACACTGTCCTCTGGGCCATGACAGAGTCATTGCTGTTTGAAATCAGAGCAGCTGAGAATTCCCCACTGAACCCCACTCAAAAGCCCACCCTGAGGGGACAGGGGTCTCACCAGGTGAATGGTGTCTTCTCCTTTAAGATGCACAAGTGGTTAGCTGTGGTGATATTTTGTTTATGACCTAACAAATAAAGCTTGCCTAAACATCAGTGTGCCGAGCTAGCCAGCCACATTATTAGACATAGATACTAGGCCGAGGTGGCACACATTTTAAAACCCAGCACTCGAGAGGCAGAGGCAGAGACAGAGACAGATGGATCTCTGTAAGTTCAAAGCCACCCTGGGATACACGAGCTTTATCCAGCCTAAAGGAGAAACAGAGGTAGACAGTGTTACGAGCAGTTTTCTTGCCACCCTAGTCCCAGAGCTGCATCAGCTCCAAATAACACACAGAGATGCTGTATTAGACATAAAGCTTTTGGCCCATTTCTAGTGTTTCTTATTGGCTAGCTCTGTCTTAAGTATTAACCTATTTCTATTAATCTAAGTGTTTCCACACAGTCTTATCTTACTGGAGAGAGGGTCTGGACCTCTCCGTCTACATCAGCCACAGACTGGAAAAAGATCTTCACAAACCCCACATCTGGTAGAGGGCTGATCTCCAAAATATACAAAGAATTCAATAAACTAGTCGCCAAAACACCAAATAATCCTATTAAAAAGTGGGATACAGAAGTGAAGAGAGAATTCTCAATAGAGGAATCCAAAATGGCTGAAAGACACTAAAACAGTGGTCAACATTCTTAGCCATCAGAGAAATGCAAATCAAAACAAATCTGAGATATCCTGTCAGAATGGCTAAAATTAGGAACACCAATGACAGCTTATGCTGGAGAGGATGTGGAGAAAGGGGAACACTCCTCCACTGCTGGTGGGAGTGCAAACTTGTACAGCCATTTTGGAGATTAATATGGCTGTTCCTCAGGAAAATGGGAATCAGTCTATCACAGGACCTGGAAATTCCATTCTTAAGCATGTACCTAAATGATCAACACCCCTGCAACAAAGTCATTTGTTCAGCTATGTTAATAGCAGCATTATGGATGAAGAAGATGTGGCACATTTACACAATGGAATACTACTCTGTAGGAAAAAGACAATGGAATCTTGAAATTCTCAGGCAAATGGATGGAACTTGAAGAAACCAGGCTGAGTGATTACCCAGTCACAAAAAAAGGAACATGGTATGTACTTACTTGTATATGGATTTTAGACATAGAGCAAAATATCACCAATGTATAATTTACACCACTAGAGAAACTAAGATACAACGAGGAACCTAAGAGATTCAGACATGGTCCTTCATAGAAGGGGAAAGGAACAAGAGCTCCTGAGCATATTGGGAGTGGGTGGGAGGCAGTGAGTGGAGAAGGAGTTATGAGAAAGAAAAGGGGAGGAGAGGAGAACATGTGGGACTAGAAAGATTGAGTCAGAGGACAAGCAGGGAGAGCAAAAAAAAAAAAAAAAACTATAAAGAAGGAGCCATTAGAGGTTTGAAGATAAAACTGACTCTTCTAGAAAAATGTCCAGAGATCTACAAGGATGACCCCAACTAACAATCTGAGCAACAGTGGAAAGGCTACCTTAAATGCCCTTCCCTGATTATGAGATTGATGACTGACTTATCTGCCATGATAGAGCCCTCATCTAGTAGCTGATGGAAACGGAAGCAGATACCCACAGCTAAACACTGAGCCAAACTCCTGGAATCCAATTGCAGAGAGGAAGGAGTGATAAGAAAAGGAGTCAAATCCAGACTACAGAATCCCACAGAGACAGCTGACCTGAACAAGGGAGAGCTAATGGCCCCCCAGATTGATAGCTTGGAAACCATATTGGACTGACTCAGACCTCCTGAACATGGGTCTCAGTTAGAAGGCCTGGGCAGTCTAAGGGACCTCTGACAGTGGAACCAGGATGTATCCCTGGTGCATGAAAGGACTTTGGGAGTACATTCCCCATGGAGGGATACTCCCCTAGCCTAGAAACAAGAGGGAGGGTCTAGTCCCTACTCCAAAAGACTTGACAGATTTTGATAATCCTTCCTGGAAGGCATCACCCTCTCTGTGGATTTGGTGGGGGAGAGGGGTCGAGATCATGGGAGGGAGGTAGAGGGAACTGGGATCGATATGTAAAATAATATATATATGAAATATATATTGCCTTCATTTCTGAAGAAAAAGAAACATAAATGGAACAGTTTTGTTAATAGTATGAAGATTATAAGTGCTCTTTTTAAGTTCTACATCCTAGTTTTGATCTATATAATTCTCATTGCAGGATAGAATTGGTAGGTTTGGGAGGAGACATACTTGTCTTGGTATGTTCTTTGTAGTTGTTGGATGGGACCTGGCCATGTGGCTTTCTTTCATGGCTCTTTGTCTGATATATGATTTTCAGATGCCTCTGTTGAGTTCCTTGTCTGAACTTGGCTGATTCTAAACGATGGGTGAGGAGTTGGTAGTCAGTCCTTTAATTACTCAGTGTAGATTTGGGATTGGAGTCGTGAGGGTCATCTCACTTATTAGTAAGCCAGAAAGTATGCAAATGAGACAAATGAGTGGTGTACATGAACTAGTGTGTACCCTGTGCTATCCTGCATGGTATGAGTATATCAGAATTTTAGGACAGTGAACAAGATATGTAGCAAAGGTGACTTAGAGATGGCATAGGCAGGCAAAGTTCTAGGGATGACTCATGCTGGATATATTCTCATAAGTGAGATGCCCCTCAATTGAAGAATGGTTAATGAAGATGTGGCACATCTACACAATGGAATACTACTCTGCAGAAAAAAAATAATGGTATGTTGAAATTCGCAGGCAAGTGGATGGCACTTGAAGAAACCATCCTGAATGAGGTAACCCAGTCACAAAAAAAAGAAACACAGTATGTACTCACTCATATATGGATTTTAGAGCTAGATCAAAGAATCATCAGCCTATAATTCACACCACCAGAGGAACTAGGATACAAGGTGTATTCTAAGAGATTCATATAAAGTCCCTCACAGAACTGGGAAGGGACAAGTCCCCCAGAGCTCAGGGGAAGTGTGCGGGGGCAGTGAATGGAGAGAGAAGTAGGAGAAAACTAGGGGGAGGAAAGGAAAACATGTGCGACCAGGAAGATTGAGACTGGTTAGGAATAGAAGACAGGAAAGAGAGAAAGAGACACAGAGAGAGAACATAAAAGAGGGAGCCAATATTGGTTTGAAGATAAAGTTGAACACAAAGAAAGGTCGAGAGAACTACAAGACTGCTCCCAACTAACAATCTCAGCTTCCATGGAAAGGCTATCATAAATGCCCTTTCCGGAGAGTGAGATCAACAACTAACTTCTCCATGGAGCCCTCAACTAATGCCTGTTGAAAATAGGAGCAAACACCCATACATAAACACTGAGTCGAACTAGAACCCAAAAACAGATGGAGAGGACAAGACCAGGCGGCAGAAACACAAAGAGCTTACCTGAACAAGGAGGAGCTAATGGGCCACCAGACTGATAGCTGGGAAGCCAGCATGGGACTGACTCAGGCCCCCCTGAATATGGGTCTCAGCCAGAAGGACTGAGCAGTCTAAGAGACCTCAGACAGTGGAACCAGGATGTATCCCTAGAGCACAAAAGGACCTTGTTAACACATCCCCCATGGAGGGATAACTGCCTTAATCTAGAGACAGGAGAGAAGCCCTAGTCCCTACTTCACATGACCTGTCAGACCTACATGACCCCAACTGGATGGCATTCCCCTACATATGGAATTGGGGTGGGGGGATGGGAGGGGAGGGTGTTTAGAGTGCATGTGAGAGGGCAGAGAGGGTAAAAGGGAGGGAAGGAGGGAGGGAGGGAAGAAGGGAGGGAGAGAGGGAGAGGGAACTGGGATCGACATGTAAAATAATAAATTAAATTAAAAAAATGCTTTGAATCCAAAATTTAAGTTCAAGGACAAGTTACTGGGGAAAAGGATTTCTATTTTTGTTTCCACAGAAAATGAAAAGTTATGGATTCCTTCCAGATTGTTGTGGTTTGATCAAGCCAGATCACCTGAAACAGAGAACCAGGTGATCCTACATTCAAAACAGCTGGACAAAGCAACCTGACAGACTACAGCCAGGATTTCTGAATCTTCTTTGAATCCCCCATGACAGTGGCTCTTACCAGCAGGAAGTAGTTTGGAAAGGACGATGCCCAAATTCCCAAATATTGTCTATAAATGTTTGTTTTCATTTAAATGGACTTGGTTATAAAAAATAAAAAATATTAATATTAGAACCATAACTATAAGTCCCAACAGAAAAAAGGAAGTGAAAAAATAGTTGAGGAATTAAAGAAAAATCTGTGCACACAGAATTCCATAGTCAGTGCAAATACTCTTAAAAGCGAATGAAATTTTAGACAAGCTGGTGTTGAGAAGTTGTTTCTTCTGTCAAAAGGAAAGGTCAGAATAGACAGGAGTGGGCCCCATCCTTAAAAAACAAAGAGTGTAAAAACAATGGAAACAAAGCAGACAAATGGGGTTTGGTGAGCACCGCAGAGAGAGAAAATAGAGGAGAGAGCTAGGAAGCTGCTGTGAAAGAAGAAGGAAGGAGCTACCACTATACACACTTGCTTCTTGGCAGTGAAGGCAGAGGGGTTCTATCCCTTCCTGGGTTTGGGCTCCATAGGAATGGCAAGCTGGAAAGAGACAGAGGATTGTTGCAGAGGCATGACCAAGGTGCAGAAGTTGACTATAGCATGGGCATATAGCTGGCTGGGACAGACTGACTCTGGAAACTGTGACAGAAGTGTCACAGGGGCCTGAAGATCATATTCTATGCAAGAGTCCCAGTGACTGACCTGAAGAATATATAGGATATATAGAAGGCACCATCATGCATCACTGCTTAGGGAGTCAACACAGGATCCTGAGAGTGTATCTCTGGGAAAACCCACAGGTTAAAATGTTAAAGCACAAGACAAACAAGTTGAATACACTAGAAGATGGAGTGATATTCCAGGGATGTAGATTGACAAAATGAATACTGTGAAAACAACTATGTAACAGAAGTAAAACTAGAGATTCAACATATTCTCCACCAAATTTTAGTGGCATTTTCCACAGAACAACAGCAACAAAAAATTTCAAGTTCACATTAGAAACACAAAAAGACTCAAATGGCCAAAGCAATTCCCATCAAAAAGATCAAGGCTGTAATATCACACACAGTGTCACATCTCAAATTATGTAAGAACTACACTACTAAAAGTAACACGGCACTGTTCCCAAACAGGCACAGCATAGAAGAGACAAGCCAAAAATGAACTCAAAGAGCTGTGGTCACTTAATATTTTTTCTGTTTACAAAACTGCTGAAAGCTTACACTGGGAGAAAGGGTGGGCTCAAATGATTAGATCTATATATCTTACCAATATAAATATCAATTCAAAATTAATCAAAGACTTTAATGTAAGACTTGACTCTAAAGTGGATAGACTAATATAGATGTTAGTTGGGATTTCAAGACACAGGTATAAGCAAGGAGTTTCTTCTCAGAAACTCCTTAGGATTGACAAATGGGACAAGGAGGTGCTGAAAGATTATGTAGAGCCAAGGAGACAATCATCTGAGACAGTCTACAAAATGAGAAAAAATATTTGCCAACTCTATATCAGAACAGGAGTTAGTATTTGGAAACTATAAATAATTACCAGACCCCCCAAAAAAATCTAATCAATAATAAGTGTAAACGGCCAATGAATATTTGAACAAATGTTTTACATTCTTAGCTATTATGAAAATGCAAATTAAAATTTCTTTTTTTCTTTTTTATATTTTATTTTATTTAATTTTATATAACAAAGTCCAATTAAATGAAAACAAACATTTATACACAATATTTGGGAATTTGGGCGTCGTTCTTTCCAAACTACTTCCTGCTGGTAAGGGGCGCTGTCTTGGGGGATTCGAAGAAGATTCAGATATCCTGGCTGTAGTATGTAGGGCTGTTTTGTCCAGCTGTTTTGAATGTAGGATCAGCTTGTACTCTGTTTCAGGCGATCTGTAAAATTGCTTTAAAATTCCTATTTTTGCCAGGTGGTAGTACCAGTACTTGAGAGGCAGAGGCAGGTGGATCTTTTGAATTTGAAGCAAGCCCAGTTCTAGGACAGCTAAAGCTAATCAGAGAACCCCTGTCTCAAACAAAACAAAACATAACACAAAAAAACAAAACCCAAAACAAAATAAAAAATCAACCAACCAAAAAAACAAAACATAACAAAACAAAAACCAACAACTAAAACTCTATGTGTCCCAGTCAGAATTCCCAGCACCAAGAAAGCAATGCTAGTAAAGATGTGGGGACATGAGAGGTCTATCTAGGAGAGGTGCTTCTGTAAACCAGTGTAATCACTATGAAAATCATCATGTTGGCTCCCTAAAAAGGTAAACTGCCATATGACCCAACCTTAACACTCCTAGTTATATACCCATAGGATTCTAACCGTTAACTACAGAGTTGCTTGCACATCCATGGAAATGCTTCACTTTCTACTAGAAAACAGAGGCAGTTTAGATGTTCATCAACAGACAAATGAATAAAGTACATGCATACCATCTTATTTTATTAAGCCATAAGAATAAATTAGGACATTTGTAGGAAAAAGGATAAAACTGGAGATCATTACTTTTAGTGAAACCAGATTACAAAAGACAAATATCACATGTAGTCCATATTGTTGAAGACACCATGAACTTTGGACACAGGACCAGCAGCTTCTAAGCCAAAAGCCTCCACCCTTAGAATTAGCTTTCGTAGTACCAGAAGATGCCATGGAAACTTCCAAGGGAAGGAAGCAACCAATAGTCCTACCTGGTTATGGTTCCTGTGAATCCCAACAATAACCAGTACAGGAAGAGAATATTAAGGGTACAATAGTGATACACAAACTTTGGTGATAACCAACAGTTCTCTAGATGATGAATGTAAGGTCCACTCAACATCAGGGAATTCATGCTTGGTACTGGTAACCTAGCCAACTACTTGTAGCCAGTGAAGTCAGGTATCTTGGAAAGGAACCTACAATTACTATTTTACTATAATAGGAGAATTCCTATCTACTTTCTAAATATTTATCTTCATATTCATAGATAAGTAAGTACAGGTCAAAGTATTTGTGAAATTTTAGATTTAGACATAGTTCCATCTCTCCTTCCCCTTCCTTTCCTCCTCTTCCTCTCTGTATCTCTGTCTTCCTCTCTCCTTCAACAGTGGATTATGCGAGAAGGAAGGGGTGCTTGCGATGGTTAATGCCATCAATGTATTAGAATTTAGAATTTCACAGGAGAAAATCCTTTGGGAATAGCTGTGAGGGATGTTTTGTGTTAGGTTAATCTCTGGGCATGCCTGTAGGAAATCATCCTAATCAGGTTAACTGGGCTTGGGTGGCACTATTCCCTAGGCTGAGATATATTAAAAAGGGAAAGCTATCTGAGCATCACCATGAAATCTACTCTGCTTTCTGATTTTGTGTGTGGTATGACCCGCTGCTTCAAACTCTAGCTGTCTTGACTCCATTCACGACGGACTAGCCTCAAACTGAGAGCCAGAATAAATTCATTCTCCTTTGAGCATCTTTTGCCAGAGTATTTTTATTACACCAACAAGAAAGAAACTAACGAGAACAGAAGCTCGTGTAATGTTTGTACCATGAAACCAGAAAGGGGATTGGGGTGTGATGAGGAAAAAGGGACCTAACAAAGAAGAAGGGGAATTGGAAATGGTAGTGGAGAGAAGCATGAAAACAGCAAAGTATATTGATATACATGGAAGAAAAGTCACAATGCAATCCGTTACTTTGTATGCTTATTTATAAATTTTAAGATTCTACATAATATACAGAATAAACTATTTTCACATTTTTACAAAAGCTGTGAAATCACCTGTCATAGTGTTGTCCTACAAGAAAAATCTATTTCCAGACTGAAGAGAACTGAAAAGACGGGTATAAGCAAGCAAAGAAATGAAAACAGTGTGTACAAGAAAAAAATGTATAGTTCTGAAGTTATATTGGAAGCTCACAGTGACTCCGTTCTGAATCCAGAGTTCAGCTTGACAGTTCAGGAGAGTTCAAGCTCTCAAAACATGAGAATGTTTTGATAAAGCCCACTGGGAAGAACTTCTTATGTAGTTAAATGCACAATTCTGGGTAGCCGATGCTTGCAGGAGGTACATTGTGGGAGAGTATGAGATTGTTTGTACTTGGACTCAAGGGCAAGACAGAGATAGGATTTTCTTAAGACAGTGTTTGCCTATACCGTGTCAGCATTGCTCTGCTTTTGTCTTTTAGTTTGTACATGAGCAGGCTGAGACATAAACTCAGGACTTCAGTATTGACTGTCAGCCTTCCAGATTCTGTTCTGTCTTCTTTATTTTCTTTAATCTTTGGGCACCTATTTAGGTGTCCCAGTTGACTGGTCGGCTTATATCCTATCTTATTTTTTTTCTCTAAATTTTGGCAAAAGATAAGTGATTGACTGCTGATGAAAACCTCGTATTTTGTACAGTTTATAACTTGTGTTATGTAAACATACAGCAGAAACATAGGAGTGAGAAAATGCCAAGTGCCATTATGAAAACTTTAATTTTACTGGATTACTCCAATAGTATGTGTCTTGGTTAGGGTATCCATTGCTGTGAAGAGATACTGTGATCATGGAAACTCTTATAAAGAAAAACATTTAATTGGCTTGCAGTTCAGAGGTTTAGTCTGTTATCACCATGGTGGGAAACGGCAGTGTGCAGACACACACGGAGCTGTAGAGGTAGCCATGAGTTATACATCTTCGTCTCAGGCAGCAGGAAATGATCTGAGTGTCACACTGAGCAAAGCTTAAGCAAAGGAAACTCTAAACCTACCCCCTCACAGTGGTATACCTACTCCAACAAAGCCACACCTCCTAATAGCGCCACTCCCCATGAGCTTATGGGGACCAACACATATAAACTAGCACATTTATTAAGACTGTTATAAATCTGACACAAACACAATCCAAGAAACGAATTTCAAAAAGACACTGGTAGGAAGCAGAAGGGAGTCAGACAGAAAGCATCAGTTAACCCCACCCCCACCGAAGTGTATATTTTGAGGGGTCCCTGATCTGAAAATGCGGAACGCCTTGGTTTCTGGTCATTGTGTCATGGCTCACAGCCTGTAAGAGGGGTGTGTGGTTGCTCTCATATATTTGTTTTGTCTCTCTAACAATATTTCACAGACAAGTTTTGATCTTGAATTTCTGGTGTCTCTCTTGTGGCCACTGTAGATATTTACAAGCTCAATTTCTTGGTCCCTCCAACAAGTTGAAAACAAAGCTAAACATTAAATTTTTCTAACTTTGATGTCAGCGTTTCTGTTTTGTGTTTTCAATACAACACTATTTCTTCATTTGAGAAGGTTTTTTGGCAGTTATTACTGACAAGTACATTATTAATTGTTAAATTAATTTGCTTCACATGTGAAGCAAAATGGAAAATTCCAGAACTTCACTCCTAAGTGCCTGCCCCATGTAAACTCCTCCCAGAGCACAGCAAAGCCAAGTTCTCAGATCTGTTTGTGTCCAGTTGTGGTTTTGTGTGAGGTCACCGGACATTTGGGTTCACCCTCTTCTTTCCATCTTCCTGGGCAGGGCTGAACCGCTTTAGTGTGATACAGTATTTGTTCCCGAGAGCGTTAATTAACCAATGTCCTCTTACTGGAATCAGAAACCATGAGCAGGCCTGCTCCTGTCCCCACCAGCACCCCATTTCCGTCTGTCCTCTCCTTCCAGATCAGAGCAGTGAGTCTGGGAAGCTAGACCACCCACCCCCACCCCTGGACACAGAGGAGCCAAATCAGAGCTCTGCTCCACAGTGCCCACAACTTGTTTTCTGCTCTGCTTGCTTGGCTGGGGTTCAGAACTCGGTCTTCCCACCGGGCACGAAGCCCTCCCGGGGAGCCTTGGCCCTCTGCCCGCCCTGGATTGCCCCACCTTCTCTGCTCCTCCTGCTCTCCCAGGGCGGGATAGTGGAGCACAGCCTGAGGCGCCTGCAGATGTGGGCAGTGAGCGTGAGCGGGGCGGTGGGGGAGCGGGGTCCTGGGGAAGTTTGCTGGATGCAGGAGGCATGCGACCCCTGGCAGTGATGGAGGCTGGGCAGCGCCCCAGGCTGGAGCTCAAAGTTTGCGCAACTTTGGCCTGGTGGTGTGGGGCTGGGTTTCCTATAGACCTTGGGGTCCTATCAGCACCCTGTGTCTGACACAGCAATGGGGCACCAGGTGAAGGCTCTATGGGAAAGTCATTGGGCTCTGGTGAAGTGAAGTCCTGAGGGTTCAGGCCCTACTGGGCAGCCCTCTCCAGGCCTTTTCCTCTGGCACCAGTGACAGCCAGTCCCCTCCTTGCAGCTCCGTAGGCCTCTGATAGATAACTGAGCCAAGTTTGATGGGCAGACACAGTGTGACAAGATAGAGCCTGCTATCTCCTGTTATTTTACAGAGTACAGTATTCTCCTTTCGGGACTTAGAGTTTTGTATTTATTGTGTGAATGTATATGCTCTTAAGATCCGCAGTTTGCTGTGGTTTTATTTTATGTGGAGCTGGAAACAGACAAATGATAGTAAGGCTGATTTCCATGGCGGTTCAGGGATCCAGATGATACTACAGAAATAAACACACAACATCCACCTTCTTGCTTCTTGTCATGGGAAATAAGGAAGCAACAGCATCGCCATTAAATTAGTCATACCGTGTGACATTTGTATGGGCTAATAACTTCACCAGAACAGAGGACACAAAGCTGTCACTTTATGCACAATGTAAGTACATTCTTTAAATCTCCACAAGACACAGCTGATTTAGGGACAATAAGAAAGTTTAATAAACTTTCTCGTTCCAGCACTCCTTATGTGACTTGAGTCATTTGAGGCTCAAGTACAGGTAGCCGAAAAGTACAGCAAAAAACAGACTAATTTAGTATAGAATAGCACAAAATTGAAAAAAAAATCTCTTGATCTTTTAAAATCTTATTTTATAGTGCACCAGGAGACAGAAGATGCATAGTCTAAAGCACTAGACTTTGGGAAGGCCTAAATGTTCTAACAGAAGTATGGCGAACTATTAGTTAAAATAGAGACATGAACAAAACAATGTGTGTCCGTGTGTACTCACAGTTGCAGATCTTATGTTTGCCATCGAGTTTGAGAACACTTGGAATACAGAATAAATTGTTGTCACTTTGGATGTTCATATCCTCTTGTATATTTATGTATGCATGTTTATAAATCTGATGTTATAATAAGAAAAATAAAAAAATTACAGGGAGTATCTGTGGTTTGTAATTCATGTATATATTTCCTTTCTGGATAGAGTAGCTATCATTTACTATAGAAAAAAATGTATTATCTTTCCTAAGGATTTTCATCTTTGGTTGTGAGCCTGGTCTTTAACAGGTGAGCCATCTCTCCAGACCTTCCCTTTCTTTTTTTAAAGATCCCTTTGCGATACTCCCTTGGGAAACCCTGTTTTCTCTTTCAAGAATATTGATGGTTATGATGTTTATTATAGTAACAAAAACACAAAATTTTTGTGTATTAACATTATAATTATTAATGCTGTCAAAAGCAGAAAATAAAGGAGAGTGCATATTTCTTATATATTTCACTAGCATTATGCTCAAACCCACCTTAACAGTATATAGTCTTCTATACTAAATGCATAGATATGCTATTATTTAAGAAGGAAACATCTATCTATGCCGAAAAAGAAAAATCAAACCATTGGATGAGAAAAATGAAAGAGTTTGGAAAAAGTCTTAACATAAAATAAAATTTTAATGCCCTTTCTGTAAATGACAGAAATGAAATAATAAACAGAAAATAAATAAATGACAAATGGAACATTTCCTGCAGTGGAGATGGACATGTCTTGCAAATGCAATTAAAGCTACTCACCCTCCTCCATCACAAGGTATCTGGGAAATCAAGCCAAATTTTCTTTTCCTGCAAGACCCACAATAACAAAAACTGTGAAAAACTATTATGTCACCCCTTCTTTTGTCCAATGTGTGAACTGGTTTAAAGTCTTTGAATATCAATTTAACAGTACACAATTGAAGTACACAAATATTTTATCCACTGGCTCTACTTCTGGAATTTAAGATATTGATATACAGAGTTTTCTATATAAGTTTGTTTCACAATTGCTTGTAATAGCATAAATTATGGAATAATTTAAAATTTCACTGTTAAGCAGTCAAATATATTCTGTCATTAAATAAGAATATCTCTATTAAATGAGAAGGTATGGAATATGCCCACCTCTACAAAAACGATAACACACATGATATATATTGTACAAAATACACAGATATGTATAGTTGGAACACAGAAAGTCTAATATACAGATGAGAAATGGGGAATGAAGTTGTTTCATGCAACTACTTAACTGCTTGAGTAACTGTTGGCTTTCAAATCATGTATGCTTTAAGAAATCTCTTTAATATGCATAGCTGTTAAATGTTATCTAAAGGAAGCCACATGCCTTTTGTGTATTTAACCAGAAGATAACAGTCTTGACTTAGCAACATCCCTGGTAGTGCACTAGGCTTGGTGGTGATCTTTATATAAATGATTTTAATATAATGTTTTGTGTAAATGTAATGAGAAATTTTTTGTATAATTTATAATGAAAACATTTCCTTCTTAAAAGCTAAAAAGAGCAAATCAACTTTTTAAATAATTTGTACTCATGGTGCTTCCACTTAACACACCCTTTATTCTGGAATATATTCCCCACATACAGCCCACAAGATCCTTAACGTTTGCTAAAGAGAAGGAAGTAGTCATCTGTGAACTTTTCTTTGGGGGAGGAGGATTCATGGTGTGAGTAAAATAAAGAATATTTTAAATTATAGATGCAGCACCAAAATTTGATTAGTTTTTTTCCCAACATTTTCATTCATTAATCGAGAAGCAGCTTCTCTAGTTTCTTGTAGGGTTGAGTTGACGCAGTGAAGTTTTATGAATATCTGTTATGCACATATTTCTGAGGGGTTTATATACATGGCAATTTTTTTTACTGCCACTTTTATCTTAACAATAAAAATCCCTATCTGCACTGCCTCCATTTGGTACTTTCTCAACTCCTGCCCACATACTAGCACCTCTTCCACTACAGAAGTGTGGAATATGGCTGACTGAGTCCTTTAGTGACCCTTAATGTACTCGGTATTCAGCCCCTCCACAACTAGCTCTCTCATCATAAAGAACCCCATAAAATGACCAGCACTTCACATCACAGATGCCAAGAAGCTGACTTAAGATCTATTAGGAGAGTTATATGAAGGGGTATGTGTAAGGAGTAAAGTTTTTCCACCCGCCACCCGGTCTTGTCCCACGGCCACACCATCCCCAATTAACACACTGAGACTCTGTATTAGATATAATTCTGTTGGCCAGGTACTTGTTTCTTATTGGCTAGCTCTGTCTTAAGTATTAACCCATTTCTGCGGATCTATGTATTTCTCTTACCAGGGAGCCGGCCAGTATACTGCTTTCTCCCACTCTCCATCTTGGCTCCTTTTTACTACTTCCTCTTTCCTCCTTGTCTCGTAGTCTCACCCATCCTGCTTTCCTATTGGCCAACAGTGCTTTATTCATTAACTAGTATGAGAAACACATATACATAATGGCATCTCCCTTCAGGTATGCATTCAACTTTCATGTCTGGTAATCTCTAAGGACAATTTCATTATGGATTCACCGAAGGAATACATTGCCAGAGCTTTGTTTTCCATTTGTTTTTTAAAGTTCAGATAATAATATACCTATTATACAATATGTAAGGAAGAAATTGGGTTTATTTTTGACATATTTTTCTTTGAATTTTGACAGACTATATTCTAATATTACAGATTACCCTGTAAACATGTTATGGTTCTTGCAAAACCTTTTGTGCTAATATTTCTGGATTATTAGTTTATGATGTTTTAGTGTGAGGTACTCTCCCAGTCAGCATCTATGGTATCATTCATTTTATAGCTGCTGCTGCTTGCTTCCAGTCTGGATTCTTTTCCAGGAAATAAGGATGCCACTGAAAGCAAAACCATCCTAGAATCTCTGGGATCTGAAATAAAGGAGAATTGCTTTAAAAAGTGATTTTAGAGAACATTACATCATTATTGTCTTGATAGTTGCTCTCTTCCCCCTGTTCGTCCCCTCCCTCTCTCCCCTCTTCCTCCTTCTCTCTTTCTATTGCTTGTTGATCATCTGTCCATTTTCTGAACGGTTCTTAGTGACTTCCTCAGAAACTTTTATATAGAAGAAATGTAGAAATTTCACATTTTTATTTATTTATTGTTTGTTTGTTTGAGACAGGATTTCTCTGTGTAGCCCTGGCTTTCTTGGCATTGCATAGAGCAGGCTTGATTCAAACCCAGAGATCCACCTGCCTCTGCCTCCCAAGTGCTGGGATTAAAGGTGTACACCACCACCGCCTGGCTACACATTAATCTGCTTTCCTCTTTTCTTTTTCCTGATGTAATTGGCCTAGCAGGACTCTCCAGTGCAACACCGAATGGAGAGGAGACTGAACACCTTATGGTTTTGGTCTTAGAGGAAGCAGTCTTTCTTGGTTCTTTTGTTGCTGGCTATTGTATGCTCCATGAGCTCTTGGCCAGATTACATAAATTCCATTCTCTTGCTAGGTTATTAATGCTTAGCTGTATATTTTTATTCAAAAAAAAAAAAAGGAAATTGGATTCCTTGGAGGTTTTTCTGGGGTGTATTGTGATTAAGTGAAATTTCGCTTTCTATTTTGATAGTATGGTACATTGGCTGATTTATATGTTAAAATTATGTCGTTGGTTATAAAAATAATATTATACTGCATAGAGCGATATGGCTAGAGATTGTTCTGTAATATTTTGTTGAATTTGGGGGTCTAAGTTCTTAAGCAGTGTTACTATATCTCTCTTTTCATAGTTTCTGAATCTGGTTATATCAGGGTCATGCTGAGCCAACAAAATGAATTGGGATGCATTCACTCTTCTGGGGTACTTGTTAAAGCTTGACATTCACTCTTTTTAAGGAACTTTGCAGTTTGTCAGAGAAGTACTGTGTTCTTATTTTCTCTGTGTGAGACGATTCTTCAATACTGACTCATTGTTTTGCTGTGATTCTGTTTTTTAGCAAGTCACCCACCATTAATGTGTGTCTTTCTAGGAAGGTCTGTGTCATTTAGTTGAGCTAAACTGTGTGTGTGTGTGTGTGTGTGTGTGTGCATTCTCTATAATAAATATATTGTAACATGACATTTAAAAATTAACAAACAGAAGCAAAACTGACATGATGCATGACAGGGCTCAAACTCAGAACCTCATCCACCTTGAGAATTCTTTTATTCTACCATTGAATTGCATCCTTGTTCATGTTCTTTTGTTTATCAATAATTTTGTCTCTGTTCTTTTTATAATTTCTCTGTCTGTTTGGATAATTTTCACTGATCTGCTATTAAGTTAGTAGCTTTTGTGCATAGTCTCCATTTAATTATTGATTTCCTTCAGTGATATTTAGATTTTTTTATGTATTATTGCCGTTCTAAAACTTATATCTGTTCTCTTATATCTTTTATTTCTTTGTCAAGACTTTCAGTCTTTCTAGACTTTGTGAAACATGTTGTATGTTTTATTTTGTTTTGGTAGCTATGTATATGATGTGTGTATGTGTGGTTCTTGTGTCCATGGCACACATGTGTTTTATTATAGATGTATATGATGTGTGTATGTGTGTGTCCTTGTGTCCAGGGGACACATGTGGAGATCAAAGGACAACCTTGTGGAGTCAGTTTCTTCTTCCAGCTCTTTGTGGGTTCTGGAGCTCAAACTCAGGCCATCATGCTTGTGTGACAAGCTGCTTTACCCAGTGAGCCATCTCTGGGCCCTAGAGCATTTTTAAAATACCTATATTATTTGTCAGGTGTCAACACTGGCATCACACTAACATTAGCGTATTTTGATGTTATTTTCTAGAAGTTGACCTGTTTCTGGGTCTTCTTGTGGTATAAGTTTGTATTGTTTCCTGGACATTTTCCAGGATTAATTAGGAGAAGCTGAGTCTTATTAAACTCTGTGAAGAAAGTTGATGGATTCACTGTTTTACCAGGCAGTTCATGCACTTGGTTTGAGGCCTCCTTCCCTGACCAGTGTCTGAGTGTGTGACTTCAATGGCAGCTTTATTTTCTGGGACATTCAATTAGCTCTTGATTGGCTATAACCCAGCACTCAGTCTCACACTGGGCACTGTTCTATCTTGTTTAGCTCTCCAGGTCTTTGTTAGGTTCTGGGAAACATTATTGGGAACTCTTTAGCGTAATGCTTGCCTGCCCAAGCCAGAGCCACAAGGTATGCAAGTCCTGATGCCACCAAGTGCCTCCCCCTGTATTACAGGCTATTCTGAAATGGTATGAGTCCAGGAGTAGCAGAAATGAACTAAAAGCTTCTTGCCTTGTGTTCCCAACTGTATTTTTATAGTCAGAGTGAGCTAATAACTTTCAGTTATCTGGGTACATATTTCAATTTACTTCTGACGTTAACTACCCCGAGTCAACACCAACTCTGCAGTTTCACAGCTACCAACAAGACTTCCCTCACATCAGGCATTTGACACAAGTTTGAGGTTTCCGGAGCACTTTCACTCCGATGGTCTAATGAGTCTGCTTAACCCTTCAGGTAAGATCATTTTCTGCAACAACTCTCAGGACTCAGGACAGGGCTCTACATATGAGTAAGGCTTTATTATAAAATATGCAAATCCAAATTAGACAAATAAAAACGCACATAGGGATAGAGCTGGCAGATGGTTCAGTGAGTTGGGATGCCTTATGCTGAGCATGAAGACCTGAGTTCAATCCCCACAAACACTGTAGAAGAAGACACTGACTTTGGAAAGTTGTTCTCTGACTCCACACACCTGCTGTGCCTCTTACATGGCCTTCACCTGCACACATGGGGTCTGTGTAAAGCTTGGATTGTCTGTCCTTCCCTTCACCCTGGGGGACAGCAGTGATTGCTGTCCTGACACTTTGGTCTTTACTAGCTGGGAAGCTGACTTAAGCCTCAGTGTTCAGTTTATATTGGGGTTTCAGTACTTAGGCGTGACTGCTAAAATACTTGGCTATGAGACTGGACTATGTCTCTAGTCCCTCACATCTTTGTCAGTCATGTGGTGTGTCTTTCTGGCATGACTAGTGTATATCTTGGTGTGTGTGTGTGTGTGTGTGTGTGTGTGTGTGTGTGTATGTGTGTTTAATGGCTATCACTTTCACTGAAGATAGAAGAAAATAATGATTCAGACAGTAGCAAGACCTACTTTTTAAGACCCAATAGGTATGTTTTTTTTTTTTTTTAAGAACTAGTAAATACTCTTGATTTAAGGTCTAACAGAGTTTCCTTCATTACGATCTTTGTCAATTCTTCACCGACCTTGAAAGGATAATAATCAACTTTATATGGAAAAACAAAAGACCCAGGATAGCCAAAACAACCCTATACAATAAAAGAACATCAGGAGGCATCACCATTCCTGACTTTAAGCTCTACTACAGAGCTATAGTTCTGAAAACAGCCTGGTATTGGCTTAAAAATAGACAGGTAGACCAATGGAATCAAATTGAAAATCCTGATATTAATCCACGCACCTATGAACACCTGATTTTCGACAAAACAGCTAAAATTATACAATGGGGCGAGGAAAGCATCTTCAACAAATGGTGCTGGCACAACTGGATGAGGGTGTGTAGAAGACTGCAGATAGACCCATGTCTGTCGCCATGCACAAAACTTAAGTCCAAATGATCAAAGACCTCCACATCAATCCAGCCTCTTAGAAGAGAAAGTAGGAGATACCCTTGAACAAATTGGTATAGGAGACCGCTTCTTTTTTTTTTAATGTTTTTCTTTTTTTTTATTTAATTTTATATAACAAAGTCCAATTAAATGAAAACAAACATTTATACACAATATTTGGGAATTTGGGTGTCATTCTTTCCAAACTACTTCCTGCTGGTAAGGGGCGCTGTCATGGGGGATTCGAAGAAGATTCAGATATCCTGGCTGTAGTCTGTAGGGCTGTTTTGTCCAGCTGTTTGGAATGTAGGATTAGTTTGTACTCTGTTTCAGGTGGTCTGGTGTGATCAAACCACATTAGTCTGGAAGGAATCCACATCTTTTCATTTTCTGTGGAAACAAAAATAGAAATCCTTTTCCCCAGTAACTTGTCCTTCAACTTAAATTTTGGAGTCAAAGCATTTTTTTTAATTTAATTTATTATTTTACATGTTGATCCCAGTTCCCTCTCCCTCCCTCCCTCCCTCACCCCCAGCCCTCCCTCCCTCCTTCCCTCCATTTACCCTCTCTGCCCTCTCACATACACTCTAAACACCCTCCCCTCCCATTCCCCCACCCCAATACCATATGTAGGGGAATGTCATCCCGTTGGGGTCATATAGATCTGACAGGTCCTGTGAAGTAGAGACTAGGGCTTCTCTCCTGTCTCTAGATTAAGGCAGTTATCCCTCCATGGGGGATATGTTCGCAAAGTCCTTTTGTGCATCAGGGATACATCCTGGCTCCACTGTCTGAGGTCTCTTAGACTGCTCAGTCCTTCTGGCTGAGACCCATATTCAGGGGGGCCTGAGTCAGTCCTATAGGTCTATATCTTTTTCCATCAGTTGCTGGATGATACCTCTCTGATGACAACTCGGCTTGGCACCAATCGTGTATCTGCTATTGCTGGGAGTCTAAGCTGGGGTCTTCTTTGTAGAATCCTGGGAGATTTCCTTGTGCCAGGTTTCTACCTGACCTGGAAATGCACCCCCTTTCCAGTAGTCTCTTTCAGTATTCCCCACCTTCTGTCAACTCACAAAACCTCTTCTATTTCCTTTCCCAGGGAGGTCTGGATGTCCCCTGTGAACCTTCCTTGTTCACAGCTTCTCTGAGGCTGTGAATTACAGCACAGTTATCCATTATTTTACAGCTAATATCCACTTATAAGCATATCATGTTCATCTTTCTCAGTCTGAGTCACCTCACTCAGGATGATTTTTTTTTTCCTAGTTCCTATTTGCCTTCAAATTTCTTGGTGTCCTTTTTTTTTTTTTTAATCTGCTGAGTAATACTCCATTGTGTAAATGTATCACATTTTCATTATCCATTCTTTGGTTGAGGAACATCTAGGTTACTTTAGCGTTCTGGCTATTACAATGTTGTTAAGAACATAGGTGAGCAAGTGTCCTTGTGGTATGATTGTGCATCCTTGAGGTATATGTCCAAGAGTGGCACATCTGGATCTTGTGGTAGAATGATTCCCAGTTTTCTGAGAAACTAACACACTGACTTCCAGAGTGGCTGTACAAGTTTGCACTCCCACCAACAATGGAGGAGTGTTGCCCTGGCTTCACATCCTCTCTGCATGAGCTGTTGTTTGTGGTTTTGATCTTAGCCATTCTGACATGTGTAGGGTGGGATCTCAAGAGTTGTTTTGATTCGTAGCTAACTTTTTGTTCTTTGTAAAATACACTACTTGGTAAACAATTTTTGTTAGCCAACATTTGTTACTTGTTTGCCTGAAGCTAGAGAACATGTTCCTTTGTATGCTTACAATTCTGTCTGCTTGAACTTCAGAGTCTGGGAGTGGTTAAGTCTCTGCCCAGAACCCAATATAGTCTGGCAGTTGTTTAGCTGTGCATGCTAAGTGACAGAGAGACAGAGCATTTTAAACAGTGTTGCTACCCAAGAACAATTTACCAGTGAATCAATAATAATACAGATTTACTGAGGATTTACTTATTTTACAGCAGGTCTTTAAGGATGATCCAGCTTCCATTCTTTCTAGTCATTGTGGTCATCTCCATCATAGACCTGAGTATGTGCTGTCAGTCCTGTGCTGGCACATCTACTGGGGATGGAACTGCCTAGTTTTCTCTTCACCTCCAGGTGTCTTTAAATAAGATAGAAAAAGGCTATATGTTATCATGGTTCAGAGATCAAACATTAGATTCACCGAGCAGACAGGAGACATGGATATTTGCTAACTTAGCTATTTTCTTGCCCTGCTGAAAAGCAGGAGGAACTGTTTGTCCACACATGACTTCCTTCATCCTTTCTTGTCCTATTGGGAGTGAGGGCTTCTGAGACATGCAAATGCCAGGGGTTTAGAATGCATATTCCAGTTTCTAAGCCTCTGCCCTCTGCCTCACACAGCAAGCACCTCCCTCCCAGAGACCAGCACAGATTCCAATCAGTATTTCACTGTGAATTTCTGATCATCTTGGATCTTGAGACTGAATGTTCTAATCTCCCTGTGTGGGCTAGAACTTCTGGTTTTATGGGACACCACATTATGTCAGGATTTTTAGAAGTGAAACTTAAGTGCAGGCTACAGTGTCAGTGTCTCAGGCTGCTTAGCTGCTGCTGAGTGGCAGGAATATCTCTATTAATTCACTGACTATTCCGGGATTAAGACAGAATTCTTGCTTGTGTCAACAGGAAATTGTAATCAGACTCTCCTTTGGGCTGCCAGCTTTGCTAGCTCACAATAATAAAATGGAGGCTTATTATTAATTAGGAAAGCTTGGCCTTAGCTTAGGCTTGTTCCACTAGCTCCTCTTATAATGTAAATGACTGACTTTAACCCACTTATTGTTTGTTTTTTGTTTCGTTTTGTTTTGTTTAGACAGGGTTTCTCTGTCCATGGCTTTGGAGGCTGTCCTGGAACTAGCTCTTGTAGACTTTAACCTGCTTTTATTAGTCTACATTTTACCATGTGGCATTTACCTTCCTTTCATTCTGTATGTCCAACTCTCTTCATGTTTCATTGGCATCTCCTTGTGTCTCAATCATCTCTTACTCTTACTTTCTTTCCCTGGAAATCCCATCTATACCTCCTGCATAGCTATTGATCATTTAGCCTTTTATTACACCAGTCACAACAATATGCTTTCGTACTGTACAAATATCCTACAACAGGAACTTACCCTGCTTATATAATAGTTTCACAAATTTATGTGTAAGAAAGAGGCTAGAGAGAGGGCTCAGTCGTTAAGAACACTGGCTGCTCCTCCAGAGCACCCAGGTTCAACTCCCAGCACTGATATATTAGCTCAAAACTATCTGTAACTCCAGTTACATAGACACACATGCAGGAAAAACACCAATGCACATAAAAATAAAACAAATTAATTATATAAAAGTAATAGAAAGACGACAGAGGTAGGTTAGAATGTGTGATATTTAATAGGCATTCTGTTGCTGCCAGATGTCATTTGAAGTAGAAGCTGCCTTGCAAGGAAGTGAATCCTCCCCCTACCAGAATTTGTCCATGTCATGACTCCTTTCTTCCTCTGTTATGTTCCACTCAGTTCTGGAAACCCTGTGTGAATCATGTGTCCCCAAATGCCAGGGCTTCAAAAGGAGTTTCTGGACCTTGGTGTATTAAACTGTGGAGATGTGGCTCAGCTTCCAGGACTAATTTCCAGACACAGTGAAGGGAGAGGTCAGTCTCCAAGTACAGTGTGCTTCGGTGCTACTGACTGACAACATCTGAAACAATTTACTGACTATTAAGGGAGTATTAAGATGACAGAATTCTTGCTTGTACCAACTGGAAATCATCCTACTTATATAATATTTTGGTTAAAATGGTATTGTAAAATTTTATAAGAAAAAAAAAAAGAGATTTTAGGTTGATGAGAAAAGACCTCAGCGTCTAGGGAAGGGGAAGGAAAGGAAGCCTACATCCTGTGATATAAAGCATCCATGTATGCTTTATTTTATCTCATTATTATTAGTTTATTTCTAATCTGGGAGGGATGAAAAGGGAGTTAATATTAGTTTATATTTTCACATCACAGTTCATGGCTGAGAAAGTCATGGTCAGGACCTGGAGGCAAGAACTAATGCAGAGACCACAAGGGAGTGCTACTTACTGGCTTGCTCCCAAAGTTTGTTCAGTCTGTTTCCTTCTTGCCTGGGGTGTCAACACCTACAGTGATCTGGGCTCTTACACATCAGTCATCAATCAAGATGCAGCATAGGCCAGCCTAGCAGAGAATTTCTCAGTTGAGGTTCCAGGATCCCAAATGACTTCCGCTTGTGCCAGCTTGGTATAAAACTAGCCAATACAGTCAGCGTGTAGACCCAGAATTCTTTGATTGAGGAAGAAGCCAGTCCTTCTTGAGGAAACACCCTATAAGAATAATACTAAAATTTGTAGTATTAACTTTTCATCTCCCTTTCTTCAGAGGATCTTTTAAAAAGTGACTCTTATGTCAGGATAGCTACATATGAAAGGAAAGGGAATAAACATGACATTCTGAAATTACACTGGCTCTGAGTTGATATTATTCTAGGTGGCCATCAACATCACTATGGTCAACCAAACAGAGTAGGGGCTTATGGAAACAAACCAATTAGTGTTTTCAGAAATTTTATTATGAAAGGTTGTTGAATTTTGTCAAAGACCTTTTCTGCATCTAATGAGATTATCTTGTGTATGTTTTATATTTTGGTCTGTTTATATGGTGGATTATATTTTACTGGATTTATGTATGGTGAGCCACCCTCAATCTCTGGGCTGAAGCCAACTTGGTCATGGCGTCTTATTGATTTCTGTATGCAAATACTTTATGAGAAGTTTTACATCTGTCTTTATAAGGAGTGTTGGTCTATACTTTTTTTTAATTTTTATTTTTCCATGTCTTTGTGTGTTTTAATATCAAGATAGTAGTAGCTTCATAAAAACAATTAGAAAGTATTCCACCACTTTATGTTGTTTGGAATAATGTTTTTTTTTTTTTTTTTTTTTTTGAGGGTCTGGTAATATTCTGCACTGAATCAGTTTGACCTTGATTTTTTTTTTTCCTTTGTTGGTTTTGGCTTTAGCTGGGAAGTTTTTAATTACTGCTTTTATTTCATTAGGGGTTATAGATATTTTTAAATTATTTATTTATCTTGACTTAACTTTGGTAGGTTGTATATATCAAGAAATTCACTCCTTTCATTGAGGTATTCCAGTTTGAAGGAACACAGATCTTTTTAAGATATATCTTTATGATTCAATGAATTTCCTCAGTTTCTGTTGTAGCCGCCTTCTTCATGTCCATTTTCATTACTTTGGTTCTCCTCTCTATTTTAATTAATTTGGCTACTAATTTGTGAATCTTGTTGATTTTCCCAAAAGTCCAAATCTTCATTGATTCTTTGTATTTTTATTCTTTACTTCTAGTCATTGATTTCAGTGCTGGGTTTGATTATTCCTTACTTACTACTTTTTGAGGATACTACTTCTTGTGTTTTCTAGAGCACACGGGTGTGTCACTAAGATATTAATATGTGATTTTTCCAGGGTTTCTTGTATTTTATAAATGTAACTACTTAGTTCTTTAAACTTGCTTCTTATTCCTTCTTTCATTGTGTCCCATGGGTTGGAATATGTTGTGTTTTCATTTTTATTATATTCTAAAGAGGTTTAAATTTTCTTCTTGATTTCTGTCCTGACACATTTTTCATTCGGGAGTGAGTTGTTTGGTTTCTATGAGTTTGTAAACTTTCTACTGTCTCTGTTGTTAAATACATATATTGTATTTGTATACTAAAATACAATAAAATATTTTCTTTTTCAGGTATAACAGGAATTCATAAAAATGTCAGGTACAATTTTATTAATTTCCTAAGATTTATTTTATTATTTTAAGGTGTGTGTATGTGTGTGTGTGTGTGTGTGTGTGTGTTTGTTTGGGTTTGCACATGTGGGTTTTAATGCTCTTGGAAGCCAATATGTGTCTGATCCCCACGAAGCTGTTGCCACAAGAAGTTGTGAACACCCTCATGTGGGTGCTGGGATCTGAACCTGGGACCTCTGTAAAAGCAATAACCACTCTTAGTTGTATGCAAGTTCATTTGAACACATCAACCCTCTGAGAGAAAAGGAGTAAAAGCAGCTCATGTTTGCACATGGACCTGAAAGGACTCTAAATTTTGAGAAGAACTTAGACAAAAGAAAGACTGGAGGGCAAATACAGACAGAAAGAGCTCTGGCCTTTGACCTGGAGCAGTAGAGTGACATGGTGACTCTGCCTTTTTAGAAAATGATATAAGAAGAGAAATATCAGTTACAGTCTGTTGTTTTCTTTCATACAAAATTCAACCATTTGTTTATGAAATTGAGATCCTTCTGTATAGTAAGCCAGATAAAAATTCCTTTAATGTCACCAAGAAAACAAAGTATAATACTATGAACTGGCTTCTGTATCACCCTTGTAGCAACCACAGTGACATGATGACCAAGCAGCTGTTAGGAAAGATGTAGTAAAATTCGAGTCACTACAAATATGGACGGAACCAACTCTGACTGATGTGTTCCTGACTTTATTAGTTTTGTAGCTACTGAGAATCTACTTATTGTTTTGAATTTAGACACATTTCCAAAGGACTGTGAAGAATGAGCTTCATATTTCCAGTGTTTCTCACATAATAAGAGAACTAATCACAGTCCTCTGAAAGGGATTAACTCTGCAGGTGGGAGTCTGCATGCGGTCAGCTGAAGCAGGTCCATGAAAGCTTAGACTGCAACCCAGTATGATGCTTAGTTTCATTTTCAAAACTATGTTCAATGTAAAATTCACAGAATCTATTAATAGTCATTTTCATAAGAAATATGAGTGTATTTTCTGGTGCTTATAAGAGGGATAAGTGCATTTTACAATCATGTTATCACTTACCATGTTCCTCTCTTCCTCAAGGTGTGGTCCCCAAAGCTCCTGAGCTGCCTACAGGATAACATCACCAACTGCAGTGTTTGATGCCCCTCATGACTACAATTCTCATTTTTTGCCAGGTAAGGTAAACTTTCAAGACTAATCCTCCAGAACACCATAGCAAGACTGTGCTGCAGAGGTCACTGAGGAGGAAGCTGTGAAAACAGGGATAACATTCTCTATGTTCCTAGCGGACAGATGAAAAGAATATCGTGGGAACACGGAAGATGTTGCTGTCTGGTCCTACCAGGGATTGGAGGGGAGTTATGATTGATTAAAGCAGGCTTTGCTACATAAGACTTTGACAGTTAAAGAGGAATGGAAATGTGTATAGCAGAAAAACTCCCTGAGTCTTACACAGTTGTTTATTAAGTTCTGGTAAATGGTAGAAGGGGACAGTGAATTAGAAGGGCATAGCTGTGGGCAGGACTAAGGCACTGTGGCATTCTTTGTGTCTTAAGAATATTGGTGGAAGCTTGGGAGGAGGGGGTCTCACATAGTACTGGAGTCAATTTTAGAAAGTATAGTCATTTTAGGAAGTAACTACACCATTTCCAAGAAGTCAACATTGTTAAAATTAGGTTCTGTTCACTATGGAAAATAGGTGGGGTTGGAAATTTAACGCATTGATAATCTTGCCTAGCAGGCAAAGGCCCCGTTTAGTCCCAGCCTTTGAAATAAACAGGTGAGTTGAAAATGTATACATTGCCAAATGTACTGCTGATGAATTGTCACTACAGTGAAGAGTCACTGTGATCACCGCCTAGTGGCTACACCATATCCCTTAAAAACCGGTTGATAGTTTTACACATGTGAATCTGGTAAGTTATGGAGAATCTCTGTATTGTTTTCATCCATGTTTCTCTTTTACTCCTGCCTCTTCTGTTGAAACCTGTTTTGTCCTTGGAAGTACCTTCCTACTTAGATCTTTCTCCTTCTCTGTATGTGTGTGTCTCTGTCTCTCTTTGTCTTTCTCTGACTGTCTCTCTGTTTCTCTTTGTCTATGGTGTGTGTGTGCATGTGTATGCATGTGTGGATGTGTGTCCCAGAATTTGCTTAGCATTGTTTGTATGAACATAGGAGGGAGGTTATTTTAAAAAGCATGATACCTTCTTTCCCAGCAACTATTAACTGTTATTAGTTCCTTGGGGGAGCGGTGCAGTCTCATGAGCAGGTAGCCACAGGTGCAGTTGGTTCATGAATGCAACAGCTGTGCTATCAACAAGATACCTTTTGGCTTTTGGTACCATGCCTCCTTATCCCTCATCATGCCTCTGTTTTACCAGTGAGCACATTTTTTTTTTTCTGGAAAGCAAATGCTGTTGCTCACAGGATGCATTGCTGGTTAAGACAATAGATGGCTTCCCTGTCTCAGCAGCCTATATAAAATCTTCTGGCAGTATGAAAATTAACCACCAATGAAGGAGCTTCAATTTCAGTTCCAGCTAGATTTCTGTGTCTATGTCTACATCCAAAATGTATGGTTTGTATTTTGAGCACTAAGATTGTACCATCAAGTTCAGTTGTGAGACCAAGGGTAATGGCAATAACCTATATCTTGTTTTGGGCACTGCTGGTACCTCATGACCAACAACTCAGGGAAGTGTCAATTTTTATGATATGAATTGTGTTCTTGTAATTCACAGAAGTAATACAGTTACAAAATTTGATTTAATGAAGTTATTTAAATTCAAATTTAATTATAATTTCCATTATAGTTTTGAATGTATTCTTCAACCAAAAATAACATTGTCTAATATTGTTTATAAAAAGAATAGTTAATAAATAAACCATTGTTACATGGCACCCATTTGAGAAGAAAAATGGCATGATTTCTTGAAATAAAAAACAATGGCAATATTAAAGGTTATTAGGAATGAAAATCCCATAGGCAGTTCCTCACACTGAAATTGGTAGGCAGTTTCATACTAGAGTTCTCTGTAAATTAATGTGAGGTCTTGTGGTTACACAAAGTTAAACATGGATTGTTTTGTTTCAGTTTGTTTTCCTGCAGAAACAGTCAAAACCCTCGAGGGCAATTTCCAGCTCAGATGAAAACACAGGATGCTAGTTTCTTAGACAAAATTTTACCATTTTTTTCCCTTCTTCTTTACTTTTAACATGGAGTATTACGTCCTTATAACAAAACTCCCTCATTAATATAAATTGGTGTACAGACATAGAAATTTAATCATATTGAGTAAGTCTTTTACATAAATTTTACTTTTCTTCTAGCTATTGGTCATGAAATTTTAATGCTTCAGGTACTTTTGTATTAAAAGTACAAGGTGCTGCAGTTAACTGATTTACATAATATCATGAATAGTATACTTTAAATGAGGGTTTTGAGAATGTGAGAAAGGATCACTGACTTCTAGTTCAGGTGGGTGCTCTTACAATAGTTCTTTTGAGAATTAAAGTTCATTCTTCATGATAAAATCAAATTCAAAGTGTCCCTCATTCTTCTTCTCTAGCTACTCACTTTTGCTCTCATTTTTTTAAATCTAAAAGCAATTTTAAACAGCACTCCCCACTATTTAATTATATGATCAGTGTTACAATTTGGTTTTCCCGCCAGCCGGGTCTCACATCTGTGCCAGCCCCAAATAACACACAGAGACGCTGTATTATATATAAAGCTGTTGGTCTGTTACTAGCATTTCTTATCGGCTAGCTCTGTCTTAAATAATAACCCATTTCTATTAATCTAAGTATTTCCACGTGGTCTTATCTTACCAGAGAGAGGGCCCTGCATTCTTCTCTCTTGGCCGTACCTCTTGAATCTCTTCCCTACTACTTCCTGAAATCTCCTTGTCTTTTAGTCCCACCTATCTTGCTTTCTTATTAGCCAACAGTGCTTTATTCATTAACCAATAAGAGGAACATATTTACAGAATAACATCTCCCATCATCTCCTCTTTTCTGTCTAAATAAAAAGAAGGGTTTTAACTTTAACATAGTAAAATATATAACAAAAGTTATCAAATAAGAACCACAGTTAACAATGTTTAGTCCATTAACATTTCATAAGATTTAAAGAAAATATTCTATCATCTATCCTATCTTTGTGAGTCTAAAGTCCTATATGTAACTTATCTTTAATCCTAAGGAAAACTATAACCATAACTATCTGTCTTCAAATCCTTCAAAGACCACAGAAGGATAATATATAAACTCTAGAAATGACAGAGACAACTCGCCTAGTCAGTCATCCGAAGTCCTTCTGTAATCTTCTATCTTCAGCCTACAGGCCATAGCGTGTCTGGCAGACTCCTCAGCAAAGAAGGAAATTTTAAACTGTCCACCTGTATTGGCAGTTTCTCTTTGTCCTGCAGACTGTCTGGCAGACTCTTCAATGAAGCAGGGATCCTGTAACATCTTGAATCAGCAGTTATTTTTCTGTGGGTCCTGCATGTCCAGTTTATACAGCATAAAGTCAAATAGTCCAGACAAAAGAGTATCTTGTCCAAATGACTAGTCTTGGAATATTGGAGGCACACTCCATAACGAGTTTCTTCAATGTCCATCTTCCTTTCTGACTCAGGTGGTGTTGCCAGGAGCAGTTGTACCTCACTGTTAAGAAAAACTCTAAACCATTTTAAACACCATATTCTGTAGGTCTTTGAAAGTTTTGAAGAATGCCTATCCATCTCAAATACATCTTGAAAACCTAACTTAACTCTAAGTTTTGACTATCATAGGTAATATCTATAATCTGTACTAAATTATACATTATATTTCTAAATGAGCTATATAAACACAATACCTAAACAAGAGGAGAAATATACATATCACAAAATTGACCTCAAATTTGTATCAATAAATGAAAATACATTCCAAAACAAAGTATTCATATCTATACCATAATCCCCTTTTTACCTTTAGAGGGAGATTGGTTTTGGTCATTAACCATTTTAACCAGCTCAAAGCTGAAACTTTCTAATCTTTACTTAATAAAAAGTCCACTACCAAGTCAACACATTTTTTAAAATGTCAGTTTTAATGATTTCTAGGTTTTATTCTCTCTTTGTCACAATTCAACTTCCTTGCCTTACATCTGTACCCTGGCAAGCACCTCCTGCTTAATGTAATCTTTTATGGTAAGGATTAAAAACAGAAACATCTACTCTCCAGTCTGCTGGCACAAATTTCAGGCTCTAGATAAAAAAGCATAACGTTTGCCCATATTCTTACCTACTTTATTTATAACCAGTTCTGTCAACACTCCACAAACAGTCCTTACTTCTGCAGAGCTCAGCCCCCTTTGTACAGTTCTTCATCTGATCTATGTTCACAAAACCTTTCCTCCCCAGGGAGAGTCAGGTTGAATGAGTCAGAACTTATATCATAGTCCATCTTGTCTGCACAGGTTTACATCTTACAGCTGTCTGTGATTTCAGCATTTTCTTGTTTTATAATAACCATTGCTTTTCTTACAAGCATGAATGTGCTCCAAAATCCAAAGATGGTAATGTGTATGTAGGTCTATCTTTTTCTAGCCACAGTCATGGCTGCTGGTTCTCAAAGCTGCTATGATAAATGTTTCCTAAATAATGTTTACCTCATAGCTGTGTTTTGAGATAAAAAATTAGAAAACTGATTTTGTAATTTATGACTTTTAATAAGCTCTTTATTATAGATTGGAATGTCACAGATTCCTTTAGATTCCAAAGCTACACTTCCTTAGTGTCTCCATCATAAGGCTTTGAGCCTCTACAGAACTGACTTTGCAAAAAGTGCTATCTTTTCTCCATTTTTTATTTAAAGTAAGTTCTTCAGGATCTGAGATCGTGTCATTCTTGTACTGACTGATTTTTCTCAGCAATTGTAAATCCTAGACCACTTGGACTATTGGCGTTTTTACTAGCTATTGCAAAATGCTAGGTTACTTTTGTTCAATCATTTCTCTTTGTTCTTTAATCTAGATCTCAGGCTGTTTATCTCCAAATCATCTGCTTTCGTTCATGAACATTGTATTTACCCCATTAAAAACAGTGAAGTGTGTTTTTGGTCAATAAAGGAGATGTTTCATACTTTGATAGGTCACCTTGTTTCTCAATGTGACAAAGGACATAATTATGTCACAAGTTTTAAGATGATCAGATGAAGTGAAAAATCCCCTTAGTACATTGTTAATATATAGGTATACCCTCAAAGAAGAGAGGGCATGCTTTCTTTAAAAACATGTTGCTTGGTTATTTTCTAATGTAAAAATCATGTAACTTCCAATACACTAAAGTGATACTTAATACTTTCATCTGTTTGAGAACACAGGCCCTGGTGGACCTCCACTTGCAGGCTTGCCTATGGGATATAATATTCTAAGGCATCCTTGTACCATCCCCTTGTACTATACCACTGGTGTATCCATTCTATCCAGTACCAGCCTGGCAAATATCTTAAGACCTATCGGGCTGCTCCAGTAATGTGGATGCCAGGGCCAACTCCTGTGCCCAGCTGCCCTTTTGGTCTGGCATACTTAGCTCAGGTACCATAATATATCTAAAGCATTTTCCAATGAAGCCTGACAATTGGGTATAAACAGGAAACAAGATGATAGCAAAAGTGAATAGGGAGACGGGTCACTGACGGCAGAGCTGCCTTGCTGAGAGCCATGTTGGTGGATTTACAGGCAATCAGTGAAAACAGATATATTCACAAGACACATACGTTCTTTGTGAAGCAATAAAATTGACTTTCAACTTGTTCAATATGGCTTTCTCAAGGAAATTATAAAAATAAGAATGAGGGTCACATGTAAAGTGTTCATGTCAAGAAAAACAATAAGGAGAAGAGTTTACTAGACAAGGGGAGATGGAGTCACAAAATGTTCAGCCCATAGCTTCTTTTAAACATCTCAGACTCTTTAACACTCCTGAACACCCTAACACATAAATATAGGTAAGTATAAGATGTTGCTTCAAGCTAAAATACATGTCCCCTTCATAAAGCACAGTGACTCCCCAGTTTCCTGTATATATAAATCACAGAGCCAGAATAAAAGCTGGTGTGTACACAGTTTTTGTATGAATGATATCTAAAACCTGCAAAAGAAAACTTGTTGTCAAAAATAAGAAAAGGCTAATTGTGGAAATGCCTTCTGAACTTATAAAGAAGTTTTTAAATATATTGTTTAGTAAGGGCATTTAGTAATTTGTTCTGATGTAGTAAACCAAACACCCCTGGAGTTGACATGTGTCAGTTTTTAGTTGTCTGTGTAGAAGGGACCTGTTAGGGCTATGTGTTGAAAAGCATAGATTGTTGCATTGCTGATAAATGAAAATCTACAGGGTTAGGTAAGAAAACATTTGGATTTTACATGAATGAAATCTCTTGTTAAAATTTATTGAGCAAGCTTTTGATGAAATATAAAATTTATTCATAGAAAGTGATAGATGCATATACTAGTCTAAAAGTCTTTCAGAAATGACTATAGTGAGTCACACTAGAAATCTCCATTACAATACCCAATGAAATTGCCTTTTGAAATACGAAAATTTTTGAAAAGAGTATCTCAGTTTCTGCTTTTACTCAGGGAGTAAATCAGTGTATTTTTTTAAAGATTTATTTATTATGTGTAGATTGTTCTGCTTGCATGCATGGACACCAGAAGAAGGCACCAGTTCTTATTATAGATGGTTTTGAGAATTGAACTCTGGAAGAGCAGCCATTTTCCCTTTCGGGAATTATAGAGTTTAAAATAAATGAAAAAGTAAAGTTTGGAGCCAAATACACCTGGTCTTTCTCCTCTCTGCCATTTACTAACTTGAGACTTGGAGTCTTCATTATCCATGAAACAGTTTAATCGAGGGCAGACTATCACGGTGTGAGTCTTAATGGATAAACTTGTAATGGGCATCCTGTTGTTGGAACACAGAGGTGTGTCCTGCAGATCTTGGCTGTGAACATTCTTAGTTATAACCTCTTGTGTCATTTCCCTGTCACGTTGTTTGAGATGACAAGTACAGATCATGGGATACTTTGTTAAGATCTCCAAGAGCACTTTTCCATCCGCTGAAGCTTTAGAATATTTCCAGAGCCTTGTGTTTGCCGAGGCTCCACCTGTTCGTATAGTCTTTCCTGGAACAGTGCCTAAGAAACATTCTCATCAGCAGTAATCAGAGCATTTTGCCCTTTGGTAGACACTTTTGCCACACAGTAAATATTTTTATTTCTGTATTTCAATTTCTTTGCATTTTACAAAAGGAACTGCAAACAACTGTAGGAGCCATTTTGATATCTTATAAGAAATGATCCCTTATTAATTTATAAGTTTTACCTTAACCTTGGATAGTGTCCTCCTATATCCCTTTGTAACTAATCACACAATATCATCCATAGTCAGTTGTTTTTAATCTTGTTATTACATCAGGTAGCTTTCAGTATTTAATGAATTTTTATGCATTGCAACATTTTAGGGAGCTTTCTATGGTTAGTGATTATGAATGATCTAATGACATAGAGGATTTGTAAATGTATTGATTAAGATCTATCTGTCCTAGAGGAGATTGTGTATATTTTACTGGGATGTTTTGAACTTGACCAGATAATAAAGCCATCAAACTGTTCAAAGTAATTCTAATACCGTTCAAGTAGAAGTTTCTCTAATAATGTTCCTAACCTTCCTTTTATTGACTTCGTCCTTCCCTTTCTCCAGATACTACTCACATGGTGCTACCCTCATGCATCCATACTAAAGTATGCGCTTGGGCAAGAACCTGGTATTAGTGAATGCAGATGAATGAAAATTCATGTGTTTAACCTCTTTGAGAGGTTCTCGGGAAATAATGTGAAGCAGAGGTCTTATTCAGGCTTGCTTTGGCTTGTTTACCTTCCTGAAACAATGAGATCATCACATGTTGTATCTAGTTTATGTTAAGTCATCCTGACTTGCTCTCACGTGAACATCTCAGAGAGATTGACAGAGAAATAACTTAAGATCCTTTACATGTACCTGGGTTGTCACTATAGCAAGCAGATATTTTCCTCATGTCAGTCAGCACTCTAACCTTTTTCAGAGAAAATTTCATTTATCTGTAATTAGAAATAAATATTTCACAATATAAAATTACATATTGTTCTGGATTAATCACTATGGTTTGTGTTCAATTTGTAACAATGAAAATACATCTTGCATATCAGACATTTACATTATGACTCATAACAGTAGCAAAATTACAGTTATGAAGTCTGCTCTCTGGTTTTTAATGTTGAACTACCTGACAGTGTTTTTCTTATTTGGACAACTCTGCTAATATCTGTCTAATTAGATGCAAATGAGATTCTCAACTGATTAAATTTTTAGATTCCATTCAGTTTTCAAAGAGATATTTGGCCCCAATTGATACATTTTAGTTATTTTCATTTTATTTCATGCACATGGGTATTTTGCCTGCACGTGTATCTGTGTACCACTTCCTTCCTAGTACCTGTGAAGGCCAGATGAGGATGTCGGATTCCCTAGAAGCGGAGTTGCAGATGGTTGTGAGCAACCATATTGGTTCTGGGAGGCAAACACACATCCTCTGGAAATATAGCTGGTGTTTTTAAGAAGGAGCCAATTCTCCAGCCCCTGACTGATACATTTTAATACTGTGTAATCAAATTCTTTTCCCTTGCTTATTAAAATTAATTCTAGCTTTCTGTCTTCTAATTGTCTTTGTTCTGTCTCCACAGTTGAACAACATACACATTCTTCAGCATTTTGAGCCTCTGGAATGTATGTATAATTGTGTTTTGACTAGCATGTGTTTTAATTAGCAGTATTTTAATCAGATGGAAATTTCCACTACTTCATACCTAGTGCCTTATTTTATGTTGATGAGTTTTCAGTGATTCAAAGGCAGGAGACTATCCTTTATTATATTATCTTTGCAAAAGCAATAAATGAATTTCCCATGTAATTTTATCGACTACTACTACATATAAGGATGGTCTTAGACTCAGAAAGGACTTGCATCTAATTTGATTGGTTCCTGGTTTATTTGTCTGTGTTCCTTCTTCTGCATTTAACTTAATTCAGATGAGCACAAGAAGAAGGTGAGAGGTGACTGAGCTAGCTAGAGTCCCCTGCTCCACTACAATCCGTGGCAAAGAGAAAACAGAATTTAAGACTGCAGGGTATAGTATGTGGTTGTTGCTATGGAAGTCTGGATAAATGAGCCCAGACAGGTGATGCTCTGCTGTTATCATTTCCTCTTGGGATTGCTCACTCTTTCTTGGGGTAGAAGCTGGGCAAGCCCCGCTGGGCACCACGTGGGGCTTTGGTTGTCCTGGGTTTATTATTTTTTTTTATCTGCAAGGAGTATATCCCTAGTCATTTCATCAGTTTCATGTGTTGATTAATTTATGGTCTCATTTGTGATTCGTTAAAATGGTTTTATTATGAAAATTTTCTGAATACTTTTATTCCAGGAATATTGTTTTATGTGGGAAAAACTTTTTAAAATAATTTCATACTAAACTTAGCAATTGTTTCAAACTTTTAAAACCCTCATGGGTCACATGGTTATATTTCCTCTGAAATTAAAAAAAAAAATTGGCTTTCAGTCCTAACCATAGTTCTTTCTTTCTTTCTTTCTTTCTTTCTTTCTTTCTTTCTTTCTTCCTTCCTTCCTTCCTTCCTTCCTTCCTCCCTTCCTCCCTCTATCCCTCCCTCCCTTTCCCTACTCTCTCCCCTTCCTTTCTTCCTTCCTTTTTTATAGCAAAGGTTGATTGAGGAGTATTTGGACTTGTTCTAATCTAAGATTCTTTTTTCATTCTTTTAGTGATGACAGGTTATGAAACGAAAAATATATATGATATAAAAAAATATAGACCAGATGGTGTACATTGTAACTGAAAACACATATGATTATACCAGGAATGCCTATCGGAACCTACGACCCTTCATACTCCGGGTCACTGTCTGCCTCGGCTGAGAGATCATGACCATGCCGAGACCTTTCTGATATACCTGTTGTTGATTCTGCTGCCCCTGTGTAAGGCAAGAGGTCAGAAAACAGGACTGGAATCGACATTGGCTTCCTGACCTGCCCTTTACAGCGTGGTTGGTCTTCTCCTCTCTGTACTACACATGGGATGGAGATTTCTAGCCCTACAATTCAGAATAAAACTGCAACTGGGTAGTGGAGAGAGAGAAAGCTGTCAAAGGACAGAATTTCAGTTTTCCTTTATCTCCTCAACTGAGAGATGGGGTTAAGTGCAACTTGAGTCTATTTTGTGAATAGCTACATTCTGATGGATTAGGTACTTATAGGGATGGACTGTAGTCATATGGCATGTAAAGGTTCCAACATATCCACCAGATGACAAACTGGGAAGGGCTTTTGATTGTAGTACTCATCACAGCCTATGCCTTTATGCAAAGACAGGGAGAGGGAGAGAGGGAGAGAGGGAGAGAGGGAGAGAGGGAGAGAGGGAGAGAGGGAGAGAGGGAGAGAGGGAGAGAGGGAGAGAGGGAGAGAGGGAGAGAGGGAGAGAGAGAGAGAGAGAGAGAGAGAGAGAGAGAGAGAGAGAGAGAGTCTTAAAGGCAGGTGGGATGCCAGACTGGAGTGCCCTGCTGATGGCAGAGCTGGATTACATTGAATTTTGTTTTGGACATCCCTCTTGTCTCTAATTTTATTAATTTGTACCCTCCTTTTATTTTGGTTCACATGGTTAGGAATTTTTCAAAAAGATATTTTAGTTGATTCTGTGTTTCCTTTTAGTCCCTATTTCATCAGTCTCTACCTGCTATTTGCTGTTTGGATTTGGCTTGCTGTTAACTTTTTTTTGAACTTTGAGTGGATCATTTGAGACCTTATTTTTAATGTAAGCTCTCCCAGCTGTAATATTTCCCTTAGAACTGCCCTGTCTGTGTCCTGGTGGTTTGAGAAGCTTTGTTGCTATTTTAGTTAGAATCTATTATTGTTTCAGTTTCTTTCTCGATTTCTTCACTGATTCAGTATTCATTGAAAATGTGTATAATTTCTCTTTTACCTTTTTTTTGTTTTGTTTTTAAAGATTTATTTACTATGTGTAGAGTGCTCTGCCTGCATATATCCCTTCTGGCCAGAAGAGGGCACCAGACTTCATTACAGACTGTTGTGAGCCACAACGTGGTTGCTGAGAATTGACTCAGGACCTCTGGGAGAACAGGCAATGCTCCTAACTCCTGAACCACCTCTTCAGCCCTAAAAATGTGTATAATTTCTTTAGTTTTCTTTAATGTTTGTTCTAGTTTTACTTTGTTGTAATATGACAGAATATAAGGAATTGTTTCAATCCTGTTTATAAGTTGTTTCAATTCTCTTGTCATTGTTGAGCCTTGCTTTATGGTCTACATTGTCACCAACTTTTAAAAATCTTCCACGAGTCACTGCAAGAACGATGTATGGTTTCCCTGGGTGTTGGTGGTGCACTTCTTTAATCCCAGCACCCAGGCTACAGGGACAAGCAGATCTCTGTGAGTTTGAGGCCAGCCTGATCTACAGAGCTAGTTCTGTAGCTCTGTAGCTACAGAGAAACCATGTCTCAATATATATATATATATACATATGTTGTAGTTTAGCTGCAAATTTTTTGGGGGGTTTTAGGTGTAGTTAGTACAGAAGACATTGTACAGATGGTAATGGTGTATTGAGTGCAACCGACTCTGTCTGACCTTCCACTTACTACCTTTAAGTGTTTGCTTTATGAAATTGGGAGACTCAATATTTCTTGCCAGAATGTTTACAATTATTTTAAGGTTGTGCTGGCTAGCTTTTGTTGACTTCACACAAACTAGAGTCACTGAGCAAAGGTAATCTTAGTTGCGAGAAGAGCACTTTCTTCTATTCTAGACAACCCAAGTTTGGTTCCCAGCACCCATATTTGGCAGCTCATAAACTTTAAGTATTTTTTTTTTTTTGCAGTGCTGCCTTGGTTGCCACTCAGTGTCTTAGTCTGTGCTTTTCTTGAAATGCCTTATTTCTCTATAACCTTTAAATATAGCTTGGCTGGGCATTTCAATCTTATTTGGCAGTTGTTTACTTTCATGTCATGATTTCCTGGTTTTGGAGTTGATGGCAAGAGGTGTGTGTTTTCCTTTGTATGTGACTTGTTGTTTTCCTGTTATAGTTTTAGTATTGTTTCTTACTTTTGTATTTGTAATCGTCACTGTAGTATGTCATAGAGAGGTTCTCTTCTGCTCATTCCTGTTATGGTTCTAAATGCCTCAGGTTTTGTTGCTATGACTTCCTCTAGGTTTTCCATACTTTCTAGAATTTAGACTTTATCATATCCCTTTCTTCTACTCCAGAGATTCTTAAATCTTATTTTTTGAATGTACCCCAGAAATCTTGAAAGCTTTGTTCATATGTGTTGCATGTATGTTATAACATGCATGTATGTATGTATGTATGATTGCCTTTTCATTGCCCTGAGTCCCTCAAACTCATGCTCTTGCTTGCTCTTGCCTATCACAATGCTTTCCACTGTGGTTGTATTTACTTAATTTATTGCTGATTTCATTTCCAACATTTCTCTTTCTTTGTTTTTCAGAGGCTCAAAATCCTTGGTGAATTTTTTACTCCTGCACATCTCCTCCAGTCACTACTTTGCTAAATTTCTTGTCTAGGCCCTGAATTACAATACCTAGAGGTTTTAAATGGTGTGTTATATATCATTCTTTTCTAAATATTAATATGTTTATCAAGTCACTGTTTATCAATTTACCTGTAAATTTGAGATTATAATTAATAGTTCTTCTTGGACAAAATGGTTGCTTTGAAGATTGAAGACTTTTCAGTACACACCAGTCTCTAAACTCAGTTCCTGATAGATAGTATTGTTCCAGCCCATCGGTGTTTCTGTTCTTCTGATACTCCCTTGCACTCATTATCATTATCTTTGTAATAAGAGCTCTATATCTGAGGTGAATTTCTCCAGTCCTTGTCCCCCCCCCATAGCAGGCATATATACGCATATGTGATATTTGGTTTTCAAGTCAATGCCTTTAAATTCCTATGGAGATCAGAAATAAATCAAAGCTAACCAGAATTGGAAACTTATAAACTTACTAACCTTTTGTCTAACATAATAATAAAGGCATTTTCCCTCTTTAATATTTGTTTTGTGTGTTTTCCTTACATAGTCTTATCACCTGTGTAGATGTCTTTATCTATCTACCGCAGAACAAGGCCCCAACAATTTCATAACTATAAAAATAGTCTTCCTTACCTCATTGCTATTTCTCCCTCATTGTCACCACTAATTCTTGGAAACTACTAACTTGTTCTACATCTCTGCAATTTGTTATTCAAGGACGGTATAAAAACTCGGGCATATATTAGTCACTTGGTCATGACATTCCTCACTATTATACAATCTTTTATGTGTTTATGCACTATTTAAAATAAAATTAGCTTTTTAAAAGTCATTAAGGTAGTTTTAATTTTACACAGTTATGAGGTTTTTTTTTTTTTTATTTCATGGCCTTGAAAAGTTTTGGTTCTAGAGAACTATCAAATTTAATGTTTTGTATAAGTACAGATTTGTATATATGAACAATGGCTCTGGCAATGCAACTCCTGACAGCTTTTATAATGTTTTTATTGCACAGGTAATTAAACACAACTTCATAGTGGACAGTGTTTTAAGAATCTTTAATAAAATGCTATTGTCTCCCTCTACTTGTGGGCTTTTAACTGTTATCACACAGCAGCCCCCACTTCCATCGGCACTTCCATTTTTTGTGGTTTAGTTACTACAGACAAATGCAGTCTGAAATATTAATGTTAAGTTCCAGAAATAAATGAATAGTATGGTGGATTCTGGGTCATGATTTATTCCTTTGTGCAGAGTACCCAACATGCCCCTGCCATACTCACGGTGGCAGTTGAAATGGTACGTTCACATGATTTCTATTACAGGACAGAGTGTTGTAACTATTTTATAGTTAATGGTTCTGGTTAGTACTGTACTGCAACTAAATGATCAATTAAACTTTGCTATAGGCATGTGTTTATTGTAAAGTGTGCTGTGTATTGGGTTCAGAACTATCTCTATTTAAGACATCCACCAATGTCTTGGTGGAACACTTTCCCATCAATTGGGTGGGGGATACTTTCATACAATTTTCACAAAAAAAATTAGTTTTACTGGGTATGATTTATTAAGTTAACTACTCAATTTAATGCATTTATTTAGAAGACATCAAATTCCTACATGAAACAAAGGCTGTTATTACATTTCTTTTATTTTTTTCAAGGCAGGGTTTCTCTGTGTAGCCCTGCTTGTCCTGGAACTCACTCTGTAGACCAGGCTGACCTCAAATTCACAGAGATCCATCTGCTTTTGCCCCTAAGTGTTGGGATTAAAGGTGAGCGCCCCAACCACCTGCTCAAAAGCCTTTCTTATAGCACAGCAACATAAATACCAGTACATTCATGTAAAGCTTTTTTTTTTTTTTTTGTCTCAGGTCCTTCTGTGACTGGGAGACAATGCCTTATGTCCTGTTAGGAACACTGGGCTTAGCTAACTGGAATCTTATATCCAGCAGTTCAGCAGTGATTAAGCCTGTTGTTTGTCCCACAGTAAAACATAACCTCATCTCTTTAGAGTGCTTTTGGGAATAAAACCCTGCAAATGGCCCCAGGGAAACATGGGTCTGTCCCCAACATTAATCCCCTTTGCCCTGGAATGACCAAGAACATGACGAGGTATATGCATATGAGTGGCACAGTTGTGCATTGTACACGTACAACACCATAACTTCTGCTACTTTTCACATGCAGCTGGAAGTGCAATGTCCTCCCGGTGTTGCCATTGGATTTGTTGCAGAACACTGGAACTTATGCAGAGACACTTACAGCATCCAAAATCAGAGGAAAGAGAATGAGGTGGGAGTGCGTGGTCCATGTGCAACCTATGGCTGTGGTTCAGATCCTGTTTTTGAGGTAAATGTGTATAAAAAGAAGCATTGCTTCTACATTTTCCATTATGACCTCAAAACATTCTTGTCTACCAGTTTTTCCACATGAATGAGTCAAGTGGTATGAAGAAAGAGTTAATTATGAGTTTTCCCATGGTTTCTCATGGCAACTTGATAGTCTCCGCAGTGTGAGTGGCATTGCCTTTTAAAAAACATATTTCCCATTTAGAAAATTAAACTTTTGGGAGTAAACAGCCTGATTGGGTCAATAATTGTTCTTGATATATATAATCGTTTTCTCCCTAATGATTTCTAGAATGAGAATATAGGCTTTATATATAAAAATCTAGCAAATCCCAGCACTTAAAGAATTTGTAAAGTCATGGATATAATAAATGACAGGGTTGTATTATAATATTTTCTTTAAAAAAAAGAATGATCTAATAAAGCAAAGGACAACCAGTCTACAGGCCACAACCCCAGAGAACCCAGGTAACAAAGAGGACCCTGAGAGAGGCAGACATGGATCTGCCTAGGAAGGGGGGAAAGACAAGACCTTCTGAGTAAAACTGGGAGTAGGAGGGGCAGGGGAGAGGGGGGAAGGGCAGAGGGGAGGAGGGGAGGGGAGTGGGGAAAATATATAGTTCAATTTAAATTGTTTTCAATAAAAGGAAAGAAATTAAAAAGAGTGGTCTTTTGTTTTGCATTTTCCCACCTGGGACTGCCAAATAAATTGTTAGAATTAAAGGCTTGAGGTTTGTGAGGCTTTCTCAAAGCCTTTTAAGAGGATGAGGCTTGATATACCTAAACTTATTCCTTCTCCTGCTTCCTATGCTACAGAAAGCTTTATAGCTTTGATTTTATGCTACCATGCAATAAAATATTACTCACATATTAAGAATCTTGTAGAAAATGTCAACAAACCAGATTTCCAGGGCAGATTGCATGTGATCATTCCATTACTGAGGGACATTTGAAGTTATGTATGAGGTACTTTTACTGTCAAATTCTGGGTCCCTCTTTTAGAAGCTAAAGCCCATTCTTATACCTAGATATATTCAGACAGGGTGGGTTTGTCCCACAGAGGCTTGAGTGGTGTGTACTTATAATACGGGCCTCTTAGTTTTGTTTAGAGGTTCCCTTGGTTGGAAGTCACTTTCCATTCTCCATTTCTCACCCTCTGCTACATAAACAAATTTAATCATTAGTTCAAACAATACCTTCTGACAAAGCCCCCAAAAGATGTATTTAAAGATTAGGAAAAGTCACTAGACTGAGGGTCTTAAGATACACTTAATCTTCAGAGTCCTCAATGGAAATTATGCCATTTGTGTTTATTCCTGCACTGTATATTATCATATCACAAACTGCTTCTAAGAAGAGGACCAAGACATGTTCCTTGATGCTTTTCAGCCATCCTAAAATCTCACTCTTGGCACTGCAGGTCAACACTCTAGATGTAGCACCTAATATCAGCGTATTATCAGGAAGTGGAATGGCTTTCTGTCAACAATGGGAGATGCTGACCACTTTGAGATTCGCTTCCCTTTAAACCTGGATGTGAAGATGAAAGCAATGATTTTTGGCGCTTGCTTCCTCATTGTAAGCCTTATGCTGTGGGCTTGAGAGAATTATTTCTTCTAATGAGAAACAGTATTCTATAGAAGAAAATTCATTTCAAAACTTCTTAGCCAGCTTCTCTCTGTGCTACCTGGGTTTATTCATTTGTATCAGGGAGAAAAATACTGGCATTGCAGATTGATGGATCTTAACTGAGAAAAGGCTGCTGGGCACACCTGGAAGGTGTCATACAGATAGCGAATGCAGTGATCATCATTTCCTAATTGTTATTTTTCTCACCGCTTCAAAACAGCTGCCCTTGATAATTAATACAATAAAATAAGTACAGAGCTGCTGCCCCCTTCCTCTTGCATGTCAACTGCAGTCATGCTCATCAGTATTGCACCATCCTTAGTTCTGAGTTTTTCCTTCAGTCAATGATAAAAATCTTAATCTGTGCTGAATATTAAAAGCATATTATCCACCTGCATTCTCACACATTAGCTGAGCTCATGAATAGTTTAGATTTATTTACTTTTACTGGAATAGGATGCTGTCATGATAAATTACAAAGGCAATATACTATATGCACTAATATAATTATTTCTATCTAGTTGTCATTTGTTTCTCAATCTAAATATAATCCTCTTTCCAATTTCAGGATTTCATGTACTTTGAAAGGACTCCTTCAAGGTGTTCATCAAGATAGAAGGATCAAGCAAAGTGTCAGTTGAAAACAAAATTAGAGAAATATACACTGGGCTCACAGCCAGCCTTCAGTTATTCGCAAGTATTTTTTCTCTGGCTTGAACATTGCTTTCACTGGTATAAGTTCAATGATGCAGTCAGGACACATGTCCCAGTTGAGTATTTGGCACTAGAAAATATCTGCTCTATTAGCCAAGTAAACAGGTACAATGCAACAACAAAAAACAAAAATAAAAACAAGCAAACAAACAAAAAAAACAATAGGCATATGAGCTATGGGAAAATGAAGCCCTTAGTTCTCAACTTAACAGGTAGTAACAGATCTTCTGTGTCTATCCCTCTCTTCTCTGTCAAGAACACACACTTGATTCCAGGGGACAGGACTGCTACTCTCAATCTTCATCTTTAGGACAGAAAAGGCACACAGAAATAATTTGCTTTAACGAGCAAAGAAAACACTTTTTGTGAGCATGTATCAGAAGCTTGTCCTGCAACATGCATACAATTTCTTAAAGTTCTCAGTGGGGAATTTGATTTTATTACAAAATAAAGTGTATTCTTTTTATAGTGCCATTTATATTTCCCACAAGTGTTTATTCATCTCTTCAGCTGGACATTTTGGAGCTACCTATTTATGAAGGCTACTAGCAGTTGACTAGAGCCACAGCCAAGATCTTCACATCTTAGGGCTTTGGTGCTTGAGTACAATGTACCTTGTACATTTACTTACTTGGCACATTTAGCATACACACACACTTTATATCTGAATATGTATCCTGAAGCCTAAGATTATATATTGTATCTTTGTATCTCACTTGACATTCTTTTTCAAATTCAGTCTAATGAGCAAGATGTCCTAATGACAGTTTATAAAAATGGAATGCATAAATCTTACCATTGTTTGACTGCTTTCTATGTTAAACAACTTTTTACACACAAACAATTGGAAAAATGCAGTAAATATGTTGCCTTTGAATTCTTTCCAGACTGTCAATGAGGACTATGCAGGATCAGCCGAGTACTTGTACATGTCAAGGATAGTGTATGTATGAATACACCAATTAGTGAGTCTCTCACCTTGGCTTCCTATCTGCACGTGGATGTATTCTCTTAGAGCTTATTTAATGAATATAAAGTGTTTTTAGGTTGGGTTATCATGAGAGAAGAGGCTTAGGCCATAGCTCTTTTTGAAACAAACAACAGGTGCTTCACTTTTAATTGTACTAATCTTTTTATGATAAAGATTGTTTTGCTATATTATTTGTTACAATTATTTACTTGCCCCTATTCATTTTTTAAAGGCTAAGATATGTGAATTGTTTTCTAAAAACTAAATACCTTATCTTTTAAAATGCAACTCTAATAGTAACTAGACACACCTGCTTTCTGTAGTACTGTGTTATGTTTTGCATATAAACCAGATAAACAGAGCTCATTATGAACTTGTCATTTTATCCACCCTGGCCTTATGTTGATAGTGCAGGTCAGTACTGTTAGCGTTTGGGATACTAATACTTTTCTAGCAGAAAAATCCCTTAAGCATAATAAGGTGTCATATTTAACATAATTCATGCAATTTCTGTATCTCAATGGAATTTTAATGTATGAAATTGACAAACTTAACTAAAAAAAATAAACAGGACCATTTTTAAAAAGTTGAGTATTTTCTTGTCCCCTTAGATTTCTTAGATCTTCAAATAAATATGTGATAAAGCTAACAATAAGATAGTATTTTATTTCCTGAGTTGTGACAGAGTCTGCATGCTTTCCAGAGAGTTTTTAAAGTAATTTCTTATTAATTACCAAGTTATTTTCTTTCTTGTATAGATTTACTAATTAATTCCCGAGGCACTGAACAGTAATAACTAACATTCATTTTTTAATGTTTTGGACAATTATTTGGTAATTTAATAAATGTATTTTTCATCATACCTCTCCCACTTTCTTCTCCTCGATCCGCTCTCACCTTCTTATACCCACTTCAGATCCTTTTTTATACTTATGAGATTTCCTACAGTACTGTATTTTATCTTTTCCACCCCATATTTCTTTCCCCTCTAAATTCATTGGTTTCCCTCCCTCTCAAATTTTACCTCTTTAGATAAGACACACACAAGCACACATCTAACTTGCATACAAGTAAGCATGCACACGGCCTGCTATGTCCATTTAGTATTGCTCATATGTGTATAAGTTTATGATTGACTGCTCAGGATTAGACAATGTATGAGGAGGGTCTAATTTCTGGAGATGACTGATTATCCCTACACTAGCTGCTATTAATTGCCTGTAGCTTTTCATCTATTGATGAAGCCCTTTGAATTTCCCTCATCCATGTAGGAATGTCAGTTAGTATTGTTATTGCACAGGTTTTGTTTAGACCACTGTATAGTAGTGATGTCTTGAGTATAACTTCCCCGTTGTATATAGAAGACACTATTTCACATCACAGCTTACTGTTCTGTAGTTATTACAATCTTCCTGCCCTTCTTTAGAGATGTTCCCTGAGCCTCAGGTATAGGGGTTGTGTTGTAGAGGTATCAGTTGCGGATTGGTACCCTGTGGTCAGATGTTCTTTTCTCTGCATTCTGTTCTCTGAAGATCCAGATGTGGATTTCTGTGATGGTCTTCTTTTGCTGCCAAAGAAGTTTCTTTGGCTAGTGTTTATGGTAGTTTATGTTTTCTTAAAATTCCACTCTAACCCCTTGTAGCAGAGACTGTTACAGAAATCCACAAGTGGTCAAAATACATCGAAAAACTAGTGTCCTATGACAAGCCCCAATCAACATTTGACATTTATTTTATTTTACCAAAAAATTACATAATTTCCACCCTATACTCCCCCCTTTAATATCCTTGTCCCTCGCACTCCATATGTACAACACAACTCCTATGCCTATGACTCCAGGAACATCACAGAAGAGGATGCAAAAGATAGTAAGAGCCAAAGGATCAAGACATGTGCTGTGATATATTCTTTTCCAAAGGAAAAAAATAACAGCAAGAACATGAAATGTAGTGGTTAGGGAAAGGGCTAAGATGACTTCATGGAAGAGTGGAAAAGTGAATATGATCAAAATATGAATGTTATCAAAATTCTCAATCAATTAATTAAAGAACTATTTTTGGAGACTCTTCTTTGAAAGGTGAGAGCTATACCTGTCTGTCTGTCTGTCTGTCTGTCTACTAGATTCTTAGATGCAAATGGGAATTATACTCATTTAGGAAAGTGTCAGTTAGAGTCCACAACATCATCATCCTTGGGTAGTTGTCTAGGTTTACAGTACTGGACCTGAGTTCCCTCCTATTAAGCTGTTTATTACTCCAGGATTAGAAATGCCATTATAGTACCCGTAGGTATATTTCGGCATTCTGGTCCTTATTATGATTTCTAAGCATTACAGCAGTGTCTTAGTTAGGGTTTCTACTGCTGTGATAAAGCCACAACCAAAGGCCACTTGGTAAGGAGAGGGTTTCTTTCACTTAAACTTCCCAGTCCAGGGAAGTCAGGGCAGGAAATAAACTAGAGGCAGGGACTGAAGCAGAGGCCATGGGGGAGTGCTGCTCACTGCCTTGCTCCTTATGGCTTCCCAAGCCTGTTTTGTGATAGTACCCAGGGCCACCAGCCCAGAGGTGGCACTGAACCTGTGAGATGGGCCCTCTCACATCAATCATTAATTAAGAAAATGCCCACAAATTGCTGGTGGCCTATCGTATGGAAGTATTTTCTCACTGAAAGTGCTACCTAAATGACTCTACCTTTTGTCAAATATCTACCAGCTATGGTGGGTAGAAAGATTGATTGCTTTCCTTTGCAGCTCACATAGCACCTTTCAATGCTTTGAAATCTAGTCCTCAGGAATGAGGCCTCCAGGTCAGTTCCAGCTCAGTTCCTCCAAGTCTTTTGTCCTAAATGTCTGGTATCTTCAGCAATAGCATTTTATCTTTTTCTTTTTTTCTAGAAGTACCCTTGTTGGTTTTGCTGTCAACTTGATACAAGCTAGATTATCTAAGAAAAAAGGGAGAAAAGGCCTCCAAAAATTGGCCTGATGGCAAGTATCATAATGAATTATTGATGTAGAAGGACCCTAACCATTTTGAACGGCAGCACCACTTAGCAGGTGGTCACCATCCATTTACCAGCTTGAGGACATTTAGATTGTCTCCATTTGTAAATAGAAGATCAGTGAACGTGGCTGGGCAAGTATCTGTGGATTATTCTAGCATCCCTGACCTCGCACGCTTACAGTCTTTCTGCTCCTCTTTCTTGTGGTCCCTCAGGTACAGGAAGAGAGGTATCCCATTTGTGGCTGAGCACTCCATGGACACTGATTTTCCTTTGAATCTTTATCTATAGCTACAATGCATTTCCCATGTACACCTAGATGTGTCATCCATGTAAATCTCAGAAAAGACAGAAGCAAATGATACATTCATGCAGGCAAAGTGGGAGTGAGTAATATGTTACTTGGCAGTACACTGCATGGCTAAGAAGAGCATGTGGTAGACATTTCCTCAGTATTTACAAAAGGAAAAAAAATATAGTATGCTTATGAAATATTATTATAGTAGCCAGTATAGCTACTGGTTACTTGGGCTAATCTTTCCATTATCTTAATCTATCAATAATTATTTCATTGAATATCTACTAAAGTTAGGAACTGAACTGAAAAACAAATGGAAACCCAATAATAATAATAATAATAATAATAATAATAATAATAATAATATAATTATTCCTAAAAAAGGCTTGTGGTTAAGACAGATCCTTAGAAAACAACTATGATGCCTGCTGTAGACATTGACTCTGGAGTACTGGTCCATTCACAAAGGGCTGCTAGTACTGTACCATATGATTTATTGCAATCACAATCAATCTATCAAGGCTGACTGTATAGTTTGTCAGAGAAAGTTCCTGGAAGTTCTGAAGATAAGGTAAATTTTACACCATGTCTGCAAAATGATTCCATTGTGAATACAATTTTAAAAGTCAATCAGATTTGGTGCAAACTGGTGTTCTGCCAAGTCAGTATGTTTCAAAGGCTTTTATCCATCACAGAACATTAGGTCTAATACTGAGGTGGGCAAGATATAGCTTTTTAGGGGTTAAAGCTAGTCCAAGATAAATTGTAATTGAGCTCTAGAACTGCAACGTGTCAACATCTCCACAATTACAGAAGTTCTAATGGCCTTTAAGAAGGTTAAATCTGAAGGTGCAGTTTCTCAGAATTTTTGTTCCCGCCACATTCATTATCCCAGACTCAAATAAAGTTCACTTGTCAAATTATATGACATCTTCACTGAACAACTTTTTAAAGGTTTTTCAAATTGTCTTCACTAACGGTTATTAAGAATGATTAGAGCTTCAACTCCTGCATTATAACATAGAACAACAGAATTAAAATTATACTCTCTTTCATGCTGTTGCTTTTACAGAAATACTCAAATGCAGGGTACTAGGGTGAAGCAATCTCCCTGCCACTAGAGTCAGAAAACTGAATATGACGGTGTGCGATAGGGGGCAGCACATACTTAAAGATTTCATCTGCAAACCACAATTATTTTCTCAACCAGATTCCGTCTGTTCTAGTCTATGAAATTTAAGGATTTGAACCTGGGAGAGACATTTACGACCACTTGCTCTACATTCTAGTCTACAAATGAAGATACTGAAAGAGATAGAAGTCAGACATCCATTGTACCCTGAAAACTAACAGCAGAACCAAGAGTAAAAATCTGTTTATATGGGTTTTTTTGTTTGTTTGTTTTTTCAGTTCCTTGCCACAAAACCAAGACTTTTCACAGAGCCTTGAAATCATTTAATGCATCATGTTTTGCAACATTGGTATTTTGAATCATTTTTAGTTTTCGCGGTTGTTTTTCAGCCCTCATGTGGTCAGTATACCTAAATACCCCAGCATTTGTAGAGATACACCCTCACTGCTGGGGTGGTCCAATCTGTGCAGGGCACACATCACAGACATAGGAACAGTTATATTCTTCCTTCATGCCACTTTGGAGGTCAGTGTAACATGGTGATGAAAAACACCAGACATCAGAGTTGTCTATCTCAGTGGTTTGGTGGAAAACCACACAGTTTTTCCAGTGATTCAGTAGACTGATCCTTTAATGTGGACCCTAAGAAGTTCTAAGGAACACCTTTATCCCCCTGAGAAAGAAGCCACTAGGGTTGGCCTCTTTTGGCTTCATACCACTCCTGCTCTAATGAGCCCTGTAATAACAGAGCTCCGTGGGTGACACTAACAACTCAAAGGCTTGCAGGCAGACCTGCCACATGAAGAAAAACAAGCATGGTTTCATATGGAAGTGAACACTTTTACAACTTTTTAATGGATTTTTTAAAATTGTACTTATTTTGTGTCTATATGTATGTCCATATATATATGGTTCAAGAGCTCATCAGATCCCTTGAAACTGAAATTAAAGGTGGCTATGAGCCACTATGTGGGTACTGGATCATCTCTCCAGTTCCTGTAATGATTTTTGATAATGAAAATGACCCATTCACTCCAGGTAAATGTTGGGCAAATGATAATTCTCCTGTATAAAAACACAAAAATTTAAAAAGGGTATGTTTCATTTATGTATGAAGGCAATTTCAAAACAGGAAAAAAATCTTTGAATATATTTCATCCCTAGACATGTCCTCTAGCTGTCTAAAAAAGTAACAGACAAGTGAAAATAAGATTTAATTAATTTTATTTATTTATTTTATATTTTTATTATTTTAATAGTAAATTAAGAGGCTGCCCTGAATTTCATAGATAAAGGAAATAAGGGCAATGGCATCACTAATTCTGCCAAGATGTGGCCTGGCCTGCCTGCTGGCCCAGCAAACACCTTGGAACAAGACAATTTGGCTGGGATATGAGAATATTTTATACAGAAGTTTAGCAAGTCAGATTTGAAGACTCATCAGCTAGAAAGAGGGGTGGCTTTTCAGCCTACTTAATTTCCTTATTATTTTTTTTTTCTCTTTCCTCTGCTTCTACTATCTTCTTCATTCCATTTGGCTTTCCTGTGGTTTTCTGTTTATAATGTGTTCCTGCTATTTCTTTGAGATATGGACAGAAGAAATCATGCTCAAATGGTGCTGTTTCTTCACTTTGTAACATCTATAGGGAAAATGTTTTTATTGCTGGTGTTTTGTAAGTTTCCTATGTGAATAAAATCAGTTGAGACAGGTGCAGGAAGGAAACAAACATCACTTTTATCCTGGTTAGCCTATTTTAAAGAACATGCCATGTTCTCTTGTAACAATCAGCCCAATGATAGTACATCAGCATGAGTTCCTTCCCTGTCTCAGGCAACCAGAGGCCCCATGGAGTTTTCCATAAAATATATTCCATGGGTGTGCTAAGAAAATGTTCTGTCTTAGACAAGATGCCTCCCCAAGACACACACAAAAAAATGACAGCTCTGCACATGCCTGATGGGAGATGCCATTATGTATATATGTTTCTCATACTGGTTAATAATAAAGCACTGTTGGCCAATAGGAAAGGAAGATAGGAGGGACTAGGAGACAAGGAGGAAATAGGAAGTAGGAAGGAGGAGTCAAGATGGAGAGTCGGGAGAAAGCAGTATGCCGCCGGCTCCCTGGTAAGAGAAATACATAGATGAGCAGAAATGGGTTAATAATTAAGGCAGAGCTAGCCGATAAGAAACAAGTAACCAGGCCAACAGTATTGTATCAAATACAGAGTCTATGCGTATTATTTGGGGCTGGCGGCGTGGCGGCAGGCGGAAAACCCATACTCGTTACAAATGGCGCCCAAGCGGACAGAAAAACCGTACGCCTTACAAATGGCGCCCACGTGGCTAGTAAGAACTTCCACTTAAAATTTAACAAAAGCTTAAAAAAGGGTTGTAGAAACAAAAGAACAGAAATAAGCAAGGTTTCTTGGTAACAGCATTTTTCTCGGTTGGACTCTGACTTGCTAGAGACAAGCAGATATTCGCGCGGCTCCTTTAAGGGAAGGTTCCTGACTCAGCATAAACGGCAAAACAAAAAAAAAAAAAAAACGCACAGCTTTTAAATAACTCTGCTAACAATTTATTGGTGTGTATGAGAGATGGCAATGGCAGTGACCACATCTCCAAGCCGGCAGAATGCTTTCTGGGTGGCAGTGCAGACCAAGGCGGTGAGCACAGCTTTCCGTGCTGGCGGTAAAAGTACCCGCCACCATCTTTGGTAAACCACGGCTGACACAGCTATGACTTTCATTTTAGCAATGTTGTTGTTTACCAGATAAAAGACTTGTGGCCAGACTAAGATAAAGATTTACAGTAAAGACAGATTCATATTAAGAAAAACCTCTAAAGGTTTACAGTGTGTTTTAAAATATACGTAGACATGAAAAAAAAAATGGTTTTAAAGAGACAAAGAGGAACTGGGTGTGGTAGCACACGCCTTTAATCCCAGCACTCAGGAGACAGAGGCAAGCAGATCTCTGTGATTTGCAAAGTGAACCTGGTATGCAGAGTAAATTCCAGGACAGATAAGAGTTACACAGAGAAACCCTGTCTTAAAAAATAAAAAGTAAAAGAAATGGAGTAATAATAAAGCCACGTAAAGATGAAAAGCTCAGACAGAATCTGGTTACTGTATGGCATTATATTGTCTTTGTATTGTTTGACTGCTGAGGAAACAACAACTGTTGAAGGAAATGCTGCTGGATTAATTCAACTTACATATTTTAAAAATGCTTTGACTCTAACATTTAAATTCAAGGACAAGTTACTGGGGAAAAGGATTTCTATTTTTGTTTCCACAGAAAATGAAAAGCTGTGGATTCCTTCCAGACTAATGTGGTTTGAGCAAGCCAGACCCCCTGAAACAGAGTTCCTGATGATCCAACATTCATAACAACTTGAATAAGGCAGACTTACAGATTACAGCCAGGATTTCTGCATCTTCTTAGGATCCCCACGACAGCGCCCCCTATCAGCAGGAAGTAGTTTGGAAAGAACGACGCCCAAATTCCCAAATATTGTTTATAAATGTTTGTTTTCATTTAAATGGGCTTGGTTATAAATGGTTAATGATCACAGCCAATTCTTTTTAAAGGTAAAAAGGGGATTATGATATAGATATGAATACTTTGTTTTGGAATGGATTTTCATTTATTGATACAATTTAATGTCAATTTTGTGATATGTATATTTCTCCTCTTGTTTAGGTATCGTGTTTATTGAGCTCAGTTAGAAATGTAATGTACAATATAGTACCGATTATAGATAATTACCTATGATAGTCAAAGCTTAGAGATTAGTTAGGTTTTTCAAAATACACAGAGATGTATTTGAGATAGATAGGCATTCTTCAAACCTTTCAAAGACCTACAGAATATGGCATTTATAATGTTCTAGGGTTTTTCTTGACAGTGAGACATAATTGCTCCTGGCAACGCCACCTGGGTCAGAAAGGAAGATGGACATGGAAGAAACGCGTTATGGAGTTTGCTTCCAGTATGGCAAGACTAGCCATTTGGACAAGATACAGCTCTTGTCTGGACTGTTTGAGTTTATGCTGTATAAACTGGACATGCAGGACCGACAGAAAAGTGATTGGTGATTCAAGATGGACATTGCTACAGAGTTTCTGCTTCATGGAAGAGTCTGCCAGACAGTCTGCAGGACACAGAAAAAAGTGACGGACAAACTGCCAATACAAGAAGACAGTTTAAAGTCTCCTGCGTTGCTGAAGAGTCTGCCAGACACACTATGGCCTATGGGCTGAAGATGGAAGATTACAAAAGAACTTCGGGTGACCAGGCAGTGAGTTGTCTCTGTCATTTCTAGAGTTTATATACTATCCTTCTGTGGTCTTTGAAGGAGTTGAAGACAGATAGTAATGATTATAGTTTTCCTTAGTTGGATTAAAGATAAGTTACATATAGGACTTTAGACTCACAAAGATGGAATAGATGATGGAATAGTTTCTTAAATCTTGATAAATGTTAATGAACTAAATGTTGTTAACTGTGATTCTTATTTGGTAACTTGTGTTATATATTTTGCTATGTTAAGGTTAAAACCCTTCTTTTTATTTAGACAGAAAAAAGGAGATGATGGGAGATGTCATTCTGTATATGTTTCTCATACTGGTTAATAATAAAGCACTGTTGGCCAAAGGAAAGGAAGATAGGAGGGACTAGGAGACAAGGAGGAAATAGGAAGTAAGAAGGAGTCAAGATGGAGAATCTGGAGAGAGCTGGACGCCAGCCGCCTCCCCGGTAAGAGAAGGCCATGTGAAAATACATAGATCAGCAGAAATGGGTTAATAATTAAGGCAGAGCTAGCCGATAAGAAACAAGTAACAGGGCCAACAGTATAATATCAAATACAGAGTCTCTGTGTGTTATTTGGGGTTGGCGCGGCAGCAGGACAATACCAGACGGCGGGTGGAAAAACAGTACACCTTACACATGCCCACTCTCATCTTCTACATTGACTCTTTGAGAAAGTCATCTCAGTTCAAAGCAACACATGAGGGCTGAGAAATGGTCAGGTATCTTCTCTAATACCCTCTCTCTGCATAGGAATGCTGTCAATTTTGAGGACCTAAAGTGGAAGTTGTGCTTGTCCATTTAAGCCTGGTCCCCAATTTCAACCCAACACTACAGTTTCTAACTTGCTATGATGCCTGGGACACAAAGTGTTTCTGCATAGGTGGATGGAGACCCGTGTGACAGGCCATTCCTGTGCAGTGGTAACTGGCTCAGGTCTTTTTACCAATGATCTTTTGTGTTCTTTTTTTTTTTTTTTCTTCCCCCCTGTGGACTCTATTGCCAATTTCATGGTTGACACAGAGAGTTTCTTAAACTGTATGCAGATCTTAAGAACAAAAAGTAAATGATAGAGCAGGATAATAGAAATAAGGATTATTACCCAGGGCTTTTTAAACAAAATAATGCTATCACAAAGCCATCAGAAAATCCATTGGTAAATTTACATGTAAAAAATGAAGAATGGATTTTGTGTATACTGGAGGACTCCTACATTTAAGAACAACAACAGATTTACCCCTGAAAGCAAATACTTAAATAAAAAAAAAAAAAAAGAAAGAAATATGTATATGTCTGTGTTGTGTGTGTGTGCATGCAGGTACCAATAAAGGCCAGAAGAGAATGTGGGATTCCCTGGAGCCAGAAGAACAGTCAGTTTACTAGAAGCTTCCTTGAATATGAATAAGCATACATACTTAGATATTGATTTGATGGTCTGAAGGTAGATCTGAGACAGTGTTTTAAAGACCACTGTGGGTTATGTGTTGGTCATATCAAGAGCCATTGACCATTAGTCTCCAGATCTTTGTGATTTCACCTAGAAGTCACCTAGAAGTTGTGGGAAATTCTACATCCTAACCAAATTCCAGAGCAACAGTAGTGGCACCAGCATCCTGAGGGAGACTCTATCCTGCCTTCAAATTTGAGAATGTCTAACTCCAGGAAAATTTCACTCAATTTGCATACAAATCAATAAAATACACTCTCTTGCTTTCATGAATTTTAATAAAAGTGTTATATGGAATATGAGTTCAATGCAAATTTCAAACCAAGTGTGGAAGCCCAAGTATGTAATTTCAGCCCTGTGGAAGGTAAGACAGGAGGATTCTGAGTTCCAGGCCACCCTGGCTTACATAAAGAGACCGTGTATCTAATAAGGACATTTTAAAGTACTTATTATTTTCAATTGTGTGTGTGTGTGTGTGTGTGTGTGTGTGTGTGTGTGTGTGTGTGTGTGTGTAGCTGTATAGGGGACTAGGTATCCTAGGAGACTGAAAGCACGGGATCCTAGATCTGGAGTTACAGACAGTTGTGAGCCACCCAAATGGGAGATGGGAGCTAATAGGGTCCTTTGAAGGAGTAGTATGTGCTTCTAATTTCAGCCACTCTCCAGGCCCCAAACACAAGGGTTGTTTTTTTTTTTTCCTTTTAATTTTCATTTTGCATTTCAACCACGGTTCTCCCTCCCACCCCACCCCTCCTCCTGCTCCCCCATCACCACCCCCTAGTTTATCCCCCTTCCACTCCTCCCACAGGGGAAGGGCTCCCATGGGGGACTTAACAAAGCACCAGTTTTTAAAAATGCATATATGCTCTTGAAAAGTTTGAGACTTAGTCACATTCACAATAAAATAGTCTGCTTTTCCAAGTATCCTTGATGAAAATCCAATCTAATTGGAGCGCATCTGTAGTATTTCCTTAGGATTTTATCTGTGAAATCTTGCCCTGCAAACATAACATTACTCTAAATCACTGAAGAGCAATTCTGTATGAAAAGGAGAAAGGGGGGGGGGGAGAAAGCCAGGGAGAATCTCTTAGCTAATGTTCACTGAAAATGTCCATTCTGTACCCTTCTAGCAAGCCCTGAATATTGAAACAGGTTTCCTTCACTCAACACAATCGGCAGATGACTCTCAAACTCAACTCATTTCCTTTCCAGTACAACTTCAGTCCTTCCTCCTCTCAACCAACTGACCATGCAACCAAGCAACTGGTTCTAAATCAAAACACTAGAGGTGGGCTAGCTACAGTGTGTGTGTGTGTGTGTGTGTGTGTGTGTGTGTGTGTGTGTGTGTGTGTGTAGAAAACTCAGGTCTCTTTTTGATGTTATTTATTATCCATGAACTTCAGGGGCTGGGCTGATGTGTCTGCTCAACTAGGAATTCAGGGAAATATATCTCCTGACTGATGATTTCAGTGTCATTTTCCAACATAAACTATGTAATCTCCTTCTGAAGGAAAGACTATAATCACTGCTGACATAAAAACTCTGCTTCCCAGAACTTTTCATTAATCACACAACAGGTACATGATGAAAAATAATAAGTGCTTACACTGCAACTGAATGATATTGAGTATCATGCAAATGTCTCTTGGGTTCTAGGTGATTTCTAGAGTCACCAGGAGTTATGGCAGGTGTTCACTAGACTTTGTGGCCTGAAACTTGCAGCTACCCTTGCTAAAATGCCTACATCCTAGAAAATAAGTTCTGCATTCTCTATGGCTTTGTCCAGAGAATTAACTCCACAATGAGCTAATTGCTTTGATGATGATGTTATTGTTAGAATTTGCAGATAACTGGATTTTTAAACCTTGATGTAGCAGTGATGTAAAGATGTAGAAAAAGATTTTTCTTTGCTCTGTGTAAGGTAGGTTAGCAAGGCTTTTGTATAGTCTCAAAGCAAATGGACCCAGAAATATCTGAAAAGATTGAAAAAAAAAAAAAAGTCTGGTACGCAGTCTAACTGTAAGTACTGATTTTCTGAAGGGAAAGAAAAAAAGAAAATAAGATGAAAGCCAAACCACAAGATTGGCTCCTCTGAGGCTGCAGCCATTCTAAGTAGGGATCATGGATTGAGTAAATAGTCATGTTCCCCTCCTGGGTAAGTGGAAGCATTAAGTCATTGGAACCTACTGCTGAGTCACAGACAAACTTACGGGAATGTATGGGAAAACTGAAAAACTTCATTGCCTTTAAGTTTTGGTTAGCTCCTTTAAACACTTGTTAAGCTTCTGATTCCATTTCTGTTTTCAGGGCTCAGGGAAATCATGTCACTTTGGGTTCCTCTTAAGTGATATGCAATCATTCCAAGCTCAGTAATTGTTTTATAGTATTTATTAATTAAACAAACCCCAACACACCCAACCATTCAAAAAGAAATATGATTATCCGTATTGCTTGTTGAGGTATAATTCAGATGTTCACTTTAGAATCCTAGAAATTTTACCAGTGTTACCATCTGCATATCTATTTTAAACTTATTCCCAGTGGAATATCACTTATTACTTGGTGAGGAGGACTGGCTAGAGGAGTGTGTTGCAGGATATTCAATCACATGGTGAGCCCCAAGTTTGCATTTGGGTTAATTAAATAAAATTAACCTTGGGTCAGGAGGCCAAGTTAGCAACTAGTTGGCAGAAAATAATTATAGAGAGTAAGAAAGTGAAGGCCAATATGCTGATTTGCATAGACAGTTTGGATCTAATGATCACACCTTGACCCTATGTTGCTTAGCAAGGTAACCCTTTGCCATGGGAAACACATAAGGGGGCCTCTCATAGGCCCCAATATCAATTTTTTTCATTTATTCTCTGTCCACATTGGATAGACTGATCCACAGAACAAAAAATTTAGGAGAGACCGTAAAACAAGTCTTTTGGCAAACTTCTATAAATGATCAAAGATCAAAGCAAAGGATAACTAAATTAAAGTCCACAGCTAAGTAAAGAGAAGCTAGGTAACAAGAAAGACCAGGCAACATTCCAGCAGCAGTTCTGACTGCCCTTGTGGGTTCCAAAAAAACAAAAGAGGGAAAAGACATCAAGGTGAGAAGGGCATGTGATGGGAAGTGTTGGGAAAGTTGGGAGTGGACATAGTAAGGTATATTACACACCAGGAAGCAGTCAAAAATAAATATTTTTTTTTAGCTTACAAAGTAGGAAAAATAATCAGAGACTAAACAATAATAGAATAAATGTCTCATTAACAAAACAATATGAGGGTCATTATGAAGAGAATATCAAGAGTTTAAAAAGGTATAGGCAAGGATGACATCATTAAAATTATTATGTTCCTAGACAAGACCAGTGCTTGGGATCACAGCTAGATACTCAGAAATACTCATTGATTCACAGAGACAGCTGACCAGAACAAGGGGAAGCTGATGGACCCCCAGACTGATAGCTGGGAAACCAGCATTGGACTGACTCAGACCCCCTGAACATGGGTCTCAATTAGAAGGCTCGGGCAGTGTAAGGGACCTCTGACAGTGGGACCAGGATATATCCCTATGCACAAAAGGACTTTGGGAGCATGTTCCCCATGGAGGAATACTCCCTTAACCTAGAGACAGAAGGGAGTGCCTAGTCCCTACTCCAAACAACTTGACAGAGTGGGGGTGGGGTGGGATGGGAGGGTAGTTGGGGGCATGGGAGGGAGAGGGAACTGGGATCAATATGTAAAACAATAAATAAATAATAAAATTAAGAAAAAAGAAAAAAAGGAAAGAAAGAAAATGTCTGTAGGTTGAAAAACGAGAAACATTCATCCTTACTCGCATTCTCTGCTCTTAAACACTTGTCGGCTTTTCGGCTAGATATGATTCCTGGCTAGAGTTTTGTTCTGGGATTCAAATCTACTAAAAATTCTTTGTCATTACCTTCTTCTCCAAAACTGCCTTGCGTTGGGAGTTTGCAGTCAAGAATCCAGTAAACGTCTCTGAGGTAGGCACAGGAACACAGGGAGATACTGGTGGGCATTTTCTTCCCTTTTTCAGAACAATCCACTCCTGGTAGAAAACATTGGTGGTTGAGGAAATAGAAGTCTGTTATGGTGTTTTAGACAATACTTTCCAGAAGGAAAACCAAAACCAAAGTAAATCTTAAGTTGCCAAATGGGCAACCTGTGGCCATCACAGTAGCTTCTGGAATGACTTAGTACTGGTGGTCAAAAGAGGTTTTCCCTTGCTCTGTTTACTCTTTCAGCTACATCTGGAGCTAGAGGACAGCTGACAGAGTTCATAAGGAGAAAGCTTGCTTGATAGTAATCAGTGACGTTTTAACTTTCTGAGCTGGGAAGTCATTTTGAAATTGGTAAATAATCTAAAAACCAGTAACAAAAATCCAGTGACAAATTGCCTGCACTGGACAGACAAAAAAAAAAAAAAAAAAAAAAAAAACTTAGGCCCCAGCAAACCCTATCACAGATAAGTTTGTTGGCTTAGCAGAAGGCTGAAACTCAAATCTCTTCAGAGTGGAAAACCAATGGCTAGTTAAGTCCTTAGTAGATGCAGCATAAAATGTGTTAAGTGATCCCCATGTTAATTTAAGTACATATTAACATAGGTATCACATTCCTGACAGACTCATCTGCGTCCAAACAAACACTCCAGAAACACATCACAAGTAAACTCTGCTTATATGTGCTCTTTTTCTCTTTTCTTATTCTACATCCTTTTTAATTTTCCTTGCCAGTCTTTCTCACTTAGTGTCTTCATACCCTATTTTTGTGTGTGTGTCATCAAAGGACCCATGATTCTTCAATACACTGTTTGCTTTGTATCTCTGAAACCCAGCTGATAAGATTAGTCTGTTCTTTAACTTTGAAAGAATTGTTTTGTGCCTGGAGCTAGTCACAACACTTTGTTTCTCTTATGGAGAGGCAGGGTCTGTGTCCCCTCCCATACAATGGGGGCAGTCTTTCTATTATGTTTGTTTCAGCCAATTAAGAAAAGAAAGAGTAACACTGTGTAGCTTGTGACTCTGGGAATGAAAAACACTGCTGCCTGTAGCTGATTTTCAGGAACACATGTGCTCAGGGCACTAAACTGCTATATAAAAGCAGACAGACCCGGAGGCTACAGGAAAATACCTACAATTATTAACAGGCCTTGAAAATGATTTTTTTTCCCCTCACCTACATAGTTTCATGGGGTGAGATTTTTTTTTTTACGTAATTCAATCAAAACTCAAAAAGATCACAACAGCATGAATAGGGATGTTAAATACAACTTTTCTTATTAAGCTAAATGTTAAACACAATTGCTAATTATTGTATTACTGTTTTTAGGGCATAGTTATTTATAATACAATGTTATGGATATTAAAATAATAACACTGCTATTTTAAATTCATATACTATTTTAAATGCACTATTAAAATATGTGCATTTTATAGTGTATCTTATTGTGGTGCCAAAAGAGTGAACCTAAGACCTTAGGCCTGGTTGGCATTAAATGCTGTATTTCTGAACTACATGCCAAGCCCCATATAATGCCTATCTTAACTTTAAAATGATAATTATAGATGAAAACAGCCCACACAGATACTGTCATCGAAAGCCTTCCAACCAAAAAAAGTCCAGGCCCAGATGGATTCAGTGCACAATTCTACCAGACATTCAAGGAAGAACTAATACCAATACTCCTCAAACTGTTCCACAAAATAGAAACAGAAGGCTCATTGCCAAAACTCTTTTATGAGGCCACAATAACCTTGGTACCCAAGCCTCACAAAGACACAACTAAGAAAGAAAACTACAGACAAATATCCCTGATGAACATCGATGCAAAAATACTCAATAAAATACTGGCAAAACGAATTCAAGAATACATCAGAGAAATCATCCACCATGACCAAGTAGGCTTCATCCCTGGAATGCAGGGATGGTTTAAAATATAAAAATCTATCAACGTGATCCACCATATAAACAAACTAAAAAAGAAAAACCATATGATTATTTCCCTAGATGCTGAAAAATCCTTCGACAAAATTCAACACCCTTTCATGATAAAGGTCTTGGAGACGTCAGGGATAACAGGAACATACCTAAACATAATAAGAGCAATATACAGCAAACCAACTGCCAACATCAAACTGAATGGAGAGAAAATTAAGCCAATTCCTCTAAAATCAGGAACAAGACAAGACTGCCCTCTCTCTCCATATCTTTTCAATATTGTACTAGAAGTTCTAGCTAATGCTAGGTCTAGCTAATGCTATAAGACAACAAAAGGAGATCAAGGGGATCCAAATTGGAAAGGAAGAAGTCAAACTGTCTCTATTTGCAGATGATATGATACTTTATATAAGCGACCCAATAAACTCTACCAGGGAACTCCTACAGCTGATAAACACCTTCAGAAAACTAGCAGGATACAAGATAAGCTCAAAAAAATCAGTAGCCCTACTTTTTTCAGATGACAAAGAGATAGAGAAAGAAATCAGAGAAACATCACCCTTTACAATAGCCACAAGCAACATAAAGTATCTTGGTGTAACACTTACCAACCAAGTAAACGACCTATATAATAAGAACTTTGTGGCTCTAAAGAAAGAAATTAAAGAAGATACCAGAAAATGGAAAGATCTCCCATGTTCTTGGATAGGTAGGATAAACATAGTAAAATGGCAATCTTGCCAAAAGCAATCTACAGATTCAATGCAATCCCCATTAAAATCCCACCACAATTCTTCACTGACCTTGAAAGGATAATAATCAACTTTATATGGAAAAGCAAAAGACCCAAGTTAGCCAAAACAATCCTATACAATAAAAGAACTTCAGGAGGCATAACCATTCCTGACTTTAAGCTCTAATACAGAGCTATAGTTCTGAAAACAGCCTGGTATTGGCATAAAAATAGACAGGTAGACCAATGGGATCGAATTGAAAATCCTGGTATTAACCCACACACCTATGAACACCTGATTTTCAACAAAACAGCTAAAATGATACAATGGGGCAAGGACAGCATCTTCAACAAATGGTGCTGGCACAATTGGATGAGGGTGTGTAGAAGACTGCAGATAGACCCATGTCTGTTGCCATGCACAAAACTCAAGTCCAAATGGATCAAAGACCTACATCAATCCAGCCACATCGAACCTCTTAGAAGAGAAATTAGGAGGTACCCTTGAACAAATTGGTATAGGAGACTGCTTCTTGAACATATTTCCAGGGGCACACTGAGAGAAACAATTAATAAATGGGACCTCTTCAAACTTAGAAGCTTCTGTAAGGCAAAGGACACAGTTGACAAGATCAAACGGCAGCCCACATACTAGGAAATGATTTTCACCAATCCTATATCCGACAAAGGGCTGATCTCCAAAATATGCAAAGAACTCAAGTAACTAGTCAATAAAACACCAAATATCCCTATTAAAAAGTGGGGTACAGAACTGAAGAAAGAATTCTCAATAGAGGAAATCAAAAAGGCTGAAAGACACTTAAGAAAATGCTCCACACCCTTAGCTATCAGGGAAATGCAAATCAATACAACTTTGAGATACCATCTTACCCCTGCCAGAATGGCTAAAATTAGAAACACCAATGATGACTCATGTTGGAGATGATGTGGAGAAAGGGGAACACTCCTCCACTGCTGGTGGGAGTGCAAACTTGTACAGCCATTTTGGAGATCAGTATGGCGGTTCCTCAGGAAAATGGAAATTAGTTTGCCACAGGACCCGACAATCCCCCTGTTAGGCATATACCCAAAGGATTCACATCCATGCAACAAAGACATCTGTTCAACTATGTTCATAGCAGCACTATTTGTAATAGCAAGAACCTGGAAGCAACCTAGATGCCCCTCAACTGAAGAATGTTTAATGAAGATGTGGCACATCTACACAATGGAATACTACTCTGCAGAAAAAAATAATGGTATCTTGAAATTCGCAGGCAAGTGCATGGCACTTGAAGAAACCATCCTGAATGAGGTAACCCAGTCACAAAGAGGAACACAGTATGTACTCACTCATATATGGATTTTAGAGCTAGATCAAAGGATCACCAGCCTATAATTCACACCACCAGAGGAACTAGGATACAAGGTGTATTCTAAGAGATTCATATAAAGTCCCTCACAAAACCAGGAAGGTGCAAGTCCCCCAGAGCTCATGGGAAGTGGGAGGGGGGCAGAAAATGGAGAGAGAAGTAGGAGAAAACGAGGGGGAGGAAAGTAAAACACGTGCGACCAGGAAGATTAAGCCTGGTTAGGAATAGAAGACAGGAGAGAGAGAGAGAGAGAGAGAGAGAGAGAGAGAGAGAGAGAGAGAGAGAGAGAGAGAAAACACTTAAAAGAGGGAGCCAATATTGTTTTGAAGATAAAATTGAACACAAAGAAAGGTCTAGAGGAGTACAAGACTGCTCCCAACTAACAATCTCAGCTTCAGTGGAAAGGCTACCATAAATGCCCTTCCCGGAGAGTGAGATCAACAACTAAGTTATCCATGGAACCCTCAACTAATGTCTGTTTGAAACAGGAGCAAACACCCATACATAAACACTGAGTTGAAGTAGAACCCAGATGCAGATGGAGAGGACAAGACCAGGTTGCAGAAACACATAGAGACAGCTTACCTGAACAAGGAGGAGCTAAAGGGCCACCAGACTGATAGCTGGGAAGCCAGCATGGGACAGACTCAGGCCCCCCTGAATATTGGTCTCAGCCAGAAGAACTGAGGTCCTTTAGACCTCAGACAGTGGAGCCAGGATGTATCCCTGGTTCACAAAGGAACCTTGCTAACACATCCCCCATGGAGCGATAACTGCCTTAATATAGAGACAGGAGAGAAGCCCTAGTCCCTACTTCACATGACCTGTCAGATCTACATGACCCCTACCTGATGACATTCCCCTACATATGGAATTGGGGTGGGGGGGATGGGAGGGGAGGGTGGTTAGAGTGCATGTGAGAGGGCAGATAGGGTAAAAGGGAGGGAGGCAGGTAGAGGGAACTGGGATGGACATGTAAAATAACAAATTAAATAAAAAAAAATGCTTTAACTCTAAAATTTAAGTTCAAGGTCAAGTTACTGGGGAATAGGATTTCTATTTTTGTTTCCACAGAAAATGAAAAGATGTGGATTCCTTCCAGACTAATGTGGTTTGATCACGGCAGACCACCTGAAACAGAGTACAAGCTAATCCTACATTCAAAACAGCTGGACAAAACAGCCCTACAGACTACAGCCAGGATATCTGAATCTTCTTCGAATCCCCCATGACAGCGCCCCTTACCAGCAGGAAGTATCTTGGAAAGAACAATGCCCAAATTCCCAAATATTGTCTATAAATGTTTGTTTTCATTTAAATGGACTTAGTATATAAAATAAATAAATAAATAAATAAATAAATAAATAAAATAATAAATTATATTCTGTCTAGAAACCTGCTAGTTGTATTGTTTTATTGTTTTACATGACTGGACTCCAGCCTTGGTGATATCATACAGCAGGTCACATGTGTGAGTTACTGTGCTGCATGGTCTAGCACAAAATAAGCACATGCACCACCAATCCCATAGGCTGTAGTCTGGCATTGCAATCTCATGTTTTGAGAGTAGTCACAGTGACTGGAAGAGCCCTTAATAATAAACTTTGAGTGTTGTAGAATTTTATCTTAAGATGTGTTACATTTGTTTATGCTGTGGAACATTTGTTTAATGATGCAAATAAGTGTTGCATTTTTTATGTTGCATTTGTTTAACTGTGAAGCTGCGTTACTTCGATTATGTAAAACACCTGTGATGGGAGATGTCATTCTGTATGTTTCTCATACTGGTTAATAATAAAGAACTGTTGGCCAATAGGAAAGGAAGATAGGAGGGACTAGGAGACAAGGAGGAAATAGGAAGTAGGAAGGAGGAGTCAAGATGGAGAGTCTGAAGAAAGCAGTATGCCGCTGGCTCCCCGGTAAGAGAAATACATAGATCAGCAGAAATGGGTTAATAATTAAGGCAGAGCTAGCCGATAAGAAACAAGTAACCGGGCCAACAGTATTGTATCAAATACAGAGGCTCTGTGCATTATTTGGGGCTGGCGGCGCAGCAGCAGGACAAGACAAGCGGCAGCGGGTAGAAAAACAGTACACGTTACAAATGGCGCCCACGTGGCTAATAAGAACTTACACTTAAATTTTAACAAAAGCTTAAGAAAGGGTTTTACAAACAAAAGAACAGAGACAAGCAAGGTTTCTTGGTAACAGCATATTTCTCGGTTGGACTCTGACTTGCTAGAGACAAGCAGATATTCGCGCGGCTCCTTTAAGGGAAGGTTCCTGACTCAGCATAAACGGCAAAAAACCGCACAGCTTTTAAATAACTCTGCTAACAATTTATTGGTGTGTATGAGAGATGGCAATGGCAGTGACCACATCTCCAAGCCGGCAGCATGCTTTCTGGGTGGCAGCGCAGACCAAGATGGTGAGCACAACTTTCCGTGCTGGCGGTAAAAGTACCCGCCACCATCTTTGGTAAACCGTGGCTGACACAGTTATGACTTTCATTTTAGCAATGTTGTTGTTTATCAGATAAAAGACTTGTGGCCAGATGAAGATAAAGATTTACAGTAAAGATAGATTCATATTAAGAAAAACCTCTAAAGGTTTACAATGTGTTTTAAAATATACGTAGACATGAAAAAAAAATGGTTTTAAAGAGACAAAGAGGAACTGGGTGTTGTAGCACACGCCTTTAATCCCAGTGCTCAGGAGACAGAGGCAAGCAGATCTCTTGTGATTTCAAAGTAAACCTGGTATGCAGAGTGAATTCCAGGACAGATAAGAGTTACACAGAGAAACCCTGTCTCAAAAAATAAAAAGTAAAAGAAATGGAGTAATAATAAAGCCATGTAAAGATGAAAAGCTTAGAGAGACTCTGGTTATTGTATGCTATTGTGTTGTCTCTTCATTGTTTGACTGCTGAGAAAATAACAACTGATAAAGGAAATGCTACTGGATTAATTAAATTTATATATTTTAAAAATGCTTTGACTCCAACATTTAAGTTTAAGGACAAGTTACTGGGGAAAAGGATTTCTATTTTTGTTTCCACAGAAAATAAAAAGCTGTGGATTCCTTCCAGACTTGTGTGGTTTGATCAAGCCAGACCCCCTGAAACAGAGGACCAGGTGATCCTACATTCAAAATAGCTGAACAAAGCAGCCTTGCAGACTACAGCCAAGATTTCTGTGTCTTCTCATGATCCCCCATGACAGCGCCCCCTGTCAGCAGGAAGTAGTTTGGAAAGAACGACGCCCAAATTCCCAAACATTGTTTATAAATGTTTGTTTTCATGTAAATGGACTTGGTTATAAATGGGTAATGATCACAGCCAATTATTTTTAAAGGTAAAAAGGGAATTATGGTATTGATATGATTACTTTGTTTTGGAATCGATTTTCATTTATTGATACAATTTAATGTCAATTTTGTGAGATGTGTATTTCTCCTCTTGTTTAGGTATTGTGTTTATATAGAAATATAATGTAGTACAGATTATAGATAATTACCTATGATAGTCAAAGCTTAGAGTTAAGTTAGTTAGGTTTTTCAAGATACACAGAGATGTATTTGAGATGGATAGGAATTCTTCAAACCTTTCAAAGACCTACAGAATATGGCATTTAAAGTGGTTTAGGGTTTTTGTGACAGAGAGACATAATTGCTCTTGGCAATACCACCTGCACCAGAAAGGAAGATGGACATCGAAGAAATGCATTATGACGTTTGCTTTCAATATGGCAAGACTAGCCATGTGGACAAGATACTGCTCTTGTCTGGACTGTTTGACTTGTGATGTATAAACTGGACATGCAGGACCCACAGGAAAGTGACTTCTGATTCAAGATGGACATTGCTACAGAGTTCCTGCTTCATGGAAGAGTCTGCGAGACAGTATGCAGGACACAGAGAAAAGTGACTGATAAACTGCCAATCCAAGAAGACAGTTTAAAGTTTCCTGCGTTGCTGAAGAGTCTGCTAGACACACTATGGCCTATGGGCTGAAGATGGAAGATTACAAAAGAACCTTGGGTGACCAGGCAGTGATTTGTCTCTGTCATTTCTAGAGCTTATATACTATCCTTCTGTGGTCTTTGAGGGAGTTGAAGACAGATAGTTATGGTTATAGTTTTCCTTAGTATTAAAGATAAGATACATAGACTTTAGACACACAAAGATAGGATAGATGATGGAATATTTTCTTCAAATCTTGCTAAATGTTAATGGACTAAATATTGTTAACTGTAATTCTTACTTGATAACTGTTGTATAATATATTTTGCTATGTTAAGGTTAAAACCCTTCTTTTTATTTAGACAGAAAAGAGGAGATGATGGGAGATGTCATTCTGTATGTTTCTCATACTGGTTAATAATAAAGAACTGTTGGCCAATAGGAAAGGAAGATAGGAGGGACTAGGAGACAAGGAGGAAATAGGAAGTAGGAAGGAGGAGTCAAGATGGAGAGTCTGAAGAAAGCAGTATGCCGCCGGCTCCCCGGTAAGAGAAATACATAGATCAGCAGAAATGGGTTAATAATTAAGGCAGAGCTAGCAGATAAGAAACAAGTAACCGGGCCAACAGCATTGTATCAAATACAGAGGCTCTGTGCATTATTTGGGGCTGGCGGCGCAGCAGCAGGACAAGACAAGCGGCAGCGGGTAGAAAAACAGTACACGTTACACACCTGATGGTGTGATAAAAAGCCGATAGCCAATATCAAGGCAGGAGAAAGGATAGGCAGGTCTGGTAGACAGAGATAATAAATGGAGGGAGAAATATAAGAGGAGTAGATCCAGGAGCAAGAACACGGGAGGAGGACTCTAGGGGCCAACCACACAGCCACACAGCCTCACAGGACACACACCTGTACAGTCAGCTATGGAGTGAGAGTGAAAGTAAGGTATTCAAAAGTAAGAAAAGGAAAAAGCCCAGAGACAAATAATAGATGGAATAATTTAAGTTAAGGAAAGCTGGCAAGGAACAAGTCAAGCTATTGACTGGCATTCATAAGCGAGAATAAGACTCCATGTTGTATGTGTATTTATTTGGTAGCTGGGAGGGGGGCAGCGTCCCCATAAGAGTGAAGAGTGCAAAACAACCAACTGCATCAGAGGATCAGAGGGTTTTAATAACCTAGGCACTAAGCTGGTTAGCTAACCTAGGGTTCAGTCGTGAAGGGGACTTCCTGCTCTTACAACAGACCCAATCTCAGTTCCCAGCACCCAAGAATGACTCAGAACCACCTTTAACTCCTGTTTGAGAGCATCTGATGTACTTTTTTACTCCATGGGCATGAGACATGCATGTAGTATATATAAAAAGATTCATACATATAAAAACACATATAAATAAATTTTGTTTAAAAAAAAAAAACTAGACGTTCCATGTTACCCTTTAAGGGGAAATTCTTTGCAGAAAGAGTTAAACAATCCAATACTCTAAAGCATTTAAATTTTGGTACATAAATCATTAAATTAAATCTTATTTAAAAGCACTTAACTTGGTTGTCATTTAATTCAAACTATGCCTTCTATTTGGTGTGTGTGTGTGTGTGTGTGTGTGTGTGTATGAAATTTATTTCTTCTTCACTGCCAGAACTTTCTGCTCCCTAGTCTAAAATTTTTTTCCCACAATGTATGTTCTGTTCTATTTTGTTATCTGTAAATAGTCTTACTAAAACTATTTTAAATATGAATAGGATTCCATTCTATGACACACTGTGAGATATTTTCTTCTCTAGAATCTCAGCTTCCAGGCACTGACTTGGGTTACTTCACTTCTGGAAGGATAGCACATCTTGCTCTCCAGTCTTGGAGACATGTCTATTTAGGACACACTGGCTTAGAAGTACAAGATGAATCATTAACATAAAAGTTCTTGCTTCTAATATTTTTCTGTCAAATTTCATTCAGTATTCTAGACCCAATACAATTCATTTGTGATTAGGTCTACTTGTCTGTACAAGGCAAAAGCAAGCCAAGTTTAAATAGGCTACAGATAACCCAAATCCATTTTTATTAATTCCTAAAACCCCACAACTTGTCCTTTAAAAACTCTCACAACTCAACAGCCTGAGAAAATGTCAACTTGTGTCCAACAAGCAGCTTACAGGAGCAAACTCTTATAGCATGTTACTGCTCATCACATTTATGGGAACTGACTGCCTTTCACAATCCTACTATGGCTTCTTACAAAGCCAGGAAGCACACAGCTTAATACACTTACCATAATTTTATAGTTGTGAGAGAGAAATTTTCTGAGCATCAATCCCTCCCCCTTTTCTACTGATTTCATTATTAGATTAGAAAGCTGCTCCAATAGAAGACATTTTGGTTCTAATTATATCTTATTTCAAACTTTACTTTTTTGTTTTTTATTTTAAATGTTAAAAACCCACAAACCATGATGTAAAACTGCAAAATGACATCATTTTTCCCCTTAAACTAAAGACTTTCAATGTTCCAGGAAACAAAAACATGGCCCGGCTGAATTCCAGGGATATAAAAAATGCACAATGTAGAGAAGTTCTCTCTTAAAATCTTTATTATCAGCTTAGCACTAGGTTCACAGAATTGTAGCTAAATAGAAGTGAAGACATAGATTCACACACAAAGGGTAGAATACATGAAAATGATTAGGCACTACTATGATAACATTAAGATATGGATTAGAGTTTAACATTACATGAGATGAATCTTGCTTTATTAGCTACCACATAGAATGTAAAACAGATGTGCCTTAATTACTGAAAGCCTGTTTATAAGAGAGAACCAATGAATTGGGTCATTATATATGGCAAGAAAAGAGAGAAGAAAGCAAATGTATTCATTCATTCATCAGGTGGATATTAAATGTTTACAGTTTCAACGCACTGTGCCAGGGCTTTAGGGAAATATAAACACAAGTCAGGCATGCCCCTGACTCCAAAGAAAATACAACCCTTGTATAAGGACTTTGTTACACTCAGAAACATTGCCATTCCTCCGCCATGTTAGAAAATTAAATAAAGTTGAAACTGATTAAATATTTGCTTGTTCCCTTACTGTGCAGATAAGTAGATCTTGTGAGCTGCTGGCAATAATCATACATGTGTGAATATAAGCTATTGCACTCATAGAGATCAAAGATTTTAAAAAGGAGGATTGGGTACAGAGGAATGCCAGACCAGGCAGAGGAGACACAGTGAGCTTTCTTAGCTGCAGAGATCTGGAAAACTTGTTAATTGATAAAACTGTTTACTGTATTCCCTTTTGTTCTGGAATTTTGGTAATATCAAATTAATTCTTCAGTGGCTAACCTATTATTGATACTAAAGTTTTAAAAGAATATATGCTTAGTAGGTTGGTCATTTCGAGTTTATTCACAGGTTTCCAAGAACTAATACTTGGCTAACTCTAAGTTCAAATTCCACTTCTAACCAAAACAGTTCTTGAAAAGAAAAAACCATGTTTTTTAAAAAAGAGCTCATAATTAAGGTTGAATTTAGGGGATCAGATTATGCAATTTTAACACAAGTGAGAAGGTTGTTTAGTCTTCTGTACAGAACATGTGGGTTCAGCTTTGGATGTACACCAGTAAAACAGAGATTTACTCCCTACAGACTGTGGAGTACAAGAACACAAATAAGATGATTCTAACAAAAGACAACACACCAATGCCACAGTGTGCTGAAAAAGCACACAAATTTTCTTTCTTATCCTCTTTAGGAGCCCCAATATAACAGTCAGACTTAAAAGCTGTACTCTAACACTAGGTTTAAAATCTATGCCACTCCTGTTTTCAGAATGGAGGTTTTGTCTGCAGATAAGATACATCAGAAGAAAAGGCTGTCATTGACAGTTGGAGCTGTCCCCAACAAAATAATTGACTTCTCATCCCATTATAACTATCTACCTGCACTGGACCTGACTTTGGGACACTCAGCTCTCTCTAGTCTGTCAAAAATCTTCTTATTGCATAGTACAGAGATTTGGGGGCATTTGAGGTACACTTCCATATAAATATAGTGTCTACAACAGGCAAAGGCTACAAGACAAAGAAGTGCAGGCATGAAACAGAATATAACGAGAGAAAAAATTATCCACATGTGACACACAAGCAATATATTTGAATAATTAAGAGAAAACAATTGTTATTTAATGATGAGCATTCAGCAAAAGTAAATTCTTAAATTTCAAATTATGACATTAAAATATTGAGAATAGTAGATATATTTACAGTATTTCCTAAGAAGCAAGAACATGAAATCAAAGAAATTCAACAAAGCAGTAGAAGATAAGAAAACCAGAGGAGACAGAATAGAGAAAGCAGAGTGGATCGAATTAAAGATGGTCATCCAGTGAAAACGGAGCAGTGCATGGCAAACACCTGTGGGGCACTGCTCTCTCACTGCTAGCAAACTCCAGAGTGTAGAAGTCATACAAGATTTTGAAGAGGAGAGCAAAGGAATGATAGAGAAAATGTTCTAAACACACACTTGCTCCATGTCACTGTTGACTGAACATGCTATCCAAGATTCTGCAGGAAAGAACAACTCTAGAGCTCTGTATTCAAGAAAATATCAATCAGAATATGAGGGCGGGTAGAACTGAACATTTCAGTGTGTTTAGTTCCAAAACACTTTCATTCGTCATTTTGGGAAGTAACTAGATAATGAGCTCTCCTTGAATACTGGTGTAAGCTAGGACTCAGAAGTAAGGGGCTATGAGGACTCCAGGGAAGAGGGATTGTGTGGAACGCAGCTCCACCTATCTAGTGAGGTCTAGGATAAAGGTTCACTCTAGAGCAAACATTGTGTCTAAGAAGAAAGGAAACCCCCTCTGGCTTGTGCCTTTTTCTCATCCCAGAATTAGGTTCCTGGGGAGAAATCACAGTTCTTTGGAGTCCATTCTACTAACAGTCTGATATATTAGGGGACACAAGTGTCTCTTTAAAATATCTTCATGTCTGCCAGGCTGACAGTTGTGGTTTACTTTCTGTTACTGTTATGAATGACTGAAGGACACGGTACTCAAAAGCACTTATTGGTCTTGCAAAGGACCCAGGTTTGGTTCCCAGAACTCACGTGGTGACTTATAATCACCTGTAACTACAATTCTAGTGATCAAACACTCTCTTCTGTGCACAGTGGTATACACACACACACACACACACACACACACACACAGGCAAAACACTTATACACATGAAATAAATAAGTCAACAACAGCAACATAGGCCAAAATCAACTTAAGGAGAGATTTTTTTTTAAATATTTGACAGGCTAAAGTCCATTTCTAAGGGAACCCATGGCAAGCTCAAGAAGGAGACTGGATCCAGACACTGAAGCAGAGACCATGGAGATATATTACTTACCTGCTTGCTATACTCATTTTGTTGCACAGCTAAAACATGCTTGCCTACAGAAGGCACTGCTTATAAGGGGCTGAGCTCTACTACATTAATTAGCAATTAAGAAAATGCTTCATAGACATGCCTATAGGCCAATCTGATGGGGTCAACTCCTTATTTGAGGTTCTCTCTCCCTAAATGTGTTAAACTGACACATTGTTAGCCATCACAAACCTGAAGTAGCCACAGAATCCTATTGCTTTTGATGGATTATTTAGAGAGAAGGAATAAACATAGATGTGTAAATAGCTCTATAATAGGAAGTAGAGTTCCTTGGGTTGAAAAGTTTCCCCCAAATTTATTAATAGCTTAGACAGACAAAGAACAACATGGCAGGAACTCTAAGGAGTGTTCAGGCTCTAGCACCATAGATAGACTGATGGAGGTGAGTTCTGAAGAAAGAAATTGGGGCTCTTATAGTTTTGTGAGGATGGGAGTGATTTCCCAGCAGGATCCTGCAGCCAGGCTCAGATTCTCAGAAAAGAGGCCAGGAAGGGTATATGGAACAGAATCTTTGGCCACCAATTACAATGTCTGAGTGAGAAATCTAGGCAACTGGAAGTATTCTAGCAAAAGATTAAGGACAAAGTCCTCAGTAGAGTAGCTGTCAGTGTCTGTGAGAGGGAGGGCTGCTATAGGTGTCATGGACTGAGAAGAGGTTTGATTTGGACTCTAACTTCATATTCCCGTATGAATATATGTACAGGAATGGAATAGGTGGATCACACAAATAGTAATTCTATTTGTAGCTTTTATAAGTCCTTCATATTGACTCTATCATAATGTACACTGTTTACACCTCAGTGAACTGGAGTCCCTTTTCCCACACATTGATCAACATTTGATTGACACATTTTGGGCTAGCTGGGAAACCAAAGCAGTTTTCACCTTACTTTTCTTGATGGATTAATGTGACTAGAAATTTGGAGGAAGTCTCAACAGAATTGTTACCTGTTGGAAACTGAGGTCTCTTCTCGGGGTTCTCGGTCTCATTAATAAAACAATTTAATAATAGGCTGAAAAGGAAGCTTGAGGAAAACCCCCCAGTGCTGGCAAGCCCTATATCTTGGCAGTTGCCTGGAAGGGGGCGATGGGGCAGAGAAAGACAACCATGCTGTGGAGTTAAGCTGACAGCTAAGCGGACCAGCAGCCACATGGTGATCAGGCAGGTGAGCCTTAGAGGAAGAGGAGCTCAAAGCTTTAAGGAAATCATGCTGGGAAAAGAGACAGAAAGAAGAAAGTGACAAGTTATGCTTTTCTGGCTGATTCAGAAAAGCAGATAGACTTGCAAAGCTGCTTGACTGTGGTTCTGTGACTATTGTGCTAGGGGACAGAAAACTATGGGAAGGAAAAGTACGTTTTTATCTGTAATCAATTCTCCCATTTCTTTAGTATAATTAAACATGAATTCCCTTCATGCAGGGTAGTCCCTTGGCTCCACGATTGACATGCACACCTAGAATGTTTGGTCTCCACCCAAGCCAGAGAGTCTGTCCTCTGGACCAAAAGGAATTTTTCCTAAATGGGCTTTTATTGCTTCTGAAAAAAAAAAAAAAGGGTGTTGAACATTTCCTCAAATGTTCACTTGCCATCTGCATTTCTCCTTTTAAGAACAGTCTTTTCATTTTCTCATCTTATTTACTTATTGAAAATTTTGATGGGGAGGTACGTATATTTACAGTTATTTAGATATTCTAGACAATAATCCTTTTGAAGCTTAAATGGCAATGATGTTTTTCCCACCTTCTAAGCTATCTATTCACTCTGCTGTATTTCTATGGCTATGAAGAAGTTTTATAATTTCATTTAAGCCCATTTGTCACTTCTTCGGTAGGATTGTCATTTGCACAACAGTAATTGGGTTTATCCATGAGCATGGGAAAATTTTCCATTTCCTAGTGTCTTCTTCAATTTCTTTCTTCTGAGATTTAATGTTTTCACTGTGAAGTTCTTTCATCTCTTTGGTCAAGCTTATTCCTTATTCATATATATATATATATATATATATATATATATATGTGTGTGTGTGTGTGTGTGTGTGTGTGTGTGTGTGTGTGTGTAAGACTGCTTCTATAATTTCTCTAATGTATTATTAGGGGTATATAAGAAGGCTATGGAGTTTTGTAAACAGATTTTGTATCTTGCCACTTTCCTAAAAGTATTGATCATTTCTAAAGTTTTCTGGAGAAATTTATGGGCTCTCTTATGCATATTATGTTATGTGCAAATAGACAAAAATTGACTGTTTTCCTATTTGTATCTCTTCAGTTTATTCTCTTACTGACCTAGCTAGTGCAGTGGTGAAAAAGTGGGAATACTTGACATCACCACCTTGTTCCTGATTTTAATTGGATTGCTTTTGAGCTTTCCTCTGTTTAGATGATATTGGTTCTGGGTTTGCTTACTATACTGAGGGATGGTCCCTATTGCCTCTAGGACTTTTATTGTGAGGGCATATTAGATTCCATCAAATACACTTTCTGCATTTAGTGATGCAATCATGTAATTTTTGTCTTAATATCCATGTCATGATTTGAAAAAAAAATGGCCCCCAAGGGGAGTGGCACTATTAGGATCTGTGGCCTTGTAGGAGATGTGTGTCACTGTGCGGGTGGGCCGTGAGGTCTACTTTGGTCAAACTGTGCTTAGTGTGACTCACAGTTCATTTTCTGTTGCCTGAATATCAAAATATAGAATTCTCAGCTCCTTCTCCAGCACCATGTCTGCCATGTTGATAATGGATTAAACCTCTGAAACTGTAAGCCACCCCAGTTAAATGGTTGTCCTTTATAAGAATGGCCATGGTCAAGGTGTCTCTTCCCAGCAACAGAAATCCTAACTAAGACAGTCCATTATATGATTTATTAATTTATTGATTTTCATATGTTGAACCATTCCTGTTTCTCCAAGATAAAGCCAATTTGATGTGGTAGACAGCCTTGCTTATATGTCTATTTGGGTTGCAAGGACTTTACACAGGATTTTTGCATGTATTTTCATAAGAGAATTTGATTTTCTTTTTTGTTGTTGTTTTGTTTTTACCTGGGTTTTCGTACTAGAGTAATAATGGCTTTATAGGAGTTTGAGACCTTTCCTTCTATTCCCCTTCTTGCTTCTTTCCTTCCTTTCTCCTTTCTATTCCTTTCCTTTCCTTCCCCCCATCTATTTCTTTCTTAATAATTTAAGAATTGTGGTTGTAGATCTTTAAAAATCTGGTAGAATTCTGCTATTTATCCATGTGGACCTGGGAATTTTTCTTTCAGACTTTCTATTACCGTTTGACCTCCTTATTTGTTAAGAGTTTGTTTAAATTACCAAACTATTATTGGTCTAATAATAGTATTTTGTGTAAATTGAGAAACTAGTCCATTTGTCTTAGATTTTCTATCTTAATAAAATATAGTGTTTTAAAATCTGTCCTTATAATAGTCTGAATTTCATTGATGTCTGTTGTAATGTTTCCCTATTCATCTCTGATTATATTGGTGTGCTTTTCATTTCTTTTGGTTAATTGTACCATGGGTCAGTCAACTTTGTCCTCTGAAAAAACAAACAGTTCTTAGAACTCTCAATTCTCTCTCTCTCTCTTTCTTTCTTTCTTTCTTTCTTTCTTTCTTTCTTCCTTCCTTTCTTTGTTTTGCTTTGTTTTGACCTCAGTAACTTGAATTTTATTGTTTCTTCATTTTTTTTGTTGTTGTTTGTGGGTTTGTACAAAATTCTTGACAATTCTTGAGTTGAGTCTTTAAGTACTTTTGGGGGGGGATGGCTTGTGGCTTGTGTATCTTTTTTTTTTCCCCTAATTTTTTTAAATGGAGGCACTTAGAACTCCAAATTTACCAAGTGGGACTGTTTTGATGTTGCATTTTATCTTTCACTTAGTTCCAGGATTAAAAATGTTTCTTTCTTGGTTTCATCTTTGACCCACTCATCATTCAGCAATGGGTTGCTTAATCTCCAGGAGTTTGTGTAATTACTAGAGATAGTTATTTCTAATCTATCTGAATTTGTTAAGATTTGTTTTGTGTCCCAGCATGTGATGCATTTCAGAGATGCTTCCATGAGTTTCTGAGCCGAATGTACATTTTTTGTTGTTTGTGTGGAAGTCTGGTTTTAGCTATAACACTATGATTCTTTTCTGGACCTATCTGCTTAGTTTTTTTTTTTTTTTTTTTTTTTTTTTTTGTATGCTTCATATAGCTGCATGTTTATGCCTTTCTTTAATTTGGGAAACTTTCCTTCTATGGTCTTGTTGAAGATCTGGGCTATGCCATTGACCTGAGATTATTCTTATTTACTCATGAGTCAAGGAGTTGGTCTTTTCACTGTGTCTTATAGTTTCTTTCTTGTGTGCTTTGTTTTAATTTTTTTCAAATTCCTTGCTTGCATGGTCTAATTAACGTACTTTATTTTTTCAATCTTGATATTTTAACTTCAACCATTCTACCTATAAGACATTTCACTGAGTTTTCTAATTTAGATATTGAGTTTTTCAATTTTATCTTAATTTCAGCTTGAGCTCTCTTCAATAATTTTCTCTCTTTATTGAAATCAGTTTGGAAATCTTAGATTGTCTTCATTAATTTGTCTTTGTGTTTACTTGGGTAATAGTCAGGCATTTATCACTATTCTCTTTAAGTTCATGAAATGTTCTTGTCTTCTTTAATATCCCTGAATTCTTTGATAAAGGCCATGGTTGTTCTGTGCAATAGACAATTCTCATTTGAGACCATTTTTTATGAGACTTGTAGATCTGGATTGAGATATACTGTAATAAATGCGGCATGAAACCCAGGCTAGGTAAGGGATTAGGGATGGAACAGGCAAACTAGGGGAGTGGAAGGCTCACCATACTGGACAGGAGCATAGGATGAGAAATCTTGTGTAGACAATAAAGGTTGAATATCATGGGCATGTTAAGATCAGGCTGATTCTCCAGGTTGGGCAGATGCACAGGATCCAGATTATATTCTAAAGTGACACTATGTCCATCACTCTGATGACAGGACTATTAAACCAACAGGCCCCAAGGGACTGTAATTCCCCATAGGAGTGTCATGCTGAGAGAAGCTGAAGCTTAGTACCAGGGAGTGATTTGCCTCTCTGAAAGAGATTTCAAACATTTTGAAGAACTTACCAGACTACCCTGATGGATAGATGTGGATAAAGACAGGTCAGTGGTGAACAGGATCACATCTTGACTGGGACTGCTAATATTCACATAACATTAATCTCATTTCAGGACCCCAAAAATAGACAGGAAGGGCATCTCTGAGTCTCTTTATCTTTTTCCTCAATGTCTTCACATTGGGCACATCTGCTTTCTTCTACCTTCTACAATTAATTTGGCTGTTCAGTTGGGCTCCTGAAAGACAGGTGACTGAACCAGGATTCTGGAAGTGCAGACTGTGACTCCAACATTTGGCAATAGTTTCTACATTTCAGGTTTTACATCTTTGACTCATTTTAAATGATTTTTTCTTAGAGTAAGACATATGGATCTATTTTTTTTAAATTCGAGTTTTTCCAGTACTTTTTGCACAGCTAAGAAATGGAACCAGTCTAGATGTTGATCGTTGTTCAATAGATGAATGGGTAAAGAAAACTGCTACATATACACATGGAATTTCATTTAGCTGTAGAGAAAACTAAAATTATCAGTAAAATGGAAAAAAACTTGAAATCAACGCATTAAGTAAAGTGCCCAAACTCAGAAAGGTAAATACTGAATATTTTCTTTCATATATATTCTATATTATAATTTTATTATATTACAATTTATATGTATAATTATATTAATAATTGTACATAATATATAAATTATATTAACAAATAAATTATGTCACAATTTATTGTATGAGCCTACATTATAATTTTTATATATGTGCACATGTGTGTGTTGTAAAACTGGAAAGGAGGTCATGGAAAGGGAAAAGAATTCTCAAGGGAAGATTGGGATGGAAAAAAAAAGAAGTGAATGAAAAGCATAAATGTGGTGTGAAAACCAAAGGAAGTCTACTGGAGGGAAGGGGACAGCAAGAGGTGGGGTAAGAGGGTAGGGGAGAGAAGTGGGATGGAGGAGCAAACACAACAAAGTATGTGTAAAAATACCACCAGGAAAGTCACTACTCAGGACACTAACCGTATAAAAAGAAAGTAAAAGTAGTAAAATGAAAAGGGAAAGAAACTTCATGACAAAGAACTTAGAGAATATTTAAATTGAATGATAAGCCCTTTTGGTCAACAGTAAAAACTACAAATAATAAAGACAACAAGGAAAAGAAGAAAGGAAGGAAAGAAAGAAAGAAGAACGAGAGAGGGAGAAAGAAAAAGAAAGAAAAGAAGGACGAAAGAGGAATAACTGCCTCCTATTGTTTATGCTTGGCATAAATATTTGGTCATCTTTTTAAGGTAATTGAAGTCTGAAAATTATGTTTTTCCTTGTTTTTTATTACAGTTTTGAAAAATGAATGACATAAATGAACATAAACAATATTTTGGCACAAAGGCTGACATGAAAACTCAACAAATGAAGGTGCCTGCTGCTCAGCCTGATGACCAGAGTTCCATCCTTAGGACCCAAGTGGTGGGAGATGAGAACCAAATTCTACAAGTTGTCTCTGAGTTTCACACATGTGATGGGGCATGGACAAAACACACGCACGCACACACACACACACACACACACACACACACACACACACACACACAACCAAAGAGTAATAATTTCTTTAAATGAAACATTACAAAAGATCATAAATCTTATAACGTTTTATTATTTAATGATATAGCAATATCAAACACATCTTAAAACAATAAATAAGTTATCTAGTTATTCAAATACTTTTTAATCTAGGATATTGAAATAGCTTTAAAGTATCTACTATCAGATACTCAAATAGCATTATTTTTCTAACTAATTTTTATGGAAATAGATATACTATGGATTCGAAAAATCCAGTAGTATTCAGGTATTTGAAGGGAGACTGTCAGTTTCATCTTGGAATCCAGCCGTGTCTGGAATACAATAGCAATGAAGCCACTGTTAGCTCTAGCCAGGCCTCTGGTAAATATGGTTTCATTTTAGATAATCAGTGACAATAGCAATGTGCTGACTCCTATGACCTTCCAATGATGACTATGTGAACAGCCTTCAATAGAATAAAGAAAAAAGTGAGATTTTCCTACTTTTATGATTCATATTTTGGATTTTTTGCTACATGGGCATTACAAATGTTATTTGTTTTAAGTTAGGCAAGTCATATTCAGTGCTGAAAAGCTTAACAATTCAAACGAGTGATTAAAGTAACTAATTTCATAGTATTTTCCATTTGATGGGTCTAAAGCTTTCATGGAAAAACTGAGCCTTATTTAAAAGCATACTTTAAGAGAGCACATGGCTTTTATAGATTATATCTGTATTTTTGGGTAGATGTTGATTATCCTTTGGACTTAGTAATTTTTACTTTGGGATAAAATTCATGTTAATTATCTCAAAATTGTGGGTTTTTTTCACAATCACATTAATGGCCAGGATAAAAAAGCTAAGACTGTCCACAGGTTTTAACAAGGCAACATGACAGTTGCTGAGAAAAACACTGTGATTAAGTGACAGATAAATTAGAGGGCAGTTTCCAAATGGCAGCTTTTTGATACTGGAGTGGTTTGATGATAAAGTCAGAGAACCTTATAAAACAGGTGTTTGCAAGGAGCTTGAGAGCATTTCTTGTGCCGCTGGCAAGTTCCATGCTCATTATGCGGAGGTTCACAAAGTCTCAAATGGGTCTGAGCTTTGCTGTATGAGCCTGTGATGCAGATAATTATACCTGATGTGAAGTACAGCTTTAGAAACCTGTAATGTAATGGAGACTACTCTAAAGGAGACAGCATGGGCTTTCTGAGGTGGTGTGTGCAGACTCAGCATGGAATGGCCACACGGCAGCATTTTCTCAACAGGCACACCCTTTCAAGTACATGTTCTTCATCAGTTCTATGTCAAAGGCATTTCCTATAGTATATTCCCCAGAACCCATACTCCCAACTAAGTGTGGTGTTAGTGTTTTCATGACATATATTTGCATAATGGTCATTTGTCTAAGACCAAAGCTTTATAATGTCTATTATTTCATATTCTTTCACAGTACCATTATCTACAATTATTTTCATTACTAATGGATCTCTTTCTCTTTTCACATTAGGTTGTACCTCCTTCTTGAAGATCTCACCACAGGGCATCATAATGTAATTACATAACTCTAACTGCTCTTGTTGGATCAAACAATATAATTAATGTTGTTAAGTTCAGGTCTGCCAGAATCAGCTTTGCAACAATGAAGGTTAGTACACCAGCAGCAGTGGCAGAGCATGAAATAAAATCACTCAGTAGCTGTAGGTACTATGGTTTATGCCACCAAGAGGACTTCAGGATGTCCAGATGCTCAGGAAACTGGTAAAATTTTATTGTTTGGGACTGCATGTAATGTCAACTTCAGCTTGAGAAAGCTCAATGTAAAAACACAGTTCTTATCTCAAATAGGGCAAGATTAATCTGAAGCCACATATGAATGATCATGGCCTGTGAACACAAGTTTATGTTTCACAAAATGCCACCTCCAACATGGTAGTAGTTTCATGAAGATTTGATTGTAACAAAACAAAGTCATACATGAAGGTATTATAAAAATATATCTGCGGGGACATCAGGCAGGTTATAGAAATATTTTGCCAGCCTTGGATGCTATCTGGTGACATTTGTAGCTTCCATGTTGGTGGAAGCTAGTGGTCTCTTTTACACTGCTAATAGATTTATCTACTAGTCACAAGGATGAATATTAAGGGAAACATTGGTAGGCAATAAATGATTTGGCTCTTGACCTGAAACATTCTATTTCTCCATAATCACAGAGGTTCTATGATGGGAGATGTCATTCTGTATATGTTTCTCATACTGGTTAATAAATAAAGCCCTGTTGGCCAATAGGAAAGGAAGATAGGAGGGACTAGGAGACAAGGAGGAAGAGGAAGTAGTAAGCAGGAGTCAGGATGGAGAGCCTGGAGAGAACAGAACTGCCATTCCTCTGCTCTCGGTAAGACCACACGGAAATGCATAGAAATGGGTTAATAATTAAGACAGAGCTAGCCGATAAGAAACTAGTAATGGGCCAACAGAATAATATCGAATACAGAGTCTCTGTGTGTTATTTGGGGCTGGCGCAGCAGCAGACAAGACCGGGCGGCGGGAGGAAAAAACCATACTCCTTACAGTTCTATTTGCTCTTTTTACTTTTATGCTTTATGTGGGTTCTAGCAGTGAAATTCATGTGTTTAGTCTTGTGAGGCAAGCACCTTTACCTGCTGAGTGATAGATGCCATCACAGAGGTTGTTTAATTCTCTCTCTCTCTTTATTTCTTTTTGTTTTTTTGAGACAGGGTGTCTCTGTATCCTTGGCTGTCCTGAAACTCACTCTGTAGACCAGGCTAGAGTTGATCTCAGAGATCCCTTTGTCTCTGCCTCCCAAGCACTAGGATTAAAGGCATTTGCCACCACCACAACTCAGTTATAATCAGCGTTGAAGAATCCTTAGTACAGGTGTGATATTTTGTCTTTTAAATATCAACCCATAGGTGAATTAATCAGTTAGAGAGTAGGGATCTGAGGTTGTGATGAAGAGTTCTCAATAAAATTGTGTAAGGAAGTGCTAAGTCACAGAGAAGTAAATAATCCCACTATGGAAAAGATCACAGCATACGGAGCTAGCTGATCCAGGAAGCCCCAGTGCAAGGCTGATTCCAGAGGCTCCTTGGATTCTCAATATTATGTGTCAGTCTGGCTCCAGATTCCAGGGGCAGGACAAGGAGCCAAGCAGAGTCTAACAGGACTCTACTATTGTGGAGGTTCTTCCTGCCAGCTTGGTTCCACAGCCATTTTAGCCCCAAATAAAAACAGATGCTATATTAATTATAAAACTGATGGCTGGTGACTAGGGCTTCTTACTGGCTAGCTCTCTCTTAATTATTAACCCATAACTACTAATCTATGCATCTCATCATGGTCTTATCTTACTGGAGAACACCTTGCATGCATCCTCTCTTCCCAGGGTCACATGGCAACTCTGTCTGCCTATGTTTCCCAGAATTCTCCTCATCTCTTAGCCCCATCTATCTTTTTGCCTGGCCAATCAGTGTTTTATTCATCAAGACAATAAGAGAAACAAGTACACAGAAGGATATTTCCCCATCACTCTACTGCTATTAATATTTTAGGTATATCCTATAAAAGGGTGTCTAGTTTGGTCTTATGCAGGTTCCCCATTTGTCAGACCGGAGTCAGTGATTTCTCATGAGCTCAGGTTAGTTGATTCTCTTGGTTTCCCCATGATGGTCTTGACTCCTTTGTTCATATTATCATTTTTTCCCTCACTACGATTGTACTTCAGGAGCTTGACCCAATGGCTAGGTATAGATTTCTGCATCTGCTTCCATCTGTTTCTGGAAGAGGGTTCTAGTTTCTCTGGGGTTGTGGATTTTAGGTTGGGTATCTTTTCCTTTATGTCTGGTATACACTTATGAGTGAATACACATTTATCTTTCTGGGCATGGGTTATCTCACTCAGGATAGTTTTACCTAGTTCTGTCCATTTACCTGCAGATTTTAGGATGTCATTGTTTCTTACCACTGAGTAGTACTCCACTGTGTAAATGTACCACATTTTCTTTATCCATTCTTCAGCTGAGGGGCATCTAGTTTGTTTCCAAGATCTGGCTATTATGAATACTGTTGCTATGAACATAGTTGAGAAAATGTTCTTGTGATGTGAATGTGCCTCTTTTGGGTATATGCCCAAATGTGATATTGCAGTTTTGAGACTAAACTAGACTCCCTTAATATAGGTGACAATGATGCAGCTGGAACAATATATGAGGCCACCAGTAGTGGGTCTAAGATCTAACACTAACGCACAAACTGACTTAGAGCCATTTTATATGGAGATACCTAGCTCAGCCTAGACACAGGGATGTGGGGATGGAGAGGTGCCTTGGTCCTGCCTCAACGAGATGATGGGACATTTTTAGCACACTTCCTAGGTGAGGCCTTGCCCTCTCCGAGGAGCAGATGGGAGGTGGGGAGAGGCGGGAGTCGGGGAGCAGGAGAGGAAAGAGGGGAACAGGTATTGGAATGTAAAAATAAACTAATAAAAATAAACTTAATATTTTAGGAATATCTTCAAGAAATGAGTATAAAACCCATGGATGTAAAACAGGGTAAGGACGTTATGGTAATGGGCCAAGTACTCAAATACACAAGTCACTGTGTTTGGTGCATAAATGTTTAGAGCTGTAATATCATCTCAGTGGATTTTTCCTTTAATGACTATAAAATGTCTTTCCCTATCTCTTTTGAGTAGTTTTGGCTTGAAGTTATTTTGTCAGATACTAAAATAGCTACTCTGATATTTCTTTGTTAAATTTTCTTGACAATTTTTTTCCCACTCTTTTATCCTGTGGTGTGACTATCTTACATGGTGAGATGTGCTTCTTGGAGGTAGCAAAAAGATGGATTCTGTTTTTTAATCCTTTAATTTGGCATCCCTCTTCACAAATGACTGCAAATTTGTCAGGTTGATATCAAATCAGTCAGCCCAATTTGCTGTCAGGAAAATGGGACTACTTGCCATACGTTGTGAATTCATTTTTGTTCAATAAATTCTGACACTGGTAAAGGACTGAAACATGTTTGTCTATGTTCCTTACACAGTATGTTCATGCACTGGTCTTTTATTCAAGGTCTTCTCTCTACAGACCTGTGTATTTATTTGGTATAAGTACTAATACTGCACTGGACGGATGAAACTGAGGCACAGGGTCATATGAGCTGGCTCAGACTTTTGACTGGAGTTCCATCCCTGAAACTCACAGTATAAAGAGATAACTCATGCCTACACAGTTGTTCTTTGACTGCCACCCACACCTGCTGTAAGCATATATTCATTCCCTGCTAAAAATCAAAGGTAAGCAGAGGAAGCAGAAGGGTACAACTTAAAAATCACCATCATAAAAATGATAGAGGCCCTCAAAGAAGATGTGAGAAAATCCCTTAAAGAAATGGAGGAAAAAACAAACAAAAAAGTGGAAGAAATGAACAAATTCCTTAAGGAAAGTACAGAAAGCCAAGAAAAAACAATTAACCAGGTGAAGGAAACGGTTCAAGACTTGAAAACTGAAATTGAGAAAATAAAGGCAACACAAACGGAAGGAAGGCTGGAAATTGAAAAGCTGGGCAAAAAATCGGAAACCACGGACACAAGCATAACCAAAAGAATTCAAGAGATGGAAGAGAGAATCTAGGGCGCAGAAGATAAACTAGAAGAAATAGATTCATCGACCAAAGAAAATCATAAATCCAACAAATCCTTAACACAAAACATCCAGGAAATGTGGGACACCATGAAAAGGCCAAACCTCAGAATAATAGGCATAGACGAAGGTGAGGAAGCCCAGCTCAAAGGTGCTGAAAACATATTCAACAAAATCATCGAGGAAAACTTTCCAAATCTGAAGAAGGACATGCCCATGAAAGTACAAGAAGCATACCGAACCCCAAATAGGCTGGACCAAAGAAAAAAGACCCCTCGACATATTATAATCAAAACACCTAGCATACAGAATAAAGAAAGAATATTAAGAGCAGCGAAGGAAAAAGGACAGGTAACATATAAAGGCAGACCTATGAAAATTACACCTGACTTCTCCATGGAAACTCTCAAGGCCAGAAGGTCCTGGATAGATGTTCTAAAAGTATTAAGAGAACACAGATGCCAGCCTAGGCTACTATATCCAGCAAAACTCTCAATCACTATAGATGGAGAAAACAAGATATTTAATGACAAAACCAGATTTTCCCAATACGTATCTACAAATCCAGCCCTACAGAAAGTATTGGAAGGAAAACTCCAACCCAAGGAAGGTAACTACGCCCACAAAAATGTAGGCAACAGATAATCCAACTACACCAGAAACCTAGGGTGAAGCAGAACAGATATATTCACAATACCACTGCCAACAACAAACCTAAATCAAACAAGCATCAACAATCAATGGACCTTATAATTCACAACGCCAGAGGAACTAGGATACAAGGTGTATTCTAAGAGATTCATATAAAGTCCCTCACAGAACTGGGAAGGGACAAGTTCCCCAGAGTTCAGGTGAAGTGGGGGAGGACAGCGAATGGAGAGAGAAGTAGGAGAAAATGAGGGGGAGGAGAGGAAGGCATGTGTGACCAGGAGGATTGAGCCTGGTTAGGAATGGAAGATAGGAAAGAGAGAGAGAGAGACAGAGACAGAGAGAGAGAACATAAAAGAGGGAGCCAATATTGGTTTGAAGATAAAGTTGAACACAAAGAAAGGTCGAGAGATCTACAAGACTGCTCCCAACTAACAATCTCAGCTTCCGTGGAAAGGCTATCATAAATGCCCTTCCCGGAGAGTGAGATCAACAACTAACTTCTCCATGGAGCCCTCAACTAATGCCTGTTGAAAATAGGAGCAAACACCCATACATAAACATTGAGTCGAACTAGAACCCAGAAGCTGATGGAGAGGACAAGACCATGCGGTAGAAGCACATAGAGACAGCTTACCTGAACAAGGAGGAGCTAAGGGCCACTAGACTGATAGCTGGGTAGCCAGCAGGGGACTGACTCGGGCCCCCCTGAATATGGGTCTTAACCAGAAGGTCTGAGCAGTCTAAGAGACCTCAGACAGTGGAGCCAGGATGTATCCCTGGTGCACAAAAGGACTTTGCAAACATATCCCCCATGGAGGGATAACTGCCTTATTCTAGAGACAGGAGAGAAGCCCTAGTCCCTACTTCACAGGAACTGTCACATCTACATGTGACCCCAACTGGATGGCATTCCCCTACATATGGAATTGGGGTAGGGGGATGGGAGGGGAGGGTGTTTAGAGTGCATGTGAGAGGGCAGAGAGGGTAAAAGGGAGGGAAGGAGGGAGGGAGGGCTGGAGGGGAGGGAGGGAGAGGGAACTGGGATCGACGTGTAAAATAATAAATTAAAAAAAAAATGCTTTGACTCCAAAATTTAAGTTCAAGGACAAGTTACTGGGGAAAAGGATTTCTATTTTTGTTTCCACAGAAAATGAAAAGATGTGGATTCCTTCCAGACTAATGTGGTTTGATCACGCCAGACCACCTGAAACAGAGTACAAGCTAATCCTACATTCAAAACAGCTGGACAAAACAGCCTTACAGACTACAGCCAGGATTTCTGAATCTTCTTCGAATCCCCCAAGACAGCGCCCCTTACCAGCAGGAAGTAGCTTGGAAAGAACGATGCCCAAATTCCCAAATATTGTGTATAAATGTTTGTTTTCATTTAATTGGACTTTGTTATATAAAATTAAATAAAAAATTATAAAAAATCAAAGGTAAATTTAATCTTAGGACACTTTTTCTAAGAGTTTTATGGCATTGGCTAAGAGATGTTTTCTTAATAATTCTTCCTGATTACGACCCAGCTTCCTTCCCAATCAAGACTAAGCCACAACTCCCAATCAATCTTCATATTTACAGCATATATGCCCTGAGTAAGAAAGCCCAACTGTCACAAATATTGAAAAAGAAGAGAATCAGAAAGAAATAATTTGAAACCATGGTTGAACAAGAAAAGGAGACAGTATCCCATGGTCAATCATGGAGTTTTAGTGTTATCTGTGTCAATAGCTATGTTGTAGCACTGGGCTTTAGTGAAACATACTTGGATGGTAAATGCAGACACCACAAATGTCTGGTGCTAGGTTTGGGGGGTGACTCATAGCACAGACAGAGCTGTCTCAATCACTTTGACTAGTCAGAAAACATCTGCTAGAATCATCTTCCCAGAATACCATGCACGATTTGGCTCTCCTTTTGGTCCTGGCCTACTTTTGTTATTTTAACTTGGATGAGTTAGTTCTATGTCTGACATCATTTTCCAATGTACATGGATTTCATCACTCCTACCTACCTAGGGAAGATTTCATATAAGATGACTAAAGCATGTAATTAAGATTTAAAAAATAGTTAATCTGAACGTATTGGAAGGGAACAAAGATTTCTTATAGGAAAGTACATGTTTGTCTCCAATGACATATAAGAAATCATAGTAAATTGTAAAAAATCAGAGTACAAATCAATAAATTCTCCCTGTTATAAGTAACTAGCTTTGTTGGCTGAGGATTTGATATGCTAAGCAGCTCACTGAACTTTTTCTTACTGGCTGAAAAGACATTCGATCTTAAATATAAATATATATTTGTACATATATATTTACATAAATACATATATATGTGTATATATTTACACACACAGACACACACACACACAATCTCCTGGGAAGTTATCTTTGCTTAGATTACAGCTTGAAAAACTGGCAAATGGCTGGGGCCTCTGGAACATGTTACAAACCTTTCATACTTGAAGGGCAGTGTCAGCTTTGTGGTAACTTAAACATCCCTAAGTGGGAAAGGCTGCACTGTGTTGTGCTCACAGAATGCCTGGTTTAGACGCAGTCATAAAGGAATGCTATGCTTTTTTCTCCCTTTTCCCACCATGTGGCTTCTGCGCCCTTGTGAGGTTTAGATCTTAGACTTGTATCCAGACCACTCAAACCACTCTCCTTTCCCCAAACGTCTCTTTTGTGGACCCGTTTTGCTTGTCTGACTTTATCGGTTTCCTCCCAAGGCCTGCTTTCTTTCATTTCATTTCTTGGCTTCCTGGTTATTTTCCTTCCAGTTTGTTTCTTATAATGCACATCCCTCTGTCCAACCCAGTTATGAAGTATGTTTCCAGAGCATTACTTCTCATTCACTCAACAAATATTCGCTGAGTAAATATTCCTTGACAGTTTTTCTTTTACACCCATACACAGACCATTACATTTGTTACTGCACAATAAAACTTACTGAGAAATTGACTTTGATTTACTAGTGCCAATGTGGTTAAAACCATCATGGTCTCTTTCCTGGGCACCAGTCTTGAAATTGTCTCTGGCGTTGTTTTCGCCATCACCTGCCCCTTGGATCTTCATCTAACATCTGGAATCTACTTCTATCTTAACCTCCTTCTAACTCTGTTTAAAACATTCACAGGCCTTTTCCGTTCACTCAGATCAGAGGAGGAATCAGGCAGGCTCCCTGGTTGCCTCTTCCTCTTCAGTTCTTTGGCTTTGTCTTACTATTCTTACAGTATGGAAACACAGACTAGCCTCTCTTTCTTCCCTAACTTCATGGTCTCTGAACTTCTGTTTATTGTGCTAGCATTGCCTTGCCCACAGTACACAATCCAATATGTTCTTTGTAATGTTGTCCCAGAACCCTTTACTTACATTTATAGCAATTTTCCTCTTTTGTGATTTTACTTTTCCTGATTTTGCTGTATCGATTATTATACTTATACACTTAATATCTTTTCTTAACAGAGTAAAATCTCCATAAAGTTTTTACTCACACACACACACACACACACACACACACACACAATTCTAATAAAAAAGGCTACAAAGGAAAAAGGCTTGGATAAGGACTTAGCATGAATATGAACTTTTTGAATATTCTGCCCTATTTGTAGTAGGACAAGATATACAGAGTCTCTAAGAAGGTGGTATGTGAACTGGTTAGTTCAATGAAGGAGTGGCTTTTCTTTTTCTTTTTTTTGGTAACTTCATACAGAAAGGTAACAAGAACCAAGGAACGAAGGTTTATCCAACTTTTCCCTCTGACCTTACCATTTCTGAGTATGCCAACTTTGGATGTCTTATAGTCCAGAGTTACACATTACTTGGTGGGTTGCTTATCTCTGAGCATAACATGCTGGGGTTGTATGGAAAGCAAGAAATGTTTCACGACCCTTCAGTCAATGAATGAGGGAACTGAGAATGAAGATAGCCTCACTATCTTGCACCTAGGCTAGCGTTATCTATGGGGCATAGACTACACATCAGGTCTATGGACAAAGGGCCACACCCACTGGGTCAGATTACAAAATGAATCCACTTCAGGTTGTCTTTTCTGGGATTTCTTCAACTTCACCTACTCAGTTTCTTCTGGACACCTCATAAAACACTCTTCCTGTAACCTTTGGTCAAGGTTGGCCCATGTAGGAACCCAAACAATGTCAATGATTGCTATACAAACTTTGCAGTGTAAAAATAAAATATCTGTCCTGCTTTGGGAGACAAAGCCAAATCAATTAAGTGTAGGATACAGAATGCGGTGGCTTAATGTTTTAGTGGAATAATCTGAATCCAAGGCTAGAATGGGTTATGATGGCTTCCACATCTGTGAAATTTTTGAGTTTAGGGATGAAAAATCATGTTGTATGGATGTAGCCATAACATAGAGTGACACAGTTTGGGACAGTAAGCAGCCACAGGAAAGTTGGTCAATGAGAAAACAATTGGTGCTGTGGCATTAGGGGTGTGTTACTTAAGCAGGAAAGAATGGAAGGACACAGAGAAAATGATAAGGAAAATGATAAGGAAAATGGTAAGATTTCTCTGGGTTGGTGTATTGAGAGCAGAGATTTCCTTCCTTTCTCCCACTCTCCCTCTTCTTCCTCTTTTTCTTCTTCTAATCTGAAGCCATATGAGTTAGAGCATCATTAGCAAGGATGAAGACAGTGTGTGTGAGATCTGAATTTGATGAGCTAAAGACAGTACATGTTTGTCATGGGAATACTGGAGTAAACATCTCCAGCAGAAAGCAGGGCTGGCAACCTAAGATGGCTGGAAGGATTTGGTTTCACAATGGGACACTTTCAGGCTGTGACTGAAGCGTCTGACTATTCTGAAAATCTCTCAAAGACACTCACTTTATAGAAGCTTTTACGTTCTGACATTGAGACTCAACAGAAGAGGAGAATGTTATAGTAACCAATAATGATTGGTGGACTCTACAGTTAAACATACATGGACATTCCAGTTCTAGCCAGGCAAATGGAGGAGTCCAAAGGTTCAGGAAGCAGGAAGTCAAGTTCAAGAACTTTGCAGTGAGACGTCTGGAATTCTGGAAACAGTTCTCCAGAAGACTGGCCATTCTTCTGAGGGCTGGATCTGCTTGCCCCTGCCTGAATTCATGATGCTGTACCTGCCACCCACATTGTAAAGAATCCATCTCTTAGCTGTTCCTTCTTCATTTTTTACTCCATTCTTCTTCGGGGACACTTTCCCAATTTTTTTTTTTTTTTTTTTTTTTTTTTTTTTTTTATTAAAAAAGGAGGGCTTGAGGAGAGAGACGTCACGACACACCAATGCCTTCAAAACACAGTGATAACTAGTCTCAGTTGTTTTTCTTTAAATGTCATATTCCAAATATTTATAAACGGCCTTACCTGTTTTTTTACTATGCTAGCCACTATTCCTCTTGATTTTATGCTAATTTTACAGAACCCGTGATTATGAACTTGAGTAATTTTAATTTCAAAAGTTCAGAGTTAGAATGAGTATTTCCTTCCTCCTCTTATTTCGGGGAGATTTTAGTAGAAGATTCTTGAATGCGGTCAACTTGATTCTTCTTTAAGGAAGCAAGCATACCATGGAGTGTGTGAGAAGTTGTCAAAATTTTGCCCCCACACAATTCAGTTTGTATTTTGGGCTAATGTGTGAAAACACAGGAAAAATGACTTTGCATAGACATACTTATCAAAATCTGAAGTAGTGGAAGCGGCTCCCAGGGATCCCAGAAATGGCTCCCCTACATCCTCAGAAGTAATTTTCCATGTGTCTGGCTGGCGGGAAGATCTTGTAAGACAAGCTGGCATGGGTTCTGCAGGATTTACAAGCTTCATTACTGGAAAGAGTCTACAGCTCTCCTGGCATTAGCAGCTGGGAGAAATGTGCATCAGACAATGAAAAGTTTCTGTTTACAGAATAAAACCAAAGCATGGCCTTCTCTGACATGGTGATCAGGCTATAATCAGAAGCAACAGTGTGCTGGGACGGATCCACATCACTGTTGCTGGCAGTGTGACAAGCTCCTACTCAGTCCAGCAGACTGAAGACCCCTACAGTCAGCACTCACCTCCGCGTCGGGGCTGGGCAGGGCTCGCCCTGGAAGCTTCTGGAACGCAGGGAGAGGGAGAGGGGCGCACTGCCTGCAAAGGAGCTCCCGGGAGCCCGGGCGTGAGGCGGTGCACGTAGGCGTAGGCGACTGGGAGGGTGGGGGCTCAACCTCGACGGCCCGGGACGGACGCGGGGTCCGGGAGGAGCGCCCCGCCCCCGGCCCCGCCCGCCGCGGCCGCTCTTAAGCCGGCGCAGCCAGCGCCGCGGGTTCCCTCGTCCGCTCCGTGCGCTCGGGCTCCTCCGCGCTGGTCCGTTCGGTCCTCGCCGCCCGCTTCGGTATCCGCGCCGTCCGCGTAGCCCGCTCGCTGGGGCCGCCCCGGGCCCGGGTCCGGCCCAGCGCTCTCCCGGGTCTCTGCGTCTCGCGAGAAGTCGTCGCCGCAGGCCTCCGTCCGGCTCCGGGGCGAATGGGGGGCCGCCGAGTGAGGCCGGGGCGCCTGCGGCTGCTGCTGCGGCTGCTCGCCCTGCTCTCCTGGGCGCCAGGCGTGGGCGCCGCGGAGGAGACGCCCTCGCGCATCCCTGCAGGTGAGCTGCCCGCGCCGGCTTCCGCAGGCGGGTCTGGCGGGCACCCGGTGTCTTTTTCTTTCCACCTCGGCGACCTACCCGTTGGGGCTCCGTGCTTTCTGGTGGCCGGTGACAGTCTTCTCAGCGCCCCGGGACGCACCCGCCATCCCGCCCCGTCCCTAAAAACCGCGCTGGGGACCAGGCTGCGGGCAGATCCCCTGCGCGTCCCCTTGGGGACGCGGAGTCAGGCATCGCTGAGCCCTGGCCGTGCCCTGTGTTCGGAAGCTGAACTAAAACTAGTAGTTGGAGCCAAGTTCGTGTGAACATAACTTTCTGGGTTCAGTCAGAGGCGAGCCCTGCCGCCCATTTGTCGAAGCAGGACTTGGCTGCTCGGCGGCTCTTCATCGCACAGGAGATATCTTGGGCGGTTTCCACTTTGGGGCCCCAGGCTCAACTCCGTGGAACTGAGCCCTGGGTTTAAATGGACTGATGTACCGTTAGTGGGTGGGTGTGATAAGTTTGGCTTCTTCTATAACTTGTTAGATCCCTCTCTGCAGGAACCTAAGCCAGCAAACAAACACCTAGGGATTACAATTCAGAGGGTGACATTTGGCACAAGTCCAGCTGGTCTGTGTAGCTATCTTTTTTTTTTTTTTTTGGTCTTCTTCGGGTAATTGAAACTTAGGCTTAACAGCCCCTGGTTCTGTAGAACAGTGCTTGCTTTGTTGGCTGCAGGAATGTATGTCTTTGTTCTATCAGTCACAGGGAAATCTGAATCTGTATGATTATTCTGAATTTGAACTCAGTTTAATCACACATCGAAGGTGTTTTAGCACAACGCTCAAAAACCACAGACATAAATGCAAATAGAGACACAAAGTGTAAAAAACTTACCTGGAAAAATTTCTTTGTGGAAACACCCAGATAAGATTTTACTGATGAATGAAAACAACCTCGAGGGCTTGCTAATTTCAGAGTTTGGCCTTGGAACATTTTGTGTGTTTTATGCCCCTTGGATGCCACCTTTCACTTTTTACAGAGGATATCCGTGCCAGTCTGCTCCCTTTAAATTTGTACTTAAAAATCAGCCCCTTCCCTGTGACAACTTATAAGTTTCATGGAATTGGAGTTCAATTTTTTTTTTTTTTTAATGGCTTGTAACATCAATTCAAGGGAATTTCAGATACGAATGTTTTCCACATAAAATCCAGGGTTGACATTTGAGACTTGGTTTCTGTGGTAAGTGGGCACAGAGTTAGGTTATAAGCTGAAGGTTGGAAATGTCAGTGTGTACTAATAGAAGAGTAACCAATCTGGTCACATTCATAGATATATGATCTTACAAGTTCTGTGATGAAGTAGCAAATGTAGAAGATATATTATTTGGTCAGACTTATTAGCTGTGGTTACTTTTATCCCTGAAATAGTCCAATTGAAAATTACTACACGAATACGGAAATACTCTTTAAGATCTAAGTTGTCTAGTTTATCGGGAAGAATTCCGATCACTTCAGACCCCCATTATTTGTCATTGTTCCCTAGCTAGTCAGTAAAAAGTGTACTCAGAGCTGGGGCGATGGCTTGGTGGCTGAAGTACTTGTGGAACAAGTGTGGGTCTGAGTTTGGGTCCCCAGGGTTCACTTTAAAGCTAATGAGAGACCCTGTGTCAAACGGGAGGTGGCTGGTACCTGAGGGATGATTCTAGAGATTGTCTTCATAGCTTCACAAGGCACACCCACGAGTGTGTGCTCACCCTCCCTCACAGCAGGAATGCATTCACTCAACATTTCTTGGCTCCATCGATGATTTGAGCCACACCCCTTTGCTCTTGATGACTTTTAAAGTTTAGCTGTGTCCTTGACCTCTACCCACTAGATGCCAGTAGCACTCAGCTCTGAATGTGAGAACAAAATAAGTCTTCAAAACATTAGAAGTCAGTGTCTTGATAGGCAAATGGTTCCAGTTTGAGAATTACTGTGCAAGATAAATAGGTGTCCTAGAGGCAACACATAATGTCATCGAGAGGATAGTAGCTCCTTCCATTCATTCTTGAGAGTTTTTCTGGAACTCCTGGGCTTCTGTGGTCCTCTCACATGAGCTTACTGAGTAGCTGGGACAGGTCTTCACCCCTTCTCTGGCAGTACTTGTTTTTGGAAAGCAAATTTATCTAGTAATTTCCCACTGTTACAGTGAATGTGCTTTTGGACTATGTTTCTGCTGTGTTCAACAGTTGGGAATGTCCCACTTGTTACAGCACCTGAAAGGTTTACTATGTGCAGCCCTGAGTGCCTTTTGGCCACCCCTGTATTCCAGACCTGGAGAGAATGTAGACAAGATTTTAATTAAAACCATCATTTGTACTCACTTGTCCTAGATGCATTTGTCAGAATTATCTTTTTTGGAGCTTTCCCAGGCAGAGCTCATCAGTCAAATTCATATGTTGATGCTTCTTTCTGATCTCCAGAAAGAGTATGTTCCTGCCAAGTCTTTGCTTCTGGTTGCTAGACCAGGATCTAGACTAGTGTATGCTCTTAAAGATGAACTAAATTGGGCAAAGACCAAGTTTGGAGCAAAATTGAAGAAAATGGTTTCAGACATTTCTGCTAAGACTAGTATTTTTCAGCGATGTTCATTTATAAGCTCTTTAATTTGCTATGGTGCATTCGAGGAAGACAGAAAAGGCCTGTCCCTATCTGCTGATGCAAACCAGCAATTTACAGGGTGGAGAGGGGGAAAGCCAGTCTCTGGAGAGACTGTGGGGAGGGAAGGGGGGAAACTCCTCTGACTTTTCCCTGCACTCTGTCTTCCCTGGAGTTCCCTCAGTCAGTCTAGCATGGAGTAAATCCTTCTCTTTACTGTCTTTTGCTTTTACTTTTCTTGTATAACTTTTTAGTATGGTTGGTTTATGCAACTCATGCTTGTTTTGCTTAGTGTTTATGATTTAATGACATATAGATTATTTGAAATACATTTTCACAGTCTTCAGAATGCAAACCGGGCACTTTTACCACACAGAGGTTCCCTGTTTATTTTGTTATGCGTAATGTCTCCTTTAAGAATTAGGAAAATTAGCTGGGCATTGGTAGATCACACCTTTAATCCCAGCATTCAGGAGGCAGAGGCAGGTGGATCTTTGTGAGTTTGAGGTCAGTCTGGTCTACAGAGCGCCTCCAAAAATTATACAGAGAAACTCTGTCTCAAAAAACCATAAAAAAAAAAAAAAAAAAAAATAGGAAAAGTGGTATGCAACCATTGTGTTAGTAGCTGCTGCTTTTCCAGACCTTTAGCTGACTTGGCCCTGCCTCCTTTAGGTGCCCTTGCTACCAAGACTGAGCACCGTAATCGTGTCAGACTTGTTTCCAAGTCACTGTTGGTTGGGTCTTCACACAGCTCATGTTTACTCCAGATTTCTCTTAATAAAGACCATACATTCATTGTGCCACAGCCCATTACAGGGCCACGGTTGAGATTTGGGATGTCCTACACCTCCCACAAGGCCATTGGGGAGCAATAAGAGCTTGTACCTTTTCTCCAGGCTGATTCTGTTTTTCCATGTCCTTCCTGCCCTCATTATTGCTCTGTTGGACTTTTGGATATGGGAAAGAAATAGCAGCTGGGCTTCCGTGGCTTAGGGAGAGGGATGCTTAACAGGAAAAGTATGCTGTGTGCATGTTATATACCTAGTGGTATATATGCAAAACTGAAGGCCAGTTTGCCCCTCAGCCAGGAACAGACAACAAACCATAGGCCAAATCCATAAGGTGAAACCTGGTTATGTGCTTTTGTATGGCCTTCCAGCAAACAGACTTCACATTTTAGGGTGGATGGAAAACATTAGGAGTCAAGTAATATATCATGGCACGTGAAAACTTTATGAACTAGAAACAGTATTGGCTGCAGTCACATTCATGTGCTGGCACACTGTCTGTGGTGGCATTAGTACCCTCAGGCAGAGTGGAGTAGTTCTACACAGATGGAATTGACTACACAGTCTAAAATGTTTACTGTCTTGCCCTGTGCTGGTCCTTGCCGCAGGAGATGACATTCTCACTGAAGCTGTAACACATGTAGATTGCTCTTCTCTTGAAAAAAGAGCTACTTTTGGGACAGTAGCAGTTGGCTCTGGGCATGCCAGAGGCCTGGTTTTCATTTTAGATGTGAGTGATTTCTGCAATCTTTGAAACACAGCATAACTCTATCTAGGTATATATGTTATAAATACCGTTTATGCAGCCAAAAACAAATGTCTTTGCTTTGGCCAGATGCAGAGGAGATTATGTTTTTCTTTAGGTTTATTTATATCCTAGACATTTATTCACAGACCTTGATTATTCATTTTGACTTAGTTCTTTGAATGAAATAATTAGTATATTTGTCATTCAGAAGGTTTATCTCCTGTAACTGTAACAGTAAATGAAGCTGAACTGAAGAAATGGTACATTTTCAAGGGACTTGAACTGTTTTGTGTGTGCATTTTCCTTTTTACCTCCCTGTGAACACACTATACAGGAGTGATTTCCAACGCTATTGAGATTGTAGTTAGCCCCAAATAGTTACTTGGAGGAGTTGAATATGGGCAGTGTCCCTGCCTTAATGCTGCCTGAAAGCTTGGTTTGTTAAGCAATTGCTGACATTCAGTGGAGCTCTGTTAAGTTATTACCCCACCAACTGGGTCACAAAGACACTTTTTATACTTGGAACACTTCATAATTTCAAAATGTAGCTTCACATAAATTACCATTTATGTAAAAATGCAGCTCATAATTTAAAATACAGTACCTCCATGTAAGTTTTAATATTTTTCATTCAGAATAACTTCACTAATATTGTAGATGTTATTTTAATACAGAAGAGTATTTTCCTTTTTATAACATTATGTCCATCCTTATTTAAAGATTAATGCAAGCCAGAGCATTTATATACTTACCTGATTGACTCATGACTTGCAACAGTTCCCTCAAAATAGTAAGAGTGTTGCATTCCTAGTAATATATGAATTTCTTAGACTTCTTAAAGGAGATGTAATCATAATCAGAGTGATATATGCTAAGTCAGTTTGTTAGTCTTGTATAGTATTGCTATATTCCTACCAGAACTTTCACTGATTGTCTTGTCTGTTGCCCAGCCAGTGAGGCATCTATATAAGAAGACCATGGGCAGTCTTTACTCATTGATTCAAGGGCAGCCAACATTGAAGTCTTTCACTGCTCCTTTTGATTGCCACTTCTTACCAAATATGCCAGTGTCTATGCAAGTTTCCCAGTGACAGGGACACTCCCGGCACAGGGAGATCTTTTGCCTTCAGGTAGCCTTCCCTTCTGCCTGTGGATTTCTGTTCCCGATGGACAACTGTACTTAAGAGTCTTCACCAGAGATAAAAACCAACCAACCAACCACCACATTTCAAAATCTAATGCAACCGACACAATACGATTATCACTATAAACAGTCCCTTTGATGATTTTAGTTAACATACAGTAATATATGGTGTTAAATATGGGCGTATTAGGAGGTATTTCTGAAGTAGGCCGGAGTTAAAATTACATTTCATTTGTTGTATTGATTATTTATTGATTTTAGTATTATATAAGTCCTCTGATTTACTATGTTAGCCTACTTTTGGCTTACTTGCTTTAGGATTTCATATCAAATGTTGCTGAAGATTCCTCCATTTGCTTTTCCGTTTTAAAGTTTCTTCAAAAAGCAGTGTGAAAGAAGCTTTTTATTTGATTTCATTGTTCCTTTTCTTGTCTTTCTTTCTTCTTCTTCTTCTTCTTCTTCTCCTTTTTTTTTTTTTTTTTTTTTTTTTTTTGTGGAATAAAGGAGCCTTCAAATATGTGATTCAGTGTTTTGAAGAGGAGGAGAGCCTGACTGTGTAGCTCAGCCTGGCTTCAGATGTATTCCTCGTGCCCAGCTCGGGGTTATAGTATGAGCCATCATATCCACCTCAGCGCACAGTTTCTATGCCTCACCATCACTGTCCCAGAAGAGATATTAGACAATCTGCTGTGTCACAAACTCTCTCACACCAGGCCGCTGCCACCCCATTTTCTCATCCCTACTCTGGAACTGCCATGGGGGCCTGACAGGCTTCTTAGATGCCCACAGATGAAGTCCCCACTCCCTCGGGTCCCTCTTTCACAATCCCTCTCCTTACCACCTGGCATTTACAGGTGACTTAGACTGCAGGGGTTTTGCAGATGACAAAACTGACTGATGATATCCAACTATAGCCATTGTTGCACAGATGACCCTTATACGGGAATGCCCCTGGACCTTATAAACACTTCCCGTAGCCAGAAATACAAGCAATTGGGTGATGTCAACTGACCTTGGGCCCATTTTCTTGGGTAGAACACTCCCCCTCTCCCCCATTGTCTCACCAGGGACCTTAAAATAACTAACTCTGCCCTTTCTGGGCTTAGTGTAACCTCCCCTTCCCCTTAGTGTCTATTCTCTTTTCCAATAAACCCTTCAACTGAAAACTGGTGCCATTTCTTCCCCATAATCTAACAGTGTGCAGCGTGGTTGACTCTGCTGCAGGCTTAGCAATAAGTGAAAAAAGTGCATGGATTCAAGCACTTACTAAGTTCCTGATGCTGGAGCATCATTGGTTGATAGGAAACATAACCACGAGACAGTCTTCTTCCCTAGATCTAGAGCCCGGGGCACATCTCTGCCCTGACTATGATTTAGTTAACTTGGAGCCATAGTTAATATAGGGTTTTAGTGTACTCATTACTTAATACGTATCATCTCCACAGAAGGGAGCCACCAGTTATTAGGTTCTTTTCCTTGCTTTATGGTCCCATGTCATTAATATAGTTTAGGATGGTTGTAAACTGTTGGTCCTCCTGCCTCTGTCTCCTTGATGCTAGGATGACAGGCCTGATTCACCAGGCATGCCTCCTATTTTTGGTGATCTAGATTGAGTCTCTAACAGTTCCTTAAGCATTTAAAAACTCTTCTTGGATCTGCAATACAGTAAACACTAGCAGCAGCTATTTCGCTTTCAAAAATTCTGCAAACAGAATTTCAATCACATCTTTGAAAACCCAAACAGCCTGGCTAACCCACTCTCCCAGGAAATCTTGCAAGCCTTTGTGCCCAGGGCCGACTGGCTGTTTGTTTGGGTTTTTCCAGTCCTGCCTAAGTCACCTCTGAGGCTTCTTGTCTTCAGAGGTCCCAGCTTCCATTCCAGCCATGCTGGTATTTCCTGGCTGCCAGCTGGCACTGTGTCTGTGACCACAATGGCCTCCTCATTGGGACCCTACTAATTCTTGCCGGCCACTTCTAGAGGACAGTTCTCTTTTTCTTCTTAGTTTAGTTTAGACAAGGTTGGAATTTTTAAAACTGACTTTACTAGGTAACCAAGGGCAAAACAAAACCAAACCCGAATCTGGAAAATCACCAAAGCAAAGAAATGAACAGACCTACACAGCAGACAGAGTTCTCAGTGTTTTCTGACCCCGGCACCCTTAGAGCCTCATGCTTCTGGCTTACTCCTGGGTTCTTAAAACCCTTGCCTGACTTTTGTTCGGCTAATCCTTTATCTCCTAGTTCTCCCCAGCACAGTATTTTACAAATAGCCATTTTCTAAAGTAGAAAAGAGCTAGTGAATGGTCATATTTGTGACTTCTTGGAGGCATGTTAGCATGACCTTACCCATTTATCATTCCATTTTCTTCAGTAGGAGGAAGCTTTTGTGTTTATTGATTTACTTATTTGTTTTACATATATAATTCCTTTTTTTCTTTATTAGTCCTCTGAGAGTTTTCAGGTCTGTACATGTTTCAAGTCTGTATGTGTTCACCTCCTCCACTAACTCTTCCAAGATTGAACCCCCTTCCATAACCACCCAGCTATGTCTTTTCTTTTAAAAACTCCTTTCAAGGCCAGTTTTTGCTGCCCAGATATTCTTCCAGTGGAGCTGGTAAGCTAACTCTATTGCTCTAATTCTTGGTTTTGAGTGTGATTTGCGATGGCTTTTGTGATTAAATACTAATTTAATTAGGTAAACTAACTTTTCCCCTAATAATATTTTCTGTTGTTAGCTAACAATACCACAGCTCCCATTGTTTAATACTCTAGATATGACAGTATTTCATGGCTCAGATATTTATTGAATGACTTCTCTGTTTTGTTGCTTTGTGTAGAGGGAAGAAAAAAGTAACTCAAACGAACATACCATAGATCCAGTTCTTTTGTACACTTAAATTGTAGGAATCATGAGAGGGAAATAATTCATTTGTAATGCTGAAGGACTCAAAGAACCTCTCGGATGAATTATGGGAAAGAGTGTAGACAGCTGGCGCCAGGAGGCAGGGATCTGAGATCCCTTCATTCTACAGCCGTGTCCTCGTGTCCCCCAGCAAACTTAATTTGCAGTGTATGATCTTACCCTCCCTGATACTTGATACTTCTTGAATTCTAAGTGTAGGATGAGTGTCAGAAAGAAAGTACTGCCAGGATCAGAAAAGAGGCCTTGGGAAACCTTCTATTATTTTATTAGGCACAAGAGAACAGAGATACACGGTGGTCTTGTGTTTTGAAATGTGTGTTTGCTCTTAGTTATTGTGTCTCACATGGGATTTGACTGAAACTTGATGTGACTTTTTTTTTCTTAATGAGCTTTTGATTTAGGGGTAAGATAACAATGCCAACAATAACTAGAATTAAATTTACATTTTAAAATATTCCAAATGTTGCAAGAGAGAGGAAACCATTCTGGTGTTTATTTGAAACTACTTTTTGTTTTCTCAGAAGAATCAGACAATCCAGTACATGTAAATACTGTAAGGTGTTTTTAAAAGAACTCTGTATTCTTAAAAGAACTCTTTTTCTTGCTTTCTTCCTATATACATTAACAAAGATGGTGCTGGTAACTGAGGAATGGTTAAGTCAACCTATGTAGTGTGTGCTATTTTAAAATTGACACTGTTTAGTTTGTTACTGAAATAGATTTGTACTGTAGTTTTAAAATATGGTGACATTTAGTGAGCTGCAACCATAAGTTCAAAAGAAATAACTTTATAGGAGAAAAAAAATGCAGGAGTGTGTGCACATGAGTGTTTGTGCTTACCTATGTGCCGGCAGCCACGACTGCATGTGGTGTTAGGTGCAAAGATCAGCCTTTAGAATGGAGTGCCACGTGAGCGTGCCTTCTCTGATATGTCGATAGACTGCTGTCTCAGCAGTATCTCTTCTCTGTGTTTGCTCCTCCAGAATGGAATGCTACCTAGTAGTGGTACAGTCTTACTGATAATCCTTGGAGGATTGATTTTTCTTTTCTTTCTGTTTTTGGAACTTTTATCTACTGTCTCCAAAAGGACCACACCCATCTCCCACAGTTAGGGACCAAACTTAGGGTCTTGGTCTTGCTAGGCAAGTGCTCTACCACTGAGCTAAACTCCCAGCTCTGCAAAATGGCTTTAGGAAAATTAAAGGAAGAAGTTCAGACAGAACAACTAGAAGGAAGGAGTGTAAATTTTAAAAAGCAAAATTACTTTTGTTAGGATATTCTCAAATTGCAAAAGCGTTCCTCTTGTGTACTGGGTAATTAACCATGACTTGTTGAGTAAACAGATCAACATAAACAATTATTCGTTCCAGTATATTATGTATTAAAGAAATATCTGGTTTATTAAAACAATACACTTTTGTGTATAGGTATGCATGCACATTTTCATATGTGAGTGTGTGTGTGTGTGTGTGTGTGTGTGTAGGGCAGAGGTTGAGGCTGTGTATCATCATAGATCCCTCTGCACTTTACTTATTGAGATCTTGCCCTGAACCCAGTGCTCCATTGTTTTAGTCAGCCAGCTTGCTTCTAGGATTTCCCTGTCTTCTTTCAAGTCCTGAGATTATTAGTGTGCCATACCCACTCAGTTTTTAGTGCTGATGCTGAGTATCCAAGTTCTGGACCTCAGGTTTGGGGGCAAGCCCTTTATCTATTGAGCCATCCTCCCAGCCAGCACTTAACTGATCTTTATATTTCCAAGTATTGCATATTTGACGTTTTTATGTTCTGAAGTGTAAGCATCTTCCCCTATGGGGTAGCAGGTCCTAAATTGATAAGCTCATCATATAAATCATTTAATGACTCAGTTACCTGACTAAGGTGTTTGTGTGGCTTATGATGAAGTTGGTGGAATTAGATGTTCCTGGTTAAAGTTGTCCTGGTTAAAATGTCCACAAGCTAAGAAAACACCATCACGGATAATGCTTTTCCCATCTTATAATTAGGCTTGAATTCTTAGAGACCTGTGTGAGCAGCTCAGAGTGCTTGACTGTCGTGATCCTGGGCCCGAGTTCAATCCCTAATATTGAAAATGAAAGTAAATAAATTCCTCATAGTTGTAAGACATGCATTTTTCTAAGTAGTCATAATCACACACATGTGTGAATTAATTGAAAAGTACATTTGGGTTTTACAAGACCCTTTTGAAAAATATCCATGAAGAGGTGATAGAGGAGAGGCAGAGAAATCGCTTTTAAATGTGGAAGAAAATTATAAAATATGTGATTAAAAGGGTATAGACAATTAGAAAAATGCCAATGAGAAGACATTGATAGACTCTGGCATTGAAGGTGTTGTGACCACATAAGAACAACTTGAATTTTGTCCAAAGTACAAATATCTTTTGGACAGTTTCACTGTAGGAATTTATCTAGGTCATGCTAATTGATGCTGTGGGATTTTACATTGACCATATCAGATATGCTGTTCCAGCTGTTCTTGTTAGAGCATGCATTTAGCTTGTGGTTTCTTGTGGGTGGACCCTGGCACGCGTGCGCGCACACACACACACACACACACACACACACACACACACACACACTAATTTGCAACTAATTTGCAGGAAATTGCTGGCTGTTTCCATGATTAGCTGAGATGGAGAAGTGTAGATATTATCAATTGTACATGGATGCTCCATGGTCAACAGGGGGCTGACTCACATTGTGTCTCTCGGCATTTCTGATGAATTGAGTCATAAGCCTGCTCTACTGTGAAGGACTGCAATAGCTGGATTGATTCCACTTTGATTCTGTTTAACATTACAATAAGTGTAAGGATAGTATTACTTTATTTTGAAATACTAAGAGAAATGTAGAAGTAATACGGAAGAGTGTGCTTGCCTTTAGAGTAGCCAGAGAAGGGTAACCATAAAGTACTGATAGACCCCAAATGGTGAATTAAAAGTTCCCATGATGTTGTCTCAGATACTTGGATACATGATGTATTTGGAAGCCAAAGGCTTACAAACTGCTCAGAAAGTAGCTGTGAACGTAGGTGATGTGGAAACAGTGTAGGACAGTAGTAGCTTTTGAATGAAAACAGACTTAAGGTGTCACACATTAGCACAAGCTTCTTAACCTCTCTGAATTATCATAGTTCTCTAACAGTAATGTTGCTACCCAGGCAACTGTTTGGACATTAAATATGATAATACCTGTAAAAGAAGTGCTTTTACGAATAGAAACTGCCCAATTTGTGCTACTACTTTTGTGCCGTTTTAGGATATTCTAGTTAGCATTTTGAAGGTAGAACCTAATATTATGGAATTACTCTTATATTCAGATAGTGGGAGAACTACAGGATTTCAGTGGGTCTTTTTAACAAGCTAAGCTGTAAGGACAATATTTTCCTAGGGACTCAAAGGAAATAAATGATAAATTTAACAGTGTAGATGCTGTTTTTTTTTTGATGGTTTTGATTACTTACTCAGTTTCAAAACTTAAATTTTTTCTTCATTCTTGTGATACATTATTTTTTCCCCCTTATTATTTTTTTCTTTCCAAGCTCAGAGTTTCTTGGACCCTGTGGTCATGAGTCTGTGATTCACCAGTCCCTTCCTTTGATTACTTCAGGCACTCGAGGTGTTGTTTCAGGCATTGATCCTTAATCATCCCCTCTTTCCTCGTAGACGTATATGCACAAATTATTAAAGGTCTCAGGAAGGTGAGGGCTTCAAATACATAATCTGAAGCTATGACTGTGTGAATTCATCTTTGCTGCTGTTTCTCAGAAATCCCTTCTCCAGGAGGTCTGCATGATCAAATCCATTATCTCTGCTTCTGAGCTCCCCTCTCTACTCTGTCTCCACCGCATTCTAGGCAGCAGAGTCAAATCTCTCCTACTTATGGGATTTTAGAAAAGTCAAGTGGTGTTTTCAGAACCAGGGAATTTTACTTGAAATCCTTTTTTCTTCTCCTGGTGGGGAAGGGAGAGAGGAGGGGGAAAGGAAAGAAGGGGATAGGGAGACAGGGGCAGGTAGGCAGGCAGACAGACAGGCAGACTGACAGACTGACAGAGACACCCCAGGGCTTCCTTCTCACAGGACACAGGGTTACCAGGGGATTTGGGGGAGAGGTGTGCTGCACTTCCTTGCCCTCACTCTGCTTTGAGCACATGGCACAGAAAGAGATAACCGTAATGTGGCATGAAGATGTGTCACTGTGATTGGTTTGCATCGAGGAAGCCGCATGGGCAGTGCAGAGTAAACATGACTGAGCCATGTAAAAGAACGAAGATTAAAAGATATGGGTTAATTTAAGTTAAAGAACTAGTTAGAAACTAGCCTAAGCTATAGGCTGAACCTTCATAATTAATACTAAATCCCTGTGTGGTGGGTTTTTTTTGTGTGTGTGTGTTTGTGTGTGTGTGTGAGTGTGTGTGTGTGTGTGTGTGTGTGAGAGAGAGAGAGAGAGAGAGAGAGAGAGAGAGAGAGAGAGAGAGAGAGAGAGAGAGAGAGAGAGAGAGGCTACACCATAACACTTCTGTGGTCCTGCTCTTGCCTCCTCTCAAGCCCAGTGGCTCTGGAGTAGGAGACATTCTCCCAGTGGCTCTGGAGTAGGAGACATTCTCCCAGTGGCTCTGGAGTAGGAGACATTCTCCCAGTGGATATTTGATAATGTTTGTAGATGTTCTTTTACGAGTAGTAGGTGCTGCTGGAGTCCTGTGGATAGACATTAGTGGGTAGGTGAGTTTCCTACAAGCCACACCTACTTTTACCTGTGTCCACTTTGGGTCATAGCTCTAGGGCCTTGGCTTTTAACATCCTATTTAGCAATATGAAGTCCTGTTAGTACATCCATGGAACAATTTTTGATGACATTTTATCACAGTATTCTATTAAAAAAATCTTATTATAAGTGGAAGCCTTCTTAGAAAAAGTATATATCACTATATTTTATTGGAGTCCTCCTTCCAATATAGGAAACTGAAATGGAGGAATCTCTTGCACAGTCTGGGTGTCCCCCAGCTCTCCCTGCTACCTTGACTTCCTGGAGTGTCCTAGGCTGATAGATGATTTGACAGGCAGCAAGTTTTTTTTTTTTTTTTTCTTTTTTTTTCCACTCTTTGATTAAATCACTAAATCAGTGTTTTAGTGTGAGCTAGACTTAATGGACACAGGGACAGAAATGACCTCTTGGTGTTGGTTCTGGTATCTCTGCAGTCCCAGCCTTAGGAAGCCTTTTGATTGCGAGCTCCAGTGGCTGTGGGTAGGGCATCGTGTCATAAATTAGAAAATGGGAGGAAGGCTGCCATTGGTCAAAGCACTATTAGGGAGAATTCATCCTATAATTTCTAATTTTATATTTTAAAATCTGTTTTCTGTATCTCAAACAGAGGGTCTACAAGAACCTATTAAGGTCAGTGCCCTGGTTAGTTTTGTCAATTTGCCAGACCTGGGAAGAAGAGGAAACCTCAGTTGTAGGATTGCCTGCATCAGATTGGCCTGGGGATATGGGGTGCATTCCCTTAATGGGTAATTGAAGTAGGAGGACCCAGCTCTCTGAGGGTGGTGCCATCCCTCAGCAGTTGGAACAGGGCTATAGGGGGAAGGGAGCTGGGCAAGCCAAAGGAAGCAATCGGGGAGCTGTGTTTCACTTTGGTCTCTACTTCAGTTCTTGGGTCATATTTCTGTCCAGGCTTCCCTCAGTGATGGACTAAAGTAGAATCTTTCTTCCCCAATTTGCTATTTGTCAGTGTTTTTTTTTCACAGCAACGGAAAAACAAACTAGAACAAGCTTATGGGGATATTGGAAAGGCTAGATGTGCAGACTTTGCATTGAGTCTTTAGCAGTTACTCCTACAGACTTGGTTAAATTCCACTGGGACTTCAGGAGACTTCCTATCTGTGCCCTTCACTGATCTGGATTCTGCTGCCTAAAATACTACCCAGGCATTAGGAAGGCATCCCAGTGACTCCACCCATGAGATTGGTGCTGGTGTCTGGATTCTAGAATACAGAATTAGTTCCTGCCTCTGACCTTGTCTGTTCCTGTCTTTCTTGCTGACTTCCTCTGCCTGCCTCCACGCCCACTGTGAGAGGCTGGCCCTGGAATTCTGCTGGCTGATCCTCCCTATGTTTCTGGCTGCATTAACAAGAAGAAATGGCTGAAGGTAGTGGGAAGGAATCGCAGGGTGAGGTCTGCGGCAGCATCGCTGACAGCTATTTTCAGAATGCAAGGGTTTGGTTTTTGGTATTTGAATTGATATTTAGATTTCAGTAATTATACTTTGTTGTGACATGAAAAGTCATTTTGTGACTTTAGAATCACATGGATGGCTATTTGACAACAGAGATCCAGGTATAGACAACAGAACATACCCACCATGGAACTCAGCACAGAGCTTTGACAGGCAAATCTATGCTTAAGTTTTGAGACAGTTAATGGAGAAAGTTTTGGGAAAAAGTAAAGTCTGAAGTGGAAGTAAGTAATGGAGATTTCATGTCCCCTCATTCTCCCCTTTTTAATGACCATGGAGAGTGTAGCAGAGCTTTTCTCTAACTGCAGTTATACAATGTTTGATTTTCAGCTGTTTATTTAATTTTCTACTGTGTGTCCATTTTACAGAGTAGCTTCTGTTACATTTTAGTAAGTACATAGCAACTCCAGTTACTTTCCTGAGCAGAAACCAGGGATTACTCAAGAATTTGAGAAGGGTAGAAAGATAACAAAAAAAATTCTGCCTCATTGAGGAAGGAGGGACTTGACTCAGCCTCCAGATGCTCAGGAAACTGAGCGTTCTAAAGCAAACAGCCTTTTGAAATCAAGGCATTGCTAGCCATCAGCAGCCACACACCAGAAATGCTTGCTGTTTTCTCAAGGTTGCTAAGTAGCCAGCCACTGAGCAGCCTCTCCCTGTGTCTGTCCTCAGCTGCTGGTGACTATGATTCCATTCTCAAGGTCTAAGAGATCAGTTTATTTAGATTCCATGTCTGAGTGAAATCATGGGTTTTGTCCTTCTGGGCAAGCTCTTCCAGTTAACTTGATCCTCATTTCCTCAGTGTTGTACATAATTCTTTAACTTTCTGTCTTTTTTAATTCAACACAGGGTTTTTCTGTGTAGTACTGGCTGTCCTGAAACTCACTCTGGAGACCAGGCTGGCCTTGAACTCATGTAGATACACCTGGCTCTGCCTCCTGAATGCTGGGGTTAAGTGTAAGTACCACCACGGGTGGCTCTTTAATTCTTTATGGATGAGTATTCCATTTATTCTCTGTAGCCATTCAGAATGAATTAAAGACTTAACTTTAAGGTTTATATATGTTTGATCTGCTGCCAAGGCAGTTGTGGCTTGTGTGTGTGTGTGTGTGTGTGTGTGTGTGTGTGTGTGTGTGTGTATGCATGTACCTATATGTGTGTGTTTGAAACGATACATTTTAAAACCTGTTTGCTTTTCTTTTTTTTAATTTAAGATTTGTTTGTTTGTACCTGTGTTTACACCTGTATGCCCTGGATGTGGGGTGGGAATGTGCACAGGAGTGTACTTGCCTGCACAGAAAAGACAGTTGTGGATGCCCTGGGGCTGGATGTCAGTGTGAGTCACCAGTGTGGGTGCTAGGTTCTTCATAGGAGCTGGAAGCATCCATAAGCACTTCAGTGAGTCTGGGTTTGTTTTCATGATATGTGTCAGTGAGTGCAGGCTTTCCATCTGCACTCATGTTCTAAAATGCTCACGCAAGAAATGACAGCGCTCTACTAAGAAGTGCCAACTAGAATCAGTAAAGCCTGATTAATATAAATATTGGGTCTTTACTTAAAATTGTGTTTCTTTCAATGAAATGGATTTCTGTAACTGAAACTACAGCTAAGAGTAGATTAAATTTGTCTGTGATCCCACTATCAAGTAATGAGCAAAATATTGTGATGGTTTTTCCTTCATGTGTTTTCTTTGCAGTATCCAGTATATCCATGTTGACCAGCATTTATTTCCTACAGAATTTATTTGCTTTCAGGTTATGGTTTTATAGTAATACTTTGGTATCTGTGCTGAGGTTTCTTCAGACTGCCTATGTTACTGCCCATAGTTGAACAAATGCATTATTTAGTATGATGTATTAATACAAATTATTTTATAGTGATATTATTGAAATTACATTTTGGATTCCATCGTTATTTACTTGCATGTAATTTGCAAGAGAAACATGTGTTGTGGAATGTGGACTGTTTTTGTCGTGTGTCATGTATCAAAGTGCATAACACAGAGCTGAGTGGATTGTCACCTGTCCCTCACTCTTGCATTGAATCATGGCAGTTCTGCTGATACCGCTACTGATTTATTTCTTAAATTAGTAATTATTTTAATTTCTTGCTATTTTTTTTCCGGGAGATGTCATATCATTTTACTGGAATACACAATCTAGTTTAGTGGAGGAAGCACAGTAAAGAATTTATATCAGTGAATGTAAATCCCAAGAAGAGAGAGAGAGAGTTACCCAGTGTAAGAATGATGGGGTTGAAAAATAACATTTTAGGTCTCTTCATGGCTTTCTTCCATATTTGTGTTCTAGGAAGACTGGGGGATGCATGGTCTTTGGGAGAGGAGGTTTGCAGCAGCAGAGCTTAAGTACAGCTTCCTGAGTCTAGGGTGTATTTACAGAGTAGCCAGATCTGCTGGCTTGCAGTGGGTGGAGCTAGGAATTCAGTCTCCAGGGTTCAGTGGTTAAGAGCATTCCAGTGGTCCTGAGTTCAATTCTCAACAACCACATGGTGGTTCACAGCCATCTATAGTGGGGTCTGGTATATTCTCCTGGCATGTGGTACATATATAGATAGAGCACCATATACATAAAATAAATCTTAAAAAAGCAAAAGTTCAGGTGTACAGACAGGTAGGGAAGGAACACAGTGGCAAAAGGTCTGGACTTTACTGAAAACGAGAAAAACTGTTGAACTTTTCTGAGGTGAAAGAGAAGATTTATGTGACTTGGCAGGCCAGCTCCTCTGATGACAGTGTAAAGAACAGATTGATGAGGTCTGGAGTGATTGCTGTAAGGGCCTTTAGAATATGGGTGTTGGTGATCAAGGGAGGAGATGATGGTGTCAGCGCAGGAGAGGGGGCCACATTATAGAATTTGCAGGCAGATTGCGCATGAACATGAGAGAAGATAGGATATAAAACATCTCTGCAGTTTACCCATAAATGACAGGTTAAATGTTTAAATTTGCTTTATTTGTTACAAAGTAAAAATGCACCATGTTGTTCTTTTGATACAACGATTGCCTAAGAAACACGAACACAAGATTGCACATGTTGTTTATTGAGAGAAGGGAGAGAAAAGGGGGGTAGCTGGTGGCCAACCAAAAGCAGGAGATAGAGAGGGGGGGAGGAAAGACAAAGAAAGAGCAGAGAGAGAGGGGGCTAAAGAGAAAGAACAAGGGAGAGAGGGCAAGAGAGGGGGCAGCGCGCTTGGCGCACTTGCTTTAAAGGGGGGCTTGCGCAGCCAGGTAAAGCTTGAGCAGCCGGGTAAAGCCTGATGTAGAGATGACATGGCCATTAGTGTCCCGCCCATCGTCGGGGGCGGGGTCAGCAGACTGCTGGTTCCCAACACACTATGCCTGCTCTAATTTATATTCCAATGTGGAGATAGACTAGAACTTTCTTAGAAGGTTTGGTGACCATTGTACTTTTGCTAATCACTTACTAAAGTGTATAGACTTTTTGTCCCAATGATGTTACCTAAGGGCTTAATTTAGTGATGTGCTAAAGTTGAAAAATTGGCTGTTGAAACAGAGATTCTCCAAATGTCTGGGAGTGTAAAGCTGCAGGGAGATCTGGAACAGCTGCTGTGGGTCACTGATCCCATGAGGTTAGGACACAGCATTATGCAGAACTTTTAGTTTTAGTACTGAGAAATTAGGTTCCCTGGAAGCTCTTACAGTCACAGCAAGGCAATGGAAATAAAGGGGTGGGGGGAGGGGCTGGCTCCAGGGCTCTGAGATCACTGCTGAGGTTCCCTTGAGGTCTACTCCAGTGTGATTAGCATATTTGATTTGATGCACATTGAGCACACATGCTCACTGGCTGATGCTCCTCCCCCCATACTCCATTGTAGTACGGGCTTCTGCTCCCAGAAAGTGCTTTCCTCCTATCCCACTGTCCCTTTAGTTCTTGGGGGTGAGTTTTCAGTGCCAGACAATCTTTCCTACTAAGCACACACAGCTCATGCAATTTTAAAATGTGTTTAGAGGTGATATTGGTAAGTGTTAGTCTTAGTTTTCAGGAAAGGATGAAAGGGCCGGAAAAGCGACTGAAAGGAAGCTAGAAGAAAACAATAGTCTAAGAGACATCAGTGGAGAGCGGATGAATGCAGCTGGATAGTGAACTTGGCACTAGTCAGCTTTGCTAAAAAGCAAGGGGATTTATTGCATTACATAATTTTATACTTAGTGAAGGAGGGAAAGCTCTTGTTCTTCACACCGACCCCTTCCCCTCAGTGCCTGCGATAAAATACTATGGTGAAAGCAGCTTAGGGAGAAAAGGTTTATCCAGGTACAGCTCCTTTGGTAGAGATGTCACATAGCTTGAGGGATCCAGTCACATTGTGTTCACAGCCAGGAAGCAAAGTATGGTAAATTCTTTTTTGCATAGTCCAGGCTCCCAGGTCAGGAGATGGTGCTGTTCATACTGGGTGGGTCTTCCTACCTCAGTTAGCCTAGTCATCTCTGAGGTGGTTCTGGAACTTATCACATGGTAGGGGCCATCACACTATTCCTAATGCTTCAGGTAGTATTTTTCCTTGGTGTACAGAAATTGGTGGAAAGAGTCAGTTCATGGGTAGAGAGATGCTTAGCAGAGGTCTTGAGATCAATTCCAACATCAAAATATTCACATCTGCCTGTAACACCAACTCTAGGGATAGCCGATACTCTGGCTATGTGGACACCTGCACCCAAATGCACATACCTCACCCCTGTTAAAAATAAAAATGCATCTTAAAAAGAATGCACATTTAATGATGTGCATTAAATAATACCTGGGAAATTCGGTTACAGTATGTTTAAAAGTATTTTCAAAGGTATAATTTAAAAATTCTGAGGGACTGGAGAGATAGCTCAGCAGTTATGGGAACAGTAATTATTCTTACAGAGGACCCCTGGTTTGATTTCCAGCTCCCTCTCAATGGATCACAACCATCTGTACCTTCCAGTCCTAGGGGATGAGACTTCTTCCTTTGAGCACCAGACAAACACGTGGTACACTTACATATATGCAGGCAAAACACGCTCAGTTCTCCAGCTTCCACATAAAACCCATGTGTAACACTGACTCTGGCAAGCAAAGATAGGTACACACACACACACACACACACACACACACACACACACACACACACACACACACGAGTTGTTAAAGCTTTGCTACTACTTTCCGACAGCAACATTTGATCATTGATAAGACAAAGGAAGTTGTTATCTTCCCTCCATCTCTGTAAGAGCAGGAATGACAAAGGCAGTCTGACCCTGGAACATCATTTACTACTGGTTTACATTTCCCTGCAAATACATTTCTTCACCTGGTAAATTCTTTTCTTTTCTTCAGGTCCCACTGTTAGTATAAGTTCCTTAGAACTATTTCCTAACCTTCTAGTTTAATTCTATATTAAAGTCTCTTATATTTTAAAAAATTCTTTGCTCATTCATCACAGGTGACAGGAAACCTTAGTTTTTTGTAGGCAGTTACTTACTGTGTTTTGTCTTCGCTATGCCTAAGTTAAATGGAGTCAGGAACCACACTTTCAAAGTAAATCTATGAAGGACACCTCTCTGAACTCAAGAGTTTTTCAATTGTTAGTTTTTATTCTTCTAAACTTTAGTAATTCTTGGTTTCCTGTTGCATCTCTGGATGAATTGGCAGCTGTTTCAAAGTGAACAATGAAAACTTTTAAAAAGAAAAAAAAAGAAAGAAAAGAAAATGAAACAAGTAATCATAATTTGTAGGACCCTAATGCGGAGGGGAGCCTGGGCTTAAGTCTGCAGTCTGGGAGCCAGACTTGGCTCTAAGTATGAGAGCATCTTTCCCTTAAAAATTCCAAGAGTCTTGCTACCCTGCTGCTCCTTTGCTATGCATGAGTTTTTTCTCTGACCATACAGGAAACAGAAAATAAAAGTAGCCTCAAGATTCTAAATTACTCGTTCATTTAGGATGTGTTCTAAGTTTAAAACAGTCTTCAGATGTTCATGAAGCCTTCATAATTATTCCCCACAGGAGGATGAACCTGCTGTAGAGTGCTACGTGGAGGATGTTCTCTTTTCTTCAGTTATTACTTATTTTCCTTTGGCAAGGGAATCTCTAGATAGCCTGTTTGTGTCTCTGTTTCCCCAGAAGTTTGGGATTTTTTCCCATGCCTTTCACTAGATACCATGGAAGCATGAGATCATTTTCATTGCTGCAGTCTGGAAGTCTTTTGGGTCAGTCTGACTTTTTTTTTGATGATGTTGATGATTGATGATGATGATGATGGTGATGATGATGAAGCTCCCTATGCTTAAATCCCTTTTTCATAGGAAGAGGTATACACAGTTTGAACAAGTTGCAAGGTAAATCTCTAAAGACCATATGTTGGTGGTTTAGTATGGGTGAAAATATGAATCACAAATATTTTAACAGAGTTAACTCTATTACCTGGTCATGCCTTAAATCCAGCTAGTATCTATATGGCTTTTAATTAAAGACTATAGCATGAGCTTTACACATCTCAGTATAAAATACTTTTTAAAAATCATGCAGGGATAGGTATGTGAAGAGGCATGCTACATAGCTGGTGGTATCAGATAACCTGACCCTTCAGATATTAAAATAACAACTAAGAAGTTAAAGATACAGGGCCAGGAATTGTAGCTGACTGGTAGACCAGTTGCCTACTATATGCAAAGTCCTGAGTTCAATCCTCACTATCACACACAAAAAAGCAACATAAGAAAAAAATAAATGGATAACAAAAGTGTGTGAAAAATGATCTGGGGCTCTTTTCATAAGGTAACAAGAAGTCACTGAGAAGTTATATTTTTCATATACCTTTTCTAGTTACAGTATGATGGACAGGGAGTTCTGCTAAATAGTGGGAATGTGCTGTAACAAGAAAATGCTGAGTAATTTATGAATTTGTGAAGCTTTCTGTTCCTATTTTAATCCATATTGTATGTCCATCTAAAGAAAAGCACACACACACACACACAAAACATAGTTTAATCTGGATTGCTTGTCCCATTTAGCTCTAAATGAAATTATTGTGAGTTTTCTTTGTGAGGAATCTTGGAATCAAGACATTCCAGGCACACTGGGAGAGAGGTCACTGATTCTGAGGTCATAATCAGTGCTAATACTGCCTCTTGGCTGCAGAAGTCAGACATGGATGAGCAATAGCATGAACCTTTACAGCATTGGGCTGACCCTGTATTGTAAGAGATATTTGGAGTGCTTGCAATTCTGAGGATGCTTGTTAGAAACTGGTTACATAGGATATTGGCTGAGCTCTCCAACAAGAGTGGGGGATGTCTTCTTTTCCTGCCCCACAAGAGCCTTATGTGAATTGCTGGGCCGCTCAGATACTCTGCTGTCTGAGCAGTGATCCTGGGCATCCTGTGCTGTGTGGATTATACACGGAGGTTCGATTGCATTCAAAGAGCTATTTTACAAACATATACTTTAAATGTGTGTCATCTTTGTGACGAATTAATGCCTTGCTGTGTTCTTCTGGAGCGATCTTAGTGTTTGAACAGATATATGGCCTGCCATTTGTTTCTCATTTATTGTTGCAAGAAACTAATTAAATATGACTGCATGGATAACAGGGTAAGAATGAAGGGACCAGGGAAAAGAAGGCTGGTCAGATGAACGTTTCACTGCAAAGGTTCTTATCAGTGTTTTTTGCCAACAGGACATTCTTTCCCAGTCGAGTTTCAATGTATATATTCCAAACCTTTTAAAATTTGTCTTAGTAATTATTTAAAAAGATAGGTTTGCATAGGCATGCGCACCAGTGGCTTGTTTAGTTCACAAACTAGTTTAAAATGAGGAGACATCTCTGCATACTGTTTGCTCATGTCTGGTGAAATTCTAACTAATGTGGAGTGTAGAAAGCTTTTCGTGTTGGGGTGAGCTCGGTACCACTGTTCACAAAGGGTAGTAAAACCCACAGGAGCACATTTATGTTTATTGCTAGTTCATGATTCTCCTAGGAACAAGCAAATATCAACACAAGAGAAGCTATTCCTGCAATGTTCCATTCCAAGAAGGAGAATGTGACGTTTAAATTTTTTTAGGATCTACACTGTCACTGTAAATACTTTTAATTTAGACATTTTCTTCCCATTTCACCTGTGCAGTAAACTTGTGTTCTGGTCAAGTCATCTTAAATAATTTGGGGTTCCTTCTTCCCTCCTTTGCTCACAAACTCAATTTAATACATCAGTTAGACTGTTGAATTATTTAAAACACACAAATTAGTTGCTTTTCACATCCTTCACTGCTATTCATTGGTTCTGATCATGATCTCTAACATAGTGTTCTTAAAGACTCTCTCCTAGCCAATGGTGCCTGAATTTATCGTGGCTTCTTTCAATGAAGCCAAGTCATCCTGTCAGATGATGCGAAAGCCCACTTGCATAGCAAGCATTAAGAGCATGGTATCCAGAGTCAGGTTGTCTGGGCCCAAATCTGGGATTCTGTTACTTCTGGTACATTTTATTTAGGGCAATGTAATTGATGTAAGAGAGAGAGAGAGAGAGAGAGAGAATGAGTAGTTGGATTTAATGAGTAGGAGGTAAACATTGTTAATATTGCTATTATACTAACCTTGGCAACTCTTATGTTATCTCTTTCCTGCAAATTCTTATAACTTCTCATGTCAAGGTTAAGGTCTTCATTGACCTGTGAGGCCCTCTGCAGTTCAGGAGCAGTTCAGAGTTTTGCATCTTCTCTTGCTTTGATGTCTTCTGGCCATATGCATGCCTGTCTTGCCTGTCTTGCTCTTCCCCAGACTAGACACCATGGCATACTTTGTATTTATTGTTTCTTCTTACTAGGAAACTTCCCCATGTTGTCTGTAATGTTCACTGCCTTAGCATCAGACCCCTCTCAATGTGCCATGTGTGTGACTCAGAATTACAGAAGCCATGACTCCTGATGTTTCCTCTCCATGTCCCATAGAGCAGAAAGTTAGCTGAAATACTGTGCTTTGTGTTTGCCCCTTGGCAGGAGAGGTTGTTTTCTCTTTTTCTCCGTCTGAAATACCGAGCCTTTAGGACACTGTCTGCCACATGACAGAATACAACACACGTTAAAGAGGCTGGTCAAATTCTGGCATCTTCAGTATGTGTATTCCTCACTTGGAAACCTTTCAGAACAGCATTCCCCCACTTCCTGCACCCCACACGGGACCTGGTACTTCTCAGAGCTCTGCATGGTTTGTCTCATCTTCCAGGTGCCTTTTCTCTCAGCAATGCATTTAACCATTTCTTTTCTTTTTGAATGCAGAAGATGAGATTCTCTTGCCTCTATTTCTTATTATCTAAATCTTACCACCTACATTTATTTCTTCTGTGGAATAATCTGGAATATTCTTCGGTTCCTCTTCCTCTGTCTTGTTGCATCTCATTGGGGATATTTGCTGGCAAACCTAGGTCAGCATATGTATAATGTAATTCCCATTCAGCTTCATCAGTATCTTCTGGTGCACAGACATTCATTCCTCAGCAGTTTCTTGTATACATTAATTGAGGAGCATCATGACCCAACCTCTGTTTAGGCTTTGGGTAGTTCTGCCACATACCAATGTCTGTGAACCAGTTGACAAGGGCATTATCAAGTGATGGAGCAGACTGGCCATACCTGAGATCATTGAACCAGTTGGTAAATTATTATTACTAGCATTGAATTATCAGGTCTCACTAGTCTCCAGGAATAGAAAAGCCAAGTGGGAAGGTGGGCCCAGAATACAATGTTTCAAGAAAGAATAACATGGTCATTTCTCTGAATGTATGAGAACCTGGAAAATGCCCTGCCAGACAAAGGACAGTCAAGGAGATGAAAATCTGTCAGTGTTTACATCTGTGGTTTAGACTGTCTTTGAGCACATTTTGGATAATAGGTGGTTAGCTGCCTCACTTCCTGTGGGCTTCGACGTGGGCAGATTTTGAGATTGGTAAGCCATGCTAAGGCTAAATATAGCATCCATGGCCTCTTGTGATGGGGGAGTACCTTAGGTTCTAGCTTCAAGACTGAAATATGACAAAAGTACTGGTGACTAATGGGAAAAAGTAAAAGAAAAAGACGAACTTTGTAGAAGAACTTAAAACTGAAAAGCAAATAGACCAAGGGTGGTGTGCTCTTCAGGATAAGGCTAAGCAAGTATCAAGTGTGATGATACTTTTTAGGGACAAGTTACACATATATCACTAAAGTCAGTGAAGTGTCTTCTGAGAACTACACATAAAATTAATATTATACTTGAAGGCAGGCTATGGTTGCTATGTATCCTTGTATCTCTTTGTTACCTGAATAATAGATTGAAATAAAATACTTTGACCTTTTGTTTATGACTAGTCATTTACTAAACATATATATTTACTGAATGATACTAAACACTTTGATTTCCCTCTCAATTTATAATGAGGATAAATTATACTTCTTGAACATTGCTGTTGCTTTTTAGCCTGCTGTAAGTTAAGATGTGTACTTCCTAAACCATACCATTCCTTCCTCATAGGATCACAAGTAAGTATGGCATCCTTTCCTTGCCAAGCTGCATATTTTTTCTCCTTTTGCTTTGCATTCTCACTGTAAACCTGACAAAAAGCAATCAGTAGCAACCATGCCACAGACTGAGTTGTATGCTGTCATGAATTTTACCCTGCCAAATAAATAAGCTCATTGCTTCAGAGTTTAGCTTCATTCAGATTTTCAAGCAGAACATAGGATATAACCAGAGTGGCCTCAAGCCTAATTTCCAGGAGTCTTTGTCACTGCCTGAATCCTCATGAGCACGATCTTTACTGTCCATGTTTCTATATCCATTCCACAGCACTGTGGATTTTCAGGGTCTGCTCTGGAAAGTCTCCCCCAAAGCTATTCCAAAGGACTGTGAACTGTGTGGTCAGGTTCATCACCCTGTTCTCTATACCAGTTTTCTGACTCAATTCTCTCGTTGTTGGCAACGTGCCATTCACATGCAACTTAAGGGAGGCTTGCATTATGCCAGCTGGGCTTTCAGAGGACTTCTGTCCCTCATGATGGAGATGGGAGGACTGCACCAGTGTAATGGCTAAGTAAGTTATAGCTTAAATAAACAATATAATACGCTTATGTTCCACTTGTAAACAGCTCAGATGCATGCACAACCTATAAAAGGAAATGTGAATTAGCATGTAGATTGTGCTCATGTATAAGAATATGAAATACCCACTTGTGTGGGATTGGGATCTAGATGCAGGCAGAAGAACCAGTTTCTTTACTGTCTTGAATGGGAGCCACTCAAATGTTTGAAAAGATATTTTTAATTTCATCATTATAAAAGCTAAATTATGAAGAGGGAAGTGGCAGTCATATATCAGTATCTATATAATATTTTATGTATTTTGAAAAACTTGTGCATGAGTGTTTTGCCTAAACTTGTGTCTGTGCATCACTTTGAGCCTGGTATCCAAGATTCTAGAAGAGGGTGTCAGATTTGCTGGAACTGGAGTTGCAGATGGTTGTGAGCCCCACCATGTGGGTGCTTAGAATCCAGTCTGTGCTCTTAGGAGCCAGCCTCTTCACAACTGAACCATTGCTCCAGGCCTTTGTATATATATATTAAAAATCTTTGACTTGGTACAGTGAAGATAGTGTGTTTATCCTTTCTGAAACACTCCAAAAACAGCTAACTTTTTCAGTAAGGTGAGAGTGTGATGCTTGGTACTATAGCATACAGATGATTTTTGTGATGACTGTAGTAATTCCCTGAAGCATCAATCTGTAATAATGGCATTAAGAGTCATTTGGGAGTCACCCTTTTAGCCCAAAATTATCATCTAATACGCTAGTCCATATTTTTAGTGATTTTTTTTTTTAACATGGCAGCTTCTTCTGAATAATGCTAATTTAAGTAACAGGAAGGTGTTACTTGACAGTGAAAACCTTACAGACAGTGTGGGGCTGAGCTGCTGCTTAATTTAATGGACTTGTTTATACCTAAAGGTAGACAGGGCAGCTATCATCACCTGTTTCTTTTTCTTAGGCTTATTGTGTTAGGAATTGAAGTCAGTCCTTGAGCATGCTAACTAAGCTAACTAAGAGCCAAGAAACAACATTCCCAGTCTGACAGGTCAGCCCTTTAAAAATAATTCTGCAGTGTTCTCATAGAGTAGAATCACAGGGCAGAAGAAACAGCTATCCCATTGTAACTGAAGATGCTAAGTGAAATTTAGGACATTTGCATTAGATTTCAGCATCACATGTTTCTTTTTAAGTTAGAATATTCTATTAGAACATGGGTCTCTTAGGTCCAGCACAGCTGAATGTCACCTTTGCTGGAGGGCGGTCCTTACAAGTGTGTAAGATGGTGGGGGATATGTTATCTATGGCTCTTTTGTCCTGGTCCCTAAGTAGTGTCCTTTGTTCATGAGCATAGGGAATATTTTTAGTGCTTGCATAAAATACACAATAAACAGTACAGGTCAAATGTGGTCCAGTTTTAGGAAGGCTCTGATGAGGCATTTGACCTTCAGATGGGTCACTCCGCTCTGCTAGAAGGAAGTTCTCTTCTCTGGTACATCTTACCATCTTGGAGACTGTTGATGCCTCTGAAGTCTTGGACAGGTGTTTGACAGTTCCTTGTTTTGTGGACATTAGAATTAAATCTAGTGTTAATATTTTATGATGTTTGGAGATATCAAATATGCTATCATAAATTCTGAAAAAAATGCATTGTATTTGTTGTATCTAAGGGACAGGACACACAGTCAAGACTTCCTTATGTAGCTTACCAGTGTCTTGTACTTTGCACACCTGGGAAGGAGCAGACAGATGCCACCTGCCTTGTTAACATGGCTATTTTCTTTGCCTGCTTTGGCATGTATTATTTTTTAGCCTGTGCTCAAGTTCCTGAGGTTTTGTGTTTTGCTTGTTTGTTTTCATTTAAAACATTAAATTTGGTTTTACTTGCTTGAATTACAGCCTCCTTTAGCATGATCATCATTCTGTGGTGTCTGAATTTTGTTTCACATTATAAACTCCAGAAGGAAGTTTTTGGATCTCTGTATCTAGTTTTTGGCTGCTATCTAATTCTTGTGTAATTTTTTTTTTCATGTTTCTGGGAAGGGATTACTATGGATGTGGGGGCGTGAATCCCCTTCATTTCTCTTCCTGTTGTTTAACACATTGAGTGAGGTGGGCTCTTTCACCATTCAAGTCTGAGTAATTGAAGAGAAGCAGAGGCGTGGGCCTAGCGGAATGGTGAGGGAGTATGGGATGCTGGTGAGGTGTCCTTAAAAGGAATTCTGAATGAAGGGCATTTTGTACAGATCAAATAATCAAAGTGCCTCATGTTTTATTAATCTTTTTCTTAAGCTACGAGTATTGTTGGAACAAGGGCATGGATTAATCCCAAACTTGATTTCTGTGATTAGTGGTTTTTATCATTGATATAAAGTATTGGCCAATAATATTTTATATAAAAATTACATCTCATAGTATGATAGAGTTTTATAGTTTCAATCTTGACCTATAATCACTTTTAGTATAATATACTAATTTTGATTTTATTTGCAATATAATCTACTTGCATACTTGAAAATGTCTTTAAGCTTTCATAGGTTTGTGTAAGTTAGTCTTCCGGTCACTATAGAAACTTTCATCAGATTGTCTCTTCTGGTACCCGAAGAGTTTATTTGACAGAACTTAGTGCCTTCTGCCTAAGATAGATTATCATGTCGTCTGCCTGCAAAAAGCTGGTGACGGCCATCCTATCATCCACAGTGTGCACACTGCTGTGGCGATCAGCTTATCCTGGTTAGTCTGTGAATTTCCCACGTTTATAGTAAGCAGTGTGTTGAGAAAGAGAAGTGGGTGACAGCTGACTCATATCTACCTAGTAGCACGTCTCTCTACATACTACTACATCATGCTGCTGAGTGTGAAAGTGTAGATGAAAATGTCCCCTTGTCTCCTGTTGTCCTTTTGAACTTATGTTAGGAATTGCTCGTGAGGCCCTTTTGCCCTGAATTTCACAATTTCACAAAATAAAAATTACTCCCTAGCCACCTACACTGCAAAGCCTTTAGTTTGTTAGATTGTTTGTGTGGCTCAGTACTTAGCAACCAAGTGGTATTGTAAGACCTAGGAAAAGATGTTGTTAAGATTGATCTTTTAATTTCTATGTATGTGTTTTTGTGAGTGAGTGCCATGTGTGCAAGTGCTCACTGGGGCCAGAGAAGGCCTCATATCCAAAGCTGGAGGTATCAGCAGTTGTGCTCTTAACCATTGGGTCATGTCTGCAGTCCCCGAAAAAATATAAACTTATACTTCTGTAATTTATATCCAAAATTTATTCTTGAATTGTTTCCTGCCTAGCTGCAGGATCCTTTGAAAGTCTTAATTTTTTCTGTACATTATCTTTTTTTTTTTTTCCTCCATAAGAAGTGGCCTTGTTATTCTGTCATATGGATAATAATTACACTGATAGGAAATGACTATCAGTGGGCATGCTTGTCTTTTGCATGAATTCTGGTTCTGGCATCTATAAGCAGTCTTCCCTGGATTCTGAGTCTTGAAATGATGGTCAGTCATATCCTGTAACTAGCCAGTTGGCTTTGTTGAGGGTTAAGGATTAGCTCTCAGGGATGCAACAGGATGACTGGGGATTCAGCTCTAGTTACCCTCTCATCTCCGAATGGATCAGGGTGGGACAAAGCAGATGCAGCACTTGGAGATCCCTGGAGAGCCATATGTGGGTCCTCCAGTCTGTTCTGGTGAAGTCAAGCAAGACGGGGTTCAGTTTCCCAACAGCCAGCATGTGTGAGACGTTCATAACCTGGGGTAGCCTGGCAGTGACTGAGTGCCCCGTTGTCACTAAGGCACATGATATACTCAAGCTCCTCACCACAATTGCAAAATCAAGCAGAAAATCAGCTGGTCAGCAAAAAAAAAAAAAAAAAAAAAAAAAAAAAAAAAAAAACCATTGGACACGTTAGGTTGATCAGTTCTTCAGAATAGGGTGATCCCTTGGAAATGTTATGGACAACATCTGGGGTCCAAATTTCCAAACACTGCTGAGATTAGCCCTCCAAGCAGCCCTTTCTGAAGGAAGTCTCAGGCTTGCCATTCCTTTTCTGCTCACATGACATTCCAAAGTCTGTTTTCTGCTCTTTGAGTCTTTGCTAAATGAGACCACCCAAAATACTGGAAGCAAATGAATTTTACAGATTAACACTGATGTTGTCCTCCTTGCTCTGCAAATAATGTATTTGGTGGTATTAGCTAAGTCACACATCCTATTTAAATTTAAATGCCAGATAATGGTATGCATTTTGCTGAAAATGATTGTGTACAAATATGCATGTGATATATATATTATCATTTGTCCCTGAATCCACTTGGTCAAAAATGTTTATACATGAAGCATATATATGTATGAAAAGTTTTCTTGTACTCAATTATATGTACATTTTTATGCTTTTATGTGTCAACAGAAAATAAAAATAAATTTAAAGTGTTTATTAATCCATGAACTACTAAATACCATGAAAAACTTGGTGGACTAGTTAATGGTTGAGGACATCATGACTTTTTGGAATGCAGTCTTGTTGGAGAGAATTTGATAATAAATTTTAACTGTTCTAATGAATCTGTAATTGCAGTTTCTGGAGAGTATTGGAAAAGAACTGGGGAGTGTAAAAACAGTATGTGCTCTTAACTGCTGAGTCAACTCTCCTGCACTTAACTTGAGGTCTTGAGTTGGTTTTTGAAAGTTTCTGAGTAGTTCACGTCATCATTTTGTTTACCGTTAATAAGGTCCACTTCTCTTAATAGTGATGCTGAGATGCAGGTGAGAAGGCAGCTGTCTGTGGGTAACAGTAAAATACACCTGCCTTTAAATAGGTTGTGTACATTGAGCATTTGTTATCAGCTGCAGTACAGAAGCAATATGGATCTTCTTAAAGTTCTCGCTGAATGATGAGTCCTATTGAGAATGATAAAATTCTTGTTATTAATTTATATTAGTGACGGTAAACGTAACAATCAGTCCAGTGAAATCTCAGGACTTGTAGTAGTCTTCGGTTTATGTAGAAACATAGTTTAAAATCATTATAGAAAAAGGGTCCTCTAAAAGTATTCTCTTTGTCTTCCTAAGAGCTGGTCCTCTGTTTTAATGTGAACTACAAATAGTGACTTGCCAAATTATTAATCAGTGAAGCCATGTTTGAAATATTAAAAGTGAAATTGATTCCTATTTATTTAGTTTTTGTGTTTACATATGAGTATGCTGTTTCTGTTTGTGTTCATGTGTGTGTGCATGTGAGGGCATAGTCATGCCACAGCTTTCTTGTGTAGAAGCCAGAAGACAGCCTTGGGGTGCTAGTCCTTACCCTTCCACTTTCATTCCGTCAAACCACCCATGCACAGAAAGTAAAACAATAAATAAATCTTGAACATAAGCAAAGTCTGGATGCCATCACCACTGCATATGGCCTGCTGGCCAAGAAGAGCTTCTGCAGTATCTCCTGCCTGTGCCTTGTGTCTCTCCTGTGAGACATGCTGGGATTACAGATCCTTGTGCTGCTGCTGCCCCCATCCTTCCTTGGGTCTAGACATCCAGCTCAGGTACTCTGGCTTGCCCATCTCTCCAGCCCTGGGAAATTTTGTTCTCTAAAAATAATAATGTTAAAATGTCTTTAAGATAACGTTATTCAATATCTTAGTTACTATTCTATTGCTGTGAAGAAACATGACCAAGGCAAATCTTACAAAAGAAAGCATTTAATTAGGGACTCCCCTACAGTTTGAGATAGTCCATAATCATCATGATGGGAAGCAGAAAGTCATGGAGCTGGAGCAGTAGCTGAGAGCTTTACAACTTGATAGTTGGGTAGCAGGGGTGAGGTGGGAGACACCTCCTCTATCAAGGCCAGTCCTTCCCCAACTGTTCCGTGCCCTGGTGACTAAGCCTTCAAATATACACGAGCATGGTGACCATTCTCATTCAAACCACCACGCTCAGATCATCACACCATTAACAGATGGCTTTATTTTATTTGCAACATTTATTTCTTAAATTTTGTAAGATATACTTCTTTTTTTAACCAGAAATCTAAAAATGCATTATTTATTTTGATGGAATTATTTGTCTTTTGGTTTGAATAATGTTTATTTCCATTGTACTTATTTTCTGTAGTAACTTCGTTTTAGAGCTTGAGATGGAGCGTTATCTTAATTTATTAACTGATTCCTATGTTCCATAAATCCTACAGTTAAAGATTGTATATGATTTGGGGTTCATGCAGGACCTTTTCAGTTTTCTTGTATCTCCATGCCTTAGAGAATTAATTAATTAAGTGGGATAGCTTTGTGCTTACAGTGTTGAGATGAGAGTTTGTCTGTTCTACTCTATGACTGCTCCTAATTCTGGAAACAGAAATGCCCCCACTCCTCAGTGCTTGCTGGGGGAAGATGCATCTTTTATGATTTTCCCAACATTCTTTAGCATGATAAATATTATCCATCTATCTACAGTCACTTTTTATTGACATTTGTGAACAGATCCTTATTCTGCCTGCTTCTGTCAAGAAATGCTAGATTAAATTAGAGGAAAGGCCACTATAAAAGGCCACTAGAAGCTACATATTTACTGATGATGTTATTAGCATTGCTGGCTTTTGTTCTGATAAGCAATAAATAAGTGATAGAAATGTGATGACTTTTAAGACATCTAGTATAAGATTTTATGAGAAGGAAGAGAAGTAAGACTTTTTCTACAATCTGCTTTCAATTTGTGAAGTTTATTTTAGACGATAAGGATTAGTCTTGCACTTAGGTCAACCAGTGTCACTGCTGAGTAGATAGGGATGGCTAGGAAGTCACATGAAATTATGCCTTATAGCTGGGATTGTTCCTAGGTAACAGTACACCTGGAAGATGAAGTCATAGCTACAAAAGTTTAATCCTTACAGAAGAAATAGACATCTTGTGAAAAGTTTTCTTCTGGGTTTGAAGTCTCTATTCAGAATCCATTCTCCCTGAGCCACTAACGAACTTTATTTACTGTTAAAATAATAAAATAATTTCTTGCTACATGGCTTCATCATTGGATAACCCACCTGAAATGCCTATTTTTCAACAGTACTTTATATAGAGTTATCTAAATTAACTGATCAAAGGCATTCCCACAAGATAAAGTTTGTAATCTATATTGGATTATGGAATGATAGCATTTAATTTCTTGTTAAGCCTTCTTTTTTATATTTTTACAGATAAATTATTAGTCATAACCGTAGCGACAAAAGAAAATGATGGATTCCACCGATTTATGAATTCAGCCAAGTATTTCAATTATACTGTGAAGGTATGATTTATCTTTCAATCATGGGACTTGTTAGGAGGTTAGAAGGTTTCTTCATTTAAATCTGAAAAACGAGAATAAGATGATATGAGTTCACTTCTATGGGTTAGAGTCAGCTTTTGAAATGTTTGGAATGGTGTGTTAGTGGTAGATGACACTGATGAATTACCACTGGCCCATGAATTAATTTTCTTTTCTCTAGCATTGAGCTTTAATAAATAGTGGGTTACTGTACACATTTCTTTTGACATATTTATGCTATTATTACCATTAACATTTTCCTCAGAATGAATTCTTGATTTCATTTATAGGTTCTTGGTCAAGGGCAAGAGTGGAGAGGTGGTGATGGGATTAACAGTATTGGAGGGGGCCAGAAGGTGAGATTAATGAAAGAAGTCATGGCACAGTACGCCAGTCAGGAGGATCTGGTTATCTTGTTTACTGAATGGTAAGAGAAATAGTCTGTGGGTTTTCTATCTACATTGTTTTACTTTCTTAAATTTAAATTGAATCAGTCTTGTTTTACATGTCAATACCAGTTTCCTCTCCCTCCCCTTCTCCCCTATCCCCCACCTACTCCCTATTCCATTCCCTTTCTGTACCCCAGGGAGGGTGAAGCCTTCCACGGGGGATCTTCAAAGTCTGTCATATCATTTTGAGCAGGGTCTAGGCCCTCCCCTATGTGTCTAGGCTGAGAGAGTATTCCTCTATGTGGAATGGGCTCCCAAAGTCCATTTGTACACTAGGGATAAATCGTGATCCACTACCAGAGGCCGCATAGACTGCCCAGTCCTCCTAAATGACACCCAGGTTCAGGGGTCTGAGTTGATTCTATGCTGGTTTCCCAGCTATAAGATTGGGGTCCATGAGCTCCCCCTTGATTACTTTTAAAGATTGAAATTTATAACTGAAATTTATATGTTGAATTATTTTACTGCAAAGAATCATTATTATAATAAGGATATTTTCCTCAGTTATAACTGGTTTCTTCAATAAATAACCTCTGTTTCTAAGCCACAACTTAAAAGCAATATTATTTTATACTCAATTTTTCATTAACAGAAACTTTTCTTTTATGTAAAATAAATTTATTATGCATGAAAAATCACAATCTGGGCCAATCTTGTAATATATTAAAGATGATGAGTTATAATAAAAAAAAACGAGATAAAAGGTCTAATTTAACATTTTTTGTGAAATTTTAACCTTGAGTTAAAAGTGCAGCAGCGATCATACTTGATACATAATTGAAGGAGACAATCAAACGGGTTCTGAAATAGGTTCTGTTTAACTGTGAACAAAAATACCTTGTAAAGTTACAAATACAAGGTAGACATGAGTCCCTGTGCTGTTAAGAACAAAGAACCTTTCAGGCATAAACTCCTTTGAATTTATTTAGTTTTGAGCTTGAGCCAAAATGCAAAGGGATACACATCCAAAGCATGCAGTCTGCCATTGAGCCATCTCCCTAATCCACAAATGCCATTTTGTGTACTGTCATATTCTCCTAATTCATTTGAAATATCTACAATCTTTTCTTAACTTTAAAAACACCAAGTCGTGTCATATTACAGTTCTGTGTGTTTTTCTTTTTCATTGTTATAGTATTGGTGCTGATCATTCATTTTAAATTACTTTGAATTCACCTCATTTGTGTAGGGAAATTATCTCAAATCTTTTTTTTTTCTAATTTCCAAATGCAAAGACTCATCATTTGCAGATGACAATAAAGGTGGTGGTTCTTCGGCAAAACAATATGTGAGGATGGCCTAAGCTTTGGCATAAAAGTGGAAATAATGATGTCTCAGGGGCATCAACACTTAAAATTTTCATTCCTAGAATTTGTTTTTTTTTTTTTTCAAAACAAAAACTTTGTTTTCTTATATGTACCTTTTATTGCAAGATGAATTGTGATATGATGGCCAGTGTGGAATAGCTTGTGCACTGTGAAGTGTGTACATACATGTATTAAGCACAGAACACAGATTTTTTTTGTGCTCACATCACTGAGTTTGACCCTGACACAAGCAAATTTGGATTTTGATTAGAGGCAGATAATCCATGGACAAACAACCTCATAGAAGCTAGCAATGATGTTTAGGTTCCTGAGCCCCTGAGTTGGGGTAACCTGCTTTTCTCTATGCTTCCCTTCCCAGCTTCCTTTCTTCCATATTTGTAAGATTTAGTCTTGGAGAGTTGGCAGTGTGAAGAGCCCAGCTGTTTCTGACAGACAGGATAGGGACGGTATCAGATACCCATAACCTGGGGCAAATCAGTGTGGTTCAGTTGCATTGTATTTAAGACTCAGCTTGGTGGAAAAGACCTGAATATTTAAGGAAGGTCTGGTTCTCTAGATACTGTCAGGGTCAGTCATATGTCAGTGGACCAGCTAGTTATTCCGGAGAGCACTGCTTTTAAAGCAATATCTGTAGTTTTATGTAGAAAAGCGGGTTTATTTGATGACATCTCCTCCATGGCAGTAGTGACAGCTTAGGTGTGCAGACACATAGGAGCTTGTCATTGATGATGGGCAGTGTTACATTCTATTAGTAAGGAAGAAACAAAATACACCATGGTTCCCGGTTTCTGTGCTGTGTAACTTTTTTTTTTTTTTCAGGAAAGATCGAAATTGTTAGCTGTCTCTTTAAATTTAGTTCACTGTGATCAGTTCATTGGTGTAAATGTGCTAAGAAATTAAGAAGGAAATGGGTGCGTTTTCATTTTTCACACTGTATGTTCTTGTCTGTATTCACTGGCTATAGTGAGTATACTCATGGACATGCAGGCGTGGGGAGAAGCACATGGTCTACAAAGGCTTTGTCAGTGTGTGCTAACTGTGACTGGGTGTGTGTGTATGTGTGTGTGTGTGCCTGTGTGTGTGTGTGTGTGTGTGTGTGGCTGTGCCTCTGTGTGTGTGTGTGTGTGTGTGTGTGCCTGTGTGTGTGTGTGTGTGTGTGTGTGGCTGTGCCTCTGTGTGTGTGTGTGTGTGTGTGTGTGTGTGTGTGTGGCTGTGCCTGTCTGACTGTGTGTCTATGTGTGTTGCAGGTACTAAAGGTTCCATAGAGTTTCATTAGGGTCTATCTCTGGATATCTGGGGGGGGGGGGACTTGAGACACATAGTTTTCAGGTATGGTCCTGCATCTCTTTCCTTTTGTTAGAATGGTTCAGGTGATTATAATTCTTGTTTAATTCTATGCATGTAAAATATTGGATTAGGGAGGAATGACAAGGTTGCAAGAGACTTCTGTGGCTTTTCTGCTAGGCTACTTCTTGTTTAGATGTGATATAATTCATTTATAGGTTGAGTCAGTCATTTGTTCAACAGACATTTACTAAATACCTTTGAGATCGTAAGGGCCTGTACAGATGATAAAGTCGTGAATTCAGCAGATAAAGGAGAAAATGAAGCCTAGTTTAAGAGAGGTTTTTTGTTTTAAATAAAAATTAAATAGATTGAATATTTGGGTGGGTAAGGAGAGGAAAAGGCTAGTGAGAGGTAACTGGAAATAAATGACATTTTTCTGCCCTGTTGGTGTCAGGAGGAGTTGACATTGGAAATGAGCCTTGAAGGCAGATGGCTTGGATCCAGTTAGAAAATACATGTTAAGTAGATGCTCATTATGAAGACACACTTTATCCCACATGAAAGACTTGAAATTAAATTCTGAATATGATAGTATTTGGAGATTGTTTGTGTGAGTGTGATCCATTTAGATTTTATTTCATAGCACATGTTTCCGTCAATAGGTCTTATGTGGCGGAACGTTATTCTGTAACTCAGGGATCTACATTTGCTAGATCTTGTTTGTGACTGCTTTTGTACCAGCCTGGCAGAAAGAAAAATTTTGACAGAGTCTATGTGACCTTCAGAGTACCAAATGTCTTATGCAGGCCAATGTAAATATTTAGTGACTTTTATTTCAGGCACAGCAATTGACTCTGGGGTGTGGTACCTTCAAGAGAGTGGTAGACTCCAAGCAAGAATGAGTATGGCAGGGGGTCGCAGATCTCTTGGAGGGTGCATGTGTAGCCTGTAGGTTGTGTAAATCAGTCTGGGTCATTGTCTTCTGGGAGAGGAACTGAATGGTAGACCTAAGATGGAATCAGTAAGAAAAGGCAAAAGGATTTTGATGGAAGCAGTCATGAAATGGGACGAGTCCAGGATGAATGACGGAATTTCATCCAGTCTGGGTAACTGTGTGGTTGAAGGTACCACAAAAATAACTCATAAAAGGACAAACACTCATAAAAGTCTCAAAGACCTGTTAGAGATAGAACTGCGGCATGTCTGGGTTCAATCTTATGGGTTTTGCAGGACTTAGGGCTATTTACCATACTTAGATGTGGAAACTTTTATTTTATTCTTCATATTTAAATGGACTAAGTTCCTGTGAGAATTATTTTTATGACCTCTGTGCATTTGTCTTTTTGAAAAAATATTTTTTTTTACATTTTTGTGGTTCAAATAATTTTAAGTAGAAAAACTTTCTTCTTTTTGAGAAGTTTTAAATAGGCACAAAGACATTTTCGGAGGAATTTACACAGAAATGACACCTGCTAGAATGAAATGGGAAAAATTTCGCCATACCTTTTTAGCTGTGTGTGGTGGCACCTGCTGGTAATGCCAGCATTTAGGAGGCGAAGACAGTGGATCATGAGTTCAGGGCTGGCCTGAACTTCATAGTGTGTTCTTGGCTTGCCTGGGCTGCGTAACACCTTTTCTCAAAAAGGGAAATATTTTACGTTTTTAGCCAAAGTAACATTCCTACTTGAATTGTATGAAGATATTTTTTTTTCATGCGCATTAAAAGAATTGCATTTTAAAAGTAATGTTTATAAAGTGCTAATTAACATCATACTTTCTCCTTTTATAAGCTGTCAACTTCATTAATAGTCTGAGATATAGTTATGTCTTTGTCCTTCACTAGAGTTTCAAAGGTGAAAGACATTCCTTTCAAAGTGGTAACCATGCTGGGCTCCATGCTGGGGACCAAACCCAGGCTTCCTTTGCCTGAGCCTAATGCTATACTTGGAGTCACACTCCACCCTCACGTGTAACCTTTGAGTATGTGGTGCTACTACTCATTTCTCAGGTTAGGCTAACATCGTGGTTCTTTGACATACCAAGATACTTTTTTTTTTTTCTTTTTTTTTTCTTTTTTTTTTTTTGTATTCAGAAAAAGTCTCGGCCTCCTCTGAGGCTCACTGAATGCCTGACTCAGAGTTTGAGTTTTTGATCTCATCTTTGGTCTTATTTACACACACACACACACACACACACACACCACCAATACCAACAACAACTAGTACTTTGGAATAAAACAAGTATGCTAAAAGTAATAAATAAAAAGTGTATTTGTTTCATATTTTTCTTTTTGTATAACAGGTTAGTTTATTTGTTTAATTTTAAATAAACGCATCGGAAAGTTAATTCTGAGATTTCAGTCAGAATAATTTTATTGGGAATTAGAGCTTGCCGTTTAAAAATGTATCTCTAAAGCTTATTTTAAACACACCCATGCTTGCACTGGCTTGTACTTTGCCCTGCCTTCTCAGCTGTCCCTCCTCCAGTTAACCAGAGGCTGTTGTGTTCGCTAGCACACTTAAAAGTGTGCTAGTAACAGTTAACCAGAGCATTTCTGGTCTCTTACCCTCTGTTTTATAAATGAGAAATTAAACAAGGTTAAATAACTGGTTTGGTACTGATAGCTCGCAGAAAAGCTGGGATCAGCCTGCAACTGGCAGACTTCAGTACATGCTGTCATAGACTTCTCGATTGTGCTCTTAGTAGTGCTAACAGTATCTCTCCTGTGAAAAGGAGTGAAAAGAAAAAAATGTATTCCACTGTGTACTTATGTGTCTGCAATCTTTCTGTGTCAGTCTTCATGAGCAGAAATTTAATTTTTATGTGCAATATTTCATAATGGAAATAAAAGTAACTGATAAAATTTAAATTTTCTAGAATGACTGCAAGTGACAAGAAATTAACTGATTCCAACATTGCTTTTATAGCTGTTATTGTAAAAACAAAAATGGAGGAGGTGTTAAGAGTGGTGGATTATATGAGCAATTTCAGTCCTTGGCTGTTGTGCTGGGAAGATTTCAAGTTTAGTCTGTTCAATAGAGTGAGAGACTCTTGTCTCAAAATAAATTAGTAAATACCAATTTTGTTTAGCAGGACTACAGAATTTAGTTGTGTAATTATTACCTCAGTTTTGAGTCAATTGATCTGTATTTCCTCTGCACTGGCTGCCTGTGCAGAGGAAAGAGCAGAGTGGTGTGGGCAGTGTCCTTTTTAAAGGACGGGACCTGGCGGTCATGCCTCCTTGTTCCTTCACACTGTGCTGGGGAGACTTAGTCATGTGTCCTGTCCTGTTTCACAGTACTTTCTGTACAGGAGGGTCTTGTGCTCAGCTTACACCTGAGAGGTGCACTACTAAAGGGACAGGTACTGTCTCTGCTAAGAGCCTGGTGGAGAACGTAAGCATACTTCAGATATTTTTGGCTTTTAAAAAGTATATCATAGAGATAGGCAATAATGTGTTATATTTTGATAAAATAATACAAATACATTAAACTATAAATTACTAAATCTTACACGTCCATGTCTAATAAATATAGCTGGCGAGCATAGTTGGGGCAGCTATGTGTTTCCTGTCAGGTCCTCGCATTACATCTGAAGTGTTAGCTTCTAAGGAGCCCTTCACAGAACTCAGGATCAAGAGCTTACCCTCATGTTTGCTACCTAAGATAACCATTATCTTGGTGTCCTGCTGGTATTTGACTTTCTGGTATACTGATGTAAAAACAAATACAGGTAAATTTGAGGTTGCAAGTTAATTTTCTGTTAGATTTAATAAGTTATAACTGAACAAATAAAGTCCAGGAGAAAAATTGGTAAAAACATTAGACCTTAAACTATATTATTTATTTTTACCTTGATTCAAATCTATGGGGCTTTAAAGATGAACTTGTCTGATTGAAATTTCATATTACATAGTATGTCAGTTATTAAATGCTCATTGATGGCAATGTGAGACATTTGTCAAAACCAGTTTCTCAGAGGTAATAATGGATTGGTACACATGTCACTGAAATATATGACTACTAAGATGGAAACATTTGTAAGTGTTTATGCCTGTGCCTACAATTTATATAACTTGTAACATTTGCACTCTTACAATTTTTATTTTGAAATAAGTTATCTATTATAATGAAAGCTATCACATATTTGTATTTCATTTGTCAATGTTAAGTAAAACCAGAATCAAACATAAATAGTTCGTTTAATGTGAATTGGAAGGTTGTTTTCCGGTGTTCTATAAACAGATGTGTTAATCCTATATGGATTCTATAGTCTCATTTTTAGGAACTTTTTTTTTTTTTTTTTTTGTCTTGGTCGTCTGTTTAAATTCTCAACCATGCATTTTAAAGCTTATTTGTTTTGTTTTGTTTTTTTAACAGTTTTGATGTTGTATTTGCTGGTGGGCCCGAAGAAGTCCTTAAAAAGTTTCAGAAGACAAATCACAAAATTGTCTTCGCTGCTGATGCGATTCTGTGGCCAGATAAGCGGCTGGCAGAGAAGTACCCTGTAGTGCATATTGGTAAACGTTACCTGAATTCAGGAGGTATGAACGATGTTGCTATAGACAGAAGGAATCCCAGCCTCACCATGATCATGCTGTTAAACATTCTGAAAGCTCACGTATAGTTTAGAACTAAAAAAGCATTTCCCATGTCTTATCCACATATCTAAGCCATTTGGATGGCTGAACTTCCATGTTGCAAGTGAGAATTCAAGCCTTCTGATTATCATTTATTGAGAGGTTTGGGTCCAGCATATTAAGTTTAGTAAGTTTACTTTGCAAAAGTTCATGCACATGATTGAAAACAGCCACTTGCTAATGTGATTTGTTTTAAAATATATTGTGTTGAGTTACTTATTTTGGCTTTTGTAGCCAATATGTATAGTGTCTGAGTGTATGGAAGTGTTGCATTCTCTATCGAGTCACCACATAATAAATAACAGTGATCACACTCACTGCCTTAATGATTAATGAAAATTTGACCTTGGGCATGTTGTGACTGTAGAACTGTGTTTTCTAGAGCTGTGATTAATGTAAACACATAGATAGAGCCTACGTCTAACCATGTAGGATGGAGGACATGTGAGTTCTGTGTAAGAATAACCTGTGAAAACCCTACTTTTGGTTTCAAATGAGTGAGTTGATTTAGTGTATCAAAGCAAACTAAAAGGGATAGTTGCAGATAGAAACATCAAACATCAAATTAGCCATTTATAGTATGCAGAAGTAGTTCAAACAAGGCTAACTCCATTGTCAGATCACGACTCTCACAGCATCCATCAGAAATTGACTGAGGAAGAAGCAGCAGCAGTGGGTTCCTCAGAGGCCCCCATCAGTGAGCTTCTGGCTTCCTGTTGTGGGATAAAGAACAGTAACAAATGTTGGAAACAGTTTTCCCTAAAGCTGTTCAATTAAACAGGGTGTTTTTTCCATTTTAGAACCAGGGATCAACCTGGCCCAGGACATGGCGTTAGACACACTTGACATAAACATACTTGAATTTGATGCAAGAGAGGACTCCTAGCTGTTCAACAAGCTTAAATAAAACATGTCAATTTACCAATATAATGTATATTATAGCATGGCAGAGAGCTAGGTTAGGTCTAGTTGCAAGCCATGTTAGGAAATGGGTGTTTGAGTGGTTTTTGAATCCACAGTGGATCCTGTGTCACACAGCTCCATAAAAGCATGTGTGGGTTGCAGACATTGCTTAGTCATCTATGGTAATGTAGCTGTTAGCAAGCTAGTCATTTCTCTGTGGTGAGTCAAAGCTCAACATTTACATCTATATATCATTTTAGCAATCCACCCCCACATGATAATTTAGTACTGTTTGAATCATGGACCTCTGAGACCTCCAGCTTAAGTCTGTGCCTTTTTAGAGCCCCCTTCCCTCCATCACAACACATATTGTCTGTGCCTTTGGGACCTCTTGACCCTTGTGTATATTGTATCTGATTGTTTGCCATCACTGAGGGCATTGTTGTATTCAAGTCAGTATCTAGGTTTGGCCATGTTAGTCTGCTGACCTCACTGCCCTGCTACTGAGCTGGTTGTTCACCCTTCTTTCTCCCTTGGAGCCATTGCCCCTGTGTATGGTGTCACTCCTCTACCCTGACTAGCAAGTCCTCCACTACCATAGCTCATTTTACAATTTAGCCCACATTAGAGACTTTTAAAACATAATTTTTAAAAATGTGCAGAGCTTTGGATTAGGTTGTATTTTGTGTCCAATTAATTTTTTTTCTTAGAAATAGCATGTACATGATATACTATAGTAGCCATTCATCTGAACAGTAATATAACCACTGAGGGAAATTTCAGAGGGATGCTCAGTGCTATGGAAATGACAGACATTAGCAGGTATGTGCTTTTGTCAGTAACAGGGAAAGTCCTTGGAGATAAAGCACCAAGCTTCTATCTACAGTTGGGATTATTAATGAGAAGGCAGGGAGCAATGTGTGATTTCAGAAACTGTGAGAGATGTTTACAGGACATGAGTTTTGGCTTAGTAAAAATTCACCATTTAGCTTTAAAATATGTTAATAGAAAAAAAATAAATTATGAATGCATATGAATGTAATTTTATTTCACTGTTGGCTGTAAAAGAAGGGTAAGGAAACATTTTTGTAATAAAATAATGCAAGCCATTGGAAAAACTTATATCAATATTTTTTATTATTGAAGATCATTCATAGTAATTAAAAATTACTGGTTGAATGCTCACTGGTTGTCCAGTTCCTGGTACCCACATTACATCGTCTAACTCACAAGTCATGTAATTCACTTCAAAGGGATCTAACATTGTCGTCTGACCTATGTGAGCACCTGCACACACAAGGCTCACATACAAACAGGCGGGTTTGATCTGTGTGTGGTGAGTGTTGTCTGTCAATGAAGCAGAGCAGTGGGCTGCGTGTCTGAAATTCAGGGGAAGATGTGAAAATGATCCTGTTGTCTCTGTCTTCAGAGATACATGCCGCTGGCAGATTTATCACGTAGGCTCGAAGGCCAAGGGGAACACTCCAATTTTAGACTTCCTTTTTCCAGACAATGACATATAATTTCTAGCCAGAAAAATGGTTTACCAGGCACAGTAAGACTGGTTTCAAGTGATGGAAAACATTCCCCAAATTCCCTAGATAGAAAATTTCTTCAGGGTTTTTGTAGTTGGTGACAACCCACATTCTTTGCCTACATTGGAATCTTGGCGCAGCAGGAGACATTTCGTTCATTCAGAAATAGTGGTTCCTTGTCAGTGGGTTCAAGAAGAGCAATTCACTAGGTTGAGAGGAATTCCATCATACTCTGCTCTGTCCCTAGTTAGCCTTCCCTTAGTAACCTTGCAAAAGTAAGTTCTTAGGGATGCATATTTAAAAGCACTTTTGAGTGTTTTGCTTTGTGTTGTAATTAGTAGTGTTTCTCCATTATAGTATACATATATAAAAGTTGGACCTCTTGACTTTCCAACTTTGTCAGCTTTTCAATGGAGCTAACATTGACAAGCATTTAGGTCTTCGAATCCTGAGCGCTCAGCTGTGTTTGTGTGTTGCAGGCTTTATTGGCTATGCTCCATACATCAGCCATTTGGTCCAGGAGTGGAATCTGCAGGATAATGATGATGATCAGCTCTTTTACACTAAAGTTTACATCGATCCAGTAAAGAGGGTGAGGAACAGCTTGCAATTCCTCTTTTTCTGTTTTGGTTACTTTGATTTTTTTTTTTTTAATGTTTTCCTCAGTGAAGTGGTCATAAACAAAAGAGTTTTGGGAATCTGAATTGCAAATTATTTTTTTGTTATTATCACAGCTGAAATAGTGCAAATCTGTGGAACAAGCAGACTTTTGTCTTCCTTCTTTGGCTATGAGAACTCTTTGTCACTATATCTCTCAGTGGCCAAGTCAAAAATCTTGCCCAGTTTAGGTTCATTAGAGGGGGAAGGTAGATTTAAGACCCTGTTAGTTGCCTTATTATGTGGAAACACACATCAGATGACTAGAAAATTCAGAGCCAGCCTCTACCAATGTGCAGCCTCAGTTGCTGTATACTCAGTGCCAGGGCTCTCAATATCAGAATGAATAGGGTGAGTAAAGTTTCTGAGCCTGGAGACCAAAAGCAATACCAGACAACGATGTCAAATTTGGAGCAGCCGTCAATCATGGAGACATGATAATAAACAGCAGCACTTTCAAAAGTCTACCACTGTACCTGGCAATATTTTGAAATGACATGGATAAGCCCACTCAAAAAGAGTTTGTCACACTGGAATGGACATCTCTGTAAGATTCATTCTTTGGAGGTTGGAGGTGCCTCACCATTGTCCAAGTGGCTGGTATTGAAGATACATTGCAGGACATGGTGCTGTGAAGATAGATCTTATATATTTATAGCCAACTAGAGGACTCAGAATGTTTGTAAAGGGGCTGAGCAAGTGGCTGAATGGGTAAAACACACACCTTGTCAGCTTGAAGACCAAGTTGGGATCCTCAGTACCACATAAGTGCCAAGCAGGCTCACCTGCACTCTCAGTTCTGAGAAACAGGCTGGAGGTCCCTGGAGAAAGCTGGCTGGCTAGATTAGCTGAACTGGTGAGCTCCAGATTTAAATGAGAGACCTTGCCCCATATAAGGTGGAGAGCAATTCAGAAAGATACTCAGTGTCTACTTCTGGCTTCCACAGACATTTATACTCAGGGTTACACACACGCACGCACACACACGCACACACGCACGCACCCCCCCCCCCCATGTACATACTGGCCAAAAAAGGGGGAGCAGAAAAAACAGTGCTTTAGAGTATAAATCATGCAATGAGTAGATAGTGAAATTCCAGAGGTTGTGGCCTGAGATTCTAGGGGCCAGAGACAGCCTTATTTCCTAATGAAAACACTATAATTGATTACAAATAAAATAACTAAAAATAGTAGTGTGTTAAATATGGTAGATGTTTGTCTGTATGTTTATTTTCTCCTTCTTACATATGAAAAGCATGGTGGTGCTTCGCTGCTTCATATGTGGTCTGGAGTTGCATATTTTCAGCATGTTCTCTGTAGCCAGAATGACTACTGGAGGCCCAGTCATCACAACCATAGTCTAGACACATAAAATGCAGAATAGTTTTTTTTTTTTTTTTTTTAAGTACCATTTAAATTTGTGCACACTCCTTAGCTAGCCTTTCAGAAAGGGTCAGGAAGTGCATTTACTTTTCTTTGACAGCATATCATGTAACTGCATGTAACACATAAATGGAATTTCATGCTTTTTCAAATACATGGGCCATGCTGAAAATCTGGGGATTGCTAGAAAAGATCTGCCACAGACTTGATAGAGAAAATTTGTAAAATTGATTTAATTTTCAATTCAGGAAAAGAACAAACTAATTTGAAAACAAAAATGTGTTTAAATAATAGGAAGTAACAGTTTGTGCATCTTAGGTGCACCATAGATGCAACTGTAATGTTTCTTGAACTGTGAGTTCTACACACTGTCACCAGGGAAGCAAGGTCTATGTGTGTGTGTTCCACGGTGTTTGCAGCTGCTGTGGTGTCTGTCTTTAGATCGCTGAATATTTTCATTAATACACTGAACAAGTATTTTGATCTGTAAATTCCCCCAAAGATACATTGATTAATATGACTGTGTTGACTGTTTCTGTTTTCTGTTGTAGTTTTCAATGTTAACCTATTTTCCTTTTTTTTTTTTTTTTTTTTAATTTTTAAGGAAGCTTTTAACATCACGTTGGATCACAAATGCAAAATTTTCCAGGCCCTGAATGGAGCTACAGGTACAGATGCCCATACTTCTACTCACAAAATGCCCGTTTTCAGCATTCTCTCCTGTATTAGACCATTTGAGGCTTTGACCAAGATGGCAACTTTTAAAATGTTAAAAAAAAAAAAAAATCAAATACTGAACTTTACTTGATGTTTCCACATAATCCACAAAAATCCTTTACTAAGAGTACACTCCATCCTACAGAGTGCATATCCACCCTACACACTTAGGCCTATCTGCAGTGTGGGCACATATTTGAGTACATCTGCACACTTGTGAGAACAGCATGTGCTCATAGATGCACACTTATGAATAAACTCCTACAGGGAGCACATGTGCACACCAGCATATGTGAGTAAACTCCTACAGAACATTCTCACTCACGTATGCCCTTATGAGTATATACAAAGAGCATATACACACCAACACACTTGTGAGTACATGTGAAAAGCATGTGTACACACATGAACTTGTGTGAGTATACTCAGAGTATGTGTCCACACTGACACACAAGTGAGTACATTCTAACAGTATGCACTCACACCTACCTACACATGTTAGTGTTTGTGCATAACACCTTCACACTTTTGAGTATATAAACAAAATATGCATATACCTCCATGTATGAGTATACTCACAAAGAATGTATACACACCAGAACATATGTGAGTACACTCTTACAGAGCATATGGGCACACATGTATACTTGTGACTACAAAACCAAGCATATTTTCATACTTGTGAGTGTATATATAGTGTGTGTGCACATGAATATATACTTGCACATGAGTGCACACATAGCATGTATGTATAGATGTACACTTTTAAGTACTGACTCACAAAACATGTGAGTATGCCTGTATACTTACAAGTAAACATACATTGTGTGCACACAACTGCACATTTGTGATTACTCAAGCAGAACTTGTACACACGCTTGCATACTTGTGAGTCCACACACAGAACATGTGCACCCCTGCATATGTGAGTACATCTACATAGCGATTGCCCATGTACATACTTGTGAATATCCTTGATATTGTTATTTATTTAGAAATACACATACTGTGGTATGACACATTAGTGCATTAATCTATATAGTAAATATCAGTATTTTATCTATTAATGCAGGTTATTTTAAAAATTAAGAATATGTTATAATTCTGTCCAGTTCATGTTGCTGTCCATAGAGCAATTAGATAGAAGATATGTAGTGAGGAAAGAAGCTGATATACAAACACAACATCTCTCATGGTACTCTGTATTTTTGAATCTTCACAGAAGGCCATTTGAGAGCTGTACAGCTATCAGATGGCTGGTCAGCTGGGAAAGTCTTGCTTATTCCAGACAATGTGCCTTTACCATACACATACTGCTTGCTGTTTCTAGAATAAGCCTTCAAGGCCAATCTGGGTCCACTTCAGGTGGACAAGTTGTGATAGTGAATCCAGCTGGAACCACACTGCTAGGAAACAGCTCAGGGACCAACCAAGCATTTGACAACCTGGCTTAGTGCTCAGGCATTTAGTTGGAAGTCAGCCTGTGATTGTCCACACTGTCCTTCGATTTTGCTAACTCTTGTCTTGGGGAAGATAGTTTCTATGCATTGAGAAATGAGATTGGGTGTCTTGGAAATCTATAGACCTACAAATGTTCGAAGTTAACAAAAATGTTTCTCTTTTTAACCCAGATGAAGTGGTTTTAAAATTTGAAAATGGTAAAAGCAGAGTGAAGAATACATTTTATGAAACATTGCCAGTGTTAATTAACGGAAACGGGCCCACCAAAGTGAGTAGCTGTGCCCTTTAGTTTGTTGTCTGGTTCTCAGAGTTGGACTATGGAGCAATATGGGAGGGCCATCATCTTTTTAAAAATATTCTTTGAAAAACTTGAGTGTGAACAGTTTATTTACATTGTCTTTTATGCAGTATAGCATCAATTTAAAATAAACCTTTTATTCTATAGATGGATACTTGACTTTAATGTCTACTTTTTTTAGGAACAGTAAAGGCCAGAGGACTGGAAAATAAGCTGTATTCTCCCAATTGTTCAGAGATCTTAGAATAATCACCTGTGTTGCACATAAAAAGAAGTAATTTCTTTGACTAATTTGATTTATAATAACAAGAGTGACCTTATTCCATGCCCCAAAATCATAGTGATTAGTAGAGATGACCTTGATTAATAGCTAGACGGGGTGGGAGTAGGCTCTCTGTGCAGATGATGTCATATTTGGAGCTTGGAAGAGGGTTTGGGAAAATGCTAGCACCCGGTGCTCTGGAGCCCAAGACAGCCTCGCCCCGTAAGCTGTTTTCCACACCTTCCACAGCAGCCAGCAGAGACATTCACAGATGTTATGGGGAAAACAGATGCCCTGATGTATGTGAACTGGGAGGGGATGGGTAATCTCTGCCATGGATGACAAATACAAGGACATTTCCCATCAAAGGTACTGTTTCCCAATATTTTAATTACTCTGGAAACAAAGGGCAGAAGGTGGAAAGTTACAAAATCAAATTTTATCTCTCAAAACTTGAAGTTAGCCACTTTGTACTTTACTCCTTAGGACTATTAACCATTTTCATTTTCATACTCATACCAGAGAATGTAGTACACTAGTTCATGGCATAAATATTGAATTTTTATGGTATTTCTAAGTAGGAAAGTTATCAGCCCTTATATGTTGTGAGGATTTTAAATGTGTCCAGTAATTTCAGAGACTTTTACCTTCCTTTAAAATTATTTTCAAGGATATTCTAATGAAGGTCATGTATTTCATGATTTGTATTCTTTGTGTCCCTTCAAAGTAAATTCTATTAAGGGGCACGTTTTTGTATAATCATTTATTTTATTTTTTTACGTTTTTCAAAACAGGGTTCCTCTGTGTAGCTTTGGACCCAATCCTGACACTCACTCTGTAGATCAGGCTAGCCTCAAACATACAGGGATCGGCCTGTCTCTGCCTCCCGAGTGAGTGCTGGGATTAAAGGTGTGCATCACCACCGCCCAGCCCGTGTCTTATTTTAATGCTCACTTTTGTTATCCGGCAATCAGAAGTACTTCCTGTGTCTTCTTATGAATTTTTCAGTGCCACCATTGTTCCCTATCCCAGTTTGAGAGCATGTCACTCTGTAGTCCTGACTAGCATGACCTCAACTTGTAGAATGCCCTGACTTTGAACTCAAAGAGATCCATCTGCCTTTACCTCTGGAGTTTTGAGATTAAAGGTGTACATGACCATGCTCAAAAATAATGACTCTTGAAATGTTATAATGACTGTCATGACCGTGTCGTTTCTGACTTCTGAGTTACCACATCATCCAAAGCAATTGTCCTTGTGGTACTTGCCTGTGTCTTAGGTTTGCAGAGGGTCAGTGTATCCATGTTTACAGAATCTGGCAGCGCAAGGGCTTTCCTATGCTAATGCATAGCTTCCTGGTTCCCCTACCTTCTAACTGAAGTTTCTGTGCAGTAGAAATACTTGCACAGAACTGGGGAAGGACTCTGGTAAAAGGACTGGGTAGCCCCCTCCTCTGCTGTACTTTAGGGTCTTAAGAAGTTGGAAATGTCTTGTAAGCGCTCCTTTATGTGCTTCCACATCTATCTTTAATATGTTTGCCTTTCTCCATCAAGTACCTTCCTTTTGCCTGTTCGAAAAATAAAACAACAACAAAACATGATTAGCCGGTGGTGGTAGAGGTGGCGGCAAGCCTTTAATCCAAACACCTGGGGAGGGGGAGCAGGTGGAACCCTGCAGGTGCTAGGGCAGACTGGCCTACAAAGCAGTTCCAGGACAGCCCTGAAACCCTGTCGTAAAACAAAAACGAAAACAAACAAGCTAAAAACCATGACTATGTAAGCATAATGAGGATTTGAGTATGTTCTTACAATGGTAATGCTAGTTTACAACAGACACTGTGTGATATCAAGATTGCAGATGTTCTAGTCACTTTGTTACCTTTACCTCTGGAGAATGAATATCTTCTGCAATGTCCCAGTTTCAGAGAGTTTCAAGTTATTTTGAATGCTGAAACGGAATGGTAGTGTGCTTGTTTCTTTTGGTATCTTCCTCACCTTACTGACAATAGTTCAGAACATAAATCACAGTTATACAAAAATGAGATGAATCCCAGTAGATACTGAGAAGAGAGGGGCGGTCAGGGAGGAGGTACCCTGGCAGATGGGTAAGCAGCTTACACTTCCGCTTCTCCTTGGTTCTTGCAGTGACTGTTTTAAAGCCTGGCTGACAGATGTGTCTGTAGAAATGACTTAATGTTCTTGGGTGAAGGAGTGGCCTCACTCTTTGTTTAGTGTGATGTGTTGGTGAGAGATCACATTACTCCTGCCCCATTTACTGCAGGGGTCTGTGCTGAACATTTAAACACATTGATCTTATTACTGCACACAGGATTCATGGTGGTTTGTCTAGATGCCGTTATCTGTTCCTTTAAAACTTTGTTTGGCCTATTTTTTTTTACAGTGGTAATTTCTAATATTATTCTATATATCAAATTATATCAAATAATATGACCTGCAATTTTTATAACTACTTGGAAATTTCTAGTTGTAGTTTGTAGCACTTAATGATTCATCATCTAAAGAAAATTTTGTTTAATGTGTTTATGTTGGTGATACATGTTAATGTGATTAGGGGATTGTACCAGGCACACACAGAATTCTGGGAAACTATTGATTAGATAGTGAGAACTTGGTGCGTATGGACTGCTTCTGTTCATCTGTTTTTTCCTACATTCATTAGATTCTCCTGAATTACTTTGGAAACTATGTTCCCAATTCATGGACACAGGAAAATGGCTGTGCTCTTTGTGACTTTGACACAGTTGACTTGTCTGCAGTAGATGTAAGTGGCATTTGTGTACTTGTATCAAAAATCTACACTGTCATGAAACGCAGTGAAAAAAGGCAAATTGTTCTATAGTTTCCATTGTATATTTGACAACAGATTTATAATGTAAAAAGTACAGTGGCTTAGAAAATCTAGAAGCCTATACTTTTGAATTGTTTTGAAAGCATTAGCAGCTGAAAGTTGACCTCATTTGCCGTAAGTGGACTGAGCACCTACAGCATGCCAGAGAAGGCAGGGCAGCGTTGGCAAAAGCAGAGTCCCCTGAGACATGTGTGACTGTAGAGCGGAAGGGTCCCACAGCACAGAGCACTGGGTTCCCCAAAACCAATGCTTCCTTTCTCATCACTGTCTGAAGGGAGAATAGGAAGTGAATTGTCTACACTTAGTAACTTCTAAAGAGAGCTCTATGTCACTTAAAAATAAGCAGTTTTTTTGGCCAGACTTTGAAGCAACAAACTAAATGTTTCCTATCTGGAAAGAGAGCCAGAACAGTTCTGAATGAATCTGCACCATGGAGATGGTTAAACACTTGTCTTGATGCTTTTTGCAGAAAATGGTGTTGTCCTCTGGAAGGAGAAGCAATTCCTTCTGTTTGGATTTTCCCTTCTAGTTTAAACTTTCTGGTTCAAGGATAAAATACTAGTGTTGAAGTTTTTATTCAGCGTATAAATAATGTTTTTTGAATATAAATAATTTGCTCTGTAACAATGTTTGACTTACAAAATGTGCTAGAAAGGAAAAACAACTTATTCCTAGGTATAATAAAAGTCTGTGGTTTTCAAAACATAGTAGTCATGCAATAGGAACATAGAAATGAAACATTTGTAGGAGTTAAGACCTCAGATACAGCATGTGTTTAGACGTGGGCCATGGCATTTTCTTATTGGGTAGAATTAATTTTTTATTACATTTTTATTCACTTATGCTATGTTTGTGCATGCGTTTATGTACATGTTAGGGTGCACATTCTGTCTGCATGTGTGGAGGAGGTCAGAGGACAGTTTGCAATAGTTGCTTCTCTTACTGTGTGAGTCCTGTGGGTCAGACTGATAGGCTTGTTGGCAAACACCGTACTGAGTCATCTTGCTGGCCCTTTACGTGCATATTTTAGAAATATTTTTAATTTAATAGATAAATTAGTTTAATAAATATTTAACTCTTGTGTCACTATTACTTTTAAAAAACTAAAATAGAAGCATGCAATGTCTCTGAATTACTCCTCTGAGTTCTTTCTTGCTTGTGTATAAATGTGAGGTGGTTAACTTCTAAGGCAATTAGGTTATGTGAATTAAACACATAAGAGAAGATCGTGACCTACTCTTGACTCTTATTCCATTAAACTGAAAACTCCTAGAGGGTAGGTGCACTGTTCCCAGTTCTTTGCATTTATTTACTCATTTAGCACTCAGCGTTTGGGCCAGTGAACTGACAGAGCACAGTGGACAGGCATTCTTCCTTGCAAACAGATGTTCACATATCCAGATAATGGAGGGATATGTGGGAAGAGATGGGAAGACATAACCAATTCAAGACTTAACATGTGTGGGATTAAAATACATTTGTATTTCTGGGTCTGAGTTTCTAGTTCAGTGGTGGTGAGCTTGCTAAGCATGTTTGGGCCCCATGAAGACCTCACATAGCTCTGGCTTTAGTCCCATTGCATAGGAACTCACTTGTAAGCCTGTTTACTACTTTAATTGTAACCCTTTCAACCAGGAGCTTCTATTCCCTTTGCTAAAACACCACCCATCCCAAAGACTGCCATGGTCAATGTGTATTCCAGATATTTTATATGAAAAAAATAACAGGATACTACCCCTAAGACATGCTTAAAGTGGATTTAGGAAAATGTATACAAAATTTGCATTAAGATAATGTATTACTGAGAGAAAGTAGTTTTTCTTACATGGAGTAATATGCCAAAAGAAAGTAAAAACAACAAAGCCTATTATTAAGATTAGATCATTCCTCTCCCTCCTCCCTCTTCTTCTCCATCCCACACCCCCTTTCCTTTTTCCTGTCTCCTGTCTCTCTCCTTCCTCCATGCCTGGAGATAGGCACTCTACCAGTCAGCAGCATCCCTAACCTAACTCTGTGGTTTTTATAGAATTTTTCAAAACAGAGTTTGGCTTCTTTGAGAGGAGCCCTGAAGGAAGTAGACCAGTTACGTAGGTTGTGTCATCCGTATGGTGAATAGGGTAATAACTTTGAGTTATAAATCCAAGTTACAAGAAAAGGGTAATTCAATAAAGTCACTTTGATTGGCTTCATAGACATTGACTTGCAGTGTCAGAGGGCTATCTGTGGTTGATGCCAGTTTCATGATTATGCTGATGAGAAAGTCTGTCTGTTGAAAGTCTTTTCTTGGTTTTGTTTTGCTGCTGTTGTGACCCCCTCCCTCCAGTGTGATAGTAGCTAAGATTTGAACAGAGCTTACTGATCATATTTTGCTTTTGTGTTTGCTATAAAACTTAGGTTCATCCAAAGGTAACAATAGGTGTTTTTATTGAACAACCAACCCCCTTTTTACCTCGATTCCTGGACTTACTGTTATCACTGGATTATCCCAAAGAAGCACTTAAACTCTTCATTCATAACAAAGTAAGTATTTTGGTCTTGAGGGTTGCATATGGGGACTTTTTTTTTTTTTTTTTTTTTTTTTTTTTTGAAGCAACTCCTCTTGCAACAAAAAACCAAATAGATAGAATGTTTTACTTCTGTCGTGAGTTAAGAATTGAAAATTTAATCTAATATTAGGCTGAGCCACTTGAAACTGACAGTTTCTGTAGCTCAGAATGGCTGAGTATTAGCCATTTTCACAGTTTGTCAGCACAATTAATGAGGGTGTGCAGAAGAGCCTGTTCCTTTGCATTGGGTGACTTTGGGGCTTTTATAGACTAGCCGTTGATGATTTTTCCAGCAATAATACCATAGCATCAGAACTGACACCCTCTCATCTGTCTCAAAGTGGCATGCTCCTTACCACAGAAACTCGATATTTTTATTTATTACAGTACCTTCAGATCCTCCCAAACACAAAATATTCAAACATAAGTCAGTTCTGTCAGTATTTGTTTTTATTTCTTTCTCAGGTGATAGCCACAAAGCTTACTGTTTTCTGCTTTTGTGGTAATAGGCTTTTGTTTAACTATTATTTTTTGGTATGTCTTATAATCATTCATTTTTTTTCCAGAGACTTTTTCAAATTTCAGAAACCCACTTTTAACAAGTTCAAAGAATAAATATCAGACATTTGCTGTCCAAAATTAATCATAATATAGATACTTAACTCAAGCACTTTTACATTCGTGGTATTGTGCTTTCTGTTGCCCTTTTACCTGCTTTCAAATGGCCTTAAATTCCTTACCTTCAGTTTTTATCATTCTTTTTATGGCTCTGTCCTGCGGTCTTATGTGATAGCTGACCTTACCATGCTGTGACAGCACTTTTGAGAGACAGAGTGAGATGTGATGCATAAAAAAAAACTTCTCACACACTGGTGCTAGAGAAGGAATCTTCCTGAACTTCAGTACTGCTGAATTATGAATCATTTTAAATTGGTGGTTTTACACTAGCAGCTGGCTATCTATCAATATGAATTTGTTAAATAGTCTTTTTGTCTAAAGACAATTTTTTATGTTGTCATTAATTGCACTCTTTGGCTTCAAGGATTATTGTTAAATTTTATCTTGTACAATGAGGCTGTTTATATACATAACAGATTATTATCTATTACATTTAATAAACCTCTTTTCTGGATTTTTTATGGCAAATATCTAAGGTTCTTAGGCAGCAAAATTTCCCCCCCTTCAGTTAGAATTCTCTTTAATGACTAGGGTTTAAGTATTATTGCAGGACTTGACCTATGAGTAAATACTGAAATAATTTTAAAACAGCTACTCCTTTTGGGTATTGATACAAATCTATTTTATGTTCTTTGTGTGATTTTTTTCAACTAAATTATATAATTCACACTTTGAGTATGAAGCATTGTTTTTAATGAACAATTCAGAGTCTGTTTCCTCACTCATTTTTTATATTTAAAATTTGTTACAGGAAGTCTATCATGAAAAGGACATCAAAGTGTTTTTTGATAAAGCCAAGCATGAGATCAGCACCATCAAAATAGTAGGACCAGAAGAAAATCTAAGTCAAGCAGAAGCCAGAAACATGGGGATGTATGTCTGAATAACATATATTAAATTATTCTAGTAGATGAACGTCAAGAAAATATTTCTCCCGAATTATTCCATTAAAGTCCCAAGGCACCACTTTGCATGTATGTGTCATAGATGCAGATGCAGGAGTCAGTTCAGGAGTTGTGTGGAAGTCACTTATATTTTTCTCTAATCTGAGTCAAAATATTTAATCAGGTTATGAATTCAACTTTGGATAAAGATTTAAACAAAACAGATAAATAATATTATGACTGTAATAGTGGATGTCTTACATTTAAATTCACCATCCAAAGGTTGTGTAGTTAAAGCTCCTGCGGAGAATATGTGTCTTCCTCCTTGACATCGCTAATACTCTACACCAGAAAGAGCTGGCTTTTGGTCCTGTAAAACTTCCAATAGGGTGCTTGTAAAACTCTGCTTACTGAACAATTGTGTGAACAGTTCAGTGAATGCCAGGTTGACACTCAAGACCACATGTTGAAAGCTGCTTGTGAAAAGGCAAGGCTATTGTGCTGACTCTTATGCCCTGTGCCAGTCCAGCTCACTGCTAGGGTCTCTTCTTGGGAAGGGCTTTAGCATAATCAGAAATGATTATAGCCCTAACTCATTTATTGGGCAATCCCTTGAGTCCCCACTCAGGATTTTTTTCTCTCTTATGATTTTAACTGCTGTAAAATTTCCCATCACCTGTCCTGCTTGGTAGCTAGTTTTAAAAAGTGTTCTTAAAAGTAGGAAGTGGCCAGCTGAGCCAGCTGTGAGGCTGGAAAGATGAAGCGGGCAAGAGAATCCTAAATGCAGAAGCCATAGCATATGGGCGATTTCATAGCTCATCATGGTATCACTAGTGGCTTAGTCCTTGATGTCCTGTTGAAAACACTGCGGTCTCTCCTGGAAAATCATGTGAGCCAGCATTTTCCAGTGAGTGGGTTGGACATAAGTGTCTTAAAAAGCACTCTATGCATCAAGTGTAAAATACTTAAGGTGCCTTTATCTACATAATTCCTTTCAAACATAGTTGTGTGTCTTAGTATGTGTAGGCTAGGATTAATCTTAATCACCACACACACACAAACACCACAAAGGTATCTCAAACCCCTAAGATCCCAATTATTGATGATAGAGTATTTCATTTTGTGTATCTTCGTGTTTGTGTATAAAAGTAATTTAAAATATAGATAAATTGGGGTAAGTTATTTCTTCCTTCAGGAAACGTATTTCACAAATTCCCATTATTTCCAGATGTTTTGCATGTGCAGTGTATGTTTGTGTATACCTTGTGCACCTATCATGTGCAGAAGCCAGAATAGGGCCTGAGATGTCTGTGTCTATCAAATATCCACCTTATTCCCTTGAGACAGCTGTCATCTTTCACTTCCCTGGAACCAGACTGAAGGACAGTCAGTCCTAACCACCCACCTCTGTCTATGACCCTGCAGTATTAGAGTGACGGGCTTTTACTATGGATCTGGGTCATAAGTCCTTATGCTTGCACAGCAAACACTATCATATACTGAGCCATCCCTGTGACTCCTAAAAGTTTTTAGGCTTAAAATATTTAGTGACTTAAAATATATATCTCACTTGGCCTAAAATTGTAGTGATGTCTACTATGGGTGTATATGTTGATGATTAGTCATTTTCAGTATCAAGGCATTTTTTTTTTATTGGAAAATACATCAGAACTTTCCCATTTATGGTTGCTTTATGCTAATATTTCCAAGCAGGGAGTTTTATCTAATGCTAATTTTATTTTCCTTCTCAATACCAGGGATTTCTGCCGTCAAGATGAAAAGTGTGATTACTACTTTAGTGTGGATGCAGATGTTGTTTTGACAAACCCGAGAACTTTAAAAATTTTGATTGAACAAAACAGGTACTACAATTTAGCATGAATTCATTAATAATATGATAATTTTCCACATCTATGTGGGCACAATACTTAACTGTGTAATAAATTGAGGTAGATCATATTCAACTATCTTCTACATGTTGTAAGCTCCCAGTACTAAGTGTTGTACTAGCAATCTTAGAAATGAAAGTGTTCGATAATTCTTACAGTCAAACAGTAGCAGTTAATGTTATTTGGTCTATTTTTCTCTTTAAAGCTAAGTTTAATTATATTATCAATGTTTCTGATACTGGTAAATTTTCAATTTTTTCATCATCCATAAATATTTTAAGTATAGGCTTTAATAAAACTATCAGTTACTTCATAGAGTTATAGTTTTAAAATCAGACATTTCAGATATACTGATCATGTCACAACCAGTAATTGCATTTACTGTTGTACTGAATGTTACTGAGCCCCTGTTCTCACTGACTTAAACTGAAATGGAATAAAGACATTGTGGATATCTAGTTATAAGGCTCTTAATCCCACTTGTTATATATACTGCAGCTACTACTGATTCTCTTGCTATTCACTGTTCCTCATCGCTCACATGTACTATTTATCTACATTAACACAATGTTTCTCATATAAAAAGAAGATGTAGGAGCTAACAATGTTAGTATGGCTTCACTATGTTAAGTAACATTATATAGGAAGTTTGTAATTCTGCTTCAGGAGACACTGAGATTATAAATTACAATTTAATGTCAGTTGTGGACATTGAAACATCATTCCCCGAATACCATAAAAGCTAATTTATACCTTTATTTCTAGTGCTGTAGTTATTCTACAGTACAGATCCATGTGCTTCTGGCCAGTGTTTAGTAAATGAGAAAGTTAAAACAAAAATCTTGGTGGGCACTACAGTGTAAAAGTGATTGTAGAGGAACATCAGACTTTTCACTCATTTGGAAAATCTTGATATTATAAATAAGATCTCCAATGGGAAAACCTGACATATTTCAAATTTGTACTGTGTTTGTGTAATGGGATCACTTTCCAAATAGTTATTAAAACTGCATATTATCTGTTTGCTATGGCTTTAACAAAAAGCTACCAGTTGGGTAAATTATAAACATCACAAGTTCATTGGCTCATAGACCAGATCCTGGGTGGTTTACATGACATGCAGGGCTGCTGCAAGGCTGCCTGGCTGCTGTGTAACGTTCCCAGATACATCATGAGGAGAGCAGGGACAAGATGAGACAGTAAGAACAGGAAGTGCCGAGTGAGGGAAGAAATGAGTTTCGAGGTCCCTACTCTTTTATAACCTTCTCTGGACTTCAGGCTTGTGACCTCACAAAGTCCCTTCTCTCAGCACCATCAGGGTAGCAAGTCGATTTAAAGTCTAGTTTCCTGGGGACTTTCAGTTCCAGATGAGCGGCTCTGTTTTGTTTTGTGAAGTGCAGGCTGATGTAGCCATTGCTACAAGGCCAGCTTACAACTACAACCCAGCTTAGAAAGTCATAAATACTGGAGACAGATGGTAAAGTGATTAAGATTTGTTTTAGGAACACATGTCTTCAGTGTCTCAGCCCATCTGCATGTGTTGTTTTTCATTCAACAAATATTCATTGGCTACCTTAATACAGCAGAGAGTGTTCACTTTGCCTGATTTACTTGAAATTAATTTAAATACAAGGAATATTTGTATTTCTTGTTAAAAAGTTAACTCAATATGTTGTTAGTATTTTCAATAAATGTTTCCCTTGTTTTGCTCCTTTTGATTAACAGAATTGAAAGAAAATTTTCAGTGTATCCATGGAAGAAAAGATGTTGGGATTTTAAATTTTTTTGTGTAATATTTAATACATATATATACATTTGTATGTATATACATACACAAATAATATATTAAATGGACTTCACTGCGTTGTGTATCTTATAAAATATACAATTCTGATAAAGATTAATAGTGTTGTGGTTTCCCTCTCCTAGGAAGATCATTGCTCCTCTGGTGACGCGTCATGGAAAGTTGTGGTCCAACTTCTGGGGAGCATTGAGTCCTGATGGATACTATGCGCGCTCTGAAGATTATGTGGATATCGTTCAGGGGAAGAGAGTGTGAGTTACTTGATTTAACCTTTCCATGTACAGTATCATAAAGATTGGATCTTACTAATATTATTTGATAATCATCTTTATCTCTTTTCATTTTGCTTAGTGTGAATTTGAGAACTTGGAGCTCACTTAGGGTATTGAAATAAAATATAAAACAGTATATATATATACATATGAATGTATGTATGTATATATATTGATATATCATTAACAGGATGTAAAACAATATATATATCATTAGTGGGACAACCTCATTGCTGTGTGATAATACTTGGTTGCCACTGGTGCCCATGTAGTAGTAGAGAGGAGTAGAGCTCTTTCCTAAAAGTTGAGAAAGGCAGTTTAGTTTAGCTAATTCATTTAATAGCTCCGATTAAGTTGTCTAGGTTGCCTTTAAAATTCATAAATACAGAAATAATAATACAACAGTCCCAGTTGCATGAGGTGATTTTGTTTGTGATTGTGTAGCTTTTTGTTTCTTTTGTCATTTCTGTGTGTAGTGTCCAGTTGTATACATAAAAAAATAGGAAATTCCTTGATATTTGATTGCCATCTTTTAGATGATTTTAAAACTGCATGTGCAACAAAATATGTGTACAAGTAATATTTGCTTCCTAGGTGATAGTTGATACTTTCTAAATTGAAAAAAAAAAAAAAGTCACTCAAATATCAAGAGAGTTTTGTTAAGGAAATACTAGGCAAGAATGTGTCTCTTTTTTCCAGATGGTAGGCTATAGGTTTGTCTTAATTATCCAACTCATCAGCTCAGTTGAAAAGTGGAATATTTTGTGACCTCTAGAAAGATGTGCTCATAGGTTAAATACATTGTATTTTCCTTTAGGTGGTGGATGGTGGGGAGGTACTTTCCTTCTGAAAACTAATGATTCTGTGGGAGCTTTACATGTGAATGATGTAGCTATGATAAAGTGTTCTGTTGTTGTTGTTAGCTGCTTACATGGTAGGTAAGAAATCAGTATTCATTCTTTATTATTTCAACCACTTTTATTGACTCTAACATGATGTACGTAGGTCTTGTGTGCGAAACTGCCATGGAAATGAAGGCTGTCAAGTGCAGGGCAGTGCATTTGCATTTATTGTAATAAGTTGTCGTTGTGTTACACACAGCGCTTTCCTGCCTGATGGTAACCACAGGATAAAGAGGGTGGTAGGGGCCTTCATCAGTTAGTGAACAGGAGGGAGTGAACACATCTGCATTCCCTTAGAGAGAAACATTGGGCATACCATCACCATTCATGTTTGGATTTGCCTGACAAATACGATGGGGCTAAATGCCTATTGATTGTTTTGTATTTTCTCATCTAAGAAATACAAGATGATGTCTTTCTACATTTCCTTGGTCAAGATTTTCCCTTTCTGTTTTCCAAAGAGACAGACACGGGTCTTTAGGTTGGTACCTCCCAGATAGCAGAAGTTCTCCCGGGGTGGGGATGGGGATGGTGAAAAAATGAGCAGTATGCCAACACATACACTTCCAGCTGTGTTATTTCCTCATGTCTCCTCTTTTCTCCACACAGATTTAAATAATTCAATGAATTTAATATATATATTATATATATATACATATATACATATACATACATACATACATATATCCATCCATCCCATGGTAGGAGGAATACTCTCAATTTTAGAGTTTTCAAAGTTCTGTAATATAAACACTTCTTCTATGGCTGATTTGTTTCTAGTGAAGTCTTGTTGCTAATGTTAGGGCCAGAACACCTCTGATTCAGTGTATTAGTGCTTTTGCTATCAGATGTTTGCAATTAAACAGAAAATACTCTGTACAGTAGACTACCATGACCTAACTGCAACAATGGTGACAGAAGAGCTCCCCCAGCCAGGCACAATCTAAATTAAATCTAGAGACAATAATTTCTCCTAAACCTCATTAGGATATATGTATACCAAAACATTTCATATTTATAAAATATCGTATGTTTTACTGGACTGAACAATTTATATATGCCCAACTTGCACATATACAAAGCATTTATTTTTAAATGTAAACACGAAACACATTGTATGTATATGTAGTATTTTTGGAATGTATCTTTTGCTTTCAGAGGAATTTGGAATGTCCCATACATGGCTAATGTATACTTAATTCAAGGAAAGACACTCCGATCGGAGATGAGTGAAAGGAACTATTTTGTTCGTGATAAATTGGATCCTGATATGGCTCTTTGTCGAAATGCTAGAGAAATGGTAAGATGCACAGCTATGGCTTGCCTGAACTTTCTGACAAGATGGCTTGCTTTTCCAGTCTGTGTGTCATTGTGTTTGGATGTCCTTTTTCGTCCTTACTTGTAAATACTAGCCAATTTTTTTGGTTCTTTTTTTTTTTTTTTGAAAATAATTTGTGAACATTTATAGCATAGTTTTCAAATGTTTAGCATAGGCCTGACTCATAAGCTTTGTTACTTTAAGAATATATATCCATTCACATCTGAAATATTGTACTAAAAGATTGAGTTTAGTTAATATTAGTTTGAGTGAAATGTTCCTCACACATTCAATAACCATATAATTTTGTTTTGAAGTCAGTGACTTTTTTTCTGAGTGTGCTCTACAATATTACTGACAGTATACTCTCACAAAGCAGGGCCCCTAATCTAGGGAAATAGTATATTTAATCTTCATGAAAAACTGATGGTACATTAGTGTTTTAGAAATGTACATTATAATTAAATGTAAATACTTATATACAAATATGTTTTAATTTAGAAAACATGTTTGTAAGATTTTTTGTTTCAGATATTATTTTATTTCCCAATTTTATATAAGCAGCCATAGCCTTTGGAATATCAGAAAAGTTGGCAAGTATTTTTTCTTGGTTTAACAAGGCATGTGTTGTTCCAGTATGTTTATTGCCTGTGTATCTGTGTGCATCCTCGTTGAACACCCTTAGTACCTTCGATTGTATTTGTGCTCATGTTTGGCTGATTTCACTCAACAGCACATCCGGAATGGCCTCTGTTGCTCATTTTTTCCCTTTGTCTTAATTTTGTATCTAATGAAATTTTGCTAAGGAATGAGCTTGGATATGTGTTTCACCAAACAAGTTACAATAAAACAGTGGAAGGCTGGAAGTTCTTTGTGTGCGCTGCAAGCTTTGCTTGTTTTGCATGTTGTCTAAGAAGGACGTTTCACAATGTCAGCTTTTTATCAGAGCTGCTATATTTATTTACCACGATGCCTGACAAATAGGTGTACAGATCAACTGATCCAATGCTTCTCTTCATTTTAGACCTTACAAAGGGAAAAAGACTCCCCTACTCCGGAAACAATCCAAATGCTCAGGCCCCCAAAGGTGTCATTTTTATTTACTTTTATTTATTTTTCTTTATGTAGTTATGTTAGATATGCAGTGTTGAGTGGCAGTAAAGTATCCTTAATAATCGCCTTTGCATTGATCTGTAAAATGTTGGTACTCATGGGCTCTTTATCTGTCCGTATGAGTGTTGTGGGATTTTGCAGGAGTGTTGCTTGATGGTCAGTTCTTGGATCATTGAAGTAATTTACATTTTATAATTAGCAGGTGAGAGAAATAACCTCACATACTTTTACTCAGTGTTGTAGGGTTTTGGGGTGCTGAGGAGAACAGAAGGGAGTACACATGAAATACATCTCCTTTGGAGATAAGGTTTGGGCACTCACTGATGTGTTGCTTGTCACTAATCTTTTTACCAACAAACAGGTACAAAGAGACATTTTTGGCCCAGTGGGTATCTGCCATATTTGTTTGGTTTAGGGAAGAACAATAGATTTCCCTCTTTACTGCCTTAAGATGCCTGGAGAATTGTGTTGGGTCTAAAACAATACAACAGAGGAATGTTAAGCACTGGGGATGTACTTCTCACATCTTAAGTTCTCATAAAATACGTGTTTCTTTGAAAGGAAAAGAAGCCAAAGAGAAGATGCATATCGTTGCCTGTGGATGTCTGAAAAATATTTCTGCTTTCAAACAGATTTTTTTTCCCTATCTCTCTCTAGGATCTCTAAAAAAGTGACAAAACAGCCTAAACGCCCCTCTTCTCAATTGACCATTAGTGCTCTTAGTTTTGTGTGTTTTCTGAGTTTTTTTTTTAAACAATTTTTATTTATTTTATATAATGCACTGGTTTTATGAAAAATTGAAATGCATGTTTATTAATTAAATATAAAAATTAATGTGTTCTGTGTATTTTCCCCATGGTTAAATGTCCTGTACTTTGAGAGTAATACTGCTGTTTTTGGTACATAGGGTATGTTTATGTACATTTCTAACAGACATGAATTTGGACGGCTGTTGTCAACTGCCAATTACAATACCTCCCATTTCAACAATGACCTCTGGCAGATTTTTGAAAACCCTGTGGTAAGTTCATGTTCAACTCCCTTGTTGCTTATCTCCCTGTCACTCTAAAAGGATATAAAATGAGTAATTGTATCAACACATAAATATTTTTGAATGAGTAAAAATAATTGTATTTTATGAATTTCAATAGTTCTAAACTTGGCTAAGAACATTTTAAAATTAAGACACATTACTTTAAAGAAAAGGAAAAAATCCATGTTTTTGCTTTGTTTCAAAATTTCTACTTTCTATATTCAAAAGTACCATCCAGTTCTTAACCATAGTTTTAGAAAAAATAACTATGAGTCACATAGATATTTTCAAAGTCTGTGGTGGGGGAAGACCTCAGTTACTAAAGATAAAGTTTGGAGATAATACATAAAACTCCCCTCTAGCATGCAAAATGCATTAGATTCATTTCCAGCTGCCCCCTGCCTCACTCCCCACATATATCAAGATATATCAAGAATTTAGCTTGGAAAAATAACCATTATTTTTCAACTTATTAAAGTGTTATGACAATTTTGTAAATATATACTGAAGATAGTCAAAGCACAATACTAAGTAAAGCTTTCTCCTGTATAAGTAAGCATGTATAAGTAAGTTGAAGAAATTTGAGTCAGATAGCTCTTGGAACTGAATTATGTGGACCTCTTACTTCAGTAAAGTTGGCGCATTAATCGCTTGAGAAAGCTGTCTTGAATGGCCATTTTGGTTACCTTTCTAGGATCTCTTCCCCCTGCCAAGTGTGAGTTTTAAATTACAAAGATGCAGACCACCTGATGAGAGTAGTCTTTGATTTTACAGAAATAGCAGAATTCCAAAAAAGAGCAACTTTGAATACAGAATCCTCTGCTGGATAGAAAAAAGAACATCTTTTGGTATTTTAAAAGTGCCTTTGTCCCATTTTATCTGTCTGTGTCCACCTTTAATTAGGGAGAACTGGAAATGGTTTTCTTTTTATGGAGAGGGTAGGATCTACACACTTAAGGTGGGCTCTGAATTTTTGAGTGGTCTGGTGGGGGTAGAATTACTTGGTGATGAGCTACCGGGTGAGCTCTTAGTTTGCATGCTGCATTGTGTATATTCCTGTAGGAACTCAGCTCCCAAGAGGTTATGGGGAAAGTGCTGAGCTAATACGCTATTTACCTTCCCATGGTTTTGCTCATTCTTTCATATTTTCTTTAGATGTTTTGTGGAAGAATACTTAACGATTTCCCCATTGTCAGAGTTTTTTTTTAAAAGATAAATGAGATCATACTTGACTCGATGACTAGAAAGATGTTTTCAAGTGAAGAGTTAATGTTAGTGCCCGATATAAAACATTAGGGACTTTAACATCAATACATTTAAAGTGATGACCAAACCTAATTGGAATGTGAGATCTATACCTAAGCAGGGAGTTTTTTCCTACCCTTAACACTCTAAGTACATTCCCAGTTCTATTTTTTATGTTTAAACACCACAATTTCTCTTGTGTATATTCTAAATATTGCATATGAATCTGTTCATTATAATATCAGTTTTAATAACATCAAACTTTATAGATAAAAGGTTTCTTTTAAAGGTTGAAATATACACTGCCTTTTGAAAAGTACTATTTTGTTCAGTACATTGATACATATTAGCTATTTGAATAATTTATATGATGTATATACTTATTCATGGAAAATTTATTTGTTTAAATTTGTTTTTTTTTTTTTTTTTTTTAGGACTGGAAGGAAAAATATATAAACCGTGATTATTCAAAGATTTTCACTGAGAACATAGTTGAGCAGGTTTGTACTAATAAGTGTAACATTTAGAGTGGTTTTCCTATAATTTCCACCAAATCTGATTTTAGAAATAGTATATTAGTAGGAATTTTAAATGTGGAGAAATTGTTGTTTAGGTACAACTCATGAGGTTTACTTACAACTTGCAACTTTAGCCTTAAGACCTCACTCTTTTGAAAAACATAGGCATGCAGCTAAGCTCCAGCACTCCCTCCAGCCACTGAAGCTGAGGGCCTATTTATTATTGGTAGATAATTGACAGTGGAAGCTTATCTTTGGAAAACACTGGATTCTCTTTCATAAACAGTCTTTACTTAGAAAGACCTATTAGAATGTACTCTATTTCTAAATGTTCAAAACTGTCACTCAGCTCCATTTCTGATAAATTTCTTTTTACATTTTTTTATTTTTACATATCGATCCCAATTCCCTCTCCCTCCCTCCCTCTTCCCCTCTCTCCCACCCTCTCATGCCCCCCCACCACCACTTGTAGGGTGATGCCTTCCAGGAGGGGTCATCTAAATCTGTCATGTCATTTGGAGTAGGGACTAGGCCATCTCTCCTGTCTCTAGGTTAAGGGAGTATCCCTCCATAGGGAATGTGTTCCCAAAGTCCTTTCGTGGACCAGAGATACATCCTGGTTCCACTGTCCGAGGTCGCTTAGACTGCCCAGGCCTTCTAGCTGAGACCCATGTTCAGGAGGTCTGAGTCAGTCTAATGCTGGATTCCCAGCCATCAGTCTGGGGGGGCCGTTAGCTCCTTCTTGTTCAGCTGTCTGTATGTGTTTCTGCAACCTGGCCTTATCTTCCCTCTCTGCATCTGGATTCCAGTTTGCCTCAGTGTTTAGCTGAGGGTGTCTGCTTCTGTTTCCATCAGCTACTAGATGAGGTGGATAAGTTAGTCATCAGTCTCATTATCAGGAAAGGGCATTTATGGTAGCCTTTCCACTGTTGCTCAAATTCTTAGTTGAGGTCAGTCTTGTAGGTCTCCAGACATTTCTCTAAGTTCAGTTTTCTCTTCAAACCTATAATGGCTCCTTCTTTTATGGTCTCTCTCTCTCTCTCTTCTTTAAACTATTCCTCCTCTAGCTCAATCTTCCAGTCCCACGTGCTTTCCTCTCCCCTTCTCTTTCTCCTAGTTTCCTCTCCACTCACTGCCCCCCCACTCCCTATATGCTTAGGAGATCTTGTCCCTTTCCCTTCTGTGAGGGACCTTATATGAATCTCTTAAAATCCTCCTTGTATCCTAGTTTCTCTGGTGGTGTGAATTGTAGGCTGGTGATCCTTTGCTCTATGTCTAAAAATCCATATATGAGCGAGTACATACCATGTTCCTCTTTTTGTGACTGGGTTACCTCATTCAGGATGGTTTTTTCAAGTCCCATCCATTTGCCTGCGAATTTCAAGATTCCATTTTTTTTTCTGCTTAATAGTATTCTATTGTATAAATGTGCCACATTTTCATTATCCATTTTTTCAATTGAGGGGCATCTAGGTTGCTTCCATGTTCTTGCTATTACAAATAATGCTGTTATGAACATAGTTGAACACATGTCTTTGTTGCGTGGATGTGGATCATTTAGGTATATGCCTAAGAGGGGGATTGCCAGGTCCTGTGGTAGACTGATTCCCATTTTCCTGAGGAACTGCCATACTGATCTCTAAAATGGCTGTACAAGTTTGCACTCCCACCAGCAGTGGAGGCGTGTTCCCCTTTCTCCACATCCTCTCCAGCATAAGTTGTCATTGGAGTTTCTAATTTTAGCCATTCTGGCAGAAGTAAGATGGTATCTCAAAGTTGTTTGGATTTGCATTTCCCTGGTAGCTAAGGATGTTGAACACTTTAAGTGTCTTTTCAGCCTTTTTGATTTCCTCTAAGAGAGTTCTCTATTTAGTTCTGTACCCTATTTTTTAATAGAGTTTTGTTGACTAGTTACTTGAGTTATTTGTATATTTTGGAGATCAGCCCTCTGTCAGATGTAGGGTTGGTGAAGATCTTTCCCTAGTCTGTGAGCTGCCCTTTGGTCTTGTCAACTCTGTCCTTTGCCTTACCGAAGCTTCTAAGTTTGAGAAGGTCCCATTTATTAATTGTCGATCTCTGTGTCTGTGCTACTGGGGTGTTGTTCAGGAAGCAGTCTCCTGTACCAGTTTGTTCTAGGGCACCTCCCACTGAGAAAGTAAAATTTTAACTGGTCTGTTATACACCATTATTTTATCCACCAAGAGGAAGAAAACAAAAAACACTACCAATTAAACTGGGGCAAAATCATTTTCTAGACAATTTGAAGTTGTACAATTTGAAGATTTTGAAAAATGTATTTCTATCAAGAGCTATTACTCTGATGTTCTGTCTTCTTATGATGGCACTGTATTACAGCCTTGTCCAGATGTCTTTTGGTTTCCTATATTTTCTGAAAGAGCCTGTGATGAGTTGGTCGAAGAGATGGAGCATTATGGCAAATGGTCTGGCGGAAAGCATCACGTGAGTTGCTATTTTTACAGAAAGGAGTAAAATGGGTAGGGCAGGGGCAGATATTTAGCGATTTCAGAGGACCTGTGCTATTTTGTTACATGTCTGTGAGACTGTACTCTAAATGAATTGACCTTCAAGACAACTTTTTAGTGTAATTTAACTGGTTGCTAATTGTTTTAAATCACTCAATCCCTGGGTGTCTTTCTCATTTATGAGAGTAATCACACTGTTTAGCCATGAAGGGTCAGTGCCCCTGGACTGGAATTGATTAGAAAATGTATGTCTTCACTGATCACTGTTCTTTTCCAAGGACAGATTTCCCTGTTGCACTGTAGTGGAAAGGCTAGGACATGCAGCCAACGTCAACTTGGTTTTGTGTATGGATATGAAACAGTATAGTGGAATCTGTGATCTGTTCATATTTACATTCAGTTCCAAAACTTGGCAGGAAGTAATACCAGCATTGATTCCATGTGTCTTTTTAAGAAGCCACAGGGACAGACAGCCTGTTCTTTAACTCTATGATGGCATTTGGGGGGAATATTTTGACTCTTACTGCATTTGCCCAACTTGGCTCACAGCTATGTAGCCGACCAAGAAGAGATGCTTTCTAAATACGAGGAAGAACTCAAAGTCTAGAGATGCCTGTGGGCTGTCAGTAATTGCTGAAAGACTTGAGCCTCACCAAATTAAATCAAGGTTTGCTGGGCCTCTGATTCAAACAGTACATGTGAGGAATCTACCCCAGGGTAATTATAAAATGGTAATTTCAGGGGTGTGAGGGGGCCTAGAGGATCCATTTTATCAACTGTATATGATATTGGGAAGTGTTTCCTAGCTGAAGCTCCCTTCACCACTGACACATTGTGTATGCGTGTGCAGAGCTCCGTTGTCTAAATGGTCTTGTTACTAAAACAGATGGCATACCACAATGAAACAACTATTCATTTTATTGTGCATTATTATTTTTGACTGAAAGAAAACCCAAGGTAATGTTAATATAAATTGTCTTGGTGTGTTAATGTTTATTTCTAGGATAGCCGTATATCTGGTGGTTATGAAAATGTCCCAACTGATGATATTCATATGAAGCAAATTGATCTGGAGAATGTTTGGCTTCACTTTATCCGGGAGTTCATTGCTCCAGTTACCCTGAAGGTCTTTGCAGGCTATTACACAAAGGTAGTTGTCCCGTTCCTCCTGCCTATTCCCTACCTGTTCACACATGAATATGCTCTTGCGCCTTCATGTTGCTAAGCAGATCTACTGGGTTGCTTTCCTAGGGATTTGCACTACTGAATTTTGTAGTAAAGTACTCACCTGAAAGACAGCGCTCGCTCCGTCCCCATCATGATGCCTCAACATTTACCATCAACATTGCTCTCAATAATGTAGGAGAGGATTTTCAGGTAACTATGGCAAATATAGAAAATTTCCAGGAACTGTGACATTATGGGGAACATTCTGCTGAAATTTGTTTCTCACTTGCTGTTTAGACTATGGCATGGTTTGAATGTTGCTACTGACTAAAAATGTAAAATACTAAGTTGATATCTTTGTGTCTTTTTTAGGGAGGTGGATGCAAATTTCTAAGGTATAATTGCTCCATTGAGTCCCCAAGAAAAGGCTGGAGCTTCATGCATCCTGGGAGACTTACACATTTGCACGAAGGACTTCCTGTTAAAAATGGAACAAGATACATTGCAGTGTCATTTATAGATCCCTAAATTATTTACTTAACTGGAATTGAATCGGTCTTTGAGATGGATGACTGGCATGAACATGTCTTTGAAGTTGTGCTGAAGAGGATGAGGAGAGGAATGTTTAAAGGATATCAACAGAACAACTTCACTTTGGGTCAACCATTTGAAAACTTTTTACATAAAATTGTTTGATGTTTCTTAATGTCTGCTCTGAGCCTTAAAACACAGAAGAAGAAGAGAAAGGAAAAAGAAAGTTAAAGTTTGTATTTATTTCTATGCTTTAACTGTCTCTGAAAATAATGACAGCTTACAAAATGTTTAGGTACAAAGGAAGGCATGAATGATAATAAGCCTAGTAATATTTTCCTATTTAAAAATCCCTGAGATTTATTTATCATTGTGGAGAAGTATAGAATATGGTTATAAATGAAAATCAGCAAGTCTGGAAACTTGGAATTCTGATGATTATTGAATTTATATGTAATTATTAAGCCATATTGACCTCTGTGTAGGTCTGTTTTCAGTAATTAGGAAGAAAACCCAAAGAAAATATTGCACAAAGGGTTTCCTCAAGACACTTAGTGCAAACAGCAATAGGAGCATATCCATGGGAAGTATACTTAATGTGTGAGGTGGATATTCCTTTCTGTTGGAATGGACCCCTGTGTTCCTCCAGGGCAAGCTCTCAGGGGAAGCTCACATGTCTTTCTGCTTTGCAGAGTGCTTAAGTCCAAGTGTCCTTATGGCAAGCAGGAATTTTGTTTCCTTTTGACCTTCCCCTCCCGCACAATTCTAGAAAATAGTGAGTAAATAGAACATGTTCATTGAGATTAGTAGTACATTTTACAATGTTTCTCAAAACTTCTTAAGTACTTGAATTTTATATCAGGAAAATGGTTTTCAAGCCTTGTTTCTTACCATTTACTCTTAGTTGTTCTCTTCATTATTTTTTTTTCCCTGGGGGTTATCTTTCTTTACTTCACCATAATCTTTTTTATCATTCTTTGGTCTTTTCTATTGCTTTTCCTCTGCCCCACATTTTAAAACTGTCCAGCAAAATTTTGATTCCAGTTTTTAATATTTCTCTGAAAGAAGTTTAAATATCTTTTGTGATAGCTATTGTTTTTGATTTAAAGGTTAAACTTGAACAAAGTTCTTATTCCTGGTGCCAAAATTCATTTTTCTAACTCTCTGTGTTAGAAAAATGATGAAAAATAAAATAATTTAAAATGAACATTGTGCTTTTCTGTATTATTGATGGATCTTTAGAAATAAACTAGTCTGAGAGCATATCTGGATATAAGAGTTGTAGTTATTGCATTCAGCTTCATGGCTTAGAATTATGTCAAAATTACTACCTAAATTTTAAATATGCATGTCTACGTTCACAGTGTCCAGGGAGTTTATATTACTCATTGTACAGGAGTGGAAATGAAAGCTATCAGTTTAGTCAACATACATATTTGTCTAATGGTTTTTGAGTCTGTGATGATCTAGGCAGTAAGTCCATAGTGATTCACCTGTACTCATCACTAGGAAACTGATTTGGGAAGGAAGTTTGGTTCTCTTCTTGTTCTCTTCTTTGTAACACACTTTCTTGCGGGACTATCTGTGGGCTGCCAGCCTGCAAATAATGACCCAGAGGTAACACGACATATAAAGACCCGGAGACAGATTGGGGTTCAAGATGAGAGAATCAAAGCAGCAGGCCACTCTACCTCAGACTGAAAGGGTGATCCTGTCTCCAGCTCTCACCAAACCTCAGACTACTGTCTCTCCTCAACTGGCTGTGGACTAATTCTCTCATGAGACTCTTTGATTCTTTCTTTTATACCTTCCTAGTGCTGGTATTAAAAGCTTGTGATCCAAGCTGAGATCACCTTTGTGTGAGCTGTTTCTCTTTAGGTCTGGATCAATTTTCATGTGGCCTTGAACTAACAGAGATCCATCTGCTTGTCTCTTGAGTTGGGATTAAAGGTGTGTCTCACCACTACCTAGCTCTGTGACTAGCTAGTATGGCTGCTAGAATTAGAGGTATGTATCATCTTTGCCTGACCTCTGTGGCTTGGCTGGCTTTGCATTCTGAACTCTGTATTTATTATACATAAATAATGTATAATCACACCCAGAGACTATTAAGTATGAAAACTTGACTTTAGGTTCAGCTTTTTCCCAAGGAGCTCTTATTACTTAATTAACCCATATTTTTAGTCTACATTTTGCCACATAGCCCGGTTACCTCTTCTTAGTGTGGCACATCCACTTTGCTCAGAGTCTGTTGGTAAAATCACAGGCTAGATTCCTACTCCCAGTCTCTCTCTCTCTCTCTCTCTCTCTCTCTCTCTCTCTCTCTCTCTCTCTCTCTCTCTCCTACCTAGATATTGGCCTTTTTCCTCTTTATTAAAGTGATCAGAAGGTCCCTTAGGCAGAGATATATCTTTACAGTCTAAACAAATAATCTGCAATACTTCTTGGTGGACCTAAATATCCAAAGTAAATAAATTAGATTGAGGAAGTATTTTAGTAATGATTTGTGAATTTAATTACACTTCAGGCAGAGTGTTCACAGTATGTAGATCTGGTCTGGCATTGGTGCCACCATACTGTAAAGCAGGTGGCGTTCTTTCAGGAAGCTAGCTTCACACCCAGTGTCACATTATTCTACAGGAGGGCAGATACCAAGCATTGGCTCTTAATGTGATTGAATATATAGACTGCCACCTAGTGTAATGAACATTATGCCGTGGTTACAGAAATTGAATAAAGACAACTAACTTAGCAAATTTTCTGGGTTTTTTTTTTTTTTTTTTTTTACTCATTCAATTAAATAATGTAATATGTCTTTTAGAATCATAAGTAGTTACAGAGAATAAGTAAACCTCCCATAAATAGATCATACAATCTAAAAGATGGGAAAAATGTAGGGTTGGATAGATGGAGAAAACTCAATATTGAGACACTGAGTTCCCAATGCCATTGCCGAGTCATGATTCGTGTATTCTTCTTCTTCTTCTTCTTCTTCTTCTTTTTTTTTCTTTTAGGAATAACAAAATGTGACAGATATCTTTAGAAGAGAGGTGCATCGGGGAAAAATACTCTATTAGAGTGCAGTTCTAGCTGTCTTAAGGTTTCTAGTGTTGGTGAAAAACCCATGACCAGAAAGCAATAGTTGGAGAGGAAAAGCTTTATTTGGCTTACAATTCCACATCACTGTTCATCAATGAAGGAAGTCAGGACAGAAACTCAAACAGAGCAGGAACTTGGAGGCAGAAGCTGATGGAGAGACCATGGAGGGGTGCTGCTTACAGGTTTGCTTTACTTGGCTTGCTCAGCCTGCTCTCTTTAGAACCCAGGACCACAAACTCAATGATGACTCCACCTACAATGGTGCCTCCCAATTGCTCACTAATTGAGAAAATGTCTCACAGCTGTATCTCATGGAGGTATTTCCTCAACTGAGGCTCCTTCCTCTCTGATGACTCCAGCTTGCTAAATTGACACACAAAACCAGCCAGTACACAAGCCATATTAAAAACAGACCCATCTCTGTGTCTCTGTCTGTCTGTCTATCTGTAGACAGAAGGGGTCCATGTTACTGCTTTGCTGTCTGAACATACACTAGTTTATTTGCCTATTTGCTAAGCACTAGTGTGTATCTTACGTGTTAGTCTTTGGACATGTCATTCATTTGGAGTGTGGAACCCATTTGGACAGCAGATCTCTTTGAATTGCAGGAAAATCTAATAGAATTTAAAATTGCTATTCACAGTGGAGAGTCAGTCTGTGTAAATAACTTCCTTTCACTAGGTGATGTTTTAGAAAATTAAATTTTTTGAGACACCATGAAAGCAGGCTTGTCAGCACTGTTTTACTGTGGCCTTTTAGAAAACAAGTATAGACTTGGGGTTGCCAGAAAGAAAAAGACATTGAAGGAGAAAAAGTACTTGGAAATCCATAAAGGCTTTTTGTGTTTGTGTGTGTGTTTATAGAAGAAATAAGCGTTGAATTCAAAATTTAAAAGTAATAAGGAAAATAGATAAGTACATGGTAGCATGCTTTCAAAATGCTAACTCAAGCTGGGCATAGTGGTGTACACCTTTAATCCCAGCACCCAGGAGACAGAGGCAGGTGGATCTCTGTAAATTTGAAGCCAGCTTGATCTGCAGAGCTAGTTTCAGGGAAGCCAAGGCTACACAGAGACACTTTGTCTCAAAAATAAAGAAAGAAAGGAAGGAAGGAAGGAAGAAAAAGCCCTAACCACAACAAAAAAAAATTAAATTCAAACTGGGCTTGGGGCCTGTGGAAAGGCTCCTTGCCTCACAAAATCCAGCATTCAGGTGTGAGAGTGATTTTCTTGCTAACAAATTTATGATGTTCATATTTGTTTGTTTAGGATATTAAGAAACCAATTAGCATGTTCTGTTTTCACTGAAAAATATGTGACTATTTTTGAATATCGATAGCCTTTGTAACTGGAATTTCTGCCTATATAATGATACAAAAGTCATTAATTTGAAATTAAAGTAGCATGCCATAAAGAAAGGTTACCATCCTGAAACCTCATTCTAAAGTAGATGTTACTTTGTCACTTAGAATTAAGGTGTGGAGAAGGTTTTCTGTAGATTTGAGGTAGATAATAAATCTTTCTGGCTATAGTTGCACAGTAACCTTTAAAGTGATTTTAAGATGTTCCTTACAGTGTGTTCAGTGAACTTCAAGACACATTAGGATCTAGAAGAGAAAGGGGAATCAAATTTTGTGGTGGTTTTGTGTGGCCAGGCTCAGTAACAGCCCAAGCAGCACTAAGCAAATGGACGCATATTTCCTACTGAGCACCAGCGGGACATAATTGATTAATTGGAGATAGTGTGTAGTTGCAAAATTAAGTTATCCTCTTAGATTGTGTCTTAATAAATTATCTGCATGTTTTATAAGTATTAACAAATTATGACATCATAGCTCCACCTTGTGGTTACAATCCATACATGATAGAGTTAGAGTAATCTCAGCAGGATGCAAAAACTCTCATTTTCTTTTAGTTGCCACATGCTTTTTTTCCTTCAAAGCTAGCACAAACAAACATAACAGAGGTGATTGTGTTTAAGAATTCTTTTAAAATGTTTTCTATGGTATATATCAGTGTCTTAAAAAGAGGAATTGCAACACCTTATTCTCAAAGAATGGGCACACTTCCAGTGTGAAATGCTTTGTCCTCTACTCTTGACTACTTTGCATGCTTCTCATCTGTGTTCAGTAGGGACTGCTACCCTGTGTGACTGATAAAACATATGTAGGAAATGTCAGACTCAGACGCAGGAACAATTGGTAAACACTGGAGCACTCATCTGTGCCATCACAGGAACAGGTTCATGGGACTCTGCTGTGCAAAGGAACATCTTTTGAATTGCTGTGTATGAAGCAGAAATTAATAATTGTGAATGACCATCAAAGGGCTGATGATGGTAAAATTAAGGACGAGATTAAAAGACTAGAAACTACCTGGTTGAGAGTCTGAAAGCTGTGAAATCTGTGTTTCAGACATGAATGATATTTGCGCTTGCTGGTGTAAATAAAGGGAGGTAGGCCAAATGGTTCACAGATTTACCTACTTTGCATATGCATGCCTCACAACCACCCTTTCCTTGTGCCTTGGCTGTTGAACTGAACCAGAGGGGCCCAGCTTACTCTAGGGTGACCAATCTCAAGGACAAGGAAAGGGAAGTATTGGATACTTGTGACAGTGAGCATGCAGAGCTAGTCCTGGATGGGTAGTGACATAAGCTCTTGTGAAGTCACTTCTCCACATCAAGTTGTTGTGTACACTCTGGAAGGAAAGCAATCCATCCAGGAGTGGTAGCTAGCCTAGCTCCCAAGTGAAGCTGCAGAACAGTTTCAGTTCTTAGGAGAGCAACTCTCAGAGAAATCTCCCCAGACCCTGGGCCCTGTGTCCTTCAAAGCTATGCCAGCAAAGCTGAGCACCCACTTCATGTCAAATCAGGTGTTAAAAAGGCAAGGCCCAGCCTCCAGGGTAGAATGGTAACACTTGTAAGCCACTAAGGTTCCATGAGAAGCAGATCAGTGCCCCCCCCCCCACTAGCGTCTCCTCTGAGCACCTATTTCCCTCTCAATACCTTGAATATCCCAAGAACAGAAATAAAGGTTCCCCGTTCTGCAGCCTTTCCGATTCTGGAGCCTCTCATGCAGTCTGGCATCCCTTCCTGTAGCCTACTAAATGTTTGAGTGTAATTGGGAAGTGCTTTTATTTCTACAGTTTTATTGTGTTTGAGCCAGTATTGCCTAGGGGATTGGGTGGGGGAAAGAGGCCTTGAACTTTGGAGGTAAACATTTTTGAAAATGCATGGATTTTGTCTGTGTGTGAGATGAAGGTATACAGTCTTTCCCTGAATAGAGCGAGTACATACAGTCTAAGCTGGAAAGAGTGATGCATTAAAACCATAACAAGAACTTGCTTTCCCTGCTATCCTCATTATTTGCTCAGTTTATGAATAACCTGCTCAGTGGTGGCATGTAGTGGACTTCCAACAGGCCTTTTAAATCTAATGAATTGGTGTTACATATCTTAGAATAGTGTATTTATATGTGCTGCAAAAGTGCCATGTCTATAAACTTCCCAAAAAGCACCCATTTAATCCTTTAACTCTAAGTAAAATATAGTTCTAAAATAGCAACTCGTGAAGAGAGTGGATTTAGATGGGGAGGAAGAGTGGCCTTGAGGTGTTTACAGGAAGCACATGGTTACCGTGGTTACTGATGGCATTGCTCAGTGTGCTTGGCTGGCTAGCTGGATTGTTAAACATCATTTAAGTATCTTTTCGGGTTGGCCTGAGAAATGGGATAAATATTCTTTAGGAACGCTAGAACTACAGTAATGATTAAAAAAAAGAAAGAGAAAGAAAAAAAAGGCTAGAATTTAGATTCTCTTGACTAAAAGGAGGTATATAACTGTGAATCACACACACTTGGAAAATAGTATTTTTTTTAAGTAAAAGGTTATTTTAACTTTAAAATTGCTCTAAGTGAATTGATCACATGTAAAATGAACTTGTGGTGAATTCAAGGGTAAAGTAATGATGACAGATGGTAGGCAGGTTTCAGCAGGAACAATGTGTTTATTTATTTTTATTTTCTAATTTGGTTCTTTTGAGACAGGATCTCTCTGTGTAATCCTGACTGCCCTGGAACTCGATCTGTAGACCAGGCTATCCTTGAATTCACAGAGTACTACATGCTTCTGCCTTTTTAGAGTTGGGATTAAAGGAATGTACCAATATGCCTAGCTAATATTCTGATTTTTATTATTCAGCAGACATGGGGAAAGGGACATGAACTCATAGGTAGCTTGTTGTTGGTTGAGTAGCCTTCCTCTACTAATTTAGGACATTTGTCTTAGCAAACATGATGCTTACATTTTAAGACATTTTTATCCTCCAGTAGACCATTTTGTAAAAGTTTAATTCAGCATTAAACTACTTTTGGTCTAAAATGAGGTCACAAACAATTTCAAAATATGTGCTTGTCTCTGTGACATAGCATTCTCTCAGGTGCTCTGGCCCTGGGTAACAGGTGATTGTTGACTTCTGGTAGTCACAGGTACTCACAAACTATGCAAGGATAACAGGTGATTGTTAACTTCTGGTAATCACAGGTACTCACCAACTATGCAAGTGCTTCCAGAGTCCCTGCCTTCTCATCCAGTTGGTCATGTGACTCTGGTTCACTCTGAGACCAGCACTTAGCAGCCTTTTGGGACAGCCATTCAGGATGTACACTGAGAAACCTGATCTTAGAGTCACCCTTAGAAACAAGTAAATTTCATTGTTGCAAGACCCAGCATATTTGTATGAGAAATATTTATATTTGATTACTTTAATGAAGTAACAGATTTTACACATGGTTTGAAGGGGATAGCCTCCATATTTTCAGGCATTTGAATAATCTGGAGAAGCTTAGGAGGTGTGGCCATGCTGTATGGGATGTGTCACTGGTCCAGGCTTTGAGGGGTGAGAGCACTTACCCCCAGTTCTCTCTCTCGGCTTACAGCTGCAGTTCCTTATGTGAGCTCTTAGTTGTCCCTGCTTCACCTCTCTGATGATGCCTGACTCTTAGCCTTCTCAAATCCTGAATGCCAAATAAACATTCCTCTCTATAAGCTGCCACGGTCATGATGTTGTATGACATCATCAAAAAGAAATGGGAACACAACAGTCAACTGGAAGAGAAAAAAGATTGAGTAGCCACTGACTACCAAGTCTTTCTTTCTTCCTTCCTTCCTTCCTTCCTTCCTTCCTTCCTTCCTTCCTTCCTTCCTTCCTTCTTAACTTTTGGTGATTCAAAAGCAAACCACATACAGTATAGTGTCCTTCAAATTGTGAGTTTTTGTCATTTCTCGGGTTACTGGTGTACTTAGTATTGTCTCTGTGTTGTAGTGTGAGCATTCTGAAATTCCCAGGAAGCCTGGGCTCAGGGCTCTGGTGCTCTGCACTGCTGTGTCGGGATGTCAGCCTGGTACTAAGTGCATTTCCAACTTAAGCATTTTCAATTTATTATGCCTCTTGGGATGTAACTCCACCTAGTCAAGAGACGTATGGGTTTCATAATTTGTTGAATTTCCAATAATAAAATGGTAGCATCATCTGCAGACTTAGTGATATAACTTGTGTCATCTAAGAAGAGAAGATGGTTGTTGGGGTACAAGGCTATGCAGTTCAAGCTCTGTGAACTGTTGAAATCTGACATATGTAAGTTCAATGTAAGCATATTCAATTAAGAATATGCTTGTTTATCTAGGAACAATATGAAAGCATGTACACACATTGACACTAGTAAAGTTTAAAATATTTTAATGTTTATCATAATTAGCACCCTGGCTAAAATGCTTTAAAGACTAACTCTAGTTTGGAATGAATTTTTTAAATAGGTCTGAATATCAGAGATGTGACTTGCTCATGTTTAGGGGACATGAGCCAGGGGAAGACTGACAAATTATATTAGGCTAAAATAAATATAAATAAACCACCATTCACAAATATGGCAGTAACCTAAAACTATAATCTAAAATCATAAAGCGAAATTGAATTTAATAGCTTTCTATGCTTGGCTTAAAAAAAAAAGTAACTATAAATATATTGCATTGATTGTTAGGAGAATAAAATTTTATCTGACCACAAATTGTAATAACACACAATTGGGGTGTGCCACAGTCAGTGTAGTTGGAGTACCCAGAGTTTCTGAATTCTATGAGGGTGTGTTTTCAAATGAAGTCAGCACAAGTTTGAGGTGAAAAGCAGGGACTCAAGAGGTTTTCTCCTGGTATTGTGCAGCACAGGAGGAGGTTGGAAGTAACCCTCTGGTCTTTCCCTCTAGGCTGTGAGAGCCTTGGCTGTAGTCTCCATTTTCCAGTAGATCAAAGCAGCTGCTTTTAGCCCAGGTTCCTTTAATTATTAATGTCCGGGAACTTGGGAACTCTCAGTGGAAAGATTGTGTCATCATTTCTGAATTTTTAGTTATCAGGGTTAAAGTTTCCTTATAATAGTGTGCCATGGCTCCCTTTAGTAGGGATGACTCAGACATTCTTTTGACCAGATTTTTACAAAATGCTTAGCACTTCACTTTATAAAGAGATAATGGATATTTACTACCACGGGCAGATCTCAGATGTGGAAGACCTAATGAGGGTGTCTCTGACCAAGGAAGCTGAAATCTTTAGCAATCACATTTAGCAATTAGTGTCTCCTGTTCATTTAAATACCTATGTGGAGGAGTGACAATCTTAGGTATAAATAAATTTTTGTACTATAAGTCAAATTTTACAAATTTTAAACAATTTTCATTAAAGTTAAAATATGATTTTCAATAGATTTTTTTCTTCTATTAAGACAGTGGATACCTGTGGAGGCTTCAACGGGAAAAGATATCAGCAGTATTTAGTAAAAATTTAATTACGGAGTTTTAAAAGGTCCATTTGGTGAAAGAAATAGACTTCAAATCCCTTTTCTCTAAGCATTGTTTTTCTTTCTGTAAATGTTACTAATGTAACTACGCTAGGGGAAATTAAGATGTTCTAGAGAGACAAAGAAGCATGGTGTCTCTCCCTTCAGCTATCAAATTATTAGGGCCTGCAGCAACCGGATTCTTGCAGAGAGCACAGGAGTATTGGGAGAAGGAAGGGCTGAGCTCTTGTGCCAGCCAGAGGGGCAATTCATCTCCCTGGAAGATACTTCACAGTTCTGACAATCCTTGCAGAAAGGATTAGAGATGAGACAATGATGAAAGCTTGAAAGGCAAAAGTACACCCTGGTCTGCACTGTGTAACTGTGCTCAAGGCATCCCCTATTGAAACCCAACCTCAAGTCCAGACCCTGAAGATGGGCTTGGGTGGGAGAAAGAGGTTATTTGCCTCTCTTTTTTCCCTTCCCAGTTAAGATACATCAGAAAGAACCTCATTTCTCTGTTTTTTTCTTTGTTGTTTGTCTCTATGATTGATCAGTTGAGGATGCGTAGCTGATCTTGGCTTTTCAGGTTCTGATCCTAATAATTCTAGTAACACTAAAAGCAGAACAATATTTTAAGAAAACTATGTTCCCAACAGAAATTCTTCCACTAAATCTGTATTAAGATATTGAATTTTGATCTTGGGAATTTCAGTGACTTCTAATTATAGCCAGGTTAGTCATGTCACCATCTTTATTTGTATTTTGACTTTATAGCATTTTTATGATTTGCTTTAACTTTCTAGTTTTGTCTTCATCTTGTGTTTTTTATTTTGGAACAGTCCTGTACTTTATGGTGTATCTAATTTATGATCTTAAATCCTTTCTTATTAAAACATTTTTTTTAACCTGCTTTCCTTTTTTTCTTTATCACTTAACCAACTTTTCCTTTTCTCGTGTGGTGGCTTCATTTTTGTTGTTGTTTGCTATTTATTATAACATTTAGGAAGTGTGGACTGGCTCAAGCCCTAAAACCTGAATTTGATCCTTGGACCCACATGGTAGAAGGAAAGAACCAGCTAGAAAGACCCTTGTCACAGCAAAGTAACTGTTTCATGAAATCACAAGAATTTCATGCTTACTAAAATGTGGATATCATTCTGAATTCACTGGATTTCCAAGGATTTACATCCCATAAGTGGGGAAAAAAAAAAAAAAAAAACAAGGAATAAAGAAAAGATATGGGCATTGATTGACCAGGACTCAAATGTTTAAAGATACTGTATGTTTAGCACATTCTAGTCTAGTTCTGACTGTAGCTCATACCACCCAGTAGCCTCCAGTGCTTCAGGCCATGCAACGTGGACAATCCTAGGGCTTTCTCTCCATAAATCTGAGAATGCATGAGAACACAGAATGCCATTTCTTGCAAATTTACGACCCTAGGTTAAATACAGGACCAAGGCCAGTAATTCTGCTTACCCACAAGAGCAGCAAGGTCATGTTTGTGTCAAGAATGGATATATCTGTCCCTGACCAGCATTCTTTGGGAGTGGTTAAGGGATCAACTGTGCTTTCTGGAGAACATCTGATGGACACTCTGGGCATCCTGCAGACACCACAGTTTACTTTTATTTTAACCATTTATATAGTCTGTTGGTAGGAGCCAAAATGAAAACTAGCATTACAACAGACTAATACTGTCAATAATTTCATTTGTATATAAGTCTTTTGTTTGTTTGTTTGGTTGGTTTCTGTTTTGTTTTGTTTTAACATCAATTCCTCCAAATATCAGAATGTAGAGACTTGGGTGCTGGAATTTCTCATGTAGTGAAGATGGGAAGTGGAAAGATCCATTCCCAGCCTTACCAGGGTTGAGTATCACTGTAGGTAAAAAAAGAAAAAAAAGAAAAAAAAAAAAAAAAAAACCTGTGCTTCTAGAAGATAGAATTTTAAATAACTTTGATCACCCTGTAGTTTTGACCTCTGTTTACCATGCCCTGTGGAGAAAAGATACAACAGTTTAGATTATCAAGATTGAAGCAAACTAGGATTTTAGTACACCTTTAAAAAAAAAAAAAAAACATTCTACAATTGTTTGTTAAATCTCACATAATTTTAGTTTGAGATTATTCTTCTGAAAGTTGTTCTCTGGGATAGAGATCCCCAGCCAGTTCATAAAGTACCTGCATCAGAAAGCAAGCTATTGGCAATTACAGGTTGTTCCATGCATTTCTAGGGTACTGCAAATTGAACTGTTCTTTTCAGAAGTTTCTTAACTTCAACAGATCTGAAGCAGGTGGGTCTGTACTTTGTTTAGGAAGTAGTCACAAAACCTGGAGGAAATCTGTATGGGCAAAGGTTCTGTTGTGGATTTTGTTTATTTATGTTTGTGTATTGGTCCTAATCTCTCCTGCCAGCCTCTGCCAATCAGGAGTAGGATGGGAGTTGGGAGTGAGAAGTGCCAGGGAGAAAGAATTTCTGTGCTTAGCAGAAATGGCACACCTCTTGTCCTACATCAAGACCTTCCAGCCTTCTAGGTTCCAGTAACACTTGGGCTTGTTGGGATTTTCACTCAACTGAGATGCTCAGAGTGAAACTTCACTAAAATAATGATCTAACAAAAGTTCTCTGACATGTATTAATATAGATTGTGGGCTGGAATGCATTTAAAAGTACCATTAGGTTTCATTAATAGAAGAATTTAAGAGTGAACTCAAACAGAAGCTTGAGGACACTTTATTAGTGTTTAAAGCGAAGACCAGAGGGTAGGAAAGCTGTAAATCTCCCAGGCATGGAAAGGAGAGAGGAGGAGAAAAGGAAGCCAACAAGGACAGCCACTGACTGGGTAAGCCGCAGCTAGCACTGAGGTAGGAGGGGAAGCTTTAGCAAGAGAGTGAAAGCAATGGAGACCTAAAAAGTGACTGAGGGAGAGAGAGAAGGAAAAGGCAGACATCATTACACCTTTCTGTGTGAGCACTGAAAGGCAGGCAGACACAGCCACATCGCATCACTTCTAGGTCCTGCAGTACGGGGTGGAAATTCTGAGAAGAGACCATCATCATCTGTTTGTTTGTCTTTGTTTTTGTGCGGGTTGGTTTGGGTTTGTTTTTGTTTTTTCGAGACAGGGTTTCTGTGTGGCTTTGGAGGCTGTCCTGGAGCTATCTCTTGTAGACCAGGCTGGTCTCAAACTCACAGAGATCCGCCTGTCTCTGCCTCCCCAGTGCTGGGATTAAAGGTCAGTGCTATCACTGCCCGGCTAAAGTCCATTATCTTAAGGTGAACCTGCCATCCTGGGCCAGTCCCTAGTCAGGTCCCTCCCTGTCTTGCTTCACTGGGTTTCTCCACAAGAGAAAAGACAAGGCAGGCCCCACCTAGAGGTGAAGTCATTATTAACAAGGCTGTCAATTGTTCATCACCCTTGTCAGCACTGTGAATCAGTATTTTTTTAATTTTATTCTAATGAATATGAAATGATATCTCATTATGACTTTAAAAGTATTGAAAATCCATGTATTTATAGGTCTTTAGTATTTTTTTTTTCATTAAGTCTTAGCCAACTCTGTTAATTTTCTTAAGCTATTGGGATATTTACTATACATTTAGAAAGTATACTAAATATTTTATCCCAGTCTAGAACTTTCCGAGAATATCTTTTAATGAACAGAAAGTTTAAATTTTGATTTTTAAAACCCTATGTAGACACGTGCTGGTGTGTTTCTGGGGTTGATGCATCTGAGTGTAGTGTCTGTAGAGTTAAGAAGCAAGTGTCAGATACTGAAGACCTAGAGATAAGGTGCTTTCAAATTTTCCAGTGCTGCTGGCAACTGAACCTGGGTCCACTGTAAGGGTAGTATATGCTCTTCCCTACAGTGCCATTGCTCCAGCCCAAATTTTGATTGTTGGAAAATTTATTCATTGTATACATTTTTAGAAGTGTAATGGTGATAGCTTTTAAAACATTATACTTTTTAATTTAGAAATTCAATTTAGAATTTCAAAGACTCTAAGTAGGGGAAAAGAGGCTTAAACTTTTTACCTTGAGAACAATAGGTGTGTGAGCACAAAAACGTCATCAGCATTATGTGTAGATATTTCCTTTTTATTTTTTTCTTTGTGTGTTTGTACAAATGGATGCATGCATGGGTGCACTCGCCTCTGTGTACTTTGAAGGCCAGAAGTTAATTTTGGGTGTCTCCCTCTTTTGTTTACTTCTGTTCACATTATTTTTCCAGACAGGGGCTCGTAATGAATATAGAACTCAGTTTTTGGGCTAGATTGTTTGGTGAGCAAGCTCTGAGGATCTTCTTCTTATCACTCCCTCCCCAACCCAGATTTTACAGGTTCTGTGAATCTGAACTTGGGCTCTTTTGCAGATACTTTACCTCTTGAGCTGTATCCCAGGCCCAGAATTTTATTTCTTTGTAAGCCCATGTTGAAATCTGTTGCAGAGGTTCTTTCCCGCCAGCTGGTCCAACAGCTGCCTTGCCCCAAATAAGAGCACAAAGACTTAGATTAATTATTAAACTGTTGGCCGGTGGTGAGTGCTTCTTATTGGCTAGCACTCCTTTAATCGTTAACCCATTTCTAGCAATCTATTGCCACAAGGTTGTGGCTTTCCCTGCAATGCCCTGGCATGTTGTTTACTCCTTTGGCAGTATGGTGACTCTGGCCTGCTTCCCCTGCCTACCTTTCCCAGAATTCTTCTTGTCTCCTAGTCCTGCCTATCTTCCTGCCTCACTGGCCAAACAGGGTTTTAATAATTAACCAATAAGAGAAACGTGTATACAGGAGGACATCCCCCATCGGAAATCAATTGCAGTTAAAAATATAGAATGGGTTCAGTAAGGAAGATGTGGTGTTAAATGATAAGTGAGTGTGAAGAAAACTTGTCAAAGTAGGCAACTGTGACGGCTGGGGACACTGATGCATACTTGGTGTGATGCACGCAGAAGACGAGAGTGAGAGACAGTAACCAACACACGCAGCCAGGGTCCTGCTGGAGAAACTGGCGTTATCGGGAGTTCCTTCTACTGTGAAGAAAGCATGTTTGCATTCAGGAAAGGTGGCCGGCTTGTTTGGTATGATGAATTCTGGAAATTGAAGGATTAACAAGTTTCAGGAGTGGGATTTCCCTATAAAAAGTTAGGTATGGAGATCTGTGATACAAAGGTGCTTATTTACCAACACACAATTGGATGAAGACCTCACCCACCGAAGGAGCATAATGAAGCCTTCTGTAAAAAGCTTGTGCTAATGACAGAGCAAGGGACTTTTGGAATGATGGCGCTCTTTTTCGGTGATGTGGCAGGAGGAGGGCCCCAACACCTTTCAGTTATCCCGGGAGGTCCATTCTGGAAACCCAAGTCTTCCCCAGAAGGAAGGATTTTGAAAGGTATTTGTACGTTTTCTTCTGTGGTAGTGAATTTTCTAAAATTAGATTTGACTGTTGCAAAGCTGAATTTGGAATGATGGTTAAGAAAAATTGAACTAAAACTCCATTTTCATTGTCACTTTGTCCTATCTCCCTCTCTTCCATTTCAGTAGTAAATAGTAAATGTTACACATGCATCTTGTCCCACCATGTTTTTGTTGTTGCTTGTTTTGAGTAGGGATGTGTTAGCTAGTGTTGTCAATAATAGCAGTATAAAGATTTGGTTTAAAGTGCCAGATATATGAGCCATGTTTAATTAAATTCTGGTGGCTAAGACATTGTAACAGAATTTTACCTGTGCATGTAGCTCCTTAGTGAGCTTACTGAAATATCTGCTGGACACAATAGCTGTGCCAGTTGCAAAGAGTGAGCATCACTACAGGACTCAAGAGGTTCAATGCTCTCCGGTATCAACAGGCATCTCTTCTCTCTCGATCCAAATGGTAGACATCTTTGACTAAAAACAGATGTAGATACTATTTACAATCCACATTAATCACAACAACTACTCATGACTGTGAGATTTCTCTAAACAAACTGAGTAAAGAGCAGCAACAACAGCTTCTTGAACATCTGCAGACATCTACAGGGCAAGCTTTCACTTTGATGTACCTGAAGGTTGTGTGTGCTTCCCCCACGGTATTCAATATTCCTCATTTCTTATTTTGCTGTTAAATATTTGACTACTACTAATAGACCCTTATCTGTTTTCATCTGTTTGTCTGTCTATTTAGCCATTGGTCAGTTCCTGTCTTTTTGTTAATTCATACTTGTCTTTTGGTTTGCTGTAGCAGTTAATCAGACATCACTTGTCACAACAATGTCAGTCAAAGCAGCTGACAATGAATACTCCATGACTGCAGTCATAGACACTCTTAACACTGGTGACTAATTTTTCCTTTTTCATACACCTTATATCATTTCAGAACAGCCATCTTGTCCTTTCTCTTCTGGTATTCTTGGGAGTGGTTTAAATCTTCTTTTGCATAGCACCAACATGAGATCTCAGTGCAAGAGGAAGGGAGGGTGTCTTTTGAATACTGTAGTCAGTCAGTGCACATCCATCTTGCAGCTGTCACCAGCACTAGAAGCTTTTGTTGAACTAAAGCAATTTCTTCCTCATCCTGGATCTGAACCTTGCATTTTCTATGGTGTCTGCTTCAACCTGGAGAGTGATAGTCTTCCTCATAAGAGTTTACACAAATTGGCATTTTGGTGGCTGTTCCACTGAGTGCTAAGTTTATTCAGAATACTCCTAAAACTCTAAAGTACTTGACACATTTTTATATTAGGGTTGATGCTCAGCACCAGTGCTTTGGAGATGTTTACCAGAAATAAGTGGGCACATATACAGCCTTAGGCCAGTGTAGATCAAAGACTTAATCCTGCTCACATAACACCTCAGATTACTATAAAGTGTGCAGATATTCAACCTTCCCCTCCAGTTCCTCTCCCAAATTGTGGGAGGTCTCTGCAGGCTTTACAGCTGGCAGGGACAACGATCTGGGTGAGGAAAGAAGGAAACACAGTTCAGCCCGATTTTGATAACTGGTGCTGAGCCAAGACTTCTTGGAGTCTGACATCAGCTCAAATATTTTTGTCATATTTAAGCAAGCACAATTTTGGGAAAAAAAAAGTTTTCAGATAACAATTAACTCAGCCCTGTGAATACAGCCAAACTTAGAGCATACTTACACTGAAGTTTGTTATAGAGTACACATGGCTTCTTCCATAAAAGGGTTCTTGTTGACTTTGAAACAATGCTCAAGGTAAGGGTCTAGGGAGCAAAACCAAAAGGTAAACATAATCTCTGTGGGAATTGGTATTTGACCTGGCCCTAAAAAGGAGTCGATTAGACTGTTGTAAAGTACAAAAGACATCTCTCACAAGGATGAGTTTTCTGATCTCTAAGTAATGCTCAAGGATTTAGAGGGGAAAGGTCTGGGACCAGACTCAGCAGGTAGCAAAGGGTTACCATGGTGTAAACTACATCTTCCCCCACCCCCTGAATTCCTGGAGAACAGCCAAACATCTTCTCTTTCCAGAGATAAGTGGTATGTTTAACTTTTCCAGGCTTCTCTGGTGTTTTTCTGTGTGCACAAGGACCCTTTTGCCCTGTATATCAAATCAGGAGAAAATATATTTGATTGGCCTCAGCAAAGTTGGCTGTGGAGCAGCGGTAGTGTGGTGGCCTCTCAGCCAAACTGCAAAGACGAGACACACAACCCGGGGTCTTGCCAAGCTCAAAAAGCTTTCAGAGTGGATTTCCAGGAGGGTTGGAATTTACAGAAACTGGAAGGCACTGCTCTGGTAACAAGAGTTCATTGTCAGTGTTGGCCCTGCTATTAACCAATCTGTGACCATGGTCAAAGTCAGTTCCTGTCCCTGGGCCAAGCTCCTCATCTGAAATATATGGGTAAGCTTAGGAGTCTGGAAATCCATTCACAGAAGTCTCTCACCCTATTTTCTTTCCCCATTTCTTACAGTCAAAAAGGCTCGAACACTTAAGAACTAATTAGTTTTTCTTCAGGATACACGAAGTCTGCTTTGTCCATGTGGAGTTCAGGTGGTCAGGGCAAGAACAGAGCAATAGAAACCACAGTGATGCCCTCTCTTTACTTGGTGTTCAGACTCTGTTGCCACAGTGCCCACAACCCCCCTGGGCATTCACCCTGACCTCAGTAGGCTCTTTGGTTTTTGACCTATGGGATTTCAGACCTATGATTTTCCTACTTTCCTTTCATCACAGCAGGACTATAATTCTCAATGGGCAGACTAGTAATTACATCTTATTTATATTGCCATTTCAGCAGCCTGGCACACAAGCTGGAAAACCTTAGTACAAGACCAGATTAAATCAGCATAACGAATTCTTTTCGTGTGCAGATTTTCCTTGTAGGTGGCAGTCTTCCTATACCGCATGTCTTTGCCACATCTGAGGTGCTGGCTTCCTCTTTTAGAATGTATATCCTCAAATCAGATGACATTCATTGAAAAGAACATTAGATTCTTGTATTTTTTTTTTCTAAACTAGATCATCTTTTGAACAAACCAAGTATGCAGCTCCAAAGCTCACAATGACATAATTTATATTAGTCAACTATGGCTCTAAGGAATTCCACCACGATGTCCCACTCCCGGAGGGGGTCCTGAAACCTGTCTCTGCTGATGTCTATTCATCATCATGCCTCTGGTCTCTGTGTGCTAACACCATCTTGTCAATTTGCCTTCTCATCTTTTTAAATGACGGGAAGAATGAAGAGAAATACAGAAGTGGTTACAAAGTGCAAAACTCACTAATTTTCCATTTGTTTTTAAGTAACTATGATTATACTCTATCCCCACCCCTTCATCCCTACCCCTTCCCTTCTTGTATTATATTTATGAATGACCATTCTGTGAAAAATCAATCATTTCTCTTTCTGAGATAATGACCGATTCCCTGTGTCCCCTTAACCAGTAGGAAGGATTTATGCCTTGGAAAGAGGACCATTTTGGCCTAACAAAGAAAAACGTGACATTAGGCATGACTTTCCCACTGTTTCTGCCGGATCTAGCTCAGGATAATGTGAGGATGCTATCCCCCTCACTCTAGGTACTTAACACTTATGCAGATGCTGCCATTGGTTACCTCTTGCCAGGACTACACAGACAGTTCTTGTGTGTCTCATAGATGAAGGAAGGCAGTTTGACCTAGGGCAGCATTTACTCAGCAATAATGTAACATCTCTCATAGCCTTCTAGGTAAGTCAGAATCAGCCTCCTCCCCTGCTGATTCATGCAGATACCAGAAACAATGCTGGAGTAAAGTTTCCCAGTTGGCCCAATCAGAATTTGTGTAGATGCTAGGTGATACAATATGTAAGAAAAAGGGGGGACTCTGCAGATCAGCACTCATGACAGCACAGCAAATCCCAACTTTCAAGTATTTTGTCAATATTTGTTATCATTTCCTGAAATTAAATATCTTTTGAAATGAAGAAAACTTAAGATGTATTTTAAGTGAATACAGCAAGACCTGTTAAATGTGTAGCCGATTTAGTGCTGTCAATATTTATATATGTACTTAAATGCTTAGATGATAAGAAGTTAAAAAAAGATTAAAAACAATGACAGGAAAAGTTGTAGGAGAAAGAAATAGTAAACAGTAAAAAAGTTAACTACATGACAGAAAAAAGAAATAGAGAAAATAAGTGAAATGAAAAGCTGATCATCTAAAAGATCAATAAAATTCATTAAAGTAAGCATAAAACCTCAAACATTCTAGGAATGATAAAGAGGTTATTACTACATAACTTGAAAATACAACATCAAAAATGTTATGCCACAAAAATAGCAACATACATTGAAACTACTTGTAAATGCAAATTGTAAAAGTGTGCTTAGATAAAAACCTATTATCTTTGTCTTTTATAGAAGAATTGAATTTAGCACATACACACACACTCACACATATTCACTCACATGCACACACTCATAACACATTACGTTCACATACACTGTCTTTCACATATACTCCCTGCTACACACACATGCATACACACACTTGTAGACACACATTACATCCACATACACACACTCATACATGCAAACAAACACACACACACACACAGACACTTACAGATAGGTTCAACTGGCTTCACTGCTGAATTTAATAAAATGCTTAAGAAAGCTGTGTTATGAATGCTGAAGAAGCTTTCAGAAAAAGAATAAGGAAGCACTGTAAACACTTCATACCAAGAGCTCAGAGCTCACATTTTTTAAAGGAAAAGTAGAGTCCTGTGTATTACAAACACAGATCCCCAATCCTTTTATATCACTTCAGCAATGCATGAGTCAGCGGAGTTTCTTCCAGGAATGCCAAGTTAGTTTAACATTTAAGAAAATACTGATGGAATTGTTTTAAGTTTTACATTGAAGTCTTTGGTGAATTTGGTGTTGATTTTTGTGTAGATGATAGGTAGAAGTATAATTTCATTCTTTTATGTGTGGATATCCAGGGTATTGTAGTTGGGATTGCATTGGGTCTATAACTTGCTTTTTGATAGGATAGTCACTTCCACAATACAAATTTTACCAATCCATGAGCATGAACTGTCTTTTCTTTTAACATCTTTCTTAATTTCTTTTTCCAGAGACTTAATGCTTAATGATTCAGTTGTACAGGTCATTTACCTCCTAGATATTATCTTTTTTTGGGGGGATGATATTAGTGGGAGTATTTTTATAGTATTTTCCTCAACATTTTTTTTTGGTGTATAGGAAGGCTACTGACTTTTTATTTTTGTATGTTGATTTTGGATCTTGACACTTCGATGGACCTGTTAATCATGTCTCCTTTTCTGGTACAATTTTGGTATAATGTATCATATGCAAATCAGGATAATTTGACTTCTTTTTCTATTTATATTTCTTTAATTTCATTGTCTTATCTTTTAACTTCAGGTGTATGTATTTTATCTTATGTGTGTGGGTGTTTTGCCTTCATATTTTTTTGTTGACCATTTGTCTGTCTAGTTCCTATGGATAATGGAAGAGAGCATTGGATCCGCTGGAGTTGTAATTAAAGGTGGTTGTTAGCTGCCTTGTGGGTTCTGGGAATCTTGCTGGAGTCCTCTGGAAAGGCAGAAAGTGCTCTTAGCCACTGAGCATCTCTGTGGCCCCTTATTTTGCTATTCTTCAAGTACCAAGCTTAAAAGGAGAGGTAGAATGGGGAGCCCTGTTTCCTTCATTATTTAAATGAGATAGCTTTTATTCTCTCTTTATTTTTGATGATGTTGTATGTTTGCTTTATATAAGCTCTTTTTATGTTGAGGTATGTGCCTCCCAGAAGGACAGTGATATTTTTGAATGTCTTTAAAACATCAGTTTCCAATCTTTTCACCTTTTCATTTATGTAGCTTGATCATTGCCATCCAGTAAGTGGCACACCCAGAAGTCCAGATGGTTCATTAGCAGAGTGTGGCTTATTTCTTTCTGGAACTCTTAACTAAATCATACCAGACTTTACTATTTTGTTACTCTGTGGAAAGTTTAGCTTATTTCTAAGATTAACACAGTTTACAGAAAGTGCCCAGCAAATAAAACCACCTTGAATGACTTGTGAAGCAGCTATTCATGTTCTCAGCTGCTGATCACTTTTGTACACTGATTGCCCACACAGACTGCATGATGTCTCAAGAAGGAAGTCTTCAGTCACACTGATCGATAAGAATTGTGGGCATACTGGGATGTTCAGGACAGGTGCATGTATGGTATTCAGGATTCCAAAGGCTAATTGCTTCTCTTAATAACTTTGATATAGGAGAATACTTTTCCTATTTGTTTTTAAACATCAGAAATTTCATATTATGACTTTTAGTCCATAGGAGGGCAATGTTGAGCTATGGGAAAACCTTTCCAGGTTTTTGCAAAAGAGCATATAGAACTGGTTAATTTAAAACTTAATGAGTTGAAACAGATTAACTAATTTAAACATACAACAACAACAAAAAACCACTTGTTTAAAAATATGCAAGGCATGTATTGATGGTCCATCCACATGTTTGCTATGCAGGAAATTGTTGGCTGATGCCAACAATCCTTATCATCCAAAGGCAGACCATATCTGTCCCTTGGGAGAATACTAGATTCTCTGTGTAATTCTTTATTGTAGACAGGCAATGACAGAACTTGAATTCCTTAGAAACAGCATATTATTTATCTTTTGTATATGGCCTGCTGTAGATGTCTGATTAAGCAGATGAGAACACTAGTAGTTCTGATTCCCATGTTCTGTAAAAGTTTTGCTGGGAGCAGAGATTTTGGTTGTCTTATCTAAATGCTGTCCTAGAACTTTAAGAGCCAAAAGTCAACAAATGTTATGTCTTAAATGAATTATAAAATGTTTGTATTTATATGTCTATAATCTTATTCGTGTGTGTGTGTGTGTGTGTGTGTGTGTGTGTGTGTGTGTGTGTGTGTGTTTGCATGTGGAGGGAGAGGACAACTTTCAAGAGTCAGAAGTTCTCTCTTTCTACCTTGATGCACTACAGTCCTGGATTTGAGCTGTTCTAGGTTAGCTTGCTTACAAGCTTCTGGGTGATTCTCCTGTCTCCAACTCCAATCTCACTGCAGGAGTGCTAGAATTACAGATGCAGGCTATGCATTAGCTTTCTTATGTCAGTTCCAGGGTATGAACTCAAGTTATCAGGTTTCCTGTTGTCAAGCACTTTTTCTCACTGAGCCATCCTTGGTGCTGTGACATGAGCACAAGACAAAACTAACTTTCAGATAAATCTTAAGATGTAAAAGTTGGCATTATTTTAGTATTGTTAAAAACAGAGTCACAGACTGACATAAAACCCCACCAATTTTGATCTGTATCTAAAGAAAGTCAAATTAAAATTTTAGTAGAATGTAAATGTATTGATGTGTTGTGTGGGAAAATAACAAATGCTGTAAACTCTGCTGAAGACCCAACAGTGACAGTCTCCATTAGCACAAAGAAGTGTCTCCTTCTTCTGAACTGTATGTCCCACACACATTGATGCAGGTCTGTGTGTCATGCCCTAAGGCACAATCTGGGTAGAGAACAGCCACCATCTCCCCCACTTCCCCGAGTATAAAGAAGCAGGCAGCCACGTAATAACTGCAGCCTGCCTGTGTTTATTAGTTGCTTAATGTATGATTAAACAATGTAATAATATATTGCTGCTAATTCAATTTAATCTTTATAATAGCTTACATTTGTTATTAATATAATTTACTAAGTAAGGAAACAGAGCTTCACAGTGAGTAAATAACTTATTTAACATCACAAATCTTTCTGAGAGACAAAGCCCAGTGTACCAAGGGATTTATCTTCATCGATATTCTTATTTAAAAGTGAAGAGAAACAGAGACTAGGGGAGGTGATATTACTATTGTTACAGAGAAAAAGGAAAACAGTAAGCAGGGATGATTCCTCACTAGTCTTTACTGAATACTTTTCATTCTATATGAGGAGGTATGATTTAATCTTTCATCTTTTAGTATGTCATAATACTTTTTACAGTTCTGATTCCTCATTCAATATTATAATGTCTTGATGAGTAGAAATTGAATCTTTAAGGATTTAAAATCCAGTGTGAGCAGTGTGAGCAGCAGTCATGCTGCTAGATCATTGCCAGCACTTCTGAACAAACATATACACTGCGGAGGTGATATTGCTCATCATCAGACTTTCCAGTGTAGCTTCTGGAATCAAGGATGTATTGGCACACAGTATCCAATTCTAGCCAGCATCCAGCATGCTAATTTCCTAGGAAAATTATATCTCAGAATTCTCCAGGTAGGAAAAGAGACCATTATTTGAAAAAAAAATTGGGTAGTAGAAACAAAGAAAACACAGAAGAAGAAAGAACAGATTGCAGGCATTGTCATAAAGTTATTAGATTGAAATTTTAATGTACTTCATGAGAATGGCAAGGGATTAAAATTATATAAAAACCATAACCTCATAATATAAAGTAATTCTATCATTCTCTCCACACTGTGTTTATACAAACGAGTTAATATGCTTTAAGTGGAGTCCCTTACATTCTCTGACTTATTATCAGAAACATGAGCTCAAACCCGTTGGTAGAGATGAGCCAATTTATCATCTCAATTAGATCAGGTCCAGAACCATTCGAAGCTGAAGAGGTCAACTCAAAAGAAGTAGTGAAAATATAAGCAGTCTTAAATGATCACCTTTTAGTGGTTTTAGTACAATTACTAAAAACGTAAGATCACACTGACTTTCGGTCCAATTAGAACAATAATAGGTTTCAAAATGAGAACCTGGAAATATTTCAAGAACTGGTTTCTATCCTAGTTGAGGTATTTGTCCTCAGTACCAAAGAGGTTTATATAACAAGTGCAAGTTAAAGTTCTTGGCTTGGCTCTCTTGCAGTTAAGGAAGTTTCAAAGTAACTAAAATATTTTGCTTTATATCTATTTAAAATACTTAATTTGAAATGGCTTTAGACCTATTGAACATTTTCTAAGTTACTACAATGAGTTCCCATATATACTGTATATAGTTTCTCTAACTTTTAATATCCTGTATCACTATGGGACACAGTTTATGAACCAGTATTATTATATTGTTACTAACTGTACTCCATATTTTAGGTTTTATTCGAATGTTCACTTTAAAATTCTCTGATCCTAATGCCCCTCCCCCCAAACACATACACACCGCCCTGTGCATGGGTGTTGTGCCTGTTGCAGTGTGATGGAATTCAGAGGATAACCTCAACTATTGATCCTCATCTTCCACCTTTATATAGATAGCTTCTTCATTGCTGATGTATAAGCCAGGTTGGCTGACATACATATTTCTAGGGGTGTTAAAAGTAGTTTTCCCACCAGCCTGGTCCCACAACCACATCAGTCCAAATAACACACAGAGATCCTATATTAATTATAAAGCTGTTGGCCAGTTACTAGTATTTTATATTGACTAGCTCTGTTTTAAATATTAACACATTTCTACTAATCTAAGTGTTTCCACGCGGTTTTGTCTTACCAGAGAGAGGGTCCAGACTTCTTCTCTCAAGTTCCTACATCTTGATTCCCCTTCTACATTTCCCAGAATCCTCCTTGACTCCTAGTCCCACCCATCTTGCCTTCCTATTTGCCAACAGTGCTTTATTCACTAACCAATAAGAGAAACATATTTACAAAATGACATCTCCCATCACAGGGGGTCTCTTGTCTCTTCTTTTTATCATGCTGCAGGTTTACTGGGGTTACAAAGAAGTGATAGCTGTTAAGGGAAGATTTGTTTGTGTTGTTGCTCTGAGACCACAAATGGAGTCGGATCTCAGTTTGGAAAGTAGAGTCCACATCCAGCTGGCCAGAATGGGTCATGAAATAGAGGGAATAGGGAGGGGCTTAAATAGATTGTCACTTTTTCTATCTGGGAAAATAAAGAAGAGGGTGGGGTGATCTTTTCTTTGTCACTCTGTGGACCTTTCAGGTTTATTACCTAATATTTAACACCTGAGCTTTGTTTTTTAAATAAAACAATAAAAAGAAGTCACAATAGATGCCAAAGCCTCTAAAGTTTCTTAATACTCCAACATCTTAACTGAGATACTACACTTGATTCAGTTATGTCTTCTTAGCCTTTTAAGACTTTGCCATGACTTAATGCATCTAAGGGGTTCTAGTATGGACATTTGTAGACTAGTTCACAATTTGTTATCATGTTTTTGTTAGGTAAGTTATTTCATCAGAAACCACAGAGATGAACTGCCATTAAGTGAGTGTAAACTGTGAATGTTTTAAAGCTTCCTTTATTCCCTTGTAACACCATTAGGGCTTTTGCCTTAGGTGTTATTTCATCCCCTGTATGTCCCCTACTTAAACCTAAATAAAGGACCATTAATAGTTACAAGTCAAGACTTTGAGGAGAAAGTCATTACATGTCTCTTAATTTTTGTTCATTTGTCTGTTTGCCATTTGCTGTGTTCATGTTTTCTTTTGTCTGTAGCTAGTTTTCTTATTCCTTTTTTTTTTATATGATACTGATCTTTATTGAGAGGCCATGGAGATTCTGAGCATTGTGATGGTTTAACCTGATTTTATTAAAGTGAGGGGATGACATTCAAAGGTAGCATCTAGTACATAGACTATGAGCAGTGAATTATAGCTTGGAGACATGACGTTGTACTTACATGCCCAGTAACTGTATGAACTGCAGTAGCTCCCCATTGCCATGACCTCCTCTTTTCATCTCACAGTTTTCATAATGTGTGTAGCCTGCCTCATTTGTTTTATTTGAGAACACTTGATACACTGTTCAAAGAGGCACACACGCTTTAAATGAAATGTAAGGACCTAAAATGATGCAGATCACATATAAACAATATAAATACTTGTTCTGGTGCCAGATATCACTATTTCAGAAAGACCTATAAATTCTCCATGCTCACAGCTTGCACTGGGAAGGTGTCTTCCAGTGCAATGGCTGCCCTTTCTCAAGAAGCTCCTGAAGAACATCTTCCCAGAAAAAAGTTTTTGTCTTTGGGATATGGCTAAAATTCCACTGGGTCTATTGTTTGTCCAGTATCTTCTTATTCAGTATACTCGTAAGGTCTTCTTTGTGTGAGGTTTATTTTAGAAGGAAGCGAAGCTGACTTTGAGCTGTAATTATAAACAACTGTAACCTGAGAAAAAGAATTCAGTTTGGGGTGATGATGAGAAACCAGCTCCCACTTGTCCAGAGGCAGGGGTGTAGCTTTGCAGAACCTTGGCTGCTGTGCAGTTTTGCAGTCATCACACACTTTACATAGGCTGTTTAAATGTTGGAGCACAGCGGGAATGGATTTGGAGACTGGGAGGTTTCTGCGAGTCACAGAGATCTTCTAAAAGTCTGCGGACTCCAGAATGGTTGGCCAAACTTCCCTCCCCTGACTCCGTGTACCTTGCTCATTATTTCCCTCAGTTGAAGTGGAGCTTCACTGGCACTCCGACAGTTCTTCAGCTGCTACCTTGCTTTCCTACACATGGTCATCGATTTAAATGAAACCTTTACAAAATGAATCTGTTCTTCAGGCTTGCTTCTTGGAGGGTCTACGAGTAATGCAGTGACTTGGAACCACTTGGCATTTTGACTTCTGAATGAACACATTTTCATGGCACTGCAGGGAGGTGGAGCAGTGTGAAGGGGAGCCCTGCAGGGTGCTGGTAGGATTGACTGGTGCAAAGCTTTGGAGCCTGAATGGGACAAGAAGAGCATTTTCATAGAAGTGCAGGAAGGCTGCAGCAGCTCAAAGTCAGCAAAGGGAACAAGGGAAGAAAGATGTGGTAACAACAGGGGATTCATTGTACACTGCAGGAACTGAACCAAAAAGGCAGCTTAAAGATAATTGGAGCCATGTTTCACCCTGTTGGAGACAGAAGGTAAAATGTATAAATGGACGGTCTTGTATAAACCTGTGATGTTGGATTTTTCCCATACAAACTGTCAGCTCTTGGTGTGGATGTGTAGTTATGGGTGCCCATGCTGGCACAACACCCAATAAAAATGAGTATGCATATCATTCTTAATTTTTTTTGAAGAAGTGGGCTTCTCTTTGACCTTTCCTCCCTCCCTCCCTCCCTCCCTCTCTCTCTCTCTCTGTGTGTGTGTGTATGTGTGTGTGTAGTGTGCATGTGTATGTGCTGGATGAGTATGTGATCAAATGTTTGCACATGTATGTGCATGCATGTGAGTCTGGGGTTAATATTAGGAATCATCTTCCATCAGAAGTTTCTCCATTATTCACTGAGACTAAGTATTTCACTCAAATACAAAGCTCACAATTGCATAACTCTGGTCTTGCTGGTGTCTCTGAAAACTTCTGAAGAGAAACTGTTTAGCTGTGAATGAAAACTCCTGAAAGAAACCTGTCTGCAGCAACTAGCTGTTTTCAGTACTAAAGAAAAACTGAAATATTGCAAGTTCAGAGTCTAATTACCTTGTCTTGGGATAAGTCCTGGCCCTCCTGAATAGGCATTCCTTCCCCTTCTATGTTGGAACTAACATCATGTGACAATAGATAAAAAATGTTCTAGAATCTATTGACTTGGCAGGCAATTAGCCTCTACCAATCCAAAAATCCAAGAATGTCATCAGGTAGCATCTTGGGCCTATAGAAAAGCTCCCCCTGACTCATTCCACCTGCCTTTCTGATGCAATGTATTTTAAATTTTCTCTTGATTTATGCCTTCCTCTGTTCTGCAAAATTGTAAAACCTTCCTGAAACTGCTTCCACATTGAAACAAGGATCTGGGATAACCTAAATCTTGTTCCTGAGCCATGGTCACTCAAATAGCTCCAAAGTAGACAAACTATCTCTTACTTTCCTAAAAATGAGAACTGCAGTTTTTACATTGACACTAGCCCTCTTCCTCAAAGACTCCTTGTTTCCCCCTGGGAGGAGGTCACCATACCTAATCAGCATTTTTTGGTGCCCTGGGGATCTGAACTTTGGTCTTAGATAAACTTTTAACCACTGATCCATCTTCTCAGTTGTGTGACAGTATTTCCTTGGGTGACACAACACACACACACACACACACACACATATACACTACTCATCCCATCCACCATAGACCAAAGTAACAATTTCCCCAGTATCCAATTTGATGAACACATGAGTTTTTATTGAGCTTACAAATGGGAACATGGGTAAGGGGTTAGTTACAAAGTACAGGGATATCTTAATAGCACTTAAACCAACAAAATCACCACCCCAATATGAGTGATGGCTCTCAAAAATCAACCTGTGGGAAGAAAAGTTTCAAGCTGGAGAGAGTATTGCCCAGGTCAGGGGTGGTGCCAGCTCCCCCACACCCATGCCACCAGAGCCAGCTCTATCTCCATGTCACCACTGCTGCCACCATATGGTGGCTGTTGAGGGGTGGGGCCAGGTCAACATGGTACTCAGTCATCAGCATGTCCTTAGATGGCAGCCCAGACCAGGTACATCCAATGGCCTTTGGTGATAACATGAGTCACAGGTCGTCAACACAGACCCCTGCTATGGTAGAGCCTCAGATCAAACATGGCTCTTGGCAGCATGGGCTTAGACATCACCATGACCATATGTGGCAGTGCAGGCCTCACACATCAGGCTGTTCCTCAATACCATCACTCCTCCAGTTCTGCCTCTCTTCATAATGCACAAACCCCTCTGCTTTTCTTTCCCTCCAGTCTCTCCACCACATACTTTCACATCATTGTGGAGGGACAGTAAGTTGGGCCTCTACTTTTCAATTGTTTTAAGGCTTTGATGTCATTAATAGAATAAAAACTGTTTTCATTTAAATTATGAAAATATAAAACCATTTTTGTATGTTCTTTTGTAGACTCTGTTATTTTGCATTTATTTAAAACCTCAACCAATGTTCAAGGAATTAAATCAGATATACTATATTTTTTTTAACCATTGTGAAAACAAGCTAGAAATCAACAGCAGAAAACTAAGAGGACAATCTCTAAACATTTGAATTAAGCAATAAATTTTCTAATAAACAATGAGTCAAATAAGAAAATAAATTAAAACTGGGTTTTGGCTGAATGATATAGTAAAAATGCAACGTATCACATTTGGGAGTCAATTATAACTTTAATTATACATTCAAATAAAAGAAAGTCTGAGAAATGAACTAAACTTTATATTATAAGTTACCTAAACATTATATTGAATTTGACAGAATGTTTTCTTTTTGTTGTTGTTGTTCTTGTAATTGAACCCAAGCTCTTGCATTTGCCAAACAAGTGTTCTATTGCTGAACTATGAATATAGCCCCAATTAAACAAGAGAAGACAGTAATAAAAATGTAGCACAAAAAAGAAGACCCAGAAACAGATATTGAGGTTCAAGCTGAAGGTCAAGGAAGCAAAGTAGCTGGCCACTAGCTTCTTAACTGTACGTCAGGTTGAATGGGATGAGCCTGTCTCCACAGGCTTTCACCAAGGCTCAGACTATAACCTCTCTTCAGCATGGCTGGAGAATGAATGTCTCCTTCTGAATTCTTACTCCTATGTTTTATATCATCTAGTGCTGGGATTAAATGTGTTAGCTATAATTCTCTTATACACTGATTTAATCTTCTGGAGATTTGGGTGGCCTTGAACTCACAGAAATCTGACTACATTTTAATCCTGAGTCCTAGGATTAAAGATCTGTACCACCACCTCCTAGCTTCTGGTTACTGGGATTAAAGTTGTGTACCTGGCTTCTATGGCCTGTGGCTGACTTTGCTTTCTGAATCCTCAGGCAAGCTTTAATAAATCATAAATACTATATCACTACAAATGAGAATAACATACAACAAAGAACAATAATGCTACTACAAGTGTATTTTATGAGACTAAAAAAAGTGAAAAGTCTACCAAAGTTATAATAAAAAACACAAAGTGCTTTCACTGGGCTCTGCCAAAGGTGAGTCTGGGACCAGTTCAGGTCAAATCCCCCCACACTATCCCTGGGAATTCCCTGGGTTAGCCCCGAATCCCACTCCCTGTATATCCTGTCCCTAGATAGAACTGTCCTAGTATTCTGATCCAAAAACCACCCCACCCAGAACCTGCCCTCTCCCCACCCTGTGTCCCACTGGGCCTACTGCTCCACTGCTCTGGTTAAGAACTGGGCCAGAGTGCGGTCCAAGAACCCCTCCACCTGCGGGGAGCTTCTTGGATCTGCTCAGAGCACACTAGACCTGCCTATCCACTTGGGACCATCCTGAGTCCCTGCCTGCCTGATCGTTGAGCTCATCGCTGGGCCTCTGCCAGAGGGGAAGTAGAGAAGAGAGAGAGAGAGAGAGAGAGAGAGAGAGAGAGAGAGAGAGAGAGAGAGAGAGAGAGACTCCACCTGTGTGCACTGGAAGAAGCAATAGTAAGAAGGCAATACAAGAAAATAACCAACAATAGAAAGAAAAGTATGACACCACCAGAATCTAGGGACTCTACTCCAACTAGAACTGAACACACCAAAGTAGACGAAGCAGAAGAGAACGACTTAAAAAACAACTTCCTAAAAATGATAGAGGCCCTCAAAGATGATATGAGAAAATCCCTTAAAGAAATGGAAGAAACAACAAAAAATTGGAAGAAATAAACAAACATCTTAAAGAAAGTAAGGAAAACAAAGAAAAAACAAACAGGTGAAGGAAACAGTTCAAGATTTGAAAACTGAAATGGAGTCAATAAAGAAAACACAAACTGAGGAAATGCTAGAAATAGAAAAACTGGGCAAATGATCTGGAATTAAGACACAAGCATAACCAACAGAATACAAGAGATAGAAGAGAGAATCTTAGGCGCTGAAGATAAATTAGAGGAAGAAAAGCATAAATCCAACAAATCCTTAACACAAAATATCTAGGAAATGTGGGGCACCATGAAAAGGCCAAAATAACAGGCATACAGGAAGGCGAAGAAGCCCAGCTCAAAGGTACAGAAAACATATTCAACAAAATCATTGAAGAAAACTTTCCCAATCTGAAGAAGGACATGCCCATGAAAGTACAAGGAGCATACTGAACCCAAATAGACTGGACCAAAGAAAAAAGACCCTTCGACACATATTAATTAAAACACCTAACATACAGAATAAAGAAAGGATATTAAGAGCAGTGAAGAAAAAAGGCCAGGTAACATATAAAGGCAGGCCTATCAAAATTACCTGACTTCTCCATGGAAACTCTCAAGGCCAGAGTCCACGGATGTCAGCCCAGGCTATTATACCAAGCAAAACTCTTAATTATTATAGACGGAGAAAATAAGATATTCAATGACAAAGCCAGATTTTCACAATATGTATCTACAAATCTAGCCCTTTGTTTTTTTAGGTGATACATGATGGGAAGAATTATTGAGCAAAGTAGCATTGTGGCTTTGTTCAATGGTGTCAATTTGGTTACTCATAAGTTGCATAAAACCTTGTGCTAGTGTTTTATTTGTCTTGTAATTTATGTCTAGGGAAGGTTAAAATGACAATCGATGAAAGGCAGTTCTTTTTTTAAAAAAAATTGGGGGGGGGGAAACATTTTACTAGTCTTTTGCCACAGTAATGGAGAAGTTGGTAGTGGTTCTGAAGCTGGGTTTGTCTCTAATCCACAAAGCCTGTTAAGGGATGGCTTTAATTTTTCCAAATAATTCCCAATGCCCTGGGAAATACTTTTCTCTCCACAGATTTTTCTTTTACATTTGCTCTATGGATTGACTTTCAACAGAAGCTCTTGTAGTTGGAAATGGCTTCCTTGTTCCCTTCCTCTCCTCAGCTACATGTTTCTTCATTTCCTGATGTGCATTCTGGGCTGGTGTGACCCCAGGACTCACGTGCCAGGACTAACAAGTAAGGGTAGTCAGCAGTTATTAAAAAGAAACAATGTTGAATAGTATGTAGCAGTTATTAAAAAGAAACAATGTTTAACAGATTGCAGCAGTTGTTAAAAAGAGACAATATTGAACAGTTTACAATAGTTGTTGTTAAAAAGAAACAGCATTGAACAGAATATAACCATTGTTAAAAAGAAACAATGTTGAACAGTATGTAGCAATTGTAAAAAAAAAAAAAAAAGAAGAGGAAGAAGATAAAGAAGAAGAGGAAGAGGAAGAAGGAGAAGGAGAAGGAGAAGGAGAAGGAGAAGGAGAAGGAGAAGGAGAAGGAGAAGAAGAAGAAGAAGAAGAAGAAGAAGAAGAAGAAGAAGAAGAAGAAGAAGAAGAAGAAGAAGAAAGAGAAGATGAAGCAACAGCAACAACAGTGTTTCCTGGAGTCTGTTCTTGCTAGGATTTTTGACAATGTGACCCAAGCCAGAGTTGTCTGAGAAGAAAGAACAGAGAGAAAGTCAGTTCTTTCCCCACAAATGTAGCGGATTTCTTCTTTGTGTGTGTGCTTCAGTTTGGGCTTTCTAAACACCAGCACAACTCATAACCACCATTGACACTTTTGGCTGAATATTTCTTCAGTGGGATACAATGCATTATAGGATTCTCAAAAGCATCATTGGTATCTGTGCAGGAAATCACCCCAGTTATGACAACTCAAAATGTCCCCAGTCTTAGACGTATATTCCTTGAGAGGTAAAAATGCCCCCAATTAGGAACACTGCATTGAATCATAAATTCTTGAAAGGTAAATTAAAATGAAAAACAAATGAATAACATACGACTATGTCAAAATATGACAGTGTCAGTATGGTTGTCATTTTGTTTTTGTCTATAAAGAGCTAAAGAAATAGTTGTTTATTGTTTTCCCCCTTTCCATGAATGCATACTATACATGTGTGTGCAGGATTACATGACTATATGTGCATTTGTGGAAGCTATAAGTCCATGCTTGTTGTCTTCTTTTATCTCTCTTTGCCTTTTTTTTTTTTTTTTTGAGGCAAAGTCCTCAATGAATCTATAGCTTGCCAATGAGACTAGACTGGCTAGCCAATAAGGCCCCACGGTTTTCCTGTTTCAGCCTCCCAGTGTTGGGATGATGTTACTTGGTGGGCAGGATCTAACTCCTATCTTCATGTTTGTACAGCAAGCACCTTACTTCCTAATTCATCTCCCCAGGTCTCTGTTCAATGCTGATTGATTGAAGGTGACTGTGTATTATAGAATCAATAGGGCTAGACTGTGTTGTCCATTTCTGGAATTTGATTTAATAAACTGATTGAACTGAGGGAAAAAATGAAAACAAAAAGTGCTCATCTAAGATATGAAAAAAGATAACTCCACTGAAGATTACATAGTAATTGAAAAATTAAGTAGTAAGGTTGTGCATCTTGGTCAAGACTGAGCTTCTGCCACATAGTGAAACCCTATCAATTAGTCAAACAAAAAAGCAAAGCAAATACAGTACAACTATACTTAAATGCTCAGCATTAGTAGTTACTGGGAACCTGCAAATCAAAATTATTTTATACTTTCTGTAATGGCATATAAGAAAAAAAACCTACCAACAAACTAATCAAACAAACAAAAGCAAACAGAAAAGGAAATAAGGCTTGTGGGTTGAAGAGAGGCAGGGACTTCCACACAAACCTCTGTTAGAAGTGTAAAATGGTGCATCTGCTCTCTTTGGCAGATCTCAACACATTGAAGACTGAGTTAGATTGTGACCCAGAGCTCCCACTCTTTGGTTTATATACAGAAATGATTAAAAACAAATGCTCAAACAAGAATTTCACATGTAACCATGGTAACAGCATTCATAACGGCCCACAGAGGAAACAACCCAAATTTCTATCAACTGATGAGTAAAAAAGATGCTGTGTCCGTTACTTAGGAACACTGGCGAGTCCCTGAAAGGAACAGACTACTGGCAGGGACTATTATATAAGTGACCCTTATAAACATTACTGAGTGAAAGAAACCAGACACAAGAGGTCACACAGTGTATAATTCTATTTGTGCAAGATATCCTCAAAAGGCCAATTTTTACAGACATAAGGCAGGTATGTGTTGCCAGGAGCTGGGAGGAAGAATGATAAATGGCTGCTAACAGGTGTGTGATCTCTTTGGGGATTTGTAAAAATGTTCTAGAGTTAATAGTCAGGATGTTTGTACAGTCTGTAAATATTCTGAAACCTACTGACTTGTACATTTTAAAACTGTGAATTTTATAGTATGTGAAATGTAGCTCAAAGACAAAAAAACATTAGGAATATTTTTTTATGCTAAGAAGTTTGAAAACAAATTATATACTTTCTTGAAAAAAAAACACAATTTACATAAGGACTTTTGGAGAAATCTGGGGGCTAAGAAATGGCTCACTCAATAACTTGCTTGCTGCACATGGATGAGGGCCCCAAGCACCCACATATAGAGCTGGGTGTGGTGGCTCAGCTATCATCCTGGTGCTGGGGTAGCAGAGGAAAGCACCTCTGGACCTCACTGGCCAGCTAGTCTAGCTGAATTGGTTAGCACCAGGTTGAATAGGAGACCTTGTCTCTAGAAATAAGATGGGGTTGGTGACACAGAAAGACATGAAAGTTGTCTTTGGGGTTTCACATGCACATGTAAATATGCTCACATGACCCAGCACATGTATGCATAAACATGTACATATATAGCCACATATTATTGCAAAAGTTAAATAGGTTGTTTGCTGAGGAAATTGAATTCACAATTTAAAACCATCTTAGATATACGTAAAATATTCAGTCTTAAACTCACCAGTGAATTACTCAAGGTATTTAGTGAAGAAATAGTTTGAAAAATAATTATTAGTAGTACATTTAGAAACTAGAGAAAAAGAAGATTCTTTTTAAGGACTTATGGAAAACCAGGATTATCTTTATGCCAAACTCATACAATAATTTTAAGGAAAAATAAGTTGTATTTGTTTTATGAAGCACCATACAAACAAGCAAACACCCACGAACATAAGAATGGTTTACTCTAGGAATGTAAATGGCCAAACATTACAAAGTTAATCAACACTCTTCCCCCCCATTCACAAAGAAGGGAGAAAATTTTGAATGAAATTCAAAATCCTTGCCGAATAAAAACATTCAGCAACATAAAAATAGAGTGATTCTCCTTTACTCATGAGAACCTTTAGTAAACACTGGCATAAGAAGGCACTGGATACTTTTCTCTCAAAATTGAAAAGCACCATATGATCAGTGCTTTTAGTTAATATGTCATGAAGTCACTGACTAGTTCACTAAAAACCAGTGTAGAAAGCAAAAAGAAAATATCATTAGTTGTAAGGACCATAATTATTTATGAACAAATTTACAAATGATTAGAAGAAATTAGCGAGCTTAGCAAAGATACTGTTGAATATTCAAAATACACTGACTTGAGAAGTTTAAAATTGGAAACCTACACTCTCATTTTCCAATTTATTACATAATAACTTTGAATAAAATTAATTGAAAAGTCGCTCTGCTAAGCTGTTAGTTCTGCATAGTTTACACAGATTCCTTGTACCCTTAGCCTTATTCCCAGCATTTTTTTTTTTTTTGACAAATTACTTCTAAGTTTTATTTGTTTACTTATTTAATGATGGTGATCATGGTGATGATGCCATCTGTGTATTTGTGTATGTTGTGTGTATATGAATGCAGGCATACATACATGTGCCATGGCACACTTCAGGGACTTAGAGGAGAACTTTTGGGAGTTGCTTCTCTCCTCCCACCTTGTTGAGGCAGGGTTTCCTTTGTTTCTGTTGCACTGGGTTCAAGCTAGCTTGGCTATGACCTTGGGGGTACTTCTTTTGTCTCTTGTCTCCTCAGTTTGCACAGAAGTACTGTTATTGCATATGTATATGTCATATTAAGCTTCACACATAGGTTACAAGAATAGAATTCAAGTCCCCAGGTTCGCACGTAAGTGCCTTTATTTGCTGAGCCATCTCACTGGCACAAAATTGGTTCTAGATTTTCGAAAGACCTATGATTTATCAAGAACATGTTTTGTTCTATTTTGATTTCATTGTTGGTTTGCTTTATTGAGATGCCTGTTTTCTCATGAGATAGGAAAGAAAGGGTGTGGATTTGAGTGGTTGGGGATGTACTGGTTGTGTGAAAAAAAAATTCAATAAAAATAGTACACACAATAGTAGGCATTGAGGACATTTCAGCTAGAATGATGAAGACTGTGCTCTGCTGGGCAAGTACAGAAGAAGCTAACCAATGGAACAGCATAGATTCCTGGAAACAAGCAAATTCTTTTATTTTTTTCCTTTTTTAAAATTTAAATTTGTTGTTTTACATGCCAATCCCAGTACCCTTACCCTCCTATCCACCCCTGTCACTCCAACCAAACCCCAGCCCATCCCCATTCTGCCCCCTAGGGAGGGTGAGACCTTCCATGGGGAGTCTTCAAAGTCTGTCATATCATTTGGGGCAGGACCTAGGCCCTCTCCCATGTATATAGGTTGAGATAGTATCCTTCTATGTGGGAAGGGGTCCCAAAGTCCATTCGTACACTAGGGATAAAACCTGATCCATTACTAGAGGCCCCATAGACTGCCCAGTCCTCCTAACATCCATTTTCAGGGGTCTGGGTCAGTCCTATGCTGGTTTTCCAGCTATCAGACTGGGGTACATAAGTTCCCTTGTTCGGGTCAGCTGATTCTGTGGGTTTCTCCAGCCTGGTCTTGACCCCTTTGCTCATCACTTCTCCCTCTCTGCAACTGGATTCCAGGAGTTCTGCTGGTGTTTAGCTGTGGGTGTCTGCTTCTGCTTCCATCAGCTACTAGATGAAGGCTCTAGGATGACATATAAGGTAGTCATCAATCTCATTATCGTGGAAGGGCAGTAAAGGTAGCCTCTCCACTATTGCTTGGGTTCATCCTTGTAGATCTTGTACCCTAGTGCCAGATTTCTCCTTAAATCTATAATGGCTCCCTGTAATGGTTCTTTTCTTGTTCTCCTCTATTCTTTCTCTGTCTCAATCTTCCTGTTCCCTCATGCCCACCTCTCCCCTCCTCTTCTCCTCTTATCTTTCTCCTAACTCCATCTCCCCTCCCATGCTCCCAATTTGCCTGGGTTATCTTGTCCCTTTCCCCTTCTCCAGGGAACCATGTATGTCTCTCTTAGTGTTCTTGTTTCCTAGCTTTTCTGGTGGTGTAAATTGTAGGTTGGTGGTTCTTTGCTCTATGTCTAAAATCCATATATGAGTGAGTACATACCATGTTTGTCTTTTTTGTGACTGTGTTACCTCCCTCAGGATGTTTTATTCTAGTTCCATCCATTTCCTGGTGAATTTCAGGATTCCAAAAAAAAGGATAGTCTAACATAGAGACTGCATTAAATAACATTGTAAGTACAGCATGTATGTGAAATAATATACTGTCTCAGGACATTAATTGATATCAGATTAAATAAATCTTAATTACTTTTTGTTGTAATTTAAATAAAGCAGAATGCAAGAGAAAGATACCATGAGACCGGGTTCAAACAGAAGGGTGTTTTATTGGGGGAGGAGTGGGGGTAGGCCAGCCTCTGGAGATAGGAGCATCAGTCAGGAGAGAGGAAAGAGGGGGAGAGAGAGGAAAAAGGGGAAGAGAGAGGAAAGAGGGGAGAGAAAGAGAGAGAGAGAATGGAAGTGGAGAGAAAAAAGAGGGGGAGAGAGAGGGAAAGGGGGTTAGAGGGAAAGGGAGAGCAGAACAGGGAGAGGGAGAGAAAGAAAGAAAAAGAGAACACAGAGAATGTGCACATCCTGTCAGAACCCCAAAGACAGGCGAGAACAGATGCTTGAATATTAACACTATGTACCTGCTATTGTTTTACAAATGATTTTAATTTAAATCTGAAAGATAAAATTACATCAAACAAAACATATAAGAATTCACTTTTGAGATAGACAAAATATCCCACAGAGTTCCAAAAAGCACTAGACAGGGGTTTGTTTATGAACTGATTTTTTTTTTCTTAAAAGTGATGCCATTCTGTTCATCAGTAACCAACATGGACACTAGCCAAAGGAGCTAGATAAAATGACATTTTCAAAAGACAAATCTTACAAAGTATTGTGCCTAATATGTATAAGTAAGATTAAGATTCAAACATTTGGCTGGGCAGTGGTGGCACAGGCCTTTAATCTCATCACTTAGTAGGCAGAGGCAAGCAGATTTCTGTGAGTTAGAGGCCAACCTTGTCTACAAAGCGAGTTCCAGGACAGTTCCAGAGCTACATAGAGAAACTCTTCCTTGAAAAACCAAAATAAATAAATAAATAATAAATAAATTCAAACATTTGAATAAATACATAACAAAGGAAAATATAAGAGTGGCAAACAAACTTAAAAGAAATGGTCTCACCACCTCAGGGAAATGTAAATTTATCTACAACACAGTACCACAATGTACCCTTTGGAATTGTTCCAATGGAAATGATTAATAAAATTTTTATTGGTGAGAATCATAAATATTTGGAATGTTTGTACATTGCTGGCAAGAAATATAAACAGATAAGACATTTTCAAAAAGCTGATGGTATACTAAAACTAAAAAGACATTTATACCTAGCACTGATATTTCTGAGTATATGGTTGATCAAAATCAATCATAGGGTCTAGCTATTATCACTTTTGGGTATATAACAAACAGACTCAGTATCTAACTATAGAGATACCCAATAATCTATGTTCACAGATATTCCTATTCACATTAGCCAGAAAGTAGAACAGACTAGTCTGATAATGAAAGTCTGGTGCATTTACATAATGGGATATTATTCAACTTTTAAAAAAATGATAAAATATTCAAGTGCATTAATAAAACTAGAAGCAATCTCTCTAAGTGAAATAACCCAGACTCAGAAAGACAATTGTCTTATGTTTTCTATAATTTGTGGGTGTTAGTTACCAATCCTTAGATATGTGTGTTTAATTTGGAATAACTACAGAGATCAGGAAATTAGTAAAGGGATTAGGTGAGAGGCTTTCAAGGAAGAATGATAGAACACAGTGCTATAAAAGTGTTGAAAGAAAATAAAGTAACAGGAAGTGTTAAATTGTCGTTCATCCACCAGGGATTTTCTTTCTGGTGGGTTGACACTTCAGAACTTCACTTGCTACCTGCTGCTCCTCAGACATGACCACAAACATGGGTCCACAAATGAAGTTCATTGAGTTTTTTTTTAAGCTATGAAAATATTATTACAAAACTACTTTTAAGGGAAAATAATTTTCACAGGGGCCATTATACAATATTTTGAGATTCCTGTGTCAGAAACAGAGAAAGTTAAAAGTATATTTTATGAAAGGGGTTAAGAAGAAAGAGAATGTTGTTAGACTTCTTTCAGTCTCTGAACATCAAGACTATAAGATAACAAGTATTACACAGAAAAATTTAGGATGGTGCATCTGAAACCTACACAGAGTCTCACAATATAGCCTTGCCTGACCTACAACTCACTATGTAGAGCAGGCTGTCCCGAAACTCACAGAGACCCACCTACCTCTGTCTTCTGAGTGCTGAGATTAAAGGCATGCATCGCCACACCTGGCAAGTTTATTGAATCTTATAAGAAATATTGCATGTGCTATTTATAAATCAACAAGTAAGACTTTTTTTTAGGAATAAGACACTGTGGGTATATTTAGAATCTGTTTTCATTATTTTGCATGATGATAAGCTATTTGTGTTAACTTATTTAAGATATTTTTAACTATTAAAAATGCTATCACATACAACTATAAAGTTAACAGTATACTTCATTTGTGACCTAAGATACTGGCTTATTTTGACAGTGGAAGTCAAAATAGAATTGATCATATTGTTTCCTATCTAAATATGCTGTATCTTTATAAACAAAGTATTTTTAAGCTTGCTGTTTTCACATAATAACTTCAGATGTGGAAAATATTTAGAACTTATAAAATAGTGTTGAAATGACTGCTTTGTAATACTTAACAAATATCATTGCTAATTGTATCTGGGGAGGGCAGAATTTGGATGCCAGGAAAGTATCTTGTGCTATTTCTTTACAATAATTTCCATTTGCTCACACAGCTTTAGAGAACTGAAACACCAATTGAGCCTTGATTAATTGTCGAATTCCAAATATTGAAAACCTGGAAATGTCTCTGGTTTTTGGATGGAAACTCTGGTGCTTTCATTTCCAGTGAGCTTCAGCTTCTGACTGATCAAAACACTTGGAAATTTTTCTAGAATTAAGACTGACTTTTGCCACGTCTGGATGGTCTTCAAGCATTACATTTGCTACATTGCTGGACAGCTTCCATGGGGACTTTTATAAATTGTACTAGGATCTTTCCTGGTTCAGTAATTGTATGTAACATCTCCAGTTATAAATTTGTTAATTTTTTTTTTTTTTTAGTTACTCTGAGGTCAGCCCAGGACAAGAAGCAAAATACCCAGAGGTTTCAAGATTGTATTTGCCTGGGATTTGAGACTGTGGGTCAACATGACATTTCCATTTTTGCATGCAAAGTAAATAAATACACAGTGTCCATTTAGGCTGTTCGTCTACACTTTCTCTTCTGAACCACAACGTTGTCTGGACTTCTAGTTTAGCATTTCCAGTCAAAGAACAGCGTATTCATTTTGAAAGAAGAAAGGGTCCTTCACATCGTAGGAAAAATAGAGCAATTAAGGTGGGTAGAGTTCCATGAACCCCCCCCCCCCAAATTGTCACTGACTGGAAACTATGACTATTGTACACAGCATCTTCAGCCATAAAATTTGTGTTAATACTGGACAAAGAGTAAGATTTTTGTCTATGGATATTGGCTTGAGTAGAGAGAAATCCTGGCAACAGCCTAATAGTGAGATTAGAAGAGGCTTACACAGTGGAAGCGCCATAATTTTTGTACAATTCAAATAGTCTCTTTTTATTTTATAATTTTTTATTTCAATTTGAATCAAGATTGTTTTCATATGTCAATTCAAATAGTCTCTTAAAGGTTTAATTATTTTAATGCCATCTGGATTTCAACATGTTCAATGTTGTGCTGGTAACGTAACTTTGTAAGACAAAACAAAGAAACCTAGTCTACGAACTTAGTGCAACAAAACTTCCTTTCAAATCTGCTTCAAGTGATGAGTACAGTGTAAGGAAGAAGCTCATAGTGGCTGTTGGCTGTAAGCTACTGAGCCCCATTCTTTCTGCTGTTTGCCAAGGCCAAACACATTTATAACATTCCTCTTCTATGCTCTCTGAGAAAACCTAGAATTGACATGGACCAAGCAACTTCAAGCTGGACTGTGCTGTCTTTCTACCCATACTTCTGTGGAGACTTGAGTAGACTATGGTCCTCTAGAGTGAATTGTGCCAACAATAAATAGCTTAAACCATGAAAGGAAACAGTCTGTGACTATGGTAAATCTATTATGTAAATAATTTTAGGTTTATTCTTGCTTAACCAACATTCTTTAATTTAAACTAATTAAATGTTCATTAACAAAAATAAAATTCGAGGATCTTCATAGGCAAAGGTTCAACCACACCTGAAGAGCATACACTCTGGGGTTTGTTAAATAGAATTTTCTTAAGCATTCTTAGTGTTCTTTCTACATCTGGAAACCTGCTTCCAAATTGCTCACAGATTGTGAAAGTGCTAATTGGTAATGCTCCTGTGTTGGTTCAGTGACTCCCACATTCTCTGGCAGTTGGTTCAGTTAAAACGTGAAACTGCTAAAGGTGCTGTTTTAACTAAAGTAATTTAGATAGTGTTTTGCTTGTTAATTTGGGAAGCTATCTTATACTCAAAACTTCAGTGACTCCTGAAATTGACTTGGCTCAGATTCTGTTTATGTCTATTATTGAACGTAAAATTTGGATAGAAAGGATAAAGCTAAACGGACGGGGCAAAATGAAATTTACAGGTACTGGTACTAAACAAAACACATTTTAGAATTCATTAACTTCTCTTTGCTTATAAATATGTTGCACATATGCAAAATTGCATGGACATCTGGGATATGTTGTCCAAGCATCAGTAGGCACACTGGATATAAAATTAGAAGTTAAATCTTACTTTTGAATTTTTTTAGAAATATGCATTAAGTATATGTAAACAAATGGATCCAGTGCCCATTTCTGATCTCTCTGCATCTTCTTCACTGTATTAGATAGAAGAGGACCATTGGTAGAAATAAAATGAACTAATCATTCAAACCAGGACTAATGCTATGTACTCTGAATTCTTCTCAAGTGCTTCTAGATGTTTCTAAATCACTGGGCAGGCATCTGGGAGAAAGCTATGTCCTTGCAGTTCATGTTAAATACAATTTTATACTTGGAAAGAAAGGAAGCTTCTGAAACTGAAGAATATTAGTACATTAGGAAGCATTATCAGTAATAAAAGTTGAGTCAGGAAAAAGAAAAGGAAAATGTTATCAAATTTACACAATTATTTTCTGTAGAATATTATATAGTATGGCTTCAGTTTTAAAGAAAAGAAAAACATAAATGTTGGATATTCGCTATAGTACGGAATGATTTGAAGAATGTTTGAAATGATCTTTTTCGATGAGTCAGTGATGTTTCTTTCATTCAGTGATGAAAATTATGATTAACTTTGAGGACTGTTTCAAGACAGGGTCTTTCTGTGTAGCTCTGGCTGTCCTGGAACTCTCTTAAGACCAGGCTGGCCTCAAACTCAGAGATCCATCTGCCCCTGCCTTCCAAGTGCTGAGATAAATGGTGTGCTACCACCGCCTGGCTATGATTAACTTTTCATCAGTAGAGTTACAATAAAAAATTAGTAATTCTTTACAGTTGTCTTCCAAATCAGAATGTTGCTAAAATAAAAGAGATAAAAGTGATAGGCTTCATTTAATTGGATGTATATATAAAACTTATTATATGTTGCATTTTCCTCTTGTCCCCTTTACTTAGGTCACATTTTAAAAATATTTGAGCACTCTATGATGTAAAATTGTATAAGCAAGTTTCAAATGGTACTTTTGTTAAATTTCTGAATATTGCAAATAGAGCTCAATGTGCCATTCTGCTGAGTGCAGCAGTATATAATGAGGACAGTCCATGAGGTTCCAGAAGGGAACAAGGCTCTGTCAAGAAATGGGATAGAGGTTATTTGTACGGTATTCTGACAGAATCTGTGAGCATTATATCATGCCCTGAGAACTTGGGTAAGGTTGGATTTAAAAGTGATAGGTTAATGTGTTTTATAGAAGAAATTGCAAGGCAGAAGATGATCCAGGCTGGGGGCATACTTATTGTGCACTCTTATCCAGCTATCCCATGGAAAAGATATAAAAATGTATCCTCCCCCCTTTTTTTAAATAACAGAGTTGGTACAACTTGCAATCTTTGCACATTCTGAAAAAGAGGCAGCAAGTTTTAGAGTGAAACCTCCTGCTCAGCAAAGGACAGATGTCCTTTGGGGCAAGATGTCATCCATTAAAGGTTCCATCTTGTGAAATTTCAAAATACATTTGAAAGGAGAGAGTCTAGACAGAGTATGGTGCCAAAAGCTTTGCTTACCTGTTGAAAGCAGTTCTAGAGAAATGTTTTTTCAGGGTCAGCATACAGAGAATACTGCAGCTGTGGTCCAAGATGGACCAGAATTTAACAGAGTCATCCATATGGTACTGTTTGACAGTATGAAAGATGCAAGATTGAGTGAGTCAGAGTTTACAACATGATTCTATAGGAATTTTGTGGCTATAGCAGAGTCAGCGTCCTTTTAACGAGGTCTTGATAGGTCAACAAGTGAAAGAGTGAAAGTGAAACTCAAATTACAATGGAGAAACAAGAGCATTGGAGAAGAGAGAACAATAGGATTCTACAGAGGGAAGTTGTAGGTATAAAGTGGAGTCATTTCAAGACAGATGCTATGTATACAGTACTCTGTAGGCACAAGAGCTGAAATCTGGAGATACCCAAGCCATTTGGAGCCAAGGTATGTTACCATGAGTTTTAGAGGCTTAATTTAGAGCCCCAGGATTTGGTGTTTTTCTTTGTGAGTTTTGGTTTTGCTTTGGCTGATTTTTCTTTGCTATGGCCCCATTCCTTTCTTCTGGAAAGTACCAGTGTATATTTGTGGTGGTTTAAAAGAAAATAGCCTCAAAAGGGAGCAGCACTATTAGGAGGTCTGGCCTTGTTGTAGTTAGTAGGTGTGGTTTTGTTGGATGAAGTGTGTCACCATTGAGGAGGTCTCTGAGGTCTCCTATATGCTCCAACCATTCCCTATTGCCCGTAAGCCTAGATATAAGACACTTGAGTATTTCTCTGGTACCATCCATCTTTGCCTATATGCTGCCATGTTGCACAATGATGAAAATGGATTAAACCTCTGAAAATGTAAGTCACTCCAATGAAAGAGTTATAAGTGTTGCTGTGATCATGGTATTTCCTCACAATGATAGAAGCCCTAACTAAGACAATCTTGGAAGAATGAAACTTGCTCTTTAATTTGACAGAAGATCACAGTTAACAGATTGCCTTAGCTCAGAAGCAGCTCCAGACTTTCAAATGATATTGGAATGGTTAGAGAATATGAAGATTTTTGAAGTTGGATCGAATTCATTTTACCACTTTGAGATAGCCATGAGCCTATGGGAATAGCATGGAAGATTATGATTTGAAAGTGCTATACTTAGTTTTAAAGTTGGTAAAAGTGGGTTTGTAATGGCTAATATTGACTTTCATCTTGACAAGTTGTACAATTCCTAAAGAGAAAGGCATATCTGTGAGGAATTGTCTGAATGAAAAAGGAGAAAGTGAGCTAAGCACAAGCATCCATCTCCTTTTGGTTCCTGATGGTGGATATGATGTGAACAATCATCTCATGTTCTTCATTCCAGCCACTATTAATTTCTCCACCGTTGCTGTGTGCAGCATCACCTGGTTCTAGAAGCCATACTGGAAAGGAGAGAATGAAGAAGGGACAGAAACATGTACAGAAAACTTGGCTTAGATGGGCCATGCCTATTCTGATGGAGTGGCAACACTCTTCAACAACCCAGAACACCAGCACATTTATTTACTAGTTACAGCGGAAAGGTGGTTTTAGATAATCCCAATGGGAGGTGTCAGTAGAGGAGGAGTCTCAGATTGTAAATATCTGGGAGGAGAAAGCTTGGCCTGAAGCTTCCTCTTAACCATGTCAATACTCACAGAGAGACCAAAGGAAAGCTTTGCCAGTTTCCTTGGCTCTGAAGCATTGGTCCTGGTCAATAAGACACATTCCATTGGGGGTTCTTTGTCTCACCACACACCATGATAGACTATACTTTCACACTTTGTGCCAAATTAAACCTTTTGTTTATTAAGTTGCTTTTATCAGATATTTTGTCAGATTAACAAGTAACTAATATATGAAGTTATCCTTCTTACCATTTCCTTACCTTTTCTTTCACATCTTTTGATTTCTTTTGTTTATGGTAAAAATCTATGTACTTAGCTAACAACTGAAGGAAGTCAGTGGAATGTGATCACACTAACAGCCTCTGGAAATGTCCATAATCATACAGGTAAAATAGGAAGGAGGCACTATTATTATGCACCATGTCAGCTATTTGGGCACACTGCAAAAAGTAAGTAGAAATCTCCAAGTAAACCAAGGTAGTACAATTTTGGAAATTAAAAACAATCTTGCCTCTCAGAAGTTTTAAACCAATATCTCTGACATTGATAATATCAACCAAATTATTTCATTAAGCAGGATACCCAGAGAAATTCTGCTAGAATTGACTCTTAGAAACATCTGGGGTATTCTAAAAGTACCTTGTCTACCTCCCACCCATAAACTTTTATATTTAATTGGTGAGAGGCTATCAGGAAGGTTTAAAACTATCAGTAACCCTAGCATGCAGCAAAGTTTTAGAATTTTCTACACTCAGACATATGTTTGCTCCAATATCATCTAAAATGTTTGTTAAAATAGTTTACCAGGTCAGACTAAAGAGACTGAATACATCTTCACTGGAGTTCTTTAAGTTTTTGAAGAAGTTCCCAATTATATAACTGCTGCTCTTAGAGTAGTGTCTCTTAATTGTTGCTGTGCAAATGATTGCTCAGGTAACATACTGGGGTCAGTCAATTTGGAGTAGAGTTTGCAGTTGCACCAAGCTTCAAGGTAGTACTGTGGACAGAATAAGGACCATTTTCTTCCTAAGAAAGGTGGGTAAAGGTGTGAGGGCCTTCCCGAGAAGTGACACAAGCAGCTGGCATCATGTCCTGTGCTAATACAGGTTGAAGTCACAGCTCAAGGGGCTGGGGACTGTTAAGTATTCTATCCACTGCAGCTCATCTCCCATTGGTCATCACATTAAACATTCCCCTCTCTCATTGAGTGATATTTCTTACCTAGATGTCTGAAAGCATATTAATTCATAATATATTATACAAGACTAGAGAGGAAGATCAGAACATCAGAGTCATCAAAGTCTTCTCCAGTGTGCAAAATCACAGGAAGTCCAACAGTTGGATGATTGCCTAGTGAGCATTAAACAACTTAACAATTCATAGTTTATAAAAATTTCTCAGATAAAGTTGGCTGAGACAGTTTCATCTGCTGAAACACATCATAATATGTGGATTTCCTTTGCCATGTAGCATTCTGGTAAACAAGCCGAGATTGATGTCCTTCACAGGATTTTTATTCCTCCAACTTTTGAATTCAAAACTAATGGCTACGAAGGTATACTGACACATGTCAAATGAGGATCAAGATTGAAGATACAGTTGAAGCTGTTTATGATGAGGATATTTTCAATTTTCTTGATGAAATCAAAAGACTTATTTGAGCCCTTGGTGATGAAAATGAAAGCATAAAAATAATGCAAATGGTAGATGCTTCTAGAATGGATCTCAGAATACAGCTAATAAGAAAACAAATACGAATGTCCTATATTACTACAATGAACTAACAACTGTGTCATTAACCTAAAAGCAAGGGGTAGTCTGTCTCAGAACCAATTCAAAGTAAGACCTGTCCTGGAAACTTCAAGAGCTGATAAACACTTTCAGCAAAGCAACAGGATACAAAATTAGCACAAGAAAATGTCGCCTTCCTGTACACACATAACAAATGTACTACAGGAAGAAATCAGGGAAACAAGACCTTTCACAATAGCTTCGGATGAATAAGTGAGGTTCAGCTATGGTAGGGAGCTTGGTTTGCTCTGCTCAGACTGGAGACCAATGCTAAGCTCATTTAGAAACACCCCATAGATCTGCTGAATCAATGACTAAAAACTGTATTTGTCCCTAGGCCTTAACAGGTTATGTGAAATTTACCTTCAGAGTGGTGACAGATATTATTTAGTTTTAAAACAGAAAAAAAAAAGCTAATGTTACAATAAATAGTCCTATGAGCCATGTGATTCATATAATCAGAGAATTCCATTCATGCTAGCCCAGTGTCTGCTGTGCGCATGAGCATTATCTGAGCAAGGCTAGGTCTCTAACCCAATGCTGCTACATGCTGAGACCTCGGAGACCTTAGCAGGTTGGGCTTTTTATGCTGGCAGAGGATCTTGCCTGTTTAAGACTGCTGTCAGGTAAGTTGGTAAAAACTGGTGTGGCTGTGCCAATTTCTTGGAATAAACAATAAAATATGCTGCATCAGTTGACTTTCTTTTACCCAGAAGTTTTATATCATGTGTGATGTTGTGTTACAACATATTATAGAGATAGAAATGTTTTTCCAAATTGGAGGCAATCCTTTTAAACCTTGCTGCTGCCCAATCAGGTAAATTTACATGACATTTGAATCCCCTTTTGTCATTTCAACATTGTTCCCAGCATCTTCAGCCTAATTTCAGTTTAGAGAACCACTTTCTTTGCTCATTCTTAAGAAGCAGCTTTTCACTTACTGAAGTTTATCATCATGTTGTATAATTTGGCTCCATCTTCCAATTCATGTTCTCTTGCCTTTTCCATAACCTCTGAATTTCTGTGAAAATAATGAAGTCCTGTGAACATCATCCATGACTTTGAGATTCAACTTCTTCCAAAAATGCTATTTATGCTGGTGCACTGATCTCTTTTCATGAGTCATAAATGCTCATTCTTCCTGCATTTCCCAGCTGTACTGACAGTTAAATGCAGGGTTTTATTCACCCTTTGAGTGTTGTCTATATTTGAGCTATTTCATAAGATACAAGAAAGTTATTCTTAGCATTTAGAGTTGAATCTGGGACTGAAGAGATGGCTCAGTGATTAGGAGCACTTTGAGACAACCCAAGTTCATTTCCTAGCATACACACAATGGCTCACATCCATCTGTAACATTGGTCCCAGAGGATGTGTTTCCCTCTCCTGTCCTCTATTTACATATTATGCATAAGGTGCCCAGAGATACATGCAGGTAAAACACCTGTGCACATACAAATAAATAAATAAAAGTGATGAATCCTTTCCAGAAAGTTCGATTTACTTTGCCCATGTATACCAGAGGATCACCATCTTTAGTAACTATGGTCATGAAATGTATTAGTTAAATATTTTACTAGAAAGTCAAACCTGTCTCATGAGAATGGATGTTGTTAGAAGTCTTAAGTCTCATACATTTTCACCAGAGTTCTTCTGTGACCAGGAGTACTGTCAGTGAGTGGTGATAGCTTGAAAGGATTTTTTTTTTTTTAAATCAAGAAATGGTGATCTAAACACATATGTAGTGAGCCAGACTTTTTTGTTCCACTTAGAGAGCACAGGAAGAGTAGATTTAGTATACCTCTTAAAGGCTCCAAAAATAATATGACCATTGGCATTACTCACAAGCTAATGGATGTATTTTTTCTACTATGACTGTCGGCCTGCTCTTTGATTCTTTAGACACCGACTTCTCCCCACAAGCTATACAAGCCCTAGATGTAATCTACAGTTGTGTAGATTAAAATACCTGCTGTGTAGTTGGGGGTCATCTGTCTATTTCCTTAGCTTGATTTTTGGATGTAGCAGTGGCTTCTCCATCAGCATTACTGCTTCATTATATACTAATGGGGAAGACACCTTCTCAGAAAACTCACGAACCAACCTCTGTCAGCATTGCCCTTTCTTTCTGTAGTGCATTGCCCCTCTCTACCTTTGCAGAACTGAACAGCACTGGCCCTTGCTCTGTGTTAGGCTATGGTTTAAGGAAATGGGTGGCTGGTTAGGTTCCATTGCACACCATTCAAATAGTCCCCACAGTCATGGTAAAACTGTTTAACTCTCTTATGATTCACAGAACTACTGGAGTAGCACATTGAATACTTTCCATGAACCTTCCCTGTGCATTCACAACTTGGCTAAACACTAGTCACAGGAGGCTGTTTTTGTTTTATTGTTTTGTCAAACTTAGCTTTAGATAGATCTTCTCCATTGAGCTTTGCCATTTTCAGTTTTTGATTAAAGATAGGCAGGTCTTGTTTCCTGTCACTTGAACACTTACAGGTTATTGCATGATAATTAACTGCTGTAATTGCTATACCTTGCTTTGTCTCTGAGAACACAGAAGCTGGAGGACAGGAAGAGAGAAAGATGGTGGGCATTGACATAGATGAAGGACAACACACACACACACACACACACACACACACACACACACTACAGTGATAGAATCAGTTTGTTGTCCTGTGTGTGTGTGTGTGTGTGTGTGTGTGTGTGTGTGCAGTGAATTCATTTAAAAAGTGAAATATTTTTTTAAAAAATCACCAAAATGTGGCCAAAGGACAGAGTAAGCACATGCTACCTGGAAAATCATTGCAGACTTATTAAAACAAAGGTACTGCAAACTTTCAATTTGTAAAACAGCATGTCAGCAAAACACAATAATAACTGGAGCAGAGTGAGTGAATGTCTACCTTTATTAGCAGAAAGGAATACTCAAGACCTAGATGTACTTTTGACAATTCTTAACATCAAGCCACAGAGTGAGTGCGTTCTGGACAACTCTCAGCATGGTTTCTGTCTACTCAAATTAGGAGAATGAATGTGAGTGATAGCATGTGGTTCAACAGAACAAAGGGGTCCATGAGGACAGATGGTGTCCAGGTTGGCTTCACATCAGAAAGTTGCCAGGTAGTCTATAGTGAAAAAATGAAATTTCTGGCCAGGGAGGATTTTCTCTTGTATGCACTGTTATGCTAAACAAAATCTTTCTTTCTTCCTTTCTTCCTTCCTTCCTTCCTTCCTTCCTTCCTTCCTTTCTTCCTTCCTTCCTTTCTTTTTCTTTCTTTCTTCCTTCCTTCCTTCCTCCCTTGCTCCTTCCCTCTCTCTCTCTTTCTTTCTATTATTTAAAAATCAACTGTGAAACTTCTTCCACAAGGCCTGCAGAATCCAAACAGAGTATTAGCTGGGCAAGAACCAACAACTAACCAGATACAGACTTTTCAAACCTTTTGCAGTAATAGAATTGCTAATATTTCCCCAAGACTAATTGTGCAGACACAAGATTGTTTCATTGACGTGGTAGACAATATCAGAGGAACACTAGCCAGGAGAGAATAATACCTCACAACAAGATGGCAACTCCCGTCTGCTTCTTGGTCCCCAAAGCCTGACACAGTGTGAAGAAAGCAGGTACAACTCCAGTTTAATATACAGGAGGTTTTGTGCTAGGAATTCTCAGCTTTATTGTTGTAAAGGTATAGAACGCTTTATTGTGAATATCTTTATTAGCTCTGGAGTATCAGTGTCAAAGGGATGGATGATAATGCCTTTATGTCTTGTGTGGATGGATACGTCCCTATAGAGTATAAGAAGTCAAAGGAAGATAATAGATCAGGGAACCCCCCCCCCTGCTCCTGCACTGTGTGTGTGTGTGTGTGTGTGTGTGTGTGTGTGTGTAAACCTGCACTTGTTTGGGTGCAATGCCGTTTTTGCCTTTGGAGTCCTACTGTTTTATAAAGATCATGGCAGGAATGGTAGACAACCCAAAAGCTTCAAAAATTTCATAGAAACATCGTAACCAAAACAGCAACTACACAGCAGGTCTCGGGAGGAGAACTATGATTCATCTGCACCCAGAATACATTTCCACTCAACTTATGAGTGACAGAGAACTAGTACACAAAGTATAAATCTGTGCTTATATCCTAGGTGAAGGGACTTGATCACAGGCCTGGGAAGGGAATTTGCTTCAAATTATAACTGTGGCTTTAAAACCCTAACTGGAGACATCACTGTGTTGTGAATACGAATGAGATTATGGCCATGCTTTTTCGATGTCCCCACTCACATATAGATAGGCAGGTGCATCTGCATTACCTCAGCATGTTTTCAGAAATTTTAGAATGTAATACATGTCGTATGAGATGTCATTAAATTTTTTTTAAAGAAAGGAACATTCAACAGTACAACTTTTGAAATGAAAACATAACAAAACAGCAGCATCAAAATAAAACACATTTCTAAGTACATTCTTGACTCTTTCAGAGTTTTGGAAACAGTTAAAAAGTTGAAAAGTTAAGAAATTTAATTTTTTTTAATCATTGCAGTGATTTTATTCCTGGTATTAACTATAAGCTTAGAGAAATGGCACATAGCCTTAAGAATCTAAAGCCAAGTAAATGACTTCCATTTTAATAAAGCATGGCTATAACTTTTATTTTAAAATGATTTGCAATAAAATCCATTGGTTTCTAGGGCCTAATAGCACTTGTGGGAAGATATAAAGTATGTAGAAATTTTACTTACTGTAGTAATGTTTGTGTAGTAATCAACTTAAGCAATAATTTCATAATTACATACATTTATAATAAGAAGAAAAATTTATAAAAGACCACTATATGCAGAGCACTGTTAATATTATTTATGTGCCATCTATCTATCTATCTATCTCTCTCTCTCTCTCTCTCTATATATATATATATATATATATATATATATATATATATATACACATACCTATCTATCTCAAATGTTACTGTCTTGTCATTTACAATTGAACCTACTTTACAGATTTGAAAAATTAGGAAAACAAGTGCCTGGTAAGTTGCACATGATCAGGTGACTTTGGGTGACAAAACTTAGCTTTGAGCCTACTGTTGGCTTCAGATTCTGTGTTTGTTATATTCCCTCTATTCCCCTTTCCACATAGTCTATGTTGGTTCTAGGGTTAAGTCAAAGGTCAGGATCATTATTAAAATGGAATGATCATTCAGAGATACCAACATAACAGCTCTTTTCTGGGAGCAACTAAGCCCTGGGATTTATCAAAAGTCTGCTGCTATCTTTACTAGTGATTTAATTTGTCTGCATTAGCCAAATATTGTTAATTAGAAGTTGATACAAAACTTATGAACCACTCCAGCCACTGATTTCAGACCATTTATTATATATGACCCTTGGTTCGTTTGTTGAACAAGGTTGTGGAAGTACTTGTTCAAATGTCCTTTCCATATCATGTGCTTTGTGAAAGTATGTATTATGTTGGTGTCATGGATGTGAAAGCTCAACTTGACACAAATGACCTTGACACTTGAATGAATAGTACCTGTGAAAAAGGAGGAGCATGGACTTCTCATGTAATAGTCTTGTGTAACATATCACCTCCCTTACTGCTACAGTGATCTTCTGAGGTAAGGACAATTCTGTGTCCACTAAAGAAGGGGGAGGAAATTGAGTGATAGAGAAATGACATAACTCCAACCTTAGTCAGCTGAAAATGGAGGAGGTAGGCAGGGTTCAATCCCAAGCTGTCTGGACATTGCAGCTGTTTTCTGACATCTGAGCTCTTCACCCAAATTGTTTCTCTCCATGAGGTGTGTGCTGACGGGAAAAAGGAGTGGTGAATTGTACTAATGTTTGAAAGCCTAGGCTTTAATTATTATCACATAGACAAAAGCCACCCAGGGGAAAGTTGTTAAAGTGGCTTCCAGAAAATCAATTCTCAGAACTTTTAGTGAACATATATAGAAGTGGTAGCTTAAAGGGAGCAATGAACACTTGCAAGTAACGATGAATGGACTGAAGTGTGTGACTCAGCAGACCACACTACAGCTTCCATAACAAGATTCAAGATTCTCTCTCTTTGTCTCTTCTCTCTCTCTCTCTCTCTCCTTCCCTCCCTCCCTCTATCCCTGTCTTGTTTTGTTTTCTTTTGAATTTGGTTTTATTTTGGGGGGGGGTTGGAATGTTGCAAGGACAGAGGGCAGATGTGAGGGAAAGGGAAGATGATTGTGATTGAAAAGTGAAATCCACAAGGAATCAATAAAAGTTTTTATTTTTAATGCATCTACAGTGTTAAATACACATGATGATGCCCAGATAATTACTCTGCTTTGAGTGTGAGTAGTTAAACATCTGTGTTTCATATTGAGTTAGAGTCACATACCACACCTCTTAGGTGTATTTAGTTGCTTCTGCTTCTATGGTAGATTTGCCAGCCCTTGGGGTAAATGCAAGGAAACCTTATTCTGGCTTTCCTGTCCATTATGAAGCCTGTGCTTATTCCAAGACACTGGTGTCTAATAGGAAGTGGCAGACTTTCCAGTCATTACAGTAAAATTGACCTATTTAAATTTTCATGATTGGTCTCTTTCTCCCTGCCTTTTTTTTTTTTTTTTTTTTTTTTTTTTTTGCTAAATTGGGTTAGGTTTATTTGTGGAGGCAATGATAATGTTAGAATTCAGTCATATAGTATAAATTGTTTTTTTTATTGAGTTTGGATAGGGTGTCTATTAAGTTAAAAATATGCTTTAAAATATTCTTGGTCAGTCTGCCTAAACCAGCATACTCTCCTTCACATTTGGATGTCCTTAGAGGCCCCAGTGTACTGTTAAAAAAAATCTCTGGACTTAGGGATACTGATCTTCCTTTTTAGGGATTTACAAACATGGTACTGAATTTTCTTTAAATTCAGATAACTCACACATGATTCTATGGCTAGTGCTTTTTAAGTTTGCTGACTTAGTACAAATAGGCTAGAGAAATTAACATAAATATAATAATTTTTCACATACTGACAGTCTGGAGAATTCAAGGCAAAATGAGAAAATAATTTGAAAAGCAATAGTAATAACTATCTTATGATAATTATTCATGCTCACATCAATTTACTTAATTCTGTGTAAGTTTAAAAATGAGCTGTTCAATGTAGTTTCTTTTTACTTACTGGGTATATTATTGTTTCTATTAATTAGAATATATTTAATACTCTAACAATTTTAATTTTCATTCAGTTCCATCCTATCTTTGAACACAGAGTGAAAATGGCTATTTTTTCCCCATTTGCAAAACACAAATTGCATTTGGGGCATTATCCCCTGAGTAGTACTATTGACTTCAAAAAGCCAGTACGTGACATGCTTTGGGGGAATATTGTTGCTTACCATATTTGACTCTTACAGGTAAGGATTTTAAGAATTCAGGAACCCATCAAAGCCAGCGCAGCTTTGCAATAGAGGGACCTTGCCAAGAGAACAGTTGTGAAATATCCGTTGTATCTAGAACATGGACTTTTGTGCAATATCAGTGTGTCTGTTTTATTGTATCAAAGAAATGGAATAAAAGTAATTTATAATTAAGTTTTACTAAGTACCTAAATATTAATACTACCTTGGCATGATGCAGAACAAATAAATTCATGAGTATATTAAAGGATTTGGACTTTATTCCTGAAAGCCAGAATTCTGAATGTTAAAACACCAGTGTTTTATAAACATAGCCCTGTCATATAGCATGAAATCTGGTGTGGTAGTTCCTCCATAATTTTCCTTTTTTCTCAGCATAACTTTGGCTACCTAGATCCTTTTGTGGTTCCTTATGAATTTGAAATTTTTTATCTATTTTGTAAAGAATGTCATGGAGATTTTGATTAGAATTGTATTGAATCAGTAAAATACTCTTGGTAGAATTACCATTTTTCACAACATTAATTCTATCAATCTATGAGAATGGTGGGTCCCTCCATCTTCCAGTATCTTCCTTAATCTCTTTCATCAGAGATTTAAATATTGCATCGCACAGATCTTTTAGCTGGTGCTTAGGCTTTCATATAGATAATTTCATTTAGGTTAATGCCAATTGGAGTGCTTCCATGATTGCTTCTTGGAATGCTTGTTATCGGTCAAGAAGGCTTAAGTTGTTTTATATCATGACAAAACATTGGTGTTTGCTAAAAGAACTGACAATTTCTATAATATTTTGATAGAAACAAACCCATTAAAAACAGAAAGAAGATTGTCTCTACTTGTATTCAACATAGTGCATGAAGCAATAGCTATAGCTGTAAGACAAGAGAGGGATATTAAGGAGATACAACTAGGAATAGAAGTCAAATGATCATGATTTGCAGATAACATATTATGCATAGAAGATCACCCCCAAAAAATACAGCAGAAAGCAAAGCTTAAATGCCTCTCAAGAGATGTGGCATTCCTGAGATCCACAGGATAGTAATTGTTTGGCTAAGAGGACAATCACTTAGGCCAGGAAACATTATTTTATAAGCTTACTTACACACACACACACACACACACACACACACACACTCACACACATTTTAAATGAAATGGTACCATAATATTACCATACACACTTCTTCTAATACCCATAGAATATCTAGCAAAATTCTCAGTGTCAGGCATGTGAAACCCCCTTCAAGTTATTGGTCATGGGCATACAAGAAACTACCAAAACAAGTGATGTTATTGCCATTGCCCTTCATTACCTCTCAGAACTTGAAGAAAAGTCTCTATTGCTGATGATAACTGTATACTTTCTTTTTTGAACTTGATTAATATATTCTGTCATTTGTGTCTAGTAGCAGACACAGAAGATACAATGGTTTATGTCCACACAATATGCACAGAAGGTAATACAAAATGGTGCTATTTTTTTTCTAGCAATTTTTTTAATTTATTTTATATAACAAAGTCCATTTAAATGAAAACAAACATTTATAGACAATATTTGGGAATTTGGGCGTTGTTCTTTCCAAACTACTTCCTGCTGGTAAAAGGGGCGCTGTCATGGGGGATTCGAAGAAGATTCAGAAATCCTGGCTGTAGTCTGTAAGGCTGCTTTGTCCAGCTGTTTTGAATGTAGGATCACCTGGTACTCTGTTTCAGGCGGTCTGGCTTGATCAAACCACATTAGTCTGGAAGGAATCCACATCTTTTCATTTTCTGTGGAAACAAAAATAGAAATCCTTTTCCCCAGTAACTTGTCCTTGAACTTAAATTTTGGATTCAAAGCATTTTTTTTTAAATTTAATTTATTATTTTACATGTCGATCCGAGTTCCCTCTCCATCTCTTCCTTCCTCCTTCCCTCCCTCCCTCCTTCCCTCCTTTTTACCCTCTCTGCCCTCTCACATGCACTCTAACCACCCTCCTCTCCCATCCTCCCACCCCAATTCTATATGTAGGGGAATGCCATCCAGTTGGGGTCATGTAGATCTGACAGGTCATGTGAAGTAGAGACTAGGGCTTCTCTCCTGTCTCTAGATTAAGGCAGTTTTCCCTCCATAGGGGATGTGTTCCTAAGTCCTTTTGTGCACCAGGGATACATCCTGGCTCCACTGTCTGAGGTCCCTTAGACTGCTCAGTCCTTCTGGCTGAGACACATATTCAGGGGGGCCTGAGTCAGTCCCATGCTGGCTTCCCAGCTATCAGTCTAGTGCCATTAGCTCCTCCTTGTTCAGGTAAGCTGTCTCTATGTGTTTCTGCCTCATGGTCTTGTCCTCTCCATCTGCATCTGGGTTCTAGTTCGACTCAGTGTTTATGTATGGGTGTTTGATCCTGTTTTCAACAGGCATTAGTTGAGGGCTCCATGGAGAAGTTAGTTGTTGATCTCACTCTCCGGGAAGGGCATTTATGATAGCCTTTCCACGGAAGCTGAGATTGTTAGTTGGGAGCAGTCTTATAGTTCTCTAGACCTTTCTAGAGAACTTTGTGTTCAATTTTATCTTCAAACCAATATTGGCTCCCTCTTTTATGTTCTCTCTCTCTGTCTCTGTCTCTCTCTCTCTCTTTCCTATCTTCTATCCCTAACCAGGCTCAATCTTCCTGGTCGCACATGTTTTCTATTCCTCCCCCTCATTTTCTCCTACTTCTCTCTCCATTCGCTGCCCCCCCCCACTTCACCTGAGCTCTGGGGGACTTGTCCCTGTCCAGTTCTGTGAGGGACTTTATATGACTCTCTTAGAATACACCTTGTATCCTAGTTCATCTGGTGATATGAATTATAGGCTGGTGATCCTTTGATCTAGCTCTAAAATCCATATATGAGTGAGTACATACTGTGTTCCTCTTTTTGTGACTGGGTTACCTCATTCAGGATGGTTTCTTCAAGTGCCATGCACTTGCCTGCGAATTTCAAGATACCATTATTTTTTTCTGCAGAGTAGTATTCCATTGTGTAGATGTGCCACATCTTCATTAACCATTCTTCAATTGATGGACATCTAGGTTGCTTCCAGGTTCTTGCTATTACTAGTGCTGATATGAACATAGTTGAACAGATGTCTTTGTTGCATGGATGTGAATCCTTTGGGTATATGCCTAAGAGGGGGATTGCCGGGTCCTGTGGTAAACTAATTTCCATTTTCCTGAGGAACCGCCATACTGATTTCCAAAATGGCTGTATGAGTTTGCACTCCTACCAGCAGTGGAGGAGTGTTCCCCTTTCTCCACAGCCTCTCCAACATAAGTCATCATTGGTGTTTCTAATTTTAGCCATTCTGGCAGGGGTAAGATGGTATCTGAAAGTTGGATAACCGTATACTTTTGATAGGGAACTTGAAGAAATTGAGTTGGAACTGACCTGAGAACTTGCTGTCATAGTACTGGAAGATGCCTTGCAAACTTCCAAGTGAGAAAAACAAGCAGCAGTTATACTCAGCTGAAAAAATTATGAACAGTGACAATGCCTTTTCCGAAACATATACCTAATGGTGCAATTACATCACTTTTATCTTGGGGGCAACTAAAAGCAATCAGGACATCAAGGCCTACTCATTAGGAAGAGAATCATGCCTTGTACTATAAACTAGCTACCCATGGATAGAGAAGACATAAAAGCTAGCGAAGATCCTGCTATCATGATCAACATATGATCTTACTGCATTCCGAATGTTTATTCTTATACGCACAGATGTATCTCTTACCCCTTACCAAAGAAACTTCTTTTTACAGCAGGTAGAGACTATTATAGAGACCCACATTGATCAAATGCAGAAAACAAGTGACTGGTTTTGCCAAACATTACATACACATCTACAACACACACAGCCTTCTAGATCAAAGGCTCAGGGAAAACAGTGGAAGAGGAGGCAGAAAGATGGAGCACTAGTTGGTCTGGTTTGGGGAGTGTCTTTGAGATATGACACAGATGCTGTACCCAGTATATTTCAACAATATAGTTACCTAAAGAAGAACTACAGGCAATCCAATTAAAGTGGGGAGACACGAGGACAGTTGGCATGAGGGGGGGGGGGAGAGAAAAGAAAATATCATAGTCATTTTTGAAATTCTCCAAAATAAAAATATAAAGATATACAATATCCCTCATGATGTGTCATGGATAGTGCTAGAAAGGGTGTAAAGTTCCTTTTCTACCCGTTGTCCTGCTTTCCCTTTCTTGTTGTCTTATTCCCTTGTGAAACCCACCAAAGCCTGTGGTTTCCTTTGAGAAACTATATGGTAGCAAATGTCAGGAAGGGGATGTTGAATAGTAGTGATTGTTTCTATACCCCATTTAGCTACTATGACCTTGGCAGCATGCATTTAAAAATTGGAAATGCCAAAAATTTGAAACATCAAAAGGCCTCTTTCTTAAGAGACCAGAGACCTAGGGACACTGCCTAGTCCTAAGGTGATGCCATATGAATTAGAAGTAAGCTTTTATTTTGAGAAGCTGCTAGGACCTGAATGTTATTATCAGGGTGTGATAGATGTTCCCACATAGTGCAATACTGGATAATGTAGCCTTGGAGGATATGAATAAAGTATTTGTATGTAACCCTGTGTATATTTACTAGCAGATGTTGTTCTGATATTTAACTTTCCCAGTTCCCTGAACAACTACTGGGCAAGTCCTGGAAAATTAGTTGCAAATATAACAACTAATTTTCTTTCTGATAAGGGACAGGTTGGAAAGAACAACTGTGTTATTATGCCCATCTCAGGACTATAATATTATAAATACTGTACTTTAAAATCCTCTAACACCCAGAAGTGTTTTGTTTTCTTTTCTGGTTTCCTAAATTTTCCATACTTATTGCTTATCTAAAGAATCTGAAAAATTAGTTGACAACAAAGATGGGTGTTTGGGTAGGTCAATCTTTGAGATCTTTTGCATATCTAAGATTGGTGGCTTACAAATAATTAACAAAGAATGAAAAGTAAACATTTCACTATCTCATTTAGGACTTGAATTTATAAGTGTATCTTCCATTTAGTGTAGGTAACAACAAAGTACGTGGAAGTTCACTAATTTATACTCGGAGATGCATTGAGCTAGTCTGTCATTTTGGGTTCTCAGATGTTGCTGTTGTCTGAATTAACTTATGGGAGCTTCTAATTGGCTTAATCTCTAGAGATATCTTCAGAATTATGGTCCTGTAAAGGGACACAGCTTCATAGTGTATTTTATCCTGACTTCATTCTCATAATTTTCCCACCTGAGGTCCCCAGTGCTTGTATTATTTGTTTCTATATCAGCACTCAGCCTTCTTCGCTAGCTTCCAAGAATTTGATTATATGGGTAATAATAAAAAAGTTGACATGATCCTTTTTTTTTTTTTTTTATGCTGAGACTATTGTATAGCATACCTACTTCCTCTAAATTGGATACTCCCTCCTGGAGTGAGGAGGGAGACTCCTAAGACTTAGGAAGTAAACAAAACCCTCAAAGCTCTCACAGTTCCTGTAATCAGATTTGCAAATCCTCTCACCAGGGTCATGTGATCTATGCCAGCTACTGAAGGAAGGAGAATCTCCAATTGGTCAAGCTTCTAAGAGCTCAGAAAGTGCATCCATGAACCATCATCACCCACATTGGTGTGAGCATTAATGGTGATGCCTTTGAGTTACCATATTCCTATTAATAACCTCTCTCTCAGACTTCTATAGCTAACCTTAGTAAACTGACTTTCTCATTAAGCTAGCTCCAGATGAAACTGCTTTATGGGTCTTTTGTTTGTGTGCTATCTTTGGTGTCTAGACTTTGATCATTTCTTCCCTGGAAGTTATACAACAGAGGTAGCTCAGAGAAACCAGGCTAAAAGCATTAAAAGTAACCTAGGCCAGTATTAGATTTCATACTCTTTAACCATGTTCTTGTTCTTCTTTCTCTCGCTCTCATTATTTGAAAATTAAGATATTTTCTTTCTTACATTGGTTTGCTATAGAATGTGGGACACTGAATAGAATTATCTCAGATTTAATATTATACTCTAAAACTTTGACACTGACAAAAATGTTGATAGACATAGTAAAGAGGATATATAGTGAAAAATGGAGAACAATGTCACACGGGGTAATTTTGTCATTGATTTGACCATAGTTGAACAGTGGTGGCCTGGAAAAGTATCCTCTAATGAGATAGTGGTTTAAGGTACAATTGGAAGCTCTGTCATTACTTCATGAATGACTTCTTGACTTTTAGAAAATAGTTACTATTTTAAATGATTTGAAACATTTCCCTCAAGGTCTTTATATTTAATTTGCAGGCTGCTAATTATGCTTCTTAAGTTTCAATAGTAGTTAAAAACTTCAGAAGAATAACATTGAGGTTTTTTGGTGTTTGTTTGTCCTCATATAAGGAGATACAGAATAATGAAATATACTTAGTAATTTTAAACATTTTGTGAATAACTATTATAATTTTGAGCCTATATGTGGGCATTGCCATGTGAATGTTGCTTAGGATGTCCTGGGAAAATGCTTGTGTCTTTTCCACAAGTCCTTGTATCTCTTCCATTCTGATCTCAACACATTCCCTGGGACAGTTTGTAGAATGCCTTGTCTCCTTGGCCAGCATGGCTTTGTGGAATGCTTAAGAGGCAATATATTAAGTGTAACTTTATTATCTGTATATGAATCAAAAAACAGTTATATTGAGAGATTTAAATGTTATGAAAAGATAAACTTTATGAAGTATACCTCATAAAAATGGATAAATTTTTGTGCTATCTAAAATGAAATGTACATAAACCTCAGGCTTTCTCTCCTTGATAGCTTCTTGAATATAAATGTGTTAGAAGTTAAAGCCTGGAATTCTGGAGCAAATATTCTGCTCTTTCCAATTCTATCATTCCACCGAAAGCTAAAATTATGTTTCCAACTTCTCTAAATAACCTCAGGTCTTATTTCCTTATTTTTTGCCCCAACTGCATTATTTCAAAATTACATATCTGTGTGTGTGTGTGTGTGCACGCGCGCGCGCGCACGCACACACACACACACACACACACGGACAAATTACAAGAGTTGGTTCTCTTCTTCCATTATTTGAATCCTGGGGCTCAAACTCAGGTCATCAGGCTTGGTGACAGGTGCCTTTGCCCGCTGAGCCATCTTGCTAAGCCAGTTATTTTCTGAATATCCTACAATTAATTGTTGCTGTAGAAAACTCATTAATGTATGTAATCTCAATTGAAGCAAACAATTGCTGGGATATTTGGAACTAAAGTTGGGGGAATACCCACTCCAAATATTACTGTACTTAAATCTCATGGATTCTCTTCTTCCTTCATTACCATTCAACAAAAGACCTAAATAACATTTTGTTTAGTCTTTCCTAAAGACTTGCAAGGTTAAACAATAGTCATAGTAGTATTGCAAAACTGCAGATGAAAGCAGCTGTTTTCTGTCTTTTGTCATGTTCTACTTGACATACAATGAGACACAATGGCCTTTAAAATGCTGAGAAAAAAAGAAAAAAAAAAAAAAAGAGACAGTTGGCTCCAGAGTACCAAAGGGGAATACAATGTAAATGTGGGCAGCAAACTGAAATAATTAAGACTGATGAAGACCCCTTGGGAATTTGAATAGTGGGAACTTATTTCATACCTCTTGAATGACCCTGCAACAGGCTGTGCTGTGGAATAATCCTCTTGTACACTGTAAAGACTTGTCACTTGAATGAGTTTGATAAAATGCTGATTGGCTAGTAGCCAGGGAGGAGGTATAGACAGGGAAGCCAAAGTAAGGATGAAGGGAAAGGAAGGACAGACTCTAGAGTAACTGGCAAACACAGAGAAACAAGATGAGAATTCTATATTGAGAAAAGGTACCAAGAATTATGGGTAAATTTAAGTGTAAGAGTTAGTTACTGATAAGCCTGAGCTACTAGCTAATCATTTAAAAGTATTTTAAAGCCTTTGAATCCATAATTTGGGAAGAAGCTACCTGGTATTTGGGAACAGGAGGGTGGGAAAGAAGCATCCACTTACAGGCTGAGTGAATAAGAAGAGCAGAGTGAAAATATGAAACAAATCTCTATTCGTGGTCCTGGGTAGAACTCAACTGCATGGCAGAGGCATAGCTACCCTGAGATTCCTCATCCATAGCAGCATTCCACTTATTCTTTGTTTAACAATTACTTAATTACTCCCAATGCATATATGCTCTACAATGAACCTAAGGTAGCAGTTGTCTTGGACAGCTGTCAGAAATTGATGCCACTTGAGCAACTGGTCAACAGAGACCACAATTGAGCATTTCAAACTTCTATGAAATTTTTACTTTGGACCTTTTATTTAGTTACTAAAGCAGATTGATCAACAGGGCAAGTACTAAACATAATCCATTTTTTATGTGTTAGCTAGTTTGGCTAATAAGGCAAAGGAAAGAAGCATCTATAGTCAAAGTAAAATGGAGAACAATGAGAAATGGTAGGCTTTATTCAAAACTGACAAAAGAGGAAATTAAAAGACAAAACAAACAAACAAAACAAAATATAGAATGTACCACAAGTAAAACAATGTGTGTTAAATTGTTCCTGCTTTGATGACAGCACAAGCAAACATAAGCAAATGTGATTAAAAAGTGATTTACATTTAATCATTCAATTTAATTTGAGGTATCTACAACCTCATAATGAAATGTAGAACTTTCCAAATACCACTTATTTACTCAGACAGAAGAAATATGAGATATTAGGATGAAAGAAAAGACAGATCAGATAAGGGACCCTCTGCTTAGGAGGGGAGGAAGGTATCTGAGGGACCCCAAAGAAAGGAAATGTGCTATGCTGTTATGTGATGAGTATCTTTTCTGATAAATACTGAAATCTATGTCTGTGGGAGTCATGCTCAGCTCTAGTCTCTCTGGAGAAGTTGTGTCATTTAATAGAATTGTATTGGCTAGGTAGATACACAGTTCCTGCTGGGCAGTTGGAGTGTAAGATACTACATCTCTGATATTATCAAAAGTCCTTATTATGTAGCTTCAATGTAGTTATACTTATTATTTCTATTTACAAGTACTCTGGAAGGAACCTCTCTTCTAAGCCATAGATATATATCTTTCTCCACTTCTCATTTGAGAAAACAGAATGAAGGCAGATTCATTATTATATAGCTGGAGGAAAGAAAAAACAATAATGTCCACATTTTAGTCTGGATCCATTTTGTTGAGGGGCCACTCCATGGAGCTAAAGTTACACCAAAGGACCAAATTGATTCATGGGAGCAGAAGGGGATGTTGAAGGATTGAAAAGAGCTCAGCCTATTGTGTATGAGGATTAGAGATGTTTCTGCTAGACATTTCACATTCCCTGCTTTCTCATTGACTTCTGTTTTTTTTTTTTTTTTTTTTTTTCTCCCTTTGTGTTTATGTTTGGTAGCCAGGAGGAAGGATTTTATATTTTGTGTGTTGTTGAGAAAGTTGTACTATATGAGTTGCTTTTGTAAGCAAAGAAAGGTAGACCTCTAGAGAAAATAACTACAAAATTTCCACTCCAAATTATAAGAAAATAACTAGTACATATTCTTTCCCCAAGGGAAAAGGATGACTTCATCTTTATTCTACCTTGTTCCATAGAGGATTAAGACAGTTCCATAATGACTTAAAAAGGGCATTTTCTGCTGTTCTTTTTGGTATTAGCCACAGGAAACATTTTTCTGTCAGTATTGCCAATGTTCCTTCCTTCCAGCAGATTCCCAGAGTCTTCAGAGATGTGTGAACTAAAAGAGTTTCTAAGGATGGACTCTAGTGATTTCAGTTATAGAAGTGGGGCAGAGCGGGGAGAGGAGGTAGAACAGATGGTGCTTAAACAGTAATAATTTGAATATGAAACTCTTGTTTTCCATTTCAATGTATTTGGATAATACTACTCATGCCTTTGTAAAGAGTTTAGTGATTTACATCTGAACTAAAGGAAATACCAAATAGACTTAAAATTTCAAATCAGTTATTTGAAATGGAGCATAGAATGACATTTTCAAAGACATCATATGTGCTCATGACTATACATAGTGTTTGAACTGGCATATCTGTCATAACCTGTTTATTAGGCTAATACTGTTTTGTTAAAGGTGAATTATACATGCCTTCTGGGTAATTTACTGAAGACAAAAACAAAGTTAACTTGATTCATGCTGTCATGTCTCACCTAGAAATTTTATATTCTTTTGACTGCTACTTTAACCTAAAAATTAAGAGGTCATTTATATCTATCTGGATAATTTAATGTATTTATAGAATAAAGGCAATGGTGTCATTAGGATTCTAATGAGTTATCTAAAAGCAATCCAGATAACAAGGGACATTTAAGCAATTCATAAAATATAAAAAATGTATAAAATACATAAGTTGTGACTAACAAGAGCTGAGAAGACTGAGATTAATCATTATGCAGATGGTTGGTTAGAGTTTTCTAGGCTTTGAAATGCCATTGAGTATGTGGTAAATGGAGATGGTAAAAATTTAGTGACTCAAGGATGGAACATGGGAAGGGGGAAAACTATAAAGGACAAGTGTCCTTAAAGGGCAACAATTCTGAATAGCTTAGAGACAGTCTTCAAATCAGAAGATAAAGGAACAATTTTGAACACATAGTACTGAGTTATAAGCCACTTGTAATCTATAGCAGAATTGTGTGTTCAGGGAGACTCAAATTTACTCAGTTGAAAGAATATTTGAGAAAAAGCAATGTAACTGTTATTTGAACCAAAGAGGAACAAGAAGAGTAACAAAGGTCCTGTGGGTGGCAAAGATGACAGTGAAATGGAAAGGGCTGATAACACAGATGGGAACAAAGACCTAAGAATTCCAGACATGTGGTCTACATGGAATCACCAGTGCTTTGGGGCAAACTAGACATCTGAAAAAGTAGGTGTCTTACAGAAGTGGCCTTGTATCGGTATATTAATGATTACATCAAGCTCTCAACTCAATCATAGAACACAATGTCAACAAGAGCCATGTTACTTAAATAAATTTATCTCTCTTTCTTCCTGACTCTTCTTTGCACTATCCCTCTCTTTTTGAGACCGGATCAAGCCTGCTCTACAATACAAAGCCTGGCTTTATGCCTTACTGGGGATAAAATCCAGAGGACTTGGGTTAGTAATCTATCAGATGAGCATTGCCTTGAGATTCTACTAAAACAAACTTCCCTTTGTTAAGAATGTTCTGTTCCTGTGCTTATGAGGACCACAATGGCAAGAATGTTGTTTGCTTTGCCTTTTCACATGAGGCCCAATCCTTCTGGAAGTTTATTTTTATAAGTGAAAGAATGATGTACACACATGTCTATTCTATGCAGAGAACATCTGTTCCACTTTAGAAAATTAAGACAGCTACATCAAATAACTAACATCTTATTATCAAGGAACCAAACATCTGACAAGGTTTACATTCTGATTCTTAAAATGAATAATTTCACAGAATGTCAGTTTTGTGTTAAAATTTTTTGTATACTTAGAATATCAAAGAGAAGAAATAGAATAGACTATTCTAAGGATTGGTATAGTGTAGTGACCTTCCTATAGATTCTAATTTTCTTGGGGGCAGAAGAGAAATCATCTTAAAATACCAGAAAAGATTGAATTAATCTTTTTTGCCTAAGTGTATAGTTTAATCACTTTATATGATTAAATGGAAACATTTAAGAGGATTAAGAGGTCCAGACCCTCTCTTTGGTAAGATAAGACCATGTGGAAACACTTAGGCTAATAGAAATGAGCTAATATTTAAGATATGGCTAGCCAAGAAGAAGCTCTAGACATTGGCCATCAGCTTTATAACTAACAGAGTCTTTGTGTGTTTTGGTGGGGGGGGGGGGGGGACTGACATGGCTCTGGGACCAGGCTGGCAGGAAAGTGCTTGTAACAAAATGGCGCCTGCAACATGGGTACTAAGATCTTCCACTTAAAACTTGACAAAAGCTTAAAAAGGCATTTTAAAAACAAAAGAACAGAGACAAGCAAGGCTTTTTGGTAGCAGCATTTTTCTCAGGTGGGCCCTGCTTTGCTAGAGACAAGCAGAGAGCAATCCCTTTAAGAGAGGTTTCCTGACTCGTCATAAGCAGAAAAAACTGCAGGGCACTTTTAAGAGGCCCTGATAACAACTGGATGGTATAGATGAGAGCTGGCAGTGGCAGTGACCACATCTCCAAGCTGGCAGCATGCAGCTTAATGGCAGCATAGACCAAGGCAATGAGAACAGCTCTTAGTGCTGTTGGTAAATGTACCCCTGTCATCTTGGAAAGACAGTGGCTAAAATAGCTGCAGCTTTAATTTTACCAATGCTGTTTAGCAGATAGAAGACTTGTGTCTAGAAAAAAATTAGATTTACAGTAAAGACAGATTAAGATGAAATAAAAATCTGAAAGATTTTTACAGTGTGTTTTAAAATATACATAGGCTTGGGAGAGAAAATAAAAAGGATATTTGGTTAAAAAAAAAATAAAGTGATTGGGCAATGGTGGTGCATGCCTTTAATCCCAGCACTCAGGTGACAGAGGCAAGCAGATTTCTGTGATTTCAAGGTGAACCTGGTGTACAGAGTGAATTTCAGGACAGACAAAAGTTCACCAAAAAACCCTGTTTCAGAAAATAAAAAAAATTAAAAGGAAAAGAAATAGAGTAATAAAAAAGCCCTGTAAAAATGAAAACTAAACAGAGTCTGGATACTATATGCTATTGTGTTGTCTTTGAATTGTTTGACAGCTGAAGAAATTGCAACAACTGATAAAATAATTGCTGCTGGATTAATCCAATTTATATATTTTAAAATGCTTTGACTTCAAAATTTAAGTTTAATGATAGGTTAGAAAAGAATTTCTATTTTTGTTTCCAAAGAAAATCAAAACTGTGGATTCCTTCCAGACTAACATGGTTTGATTAAGCAAGACCCCCTGAAACAGTGTTCCAGGTGATCCAACATTCAAAAGTCTTGCAGACTACAGCCAGGATTTTTGCATCTTCTTAGGATCCCCAAGACAGCTCCCACTACCATCAGGAAGCAGTTTGGAAAGAACGATGCCCAAACCCACAAATATTGTCTATAAATGTTTGTTTTCACTTAAATGGGGCTGCTTATAAATGGTTAATAATCACAATCAATCTCTTTTTTAAGGTAAAAGGGGATTATGTTATAGAAATGAATGCTTTGTATTGAAATTGATTTTGATTTATTGATACAAATTTCAGGTCAATTTTGTGATATGTATATTTCTCCTATTGTTTAAGTATTGTGTTTATATAGCTCATTTAAAAATGTAATGAATAATTTAGTACAGATTATAGATAGTTATCTATAATAGTCAAAATTTATAGTTAGGTTAGTTAGGTTTTCTAGATATACAGAGATGTATTCGAGTTGGATAAATATTCTTCAAACCTTTCAAAGACCTACAGAATAAGAATGACATTTAAAATGGTTTAGGGTTTTTCTTGACAGTAAGACATAACTACTCCTGGCAACAATACCTACATCACAAAGAAAGATAGACATCAAGGGAACTCTTTATGGAATTTTCTCCCAATATTGCAAAAATAGCCATTTGGTTAAGATACCGCTCTTGTCTGGACTGTTTGACTTTATCCTATATAAAATGGACATACAGGACCCACAAGAAAGTGACTGTTGAAACAAGATGGCTATTTTTTGCAGGGTTCCTGTTTCATGGAAGAGCCAGCCAGACATTTTGCAGGACACAGAGAAAAGTAACCGCCAAACTGTCCATTCAAGTGGACAGTTTAAAGTTTCCTGCTTTGCTGAGGAGTCCGCCAGACACACTTTGGCCTATAGGCAGAAGATGGTACATTACAGTTTTAGAAAGACCTAATCACACTTTAAGAGATGGGTTTAATGAAAAGAAAGGGGTAATGGAAGCCCCCAGAAATAGATTACAAAGTGCTTTATTAACTTTAAATTTTTTAAATGCTAATGAGTAAGGAACAACAACTGTGGAAAGACATTAGATAGTAGAAAACCCTGACAAATTAAATCAGCGTATATAATTTAAAGATGTGTTGATCTCATAATGGAAACCAGGGTATGTATTATGTTGGGGAAGAGGTTTTGCTTCTATTTCCACAGGGGAAGAAAAGCTAAGAGTACCTTCAAGATTCATAAAGATTAGATTCTAACAGGAGAGACCTCTTGATTAGGAGAAGTGATAATTCATCAAAAAGCTTGATCATTTGATCCGAAATAACTTACAAGACTAACAGATGCCTTTCATTTGATCAGGTATGGAAACAAATGTTATTATCAAAATGTAATACCTTTTCTGAAGTCAAATACCTTTTGCCTTTAACAAAGATATAATCTCCCAAAAAAGGAACTCCCCCAAGTTGAGGTTGGAGCATGGTTTTGTTTTTGTCTTACAAGGGGAATAAACACATCCATCAAAAGAATCTAAAGCTATCTGGACTCATAAGGTATCTGAAGAAGAAGGATGAATCATCCACAGTTAATGTTCTGAGAAAAAGTGTAAAATGACCTAATGGTATAGCACACATCCAACCAGGTAGAATTTCATAAATCTTCCTCAATGCTTGTTTTTCTGATCTGTGCAAACATAAAGGGCAAGTGGTCTTTTTTTGGTCCCAACTCAATTAAAAATTGAAGCTGGCTTTGGAGTTGGAATGAGACTTGTTCCTTCTCTAAGCCCAAGCATGCTTGGTAGAGAAAAATCCAAAATCTCTGTCTTATGGTAGAAGAGCTACCTGGTATGAGCAGACATAAAACAAAATTAACAAACTATTCTATTGCTACTAATCTCATAATTCTTTGATTTATAATTCCTTGGTGTCTATTTTATTCTTTAATTTTTTTCCTAAGGTGCAAATACTATCTCAAAATTTATAACATAATTATATCTATATATATAAACTTTCTGTCCTGATATTAATGGGCATATAGATTACTAATTCTAGAAATAAACTTAATGTTGCTTCCTGTATGTGATTTTAGGGTTGAGTCTGAAGAAAGTAACTAGAATTAAGTTTGTGTACCCTGGGTCCATTTGGTAGATTGTGATCCTTTAACCTCAGAGATCAGTTGCATAAGACATTTAAAGTGTTTTAAGTTTTCTGCAGTAAATGGTTACCATTCCTGACATAGACATTTGAGGACTTCAAGAAGACGATGGGGCCCTGCAATGACAAATCCAGCTGGATTGTGGTAAAACCACTAAGCTGAGAAATACTACCCCAAAAATCAGCTTTGGAATACAAACTGCTCAGGACAATGACAAAATCATTAGCTAAGATGGCCCAGCTTCATAAAGTACTTCTGTCAGTATTTTTGTAAGCCCTGAACTTTCCCATTACACAGAGACTGGATAACAAATATTTCAGCTAGCTTTCCCAAGACTTGACCATTATCTCAAATTTCTCAGGGTTCCCTAAAGATGCTGTAGCCTCCAGACAGTAGGAAGTAATTTTAAAACTATGATGCCCACATTCCTGAGAGGTTGAGGGGGTTGCTTTTGGCCACTTGATAGGTTATGGCTGTTTGTCATTGTTGCAGGATGGTTAGTTGCAAATTAATATTGGTTGTGCTCAGGGAGGAAACTAAACGAAGGAGCTTAGATTAAGGGACATCTTTCTTTTTCTTTCCTCTATACTTCTTTTTCTCCTACATATAAAAAGGGGTTGTGGATATTGGCATAATAGAATAAAAAGATAGATTGTTGAATCTACTTTTAAACTAAAGAGCAAATACTAGTCTCAAATAATTTACATTATTATGGATTTTTGGTATATTGATGTAAGTTTAAGGTTATTATTGTTTTAACATACTGTATATATGTTTCTATTCTTATTTAAGGCATTGATCTATATAGCTCATTTAAAAATGTAATGTAAAGTTTTGGTTCTTGAAAGTTATTATTACAAACTCTTTAGGACAATTGAAAAATGCAGGCTAGTAGTTAGTCATCTATAACAATCAAACTTGTAGTCATGTTAGAAAGTTTTTCAATGTTAAACACAGATACATTTTAGATAGATAAAATGGTCTTCAAATATTTCATAAATCTACCGAATATGGCATTTAAAAGTTTTTAATAACATAAGGCTTTTCATGACAGTGAGATACTTCTGCTCCTGGAAGAACCAATCTACTTCAGAAAAGATGATGGACACTGAAAAATATCCATATGGAGTTAGCTTTAAGTGTGATAAAGCAATCCACTGAGCAAGAAACTGTCCTTGCCTCTAATGGAAGGTGTCATTCTGTAAATATGTTCTCTTATTTGTTAATGAATAAAGCACTGTTGGCCAATAGGGGAGCAAGATAGGTGGGACTAGGAGAGGTGGAGGATTCTGGGAAATGTAGGATAGGGTTGTGATGTGATCTCAGGTAGAGAGGATGGGTGAGTTTGGTATTTTCAGTTAGATAAAACCATGTAGAAATATATGCATTAGTAATTATGGGTTAATATTTAAGGCAGAGCTAGCCAAAAAAAATCTCTAAACATTGACCAACAACATTATAATTAATACAGTGTCTCTGTGTGTTCTTTGGGGTTGACCTGGCTGTGGGATCAGTCTGGCAGGAAATTGCTCATAACATGCCTCAACTGCTGACAGTATGCTGTCAAATCGGACAAGCAGGACATATAAAAAAGTGACTACTGAACTTGGGCAAGATAGGACAAAATTCTTGCTTTACAGAAAAAAAATTTTCAGATACTCTACATCTGTAGGCTGAAGATGATGCCCCAAGGTTACAGAGGAGCCTTAGGTGACTGTCCTGGCAGCTAGCTGTCTCTGTTATTTCTATAGTTTTGGAAGTTTTTTGCTCTGTACCTCATTCTACTTAGACTGAAATTGATCCTTCTTGGGTTTATTATGGGGTTTCAAGAGTAGACAGTTACACCATTTTCTTTGTTACCAAAGTCAAAAAAGAAACTTCCAAAAGAGATGCAAATTTTGTAAGGTTGGCAGATGTAAACACTTAAGTTCTTATCTAAGAAAATGTTTAAGTATCTAAGATACTTTTGGTTGATAATGGATAGTGGTTTATGTATAAACCTTTGGACTCACCAAGATAGGATAGATAATAAAATATTTTCTCCAGATTTGCCAAATACAAATGAACTGAGCATTGTGAATATAGTTCTTATTTGATAATTGTTCTTATTGTCTATAGCTTCACTGTGTTAGAATTAAAACCTTTCCATTTTATTTAGACATCTGATAATTGCTCATATTACATATAGTTTCACTGAGTTAGAGTTAAAACCTTTCCTTTTAATTTAGATAAAAAGTGGGAAATGTAGGATGTTTGACTTCATTGTAATCCCTCAACACTGTGTTAATAAAGTTAACCTTAAATCTGCTTATAGTGGACAATAATCAGTCATAGGGTATACAGAGGACCCACAATATAGATAGATGCACAGGAATGAATGAATAAGGAGTGCACTGGATTATGTATGTATGTATGTATGTATGTATGTATGTATGTATGTATGTATACGTGTGTGTATAGTTTTTTCTTATTTTACATATCGATCCCAGTTCCCTCTCCCTCCCTCCCATGCCCAGTGATCCTCCTCCCACCCCACCCCCAACTCCATGGGGAGGATGATACCTTCCAGGAGGGATCATGAAAATCTATCAAGTCGTTTGGAGTAGGGCCTAGGCCCTCCCTCATGTCTTTAGGCTAAGGGAGTATCCCTCCATGGGGAATGTGCTCCCAATGTCTTTTTGTGCACCAGAGATACATCCTGGTTCAACTGTCAGAGGTCCCTTAGACTTCCCTGGCCTTCTAACTGAGACTCACATTCAGGGGTTCTGAGTTGGTCTAATGCTGGTTTCCCAGTTATCAGTCTGGAGGGGTCATGACTCCCCTTTCTTCAGATTAGTTGTCTCTGTGGGTTTCTGTAGCCTGGTCTTGACCCCATTTTCTTATCACTCCTCCCTCTTTGCAACTGGATTCCAGGAGTTCGTTTGGCTCAGTGTTTAGCTGTGGGTGTCTGCTTCTGTTTCCATCAGCTACTAGATGAGGGCTCTATGATGGGACATAAGTTAGTTATCAATCTCATTATCAGGGAAAGGCATTTAAGGTAGCCTTTCCACTGTTGTTCATATTGTTAGTTGGGGCCATCCTTGTAGATCTCTGGACATTTCTCTAGAGTCAGTTTTCTCTTCAAATTTATAATGGTTCCCTCTACTATGGTCTCTCTCTCTCTTTTCTTTATCCCCCTAACTCAATCTTCCTAGTCCCACATGTTCTCCTCTCCTCTCCTTTTTTTCTAACTCCTCTATACCTCACCCCCCACCACCCCACATACTCTCAATATGCTCAGGAGATCTTGTTCCATTCACCTTCTGTGAGGGACCTTGTATGAATCTCTTAGGTTCCTCCTTGTATCCTAGTTTCTCTGGTGGTGTGAATTATAGGCTGGTGATCCTTTGCTCTATGTCTAAAATCCATATATGAGTGAGTACATACCATGTTTCACTTTTTGTGGCTGAGTTACCTCGCTTATGATGGTTTCTTCAAGTTCCAACCATTTGCCTGCGAATTTCAAAATTCCATTGATTTTTCCACTGAGTAGTATTTCATTGTGTAAATGTGCCACATTTTCTTTATCCATTCTTCATTTGAGGGGCATCTAGTTCTTGCAATTATAAATAATGCTTGCAGACTTTTTTTTTTAAACTCCCTTTTTGGTTTAGGAAGTGTGGAGAGAAATTCATCCTGTCCTCTGCTGCTACTTAGATCTATTGGGTTTTCACCCCAATATCTGACTCTTGTGTATTTATTGATAATAGAATACCATACATAAAAACAACACAGTTTAGAGTTGACCAATTGGAATTAAATAACCTATCAAAGGGCTCATTTCTGGGGAAGATTCATCCTTTGTCAGCAGCCAGTGAAGCATGTCTTGATACTTAAATGATATAATGTACATCCTGGTAGCTATCAGTCAAATTTCTCTGGAAAACAGAATCATGTCATGGGTGAGAACAAAGAATATGAACTTGGTTTTAGTTACCTGACTCCTTGTCTGAGTAGTCAAGTGAGTGAACTCCTTATGGCAACTTTTGTTCATCTAGTTAGTAGGGATGAAAGGATGGTAGTGACTTACATTCAGCAACAACTATTAGATGTAGTGGCTCCATTGCACTGCTCATATCCTCTTCAACTCTAAAGATTTGTTTCTTCTGGCTCCATGATTAATACAAAGACACATCAAAGCCTTATTTGTCTTACAGATTCTTGTATCATAAGAGATCGCATTAGGTTTACATGAGTTAAAGTGGTAATATATTTTTGTCTGACTATAAGATTTTCATGTTTACTTGTTTTAATTAGTCTTAGTCTTACTCTGTAATGTACCTGGGCTTCATTTGCTCACAGTTTTTGATGCCTGTTAAATCTTTGATTTGATAATATGGTTATCCACTCTATAGTTAGCTCCACAGTATTTGTTCATAATACCTAGAAATTAGAAAAAAAAAAAAAGCAGAGAAAAACACATATGTCTCCAGATAATGGAATTCACTGATGAAAATATTTAAAATATTCAGATGTGTCTTTTTTTATTTAATTTTATATAACAAAGTCCAATTAAATGAAAACAAACATTTATACACAATATTTGGGAATTTGGGCGTCGTTCTTTCCAGTCGTTCTTTCCAAACTACTTCCTGCTGGTAAAGGGCGCTGTCTTGGGGGATTCGAAGAAGATTCAGATATCCTAGCTGTAGTCTATAGGGCTGTTTTGTCCAGCTGTTTTGAATGTAGGATCAGCTTGTACTCTGTTTCAGGCGGTCTGGCGAGATCAAACCACATTAGTCTGGAAGGAATCCACATCTTTTCATTTTCTGTGGAAACAAAAATAGAAATACTTTTCCCCAGTAACTTGTCCTTCAACTTAAATTTTGGAGTCAAAGCATTTTTTTTTAATTCAATTTATTGTTTTACATGTCGATCCCAGTTCCCTCTCCCTCCTTCCCTCCCTCCCTCCCTCCCCCCAGCCCTCCCTCCCTCCTTTCCTCCAGATGTGTCTTAAAAGTACTAGACAAAGTAAGAACTTTAAGGGAGCAACGAGCAGTGTTTAAAAATTCAGATTTTTGAGCCCTGAAAAATAAATGAATGTAATGAAGAATGGGGTAGTTGGAACACAAAACATCGATTCTTCATGGTAAACAGAAGGTCCAAGAAAAAGAGAAGGAAGTATAGGGCTACATGGATAGGATGATGTGCCAGAACAGAAGACATAGCTCACTCTTTTGGTTTCCTCTCTCTTCCTCAAGGCCAAGACTCCAGCAATCTTAGCTGTCACTGATGAACTCATTCAGGGACCTCATCTACACTAATGTGCCCTTCAGTAGAGGTTAGGAGTACTGGCTACTCTTGCAGCGGATTTGCGTTTGGTTTCCAACACTCACATGGTAGCTTCTAGCTTTCTGTAATTCCAGGCAATCCAACACCTACTTCTGACCTCTGAGGACACCAGACATCAGTGTTGTGCACAGACACGCACATTTATAAAACAAAAATAAGGTAATAACAAAGTGTTCGACAGTCATTCTCTGCATGTCTACTTCTTACTTTCTATCCATCCTTCTTCCTAGGGACAGACATGTGCCACTACAACTCCAATCTATAAACCCCATTCTGGTTTTGTGACCTGGAGAAAGTTTTATTCTATTTTTCAGGCAACTGTGCTAGAGCTGCAGGTCGCTCTGGGAGAATTAAGCACCAGTCTGGCTCTATTACTTCAGGTTATCTTTTTTCTCTTGCTTTTCTTTCTCATTAACTCCTAGGTAACTTTAAGCATATTTTAAGTGTGTTGTTTGTATTTGCTGGGTGTTCTCAGGCACTAAAATTTTTTCTAGCCCACTTTCTGAAACTAGAACAATTCTGTTTTTTAATAATGTTTGGAAAATGTATACAGAATAATTTGAAAATGCACTGTGGGTACTATATATATTTCTTGCATGTGAGTCTCTAATATTGGCCATAGCCTCTTCTTAACCTGTCCTCGGTTATGTGACTTTTCTTTTTATAGCTCCTGTTAGTTGCCTTTGTTACCAATATACTAAATATAAGAATAAATTTCAAGCTATTTAAAAGAACTACCCAAACTCGTTGAGTCAAAATTTACTTATGTTTCTTAGCAGACATACCATATCAAATGAACATGAGGATTCCTAGATAGCTAGAATATAGCTTAAACTGAGGAGAGAGAAATTAGAGGCCATTTTCTAACAGTTAAGAGTGGGAAAGAAAACAACCTGTCTCCTGGTGACCCTGAATAGCTGACAAATTGATGGGTTGCAAAGTACATTCAGGAGAGATACAAAACCCAGAGGGTCCATGGCCCCTTCTTGATGTCTCTACCCATACCATTGGGCATAATTGACTGAAGGAGTGCCTGAGACTGATTGATGCCTTTGAGAGAGCAAGTCAACCCATGGGTGCAATTTTCCATTTTAATCCCAGCATTTTATTTCCTGTTTAATTTAAAATTCTCAAGAACTGATTCATACGTACAGTCAGTTGTTTTGCAACTGCAGTGATTTTTGGGAGTTTAACTTCAGCAGTGAAGGTTAAAATATGGGCAGGAAATGAAGACTGAAGATGAATACACTGCATGACTTGAGAAAACTGCCGAACATCTCACGTTGAGTCTGAGTTGGGATTTTATTTCTGTCCACATTTGCATTAGTGTCTGTTGCATAATAAACTACAGAAGATATACTGTTGTTATCCGAAAGACTGTCAGCAGTTTTGAACAGAGCCAAAATTTTCTAAATGTAATGTTGTCAGTAAAATAAACTTTCTGTATCAAAGAAAATCTAGGCAAGCCTGAAGTGTGACATTTACTGTAACTAATGTGTGATAAACATAAAAGAGAATTCTCTGGGCCACCAGGGCCTGAGCATTCCTGTGACATTCCTGCTGTTTCATATACTCACATGTGTCTTTCACTGTGGGAGTGTGTTGAATAATCATGATGATCAACTTGATGAAGTTTAGAATTACTAGGGAAACTAATCTTACTAAGTCTAGTCTTACCATCATCTAAATTGAGTTAACTAAAATGGGAAGAACCATCCTAAATGTTGGCACTGTTATTCTGTATGCTGGGGTCCCAGACTGAACAAAGAGGAGAGTGTATACTTGCCTCTCTGCTGACTGTGGATGAAGAATAATCAGCTGGCTCCTGCTACTGTTGCCATGGCTTTCCCCAGGACAATGGATAGCAATCTTCTTGTGTCTTGAGCCAGAACAAACCCTTTCTTCTTTAAGTTACTTCTTATTGGATATTTGTTACATCAATGAGACAATGAACTAACAGTCCAGAGTGTGAGCTTGTCAGCCCCCTTTTTCTGTTTCCATTTCTGCCATTGAAATGGGAAGGGTTGCAGGGTGACAGGGTAGTGTCTTTCAGAGTTATGGTCATTTCACTTGCCCCCCACTCTCTCACAAGTTTTTCAGATACAGGGACTTGTTTGTCTTTATTATCAGAGTTTGTCATTTTCTTCTCTCTCTTCTTTCTTTTGTTCCTGTTCTTCCTCATCTCCATCATTTCTGTCGCCTTTACCCTTTCTCTCCTTTTTCTTTTTCTTTTCTCTTAGACATAAGTAATTCAAGCCCAGCTTTAAATAACATGGGTATTTTTAATCTAGTTTTGGTTTTGAGCCAGATTTTTCTAAGGACTTATGTAAGAAATATGGTTTTTCCTCCCGCCTCCTGGTCTTGTCTCGCTGCCGCGCCAGCCCCAATTAACACACAGAGACTCTGTATTTTATAGAATTCTGTTGGCCAGTTACTTGTTTCTTATCGACTAGCTCTGTCTGAAGTATTAACCCATTTCTATGTATTTCCACCTGGCATTACCAAGGAGAGGCGGTTGGTGGTTCTGCCTTCTCCAGACTCTCCATCTTGGCTCTTCCTTCCTACTTCCTCTTTTCTCCTTGTCTTCTAGTCCCTCCTATCTCCTTTCCTATTGGTCAACAGTGCTTTATTCATTAACCAGTATGAGAAACATATACAGAATGACATCTCCCATCATCTTCTCTCTTCTGTCTAAATAAAAAGAAGGGTTTTAAGCTTAACATAGCAAAATATATAACACAGCAGTTATCAAATAAGAATCACAGTTAACAATATTTAGTTCATTAACATTTAACAAGATTAAAAGAAACTATTCTATCAGCTATCCTATATTTGTGAGTCTAAAGTCCTATATGTAACTTATCTTTAAGCCTAACTACAGAAAACTATAACCATAACTATCTGTCTTCAACTCCCTCAAAGACCACAGAAGGATAGTATATAAACTCTAGAAATGTCAGAGACATCTCGCCTTGTCAGTCACCTGAAGTTCTTCTGTAATCTTCCGTCTTCAGCCCATAGGCCATAGTGTGTCTAGCAGACTCGTCAGCAAAGTAGGAAACTTTAAACTGTCTTCTTGAATTGGCAGTTTGTCAGTCACTTTTTTCTATGTCCTGCAGACTGTCTGGCAGACTCTTCCATGATGCAGGAACTCTGTAGCAATGTCCATCTTCAGTCAGAAGTCACTTTTCTGTGGGTCCTGCATGTCCAGTTTATACAGCATAAAGTCAAACAGTCCAGACAAGAGCAGTATCTTGTCCAAATGGCTAGTCTTGCCATATTGAAAGTAAACTCCATAATGAGTTTCTTCAATGTCCATCTTCCTTTTTGACGCAGGTGGTGTTGCCAGGAGCATTTATGTCTTGCTGTCAAGAAAAAACCCTAAATCATTTTAAATGCCATATTTTGTAGGTCTTTGAAAGGTTTGAAGAATTCCTATCCATCTCAAATATATCTAGAAAACCTAACTAACACTATAAATTTTCAATATTTTAGGTAACTATCTATAATCTGTACTAAATTATACATTACATTTCTAACTGAGCTATACAAACACAATACCTAAACAAGAGGAGAAATATACATATCACAAAATTGACCTTCAATAGTATCAATAAATGAAAATCCATTCCAAAACAAAGTATTCATATCTATACCATACAAAGATAATATAATACCGTACAGTATACAAATTCTCTCCATCTGTGGCTTTTTTATTATTCTGTTGGCTTTTTTATTATTATATTTCTTTTCTATTTTTTGAGACAGGGTTTCTCTGTGTATCTCTTATCTGTCCTGGAATTTACTCTGCATACCAGGTTTACTTTGGAATCACAAGATCTGCTTGCCTCTGTCTCTCAAGTGCTGGGATTAAAGGTGTGTGCCGCCACACCCAGCTGTTCTCTGTCTTTGTAAAACCACTTTTTTATTCTCTCCCAAGCCTATGTATTTTTAAAAACACACTGTAAACCTTTAGAGGTTTTTCTTAATATTAATCTGTCTTTACTGTAAATCTTTATCTTTTTTTCTGGCCACGAGTCTTTTATCTGGTAAACAACAACATTGCTGAAATGAAAGTCATATTTGTTCCTGCTGTGGTTTACCAAAGATGGCAGTAGGTACTTTTTCCGCCAGCACTGAAAGCTGTGCCCACCGCCTTGGTCTGCGCTGCCATCCAGCAAGCATGTTGCCGGCTTAGAGATGTGGTTGCTGCCATTGCCATCTCTCATACACACTAATAAATTGTTAGCAGTGCTTCTTAAAAAGCCGTGCAGTTGTTTGCCGCTTATGCTGAGTCAGGAATCGTCCCTTAAAGGAGCCCCGCAAATATCTGCTTGTCTCTCGCAAATCAGAGTCCAACCGAGAAAAATGCTGCTACCAAGAAACCTTGCTTGTCTCTGTTCTTTTGTTTCTAACACCCTTTTCTAAGCTTTTGTTAAATTTTTAGTGGTTGTTGTTATTAGCCACGTGGGCACCTTCTGGAAGGAGTAAGGTTTTTCCTCCCGCCTCCTGGTCTTGTCTCTCTGCCTCTCTGCCGCGCCAGCCCCAATTAACACACAGAGACTCTGTATTTGATAGAATTCTGTTGGCCAGTTACTTGTTTCTTATCGACTAGCTCTGTCTTAAGTATTAACCCATTTCTATGTATTTCCAGTTGGCCTTACCAGAGAGAGGCGGCTGGTAGTTCTGCCTTCTCCAGACTCTCCATCTTGGCTTTTCCTTCCTACTTCCTCTTTCCTCCTTGTCTCCTAGTCCCTCCTATCTCCTTTCCTATTGGCCAACAGTGCTTTATTCATTAATGGGTATGAGAAACATATACAGAATGGCATCTCCTATCAGACTTAGTGTTCTTATCTCCCCATTACTTCACATCTCCTTTGTAATTCCTCCTTTTTTTAAAAAAAAAAATCATAAGCCCCCATCCCCCTTTTGTCAAAATGTTAGTCTTGATTGGGTCAGATAGACACAACATTTTCACTTTCACAGTGGAAGATACTATTTAAAATAATTACATAAGAAAGCTTTGCATAGCAACTGTTAAGATAGTACAGTTGTCATTTAAAGTCTCTTTTTATAGCTACAGATGTAAGCTCAGCACACAGTCCTTGCCTACCATGCATATGAGCTCATGGGCTCAATTCCCAACACTGAAAAATCTGACATTTAATACTCAAGGTTGGGTTTAGAATAAACTTTCTGTGCATGCTTCATGTGTAGGCACCAGGAGGAGTATGTGATCTAAACTGACCTCTCTGTGGATGTGACCAGTTCTAATAAAGCCATTCCTACACACTTCATGCCTAAACTGTACATTTCATACATCTGTTCTATGTAACAAAACCAAGGTTGCCTTCCAAGTATTCAGATTTCTTTAAGATGTTTGGCCACTGGCCCTCTTTATATCCTAATTAGATTTGCTTCATTGGAAAACCACACTCCTAACAGAGAACAACATGTTATGACTAACCACTTTCTCTGCTCTCATGACTTCATCTTTATCCAAAATTTATGAAGTCAGTTGATTTGGTTTCTGGTGATTCTGCCTGAAAACAGTACTATACTGGGGACATGTGTTCCATTTTCTAAGGTAAATCATCTCCAGTACACTGCCCTTAAAGATAGGGTTTGATTCTGAGATATGAAATAATGAGACCACGTTTGATGATAACTTATAAGCCATTTTGAAATCTGGCTTCAGGCTGGAAGGTTGCTTCTTAACTCACATGACTGAGTTTTCTGTTCCTGAACAGTGTGAAGTTAGGAAGAAGTCATTTCTTTCCATCTCTCTGCCCTGCTTCCTGCCTTCTTAACTCTCAGACAGATTCTGTGTTGATGCCAAGTCTTTAGTAGCTGATTTTCTCATTGCCTGGAAACTACCTCACAGAAGGAGACTATCTTCAGTCAGCTTCTCTGACACCTTCCTCTATACACTGCCATCCTGACCATGCCTGCCCTGGAGTTCCTTGCTTGCTAAGTAGTTCATTACTTCACTCAGTCAGAATTGGGACCAGTACTTAAGCCTGAAGGCCTAATAAAACATGATTTACATTTGGACTCTCAGTCCTAGAAAGGTGTTTCCCAAGTTGATAGTATGAAAAAAGGAACACTGATACCTGATATTATGAAAAAATGAATATTAAGAGTTGATATTGGGAAAAAAGGAATATTGATACTTGATAGCAGGAAAACAGGAATGGCAAGACAGTGTTTATTGTGGATAATTTTCTTCTAATTTTTTAAAAATGTAAACATTTCTTTGGGATGAAATCTGGCTTAATCTAATTTAATTCCTGAAACCTTTGGCTCAGTTGCTTTAATTTATAATCAGCTCTGTTTCAACTAGAGATGTGTGCCCATAATGAACTTGCTCTTATTTCTAATATGTCTCCCTATTGTGTAAAATTGCTGTAAAACTTCCATCTTTCTTTTTTATTATTTATTTATTTATTTTTATTTAATTTTATATAACAAAGTCCAATTAAATGAAAACAAACATTTATACACAGTATTTGGGAATTTGGGCGTCGTTCTTTCCAAACTACTTCCTGCTGGTAAGGGGCGCTGTCTTGGGGGATTCAAAGAAGATTCAGATATCCTAGCTGTAGTCTGTAGGGCTGTTTTGTCCAGCTGTTTGGAATGTAGGATCAGCTTGTACTCTGTTTCAGGCGGTCTGGCGTGATCAAACCACATTAGTCTGGAAGGAATCCACATCTTTTCATTTTCTGTGGAAACAAAAATAGAAATACTTTTCCCCAGTAACTTGTTCTTCAACTTAAATTTTGGAGTCAAAGCGTTTTTTTTTTTTTTTTTTTTTTTTTTTTTAATTTATTATTTTACATGTCGATCCCAGTTTCTTCTCCCTCCCTCCCTCCCTCCCTCCCCTCAAGCCCTCCCTCCCTCCTTCCCTCCCTTTTGCCCTCTCTGCCCTCTCCCATGCACTCTAAACACCCTCCCCTCCCAACCCCCCACCACAATACCATATGTAGGGGAATGCCATCCAGTTGGGGTCATGTAGATCTGACAGGTCCTATGAAGTAGGGACTAGGGCTTCTCTCCTATCTCTAGAATAAGGCAGTTATCCCTCCATGGGGGATATGTTTGCAAAGTCCTTTTGTGCACCAGGGATACCTCCTGGCTCCACTGTCTGAGGTCTCTTAGACTGCTCAGACCTTCTGGCTGAGACCCATATTCAGGGGGGTCCGAGTCAGTCCCCCTGTTGGCTTCCCAGCTATCAGTCTAGTGGCCCTTAGCTCCTCCTTGTTCAGGTAAGCTGTCTCTATGTACTTCTACCGCATGGTCTTGTCCTCTCCATCTGCATCTGGGTTCTAGTTCGACTCAGTGTTTATGTATGGGTGTTTGCTCCTGTTTTCAACAGGCATTAGTTGAGGACTCCATGGAGAAGTTAGTTGTTGATCTCACTCTCCGGGAAGGGCATTTATGATAGCCTTTCCGCGGGAACTGAGATTGTTAGTTGGGAGCAGTCTTGTAGTTCCCTCGACCTTTCTTTGTGTTCAACTTCATCTTCAAACCAATATTGGCTCCCTCTTTTATGTTCTCTCTCTCTGTCTCTGTTTCTCTCTCTCTCTTTCCTATTTTCCATTCCTAACCAGGCTCAATCCTCCTTGTCGCAAATGCCTTCCTCTCCTCCCTCTCATTTTCTCCTACTTCTCTCTCCATTCGCTGTCCTCCCCCACTTTACCTGAGGTCTGGGGGACTTGTCCCTTCCCAGTTCTGTGAGGGACTTTATATGAATCCCTTAGAATACAACTTGTATCCTAGTTCCTCTGGTGATGTGATATATATGGATTTTAGAACTAGATCAAATGATCACCAGCCTATAAAACTTCCATCTTTCTATCAACGATTTTATGTTCTACAGTTTTTAAAACACCTTCTATGGCTGCTCCATCCCATGATCTTCTATTTTAATAGCAAAATACAGGTGATTTTGTTGTTTATAAACCCTCTTCATTTTTTTTTAATGCTTTGCATACTTACTTGCAAGCCTCAGAAACTACTATTTGTCTTTACTCTTTTCAGGCTTCTGTGTGACATGATATTCTACTCACCTCCAAACCTGAACCTATGAGACCATAGAGAATGGAAGAAAAGGAAATGACTATGGGCTGAAAAAACTGCTTAGAAGTTCTGGAGGGGAAAAGCCAGAGCACAAATACATACCTATTTTTTTTAATACCTAGAATAGATGATGTCACATACTAAGAAGCATTAAGATTTTCAGAAAGCATAACATTACCTAACAGGAAAAATATAGAGACAGTTCCTTTTATCCCAGAATTTGGAGGCAGAGGCAGGTAGATCTCTGTGAGTTCCAGGCCAGCCTGGTCTACAAAGTTCCAAAGAGAAACCCTGTCTCAAAAAACCACCACCCCAAAAAACCAAAAACCAAACCAAACAAACCAAAACCAAAAAACATTCTTTTCAATGGGTTGTTATCTAGACTGTTTTTCTTTTGGGTGGATTGTTTGTTGTGGTGGAGAAGGGTTATCACAGAAGTCTTCCATGTCCCTTATTCTCAACTGTGAGTCTGCTATATAATAAAAAGCTCTCATCAGATATATAGGGAAATGCTGAGAGCTCAGAGAAAAGGAGAAAGCCATAGCACACCTTACCTCCTTAAGCGCCTCAGCAGAGAAGAGAGTGATTTCCTGCTTCTATTCTGTTTCTGCCCATCTATGTCACTTACTTTCTTCCTGTACAGACCTCCAGACCTCTATGGTTAGATAGTGGCAAGCTCCATTCTTTGACCCCCAGACAGGTTTTGTTTGTGTAAGAAACATTATCACAATCTTCAGGAGTGATTAACTGTTAACCAGATAAGGCCTGCCTATGTATTGCTGAGTAGAAACTTAATGTTTAAGGGCATGCATGGACTGCACATGAAAGTATGAACTATGGTAATCATGGAAGTGGAACTCAGGGTATAGCATGCTTACATCATAGCCTAAAGACTTCACAACAAATGCCATAAAGAAGACCATAGGGGCCATTAGATCATGATTAAAAAATCAATTCGGCAAAAGGAAATAAAAATTATAAAACTATGTAACATGTACAAGTACATATCCCATAAACTTAAACAGAATATACAGGTTTCAAAGCATCATATGGTTACTTATTAGTTTTGTATAAATTTAGGCTTTAATGTATTACTTAAAAGACATTTAATAATAGTAAAATAGTTTTGATAAATTCTCTTTTCATTTCATTTTTACTTTTTGTTTCTTTTACATCTTTGTCTATTATATTGTTATATATTTAAAATATGCCTATTATTGCATGATTGTCTTACACAAAACAATCACTAATTTATAGCTATAATAAATATTTAATGATAAAAATAATTATAATAATCATTCATGAATGGTTTTATATAGTGATGACCTTCCAATTGCATATCACTATATTATCACTTTATTCTCCATATTCAAAATATAGTATAAATATATGAGCAGTAATTAAAATATTTTCTCTTGATTTCAGGTAAGTTTTACAGCCAATTTAGTCTTAAATTTTCCTTTTACATAAGATTGCTTGTTTTTTTTTTTTTTTTTGCAGCCTTTGCCTATGTTTAGGCATAGCTTCATTATTGAAAACTGAGAGAAGAAACATCATTGTGGAAGTATATAATAAAGTGAATTCATTTTTAAAAAAATGTTCAAAGGTTGCTCTAAATGTCATACAATTAATTTCATTGTCTAATATATACATTAAAGCAAAATATAGGGTATTATAATACATTTCTCATGGATTTATGTTAGTTCAATTAGAGTAGGTTGACCAGAGTTTTGGAAAACAATATAGTACTCTTCGATGTTCTTGTCCAGGAGAATGGTTCCTTACTATTCCTATCTCCAATTCTGGACAGCTAATTTCCATTGGGTTTGTTCAATTGATCATGTTATTCTGTTCCTTTAAATGCATCAAATTCAATCAAAATATTGGTTATGGAGGATGTCTATAAAGATTGAATTTGAGATAATGGGATTGGTCCTAAAGTAGTTTAATGCAGTGTTTAAAGGATGAATGTGAATCACACATGGAAGGTCTTTCAGCCTTATCAGAACATCTTAAAAGTCTTACATTCAAAGTGCACATTCAAACTATGTGTAGAAGACAAGGTCAACCAAATGGTTAATGGAATATGGGTGGGCTGACAAATGGAAAATAAAAGTGGTTAAGGTGGAAACATTGTAGTGAAGTCAATAAGGTTCCAATGCTGTGTGTGTCTGCTTCTTACCCTGACTTGGTAGGGAGGGCTAATGGGACAAAGGACAGGAGGGAGTTGCCTGAGTCACAGAAGAATAGGTTAATGGCTTTCAGTCTGAAGACATGATCTTCTTCTCTATCATCATTTCAGCTGGGTGGTCGTAATGAATGATTTTTCTTCCTTTGGGGAAAGACCAGCCCTTTACTCAGCCTGTATCAATAGCTGCCTAACTCTAATCATCAGGAAATCAGATTCAACACACCTTTCTCTAGCATTGTAATTAGATAACAGTTTTTAAGCACATGATGATAAATTATCATCATCAAGTACATGGAGGTAAATAAAATGACATGGGACATACATACTATGTAAATGTAACACAGAACAGTGGTCAAAAGGCATGAAATGCATGTTACAACATTGAGATCTGAAACACATTTTGTTGAAAGAAAAAAAAGAGAAAAGGGAGAGTGAATATTTTATGTAAATTTTAAACCCAGAGTTAGGCTAGTGTTTAGCTGTGGGTATCTGCTTCTTCTTACAAGGGGGAGCTCATGCACCCCAGTCTGATAGCTGGGACTGACCTAGACCTCCTGAATGTGGGTGTTAGTTAGGAGGACTGGGCAGTCTATGGATTCTGTGGTAATGGTTCAGTATTCATCCCTAATGTATGAATGGGCTTTGGGATCCCATTCCTCATAGAGGGATGCTTTCTCAGCCTAGACACATGGGTAGAGCCTAGGCCCTGCCCCAAATGATATGACAGACTTTGAAGATCCCCCATGGAAGGCCTCACCCTCCCTGGGGAGCAGAAAGGGGATGGTCTGGGGTTTGTTAAGGGTAATAGGAGAGTATAAGAGGGTGAGGGAACTGGGACTGACATGTAAAACAACCTTGTTTCAAATTTAAATATAAAAGGGGAAAATAATTTATGGAAAAAAACATTGAAAATATATTGAGTAAATTAAAAAAAATAGATTTTAAACCCAACATTAATTAAACATATGAGAAAATAACTATCAGTAAACAAAATTTCCCAAAATAGCTTGAGAAAGCATGCATTAAATAGATCAGTCTGGTTGCTGTGAGGTAACAGAACTAATATTTGAGGAAAAGAATAAAGGGGAAATTGTGTATCATAAACAATGATGCATAGATTAGTAACAATATGCCACGGTCTGAGAAATAAATGTCAAATCACCATATGACCTCTCCTAATGAAATGAGTGAATGGAAAGAAGTAAAGAATAAGACTAAAACTGATTAGTGGAAGTCCTAAGTCTCTGCTCTGTTCCCCGCTAGGCATTTTCTGATCAATGAACTGACTCAGATGAAACTCCTTTTGATGTGCACATTTTCAAATTTCTGTCCTGGGGAAGAGTCAGAAAGTGCTTTGTACCCCAGTGATTTTAGAATTTTGTTGTGCAAGTTCCCCTTAGCATCTGTCTGAGGGAGAGGAGACACTGAGCTGGTTTTCCTGTGATACAGGTGAGATCTTACTGCTCACACAGCTCAAAAGTAACTCACAGCTTCTGCACTCTGTTTGATTTGCTATTTGGCAAAGGGAAACTAGAGTAGTGCTGAGAAGAGAGGAAATCCAGACACCATGTCTGCAGGTACCTCTTTATGCTCCATATCACTGTCAGTTGATTGACATTGTTTCATTAGCATCTGTTAAAGGAGACTCATTATCCATATGACCTGTGCAGAAGGAAGAATTTTGGTTCAACTGTAATTACAAACACTGGAAACCAAAGGCAATGCCCCATGGAGCTCAGGAAAGCAACTGTGCTACCAACCAAACAGGGCATGCATCTGATGCTGTCTTCAAAGTTCTTTCACTGCTGAGTTGCATGCAAAATAAAAGGCATTGGGATATAATAACAATTGTAATGAGCTTCCATTTGGAAACATGTGTCTTGGCTCACACTGGGACTGGAAAAACATATAGTGGATCTAAGTTTTGAGCACACTGTGGGAAAAAAACAACTGGGAAAAAAAAACTACTGACAAATTAATATTAATAGAGTAAGTAAATTACATTTTAAACATGGATAGCTCCACAAAAACCTTAGAATTGTTATGATAAGTAGTTGTAGACTTAAATTCTGTTTGATGAAGCTGTGAAGTAACACACTTTATCACAGTAAACATGACTTTATGTTACCAAGGCTACAAATACTGGCTCCATTGTTCATATTCACGTACTTGAGAGAGTTTGTTTTCTTATATGATTTCAACCCTACAGTTTATTGAACAGGAGATGTTTTTGCTCTTAAGTCATTTGGAGGAGTTTAGAAAATTAAGGTTCTGAATTCAGAGGGCTCAGAATATTTTCAGACTATGGAGTTGCTTAAATGTATCTTTCAGCTTCTTAGGCTGTGAAATCATGGGTTTTTGGTAAATTTTCGCTCTATCCTGGCATAAATCTCCCTTGATTATACTTGCCTAAAAATAAAGTGACCAGGTCTGTTTATACAGACCAAGCCTTTGGAAGGCTGGCATAATATGATGTGGTAAATGATTAATTTGTGACAATAGGACTAAGACTTTCCTAATAACAGTACACAGGTGTGCACTTTCAAAGAAAAGGTGCCAGTTGTAGATTTTATAGAATCCAGAGGGTGATAACTAATGAGTCAATGGGAAGGATATTGCATATATGAGTAGAACGAGAGTCTTATCTCGATCAATGTGTTGGCTATTCAGGCTACTCAGTATATCATTTGAGGGAATCTGGAACTTGCATGGAGTGTTTAATATGACTAGGACATATTAATATACTTCACTCCATGTCATACCTGATGTGTTTCCCAAATGTGCAGTCTATCCCTCAGCACTATATTTATGAAGTGCAAAATGTTTCCCCAGTGCCAAGAGGCCAGCTTTCATTTAATAGGAGTCTCTACTTCCCCTTGGCTTTGAAAAGTCCTCTGGCTGGACCAGCAAGAAGGGCAATTCTACTTGGGCCAGAGCTCTCATCAGGCTACCTAAACTTTGACCTTCTGGACCAAGGCTAACACATCAGATAGCCTTCAGCAGAGAGGCAAAGGAGGCAGAAATTTGGTCACTGAAATAATCTACAGTGATGTCATCCATTACTACCCCTTCCCCTCCATAAAACCTTGGATTCCCTAGTTCACCCATTCACTTATGTTCAAGGATGTTCAGATAGCTACTAGAACTGCACCAGTGCTCTGTGACTGTCTGTCTTGCTTCTCTGTTGCAATATTGATTATTGCTCTCATTTTTTTAAATGGAGCCAGCTCATCTACCATGCTTTGAGACTCAATTTACAAGCTCTTTGTAAATGTCCTTAGCCATCTTTTAAATACATGCGTCTCAGAGGTGAAATAGAACAGCACACTTGGAAAGAAATAGTGAATGAAGGAAATAAATGGCTTAAACAAAATATGCTGCAGTGGAAAGATAAGGAAATGTATGGAGAATATTCTGCCAGTCAATTCAAGTCTACAGCCTTTAAACTGAGTTCTATAGGGAAGAAGAAAAGCAGAATGAACATGCGGAGAAGAGCTGCCAAATATGTGTATTGCAGTGTCCAGGAAATGGAAAACTCTTGTTAGGGTATGATAGAAATATTGCTGTGAATCTGGGCATAGAAATCCTGTTGAATGAGAATTGTGGGAAGCTGGAAGTCTAACCACTGCAGCCCAACAGCTCCCTTTATGTGGAAGTGGAGAAGCTTGCTGGCCCGGGTCCTGAAGTTCTGATCTTGGTGGGCAGCCTCCCAAAGGCTGGAGGTGGAAACAGAGCTAAGCTTCTCCTATGCTACACACTTAGACCTTGTCTTCATTGCTTACTGCTGCACTTGCAAAGCACAGAATATAATTGGTGGAGTGCTGCCCTGAGAGGACAAACAGGTGGATAGTGATCACCATAGACCAGCATAATTGATCGAGAGCAGTTATTAGGCTCATGCTCGTGGCAAACTCATTTTCAGCAATAAAATGTAACAAGAGTTTGCAGCAAATAGTGAGAAAGGAGTGAGGGAATGCTCAGTTCTAATGAGGAAAATGACTTTCACATTAGGGGAAAGTAATCAAGAGGTAATTAGCTTGTCAATTCATTATGAATACAAATAGATGGGCAAACCCATTTCCATGTCTTATAGTTACATTACAAAGAATAAAAAACAAACAAACAAAAAATAAACCCCAATAATAGTCAGTATCCACATGTGAAATCCTACTACAGTACCTGTAACTGAATTGAGACATAAAACTACAGGTTTGGTAATATTGTTCACCTATTTTAAACCCAGTAAGTTCTAAGCTTTGTGATGGAGCCAGCAGTCAAATCCACATGTACTATGCCTGAATGCTTACATCGTAAGCACAACGTAATAGAGAATGCATTTATTTTTTACTTATGATTGAAATATTAGAACCCATTGTTGTGGCTCCAAAGTGAGATGTCTCCTGTAGGCTCATGTGTTTAAATATTTGGTTTCCAGCTGCTGCTGCTGGCTCAGACAGTTATGAATATTTTAGGAGGTGGGTTTGGCTAGACAACATGGATTATTAAGTATGGTTCTAGATATTTTAGAGCCTGACTCTGTTCCTTATCTGCTCTCTACTTTCTGATTTCTGCAGTAATGTGACCAGCTGTGTCACACCCCTGCTGCCTGTCTTCCCTTCTTCCCTGCTGTGATGGGCCTTCTTATTCCAGTGAGCCAAAATAAAGCCTGTGTCCCTTGACTTGCTTTTATTTAAAAACATCAATATTTGGTTACTGCAACAAGATGACAACTAGTACATTTGTACACACACATAAAAATTGCTAGTAGAAAATATGCATTGAATTAACCTTTTCTGTAAGAATGCCAGGGTTTGGATGCTTAGAAGCACTAGGGATACATCCTGGTTCCACTGCCAGAGGTCTCATAGACTGCCCAGTCCTCCTAGCTGATACCCTTTTTCGGGGGCCTGGTTTGGTCCTATGTTGGTTCCCTAGCTGTCAGACTGGGGTCCATGAGTTCCTACTTGCTCAGATCAGCTGTATTTCCCATGGAGGGATATTCTCTTGGCTTAAGAACTTAGGGGAGGTCCTAGGTCCTACCCCAAATGACTTGACAGATTTTGATGGCATCTCATGGAGGGCATCACCCTCCCTGGGGAGTGGATGTGGGATGGATGGGGTTTCAGAGGGGAACATGGTAGGATGGGAGGGAGAGGTAACTAGGATTGATATATAAAATGAGATTGCTTCTAATTTAAATAAAATTTATAAAATAAAAAGAAAGCATGGGGGCCCACTAGCTCCTCCTTATTCAGGTCAGCTGTCTCTGTGGTTTCTGTAGCCTGATCTTGTCCTCCCTCTCTGCATCTGGATTACAGTTCGGCCCAGTGTTTAGCTGTGGGTATCTGCTTCTGTTTCCATCAGCTATTAGATGAGGGCTCTATGATGGTGGATAAGTTAGTCATCAATCTCATTATCAGGGAAGGGCACTTATGGTAGCCTTTCCAATGTTGCTCAAATTGATAGTTGGGGCCAGTCTTGTAGGCCTCTGGACATTTCTCTAGAGTCAGTTTTCTCTTCAAACCTATAATGGCTCCCTCTTTTATGGTCTCTCTCATTTTTATTCTCTCGTCTGTTCCTCCCCTGACTCAGTCTTCCTAGTCCTTCACGCTTTTGTCTACTCCCTCTCTTTTTCCTAGCTTCCTCTCCACTCACTGCCCCCCCCCCCAATATGCTCAAGAGATTTTGTTCCTTTCCCCTTCTGTGAGGGACCTTGTATGAATCTCTTAGATTCCTCCTTGTATCCTAGTTTCTCTAGCAGTGTGAAATATGGGCTGGTGATCCTTTCTTCTATGTCTAAATTCCGTGTATGAGTGAGTACATACCATGTTCTACTTTTTGTGACTGGGTTACCTCATTCAGGATGGTTTCTTCAAGTCCCATCCATTTGCCTGTGAATTTCAAGATTCCATTATTTTTTTTCTGCAGAGTAGTATTCCACTGTGTGAATGTGCCACATCTTCTTTATCCATTTTTCAGTTGAGGTTGCTTCCAGATTCTTGCTATTACAATAATGCTGCTATGAACATAGTTGAACAGATGTCTTTGTTGCATGGATGTGGATCATTTGGGTATATGCCTAAGAGTGGGATTACTGGGTCCTGTGGTAGACTAATACCCATTTTCCTCAGGAACCACCATATTGTTCTCCAAAATGGCTGTGCAAGTTTGCACTCCCACCAGCTGTGGAGGAGTGTTCCCCTCTCTCCACATCCTCTTCAGCATAAGTTCTCAATGGTGTTTCTAATTTTAGCCATTTTGGCAGGAGTAGGATAGTATCTCAAAGTTTTTTGATTTGCATTTCCCTGATAAGTTAAGGATGTTAAGCGCTTTCTTAAGTGTCTTTCAGCCATTTTGATTTCCTCTATTGAGAATTCTCTCTTCAGTTCTGTACTCCATTTTTTAATAGGGTTATTTGGTGTTTTGGTGACTAGTTTCTTGAGCTAATGGGCCCCCAGACTGATAGCCGGGAAACCAGCATTGGACAAACTCAGACACCCTGAATATGGGTCTCAGTTAGAAGGCCTAGGAAGTCTAAGGGACCTTTGACAGTGGAACCAGGATGTATCCCTGGTGCACAAAAGGACTTTGGGAGCACATTCCCCATGGAGCGATACTCCCTTAACCTAGAGGCAGGAGGGAGGGCCTAGACCCTACTCCAAATGACTTTATAGATTTTGATGATCCTCCTGGAAGGCATCACCCTTCCTGTGGAGTGGAGGGGGGTGGGATGGGCAGGTGGTCAGGGGGCATGTGGGAAGGAGCAAGAGAGGGAGGGAGGGAGGGAGGAAGAGAGGGAAGGAGAGGGAACTGGAATTGATATGTAAAATAAGGAAGTAAAAGAAAAGAAATGAAAAGAAAGTATGCATGGCACTGCTGGTACACACCTTTAATTCCATCGCTCAGGAGGCAGAGGCAGGTGGATCTCTGTAAATTTGATGTCAGCCTGGTATACAGTGTAAGTTCCAGGACAGCCAAGGCTACACAGAGAAGCTCTGTCACTAAATGCCCTCCTCCTCCCTGACAAATGGGTCCTATTCCAGAAACTGTTTTCAACTAGTGTTAGGAGTGTCCTAAACATTTCATGTTTTCCACGCTAACCAGAGGTGCCCAATGTTAGAATCTTCTGCAATATTAGAAGGCAGCATCCTTTCATAGCCCAAATATGCAAGCAGGAGTCAGATTGATATATACACATCATTATATCAGCAATGACTTACAGCTATGTAGTGACTACTTGCAAACTTAAATGTACTTTAATACTGATGAGAGATCATATGGGAAATTTTCATCTACATCATAAAACATTACATGGAAATTTGTAGAAGTTTTACTTATTTCAATGTTTTCATTGATAACCTCTATGAATATTAAATTATATATGTTGTCTATCTATCGTTAGCTAACTGTATAACATTTTCTATTGTTTTCTTGGGCAAAAGAGCATCCAAATGCTTTTCATATTCTTACAATTGAGAAAACAGTGCAAAATAAAAGGACATGAAAAGATGAACAATAGCTTCATAGGATTCTTCTTTATTCCTTTAGTGAAAAATCTAGAAGACACTTCTAAAACTTTTCTTCCCTCAGTGCCCTAGTCTTCTTACACCTTGTTCACTTCCCTCAGTCTCTATGATTGAATCTATAGCCTACATCCTTTTGACTATCTTTGGGATCACATTTAATTTGGTGATATGTTAGTCATGTTAGATATAATTCTAGAAAGCTCTAAACTGAATCTTTCTGTCTTTCTGTGAGGTGTCAAGGTTACTCCTGACAAGTCCAAATTCTGCTTTCCTGAAATTAGTCAGTTGTCTCTTTGATCACTAGCAGTTATAACTATGTGAAGAATTTATGTTTATGTTTTTTGCCAAGAGTTATTGTTGCTGATAAATGATACATGAGCAATTTCTTTACCTAGTGATATCACCCACCAGTAAAATGATGAGCTTTTTTGAGTAACTGTAGTTACTTGGGCTACATCCTTCTTAGTCTACTTGTTGTCACTATGATTTAAAAGAGCAAATTAAGGGAGGAAATGTTATTTCATCTCTCAGTTCAAGGCTTAGTATGATATGGCAGCAAATGCAAAGCAGAAGACCCTTGAAGCATTTGCACATTGTATCCATGATCAGGAGGAACTGAAGAGGTGAAGAGTAATGAATGAGTGTGTGTGCTCAGTTAGCTTTCTCTTTTTGAAACAGTTCAAGACTCCAAACCAGGAAATGATGTCACATGCTTTTATTTTCGGTCTTCTTTCCTAAATTATCTTAACATGATCAGTTCATGTTGAAACAATTCCTGGGTTTGTGAATGCAAACAAACAAACAAACAAACAAAACAAAACAAAACCAACCAAACAAAAACAATCCTCTCAGAGGTGTGCCTGGAGGCTCTCTCCTAGCTAATCCCAGACTCATCAATCCTCTCCTCAGCAGTTCAGAAACATTTATAAATGACTGAGTTGTCTCATTGTGCATGAGTCACATAAGACTCACAACTGGCTTGTTGTGAACATACTTTCTTAAATTGTGATAATTGAATGGCCATATGATATTTTAGTGCTGACAACATATAAACTAGTTTCAGGTTATGAGGTATATTTATTTTCTTTTAAGAATAGTACTTCTTAATGTCATAGAACATTTTTAACATTTAGCTATTATTCACAGGAAAATTCTTTCCATGCTATTGCATGTGTGAATGTGTGTGTGTGTTATTTTGATCTTTGCAAAAAGTCATGAAATTATTATTATCTTTAGGTTATTGATATGGAAAACAAGAGCATGACTAGAAATTGGTGGAGATAAAGTAAAATTCCATTAGTCTGACTCCAGGAAGTGGGCTCTGTACCTTTATATCTTATTAATTTGCACACATAGTGATGCCCTAACTAACATATGTTTCATACTTCACATTTATTCTTGCCAGAATTTGAATTCTACCCCTGACAATATTGGATCCATTAGTAACTGGATTGTTTAACTCAGCTGAGAGTTTCTTTCTGGGTGGGCATTCCCTCATGTTGAAAGTTATAAGTAAGAGATTCTTTCATTTTTTAACACTATCTATGTAAAATCACATTCCTCTGATGCAATCTGTTTCTTTTGGAGATATGCTTCTCTTCTGAATTCTTTTCTCCTCAGCAGAAGTTTCCAAACAGAAAAGTGTCTCCAGAGCTATTTCCACCTCACACTTCCTCATTTTTTTAGAAGCTACTCAAAGTTTGACATTTTTATGATTGCCTTTTTAAACATAAAAATCATGTTATTTTATTCTTTCAAATTGGTTTGAAATAAAGTATTTAAAATGGAACTATGGTGAATATATTTATGGAAAGTTTTTAAAAACATTCAGGCTAGTTTTCATATACTATTAGAGTTATCCTTCCCCAAGGGAAGGATACAGTTGATTGTTACCTGGATATCGTCCATCCTGACCCACACATATATGTGAGGGGAATTACGATACTTTCCAGAACCACAGATTCCTGTCTTACTTCAGTTGGAGATGGGAATTACAGACCACTTTTTAGGTAATGCTGTAGATCCACAGGGGTTCATTATAGAGTTTTACCCACTAGTCAACAAGTCCAATTACATTTGGACTGTGCCCCAGTTTTTCCTCTTTTGCTGCCTACTATATGATACTGCTACAAGTGTGCTAACAACGTGAAAGGGGTTGAAGCTCATATTACACTGGGTATAGGTATAAGATGATATTATTCAGGGCTACATGAAAAACCTCTATCCCTGGAGGCTGGGTATTTCCTGTGTTCTTTACAGATAAGGATCACCTTTATTAAACTGCCTTTACCTGTTTACCTTAGTCCAGAGACAGCAATATTCTGCTGAGTTTATTAAAAATGGCAGCCTTGCCACCCGTATCTTTACCAATTGCATTCCCTTCCTATTGTAAACAGAGCAACAATAATAAATGAAAAAAGACCTCTATGATAGGAATACTTTGGCCATATGCTCAGAAGTGGTATAACTGGATTATGTAAGAGACCTATCTCTAGCATTTTGAGGAACATCTTCACTGATTTCACAGAGGCTGAAGCAGTTTGCACTCCCATCAACAGTGAATAAGTTTTCTCCCTTCCCCTCACACATGCCTGATGGGAGATGTCATTATGTATATATGTTTCTCATACTGGTTAATGAATAAATCACTGTTGGCCAATAGGAAAGGAAGACAGGCAGGACTAGGAGACAAGGAGGGAAAAGAGGAAGGAGTAAGGAGGAGCCAAGATGGAGAGTCTGGAGAAAGCAGAATGCTGGCTGGCTCCCCGATAAGAGAAATACATAGATAAGCAGAAATGGGTTAATACTTAAGACAGAGCTAGCCAATAAGAAACTAGTACCTGGTCAAATTATATCTAGTACAGAGTCTCGGTGTGTTAATTGGGGCTGGCACGGTGGCAGGACAAGACTAGGCGGCGGGCAGAAAAACTGTACCCCTTACACATGCCAATCTTTGTTGTCATTTAATTGTGTGATTTTGGTGATTCTGACCCAGGTAAGATGAAATCTCAGAGTAATTTTAATTTGCATTTTTACTGATGTTGGGCATTTCAAAATATTTATTAGATATTTGTATTAAATCTTTTGAGAAATCTCTGCTTAATTCCATGCCTCATTTCTAAATTGTATTATTCATTTTCTTGATGTTTACTTTTTAAAATTCTTTGTGTAGTATAGATACCATCCCCTTGTCAATGGATAGCTGGTAAAAAGGTTTTCCCATTCTATAGGATGTTTCTTCATTTTAATTATGAGTTTCATGAGGTTCCATTTATCAGCTATTGTTCATAATGCCTGTGCTTCCTTGGTCCTATTTAGAACATCTTCTCCTGGGAATATGCTTGAACTTACTGGCCCAGGAGAAGATGTTCTAACGACAATGTAGGGAATATGCTTTATCTTCCTTCTATTAATTTAAGCTATCAGGACTTATGTTGAGATCCTTGGTCTATTTGGAGTTCAATTTTGTGCTTGGTGAGCGATAAGGGACTAGGGAAATTCACAAATGACATGAGACATCTCTATGGTACTCTCTCCTTCCTGAGGCTCAGGGAACTGAAAGCTTATAAGGGCTGTAAAAGGTGGATAGCTACAAGAATTCAGTGTTTTCTGGACACAAGAAGGCAGCTGCACATATGAACTTATGTGACAGCATGCACAAGACCTATGATCCCTCAAGAATGTAAAATCCAAGCATGGAGACTGGAGGTTTGTGTGGAGTACAAAGTATGGCTCTCAGCTGAGGAGATATTGACAACTGATAGCTCCTAGGACAGGGAGAGTCAGTATTTCTTTTCTTTTCTTTCTTTTTTTCTTTTTTTTTTTCTTCTTTCTTTTTTTATTTTTTTAAGTGTGTGGCTCCGGGTTGATTGACCACGTTCCAGTGGATAGTCATACAGGCATGGGAATATGGACAGCACAAATTGGATTTGATGCTTTAGTTTTAATTTTAAATGGGAAAGGATTTTTTTTCTCCCCAAATGAGTACAATATATGTGACACCATGGATAAAGTCATTCTATTGAGAAAAATGTGTACACGTCATTGACCACTGCTGGTGCTTTCCTTTCTCTTTGAAGTTTATTCATTCACACACTCATTCATTCATTTATTTTTTGAGAATTTTATCTATAAGTACTATAATTAACATAGTTATGCCTTCCTCTCCTCTCTTCAATTCCTCCCATGTCCTCCCTACTTCTCAAAATCATGGCCCTTATTCTTTAATTATATTCATCACACACATTTATAAATGCAAATGTCTTAGTTCATTTAATGTTGTTCATATGTGCTTAAAACTGACCTTTTAAGACTTGGAGAAGACTTCTTCTCCCCTCCCCCACCAGCAATCATTAATTGCCTCTGATTCATCATCTAGGGGTGAAGTCCTGTGAGACCCATCCTATTCATTTTGGCATGTTAACTGGTGGTGTCATTTTTCAGGTCTTGTTTAAATGACCATATGTTTGAGATTTTCCAGGTGCATCTTCCCTGTCATATATAGTTTACTTCACTATCTTGCGGCAAACATTCTTGCTCTCTAGCTCTTAAAATCTTTCTGTTCTCTCTTCCTACTTCTCTCCCTCTTCTGGCATGATGATATGGGTTTGTCAAGGCAACACAACAGAATTTCTTTGAAGTCTTATGAGATATTTAAAATAAGGTTTTTTTAAAAACCATTTTGAATTTTGCATCCATTTTTGAAACAAAGCCATACTACATAGCCTATCTGGAAAGTCTAAGTTGGTGTCTAACTCCACTCAAAGTCATGGCCCTCCTGCTTATGCTGAGATTACAGGTGGGCACAACCATGCCTAGTGCATATGTCCTCTTTCTCAACAATTTATAGTACGTATTTTGAGACATAAACATAGATTTCAATCGTTTAAATTGTACTGGAGTCTGTGAGGCATGAAAAGTTGTGACTCTATGTTAGTTCATTGTACAGCCTTTCTACTTATTCTTTTTTCTTTTATTGAAGCTCCTCCCAGTTCCTCCCCAGATCCCCTACTATCTTGATCCACACTCTTTCTGCCTCTCATTAGTAAAAAAAAAAATGAGGCACCAACGAAATAATAATAATAATGATAATAATAAAACAAATTGAAATAAGACAAACAAAACAGTAGGAAAAGAGCCAAAGAAAAAGCACAAGAAACACATACAGATACAAAGACACACATATTCACACATAAGAATCCCTTAAAAACTCAAAACTGGAAGACATAATATATGAACAAATGACTTGTAAGGTTAAATAAAGAAAATGCCCTGATGCAACATTATGAGACAAAGAACCTGAAAAGGGGCCATTGAGTTCACTTTGTGCTGGCTGTCTACTGTGAGGTATGGTGCTAACACTTAAGGTTGGTTTGTTTTCCCAGTTAGACTCCCTTAGAGAAAAACCAAGTTTTGATTTGTAAGTGGTTATCATTTGGAACTAACTTTTATGTTAGGAATGGGAGTTTGTGTTCATTTCTCCTCTAGGTTCTAAGATTCCATTTGGTGAAAATCTATGCAGGATCTGCGAGTGCACAATTCTTTGTGAATTCACATGTGCTTTGCTCCTGTTGTGCCTTGGAATCTTCCATTCCCACTGGCCTTAACACTTTTTCTGCCGCCTCATCTACATAGTCTCCTGTGTCTTGAAGGGAAGGATTTGATACTGACATCCCATTCATGAGAAAGCATAAAACACTCATGCTTTCTTAGTCTCCATACATTGTTGGGGTGTGGATCTCTACTATCAGATGCAGGAGGAAACTTCTCTGATATTGATTGAGCAATACACTGGTCTATGGGTATAGCAGAATGTCATTAGGAGTAATTGTATTGCTATATTCTTTTAGCAGAATAATAGTATTTGGTTTTCTGCTACATCCTGATCTATCTAGTCTCAGGTTCTGGCTTACATGAGCAGTGTGATGCATGGGTTCTATCTGATGGAGGAGACCTTAAGTCATATAAGACTTTGGTTACTCCCAACATTACACCAGTGTATCTTGCTAGTTTATCACCATTGTACATCAAAGTTTTCTGGCTAGATTGATGTTTACTTTTCTTCTTCGGTAGTGTGTAGAGTACCTTCTAGTACTAGGTAGAGTCCATAGGGGTGAAGGCTCTAAGCACGTTATCAACTTCTCTGGGTTCAGTGAATTTAATTGTGAAAGTGCTATCATCCATAATAGGGCCTTAATCTCATTTTGTAGAAAGCAACCAATAGTCTTAGCAATATCTTGGGGTATTTGGGGTTCCTATTGGACCACGTTGGCTAACAACTTGATTAAGTGTAATCCATTCTCACTACTAAAAGCTTCATTTGGTAATGGGAGATATCCAATTGGGGCTCTGTCTCTCCCTTTACTTGGCAATTTAATTTATATTGGCTTTATATATGTATATATGTTAGGAAGCTTTTATTGTATTAGGTTTTCTTAGACTCCTCAAATAGTCCTTAGTTTTAGGTGCTCCTTCCCATATTCCCACCCTTGGCCAAATCTTTCCTCCTTTCCATGTTTGATCCTCTGGTTTTAGCCCCTACTCCCCATCCTTGATGTGGGTCAAGAGCTACACTGTTCTGCAAATATAAGGATAAGTATTTAAAATACAGTTGGAAATAGTACTGGTTAAAAAAGTGTCACTAATACTTGAATGGAGAGGATGTGAGGTGGGCTCTATTAATATAGCAAGGCTCAAAGATATGTTCATAGGGGAAGAAATAGGTTTTCCAATTGCTATTGCTCTTAGGGTCAATGTATTCCAACTTTCACTGGCTTGAGTATGTGACTTGACTACTTTTATGGATATATCAGAAAATGAAGATATATGACTCTCTCTCTCTCTCTCTCTCTCTCTATATATATATATATATATATATATATATATATTGACCTCAATAGACTTTCATCTTACAGTGTTAGGTTTACTGTTTCTAGAAAACCATAAACAAGGAATTTTTCCTACCCTTACATGGCATTCACACAAGAGCTATCTCTCTTCACATTGACAGTCTAATGGGCACTCTAACTCAATTTAACTTTAGTGTCATGTGATACACTGGGAAAACAGGAAGAGTATGAGAACAAATTTCCACCTTTTAGAGGATCCATCTTCTGAAAATTCAGGTATTTTAAAGGAAGAAACCCCAAACTGAGGCATTCCTGCTTCTTGAAAGCCAATCCTTAGGGAAGTATTTCCCCAGGGTTAGTACACAGAAGCTGATATAGAAGTAGACAAGGTCACAGCTTAGAAAAGCAACAGAACTTGGCACCATTGTCCATGTGGTACTGACTTAGAAGGTGTGGAAGATACAAGGTTGAGAGAGTCTTGCACAGTACTTAAGGGAAGGCAATATGTAGCCAGATTGGAACCCCTGCAAAAAAGTTCCAAAAGGCCATTGCATAAAGGTGTGAACATGGAGTTAAGTAGCAGCGGGGATCCCAGAATGTTGGAGATGGCAGGACCACAAGCCATCTTCTAAGGAAGGCTATGGTCATATAGTGGTTCCAACCTAAGAGAGGAGGTATGTGTACAGCAGGCAGCAGGGATGAAGGAACTGGGCTACCAAAGACTCAAGGAGCCCAGCTGGTTCCATTATGTGCCCCAAATGTTGGACATAGAGGGAATTTGGTATTTGCCTTACTTGATTATGGTTCTGCTTCTATTTGATTGAGTCTTGATTTTTTTCCAGATTCTTCCCTTTTGGAATAGGAGTGTTTAGCCTGTATCATTATATGTTGGAAGTATGTAACCTGAGTTTCATTGTATAGGAGGTCATATTTAAAAGAGTTGGGATTACAGAAGTGGGTGCTAGGGACTTATGGATTGCTGTGACAGGCCTGACTATGCTTTTTTTGGGGAGGAATATGAACAACTTTGGGACTTTGGACTGAAAGAGTGATTGAACTCTGTAAGCAGTGCTAAATGGGCAATCCTACTAGGGAGTTGAAAGACAGTAATACAGAGAGCAATATGTACTTATCAGACTAGCCCAAGAAGCTTCAGAGGGGAGGAATATTAGAGACAATTCTTGTGATATTTTGGCAAAGAATGTGACTACTTTCTGTTCTTGCCCAAAAAATCTGCTAGAAGCTAAATTGAAGAGTTTTAGACTAATGTCATTCATTAGCAGAGAAGATTTCAAGACAGCCTAATGTTGACTCTGTCCTGTGGTTATTAGTGATCAGCTTTATGCAGCTCTACAGTGAAAAGTAGCAAACAAGACAAAGACCTTGTGTTTGCCTCTCTCTTCTCTCTGTTCAGAATTCAGTTAGTGGAACATTTTTATTTATGGGCTTACAGATGTTCCCACTCACCCTCACATCGTCTTAACTGAAATTCCATTGCATTTTAGTCATCTACTCTATTAAGCCTTTGATTATCTTTTCCCCATATGTCAACACACGCTGGTGGGGGCAGAATTTTATGTGTTTCCCAGCAGAATGCCTTAAAAAGTGGAGCTCGATGGTTTTTAAGAGGAACAGTTTTTCACTTGTCTGTACCTCTTACTGTACTCTGTTACAATTCATCTGTGCCCCTGTGCATCATGTCCCCATATCTGGAGGACTTTGGCACCTCATTTCAGAGAGAACATGCACTTCTGCTCTCAGGAGTTTTGTTCTGTGCTATATTGGCACCCCGTCTGCAGTCCCTAGATCAGCTGCACGTGTAGGTGTGGATACATATGGATCTAATCTTTTTATAAATGAATCAGAAATAACCCTTATGGTTATGTGAGAATCCAATTAAAATAATAGCATGAATTCACATTTGTGTACTTTGGAGATTGTAACCACTTGAATATATAGTTCCTCATTAAATTCTCATAATTATGATATGATAATTATTACTTATCCGAGGGTACTGAGTCCCAGAGAGTCTAAATGAGTAGATGAAACTAGTTCATAAAGCTTGGGTATTGTTTTCACATCTTGTGAGACATCCTATTCAATGCAATTCACACATGTGCTTGGTTCCCAGCACAAAAGAAGAAATGACTCTAAAAATGCTACAGGCATTTTAATGGAACATTTTGCTACACTGGTGAAAGTAGTGAAACCTCTAGTTAGCCTTGCAAATTGCCTGGAAGCACTTTAACTGGGAATATATCATTTGGTTTATAAAAATAGCCTCACCTCTGCCCTTATTCGCCAGTTTATCTCTTTCCCATTTGGTCTCTCTCCTCAGTCTCTTGTTGTTCCCTCTTACAATTAAAAAGAATACACACTCTATCTATACATGACACCCTCATGCACAAAAAATTTATTGTTAAAAAGAAAAGGCCAGGTATGTACACACTACATTTCTATTAATTTCAGTACCAGGTGTTTTCAGATCTATACTGTACTCCCGAATAGCTTTATTTTTGTAAATTTTGTAAAACAATTTGTCATGTCAGACCTATATCAGTGATTTTTATAACTGAATTAATTTAAAAAATTGAAGTAGGTAATATCTCATTAAAATGTATTATAACCTTGTACAGTATTTTATAAGATTGGAGATCATACACACACACACACACACACACACACACACACACACACACACACACACACTTTATTATGTCCACTTCTCCTTTTCTGTCCCAGGATTTTGTCTGACTTGCACTTGTTCAGGTTATATAGATGCTGTCACAGACTCTGTGTGTTCATATGTGAATCAGTCCTATTTGCTCTGGAAAATGCTATTTCCTTGAAGTTGTCCATTATCTCAGGCTCTCACAAATTTCTTCTGCCTCCTCTTCAGCATAGGTCTAAGAGTCTTGAGGGGAGAGATATCATAAACATATCTCACTTAGAGCAGGGTACTCCAAATCTCTCAATCTCCCCAAACTGTCCAGTAGTGGATATCTGTTAGTTACCATCTACTACAAGAAGAAACTTCTCAGATGAGGGTTGAGTGATACAATGATCTATAGGTATTGATCTGTTATTAGGAGTGGTTTCATTGCCCCAATCATTTAGTAGGAAAAGTATAGTAGGTTATCTACTATCCCAATCTTAGGTGTCAGAGGAATACATGTAAACTACTTTAAGATTTCCTCTTACCATAGCTAAACTGGCCAAAATTAATCAAACAAATGAAACAGATGCCAACAAGAATTCTGGGAAAGGAGGCACATATTCTTTTCTGGTGGGAATGCAAACATCCATTTTGGAAATGAGCCTGGATGCCCATCATTTGATGAATGGAAAAAAATGTAAAGCAGGCAAATTTAGACAATAAACTATTATTCAGCTGTTAAGAAAAATGAAATTTGCAGGTTAATGGATAGAGATAGAAACAATCACCCTGAGTGAGATAACTCAGACCAAGAACAAAACATTGCATGTTTTCTTTTATATGTGGATGTTAGCTTGTATTCTTTGATGTGTGTTTCATTTAAATATACATAGAGGTTAGGTAGCTAGTAAGGGACCCAAGGAAGAGTGGAGGATCTTCTAAGGAAGGGGAAATAGAATATAGTATTGTATATAAGGAGAACAGGAATAATAAATGAAGAGGGGACTAGAGGGCAGGGGTAAGGGGAAATTATGGGGAGACCTAACTCTGCCTTGTCTTTGATAAGGTGATCATTTGTAGAATATATATGGATCTCAAAAGCTATGACACTGGGTTGCCATTCTGAGAGAAAAAAAGTACAATTAAGAAAAAGCAATTTTAGAACATTTTGTTTTTACTTTGCTTTGCATCTTTTCAGAGACAGACCATGTTCTGTAATGAGGAATAAACATGTTAAAATTCATCAAATTATTTGTTAATTTTTTATTATTCAATCTGTTGTTTAAAATTAATATTTATGGTAGTTCATTAAATTGAGGAAACATGTGTATTCCCATATGGTGAAAAGACAAAGTAAGATATGAAATTATGGGTAAATAATTAAGGACTTAATAAAGCAGCTGCCTAAAAACACAATGGGAGTTGAGGGAAGTGAGTTGGATCACTGTAAGTAAAGTTAGAAAAGAGATCACAGTTACCCTGGGCTGAGTGACATCTAGAAAGATGGAGGAGGAGAAGGGAAGAAGCAACTTCTGTGTGTCCTGCACAGGCATGAACTGGGTGAGAGGTGCTGGGTGACATCTCTCCTAAAAACTAAGGACATATCAGGAACAAAGCACTATTTCTTTGGAAGTTTGGATGAAAAATGTAAATTCATAAAATTATGAATAATAACTGGCTCAGCATTGTAAGCCAAATACATACATAATACATGCATACATACAAGTATATATGTGGTGATACTTGCTTATCCTAGCACTCAGAAAGCAGAGGCAGGCAGATTTCTGTGAGTTCAAGGTCAGCCTGGTCTACAGAATGAGTTCCTGTTTCTCCGTGCTTATATTCTGTTTCTACCCAACCACCTCACTTCCTGTTTGTCTGCACAGACCTCCAGACCTCTATGGTTATCTAGTGGCAAGCTCCATTCTCTGATATTCAGGCAGGATTTATTTGTACAAGCAATATATCAATATATATGTATATATACGTATATGTATGTGTGTGTATATTATAGAATATATGTATATATATGCACACACATCGTTATACATATAGTTATATATAAAGACAGAAGTATCTGATAGTTGTTCACTTTTTCTTCTGGGAAGAGGAAGTTAACTGTTGAAGGGCAGCATTTTTGACCCTCATCAGCAAAATTGCCTTGTCAGTTCTAAAGGTGATGATCTCAAACCAGTAGAGAAGCCTGACCCCAGCAGGTACTTGCAGAGGACCCAGTATCTCAGAGTCCTTGGCAGTGTGTTTACCAGGGCTTAACTGTGATATCTTTTCTTCTCTTATATATTACATCCCAACCACTGTTTCTGCTCCCTCTCTCCTTCCTGTCCTCTCTACCACTTCCCTCTCCCCCTAAATCAACTCCTCCTCCATTTCTGTTCAGAAAAAAACAAGCCTCCCTGGGCTATCAATATATGTTGTAGTTGTGTAGCTCAGTGTTCTTGTGGGACTTCTAACAGTGGGAACAGGGCTGTCTCTGACTGTTTTGCCTGCTTTTGTGACCATTTTCCTCCCACTGAGATGCTTTTTCTAACCTTGATATGGGGGATATGTGATTAGTATTGTAGTAACTTGCAATAACTGTGACATCTTTAAGCCTAAGAGTTTCTATGGCTTTCATGTATATTAATGTAAGGTTTAAAACATGGCCTGGCTTTAAAAAGAGGAACTGTCTTAAATTTTCATACCCAAAGTAATTAGTTGTAGAGATTTGTTTCTCTCCCTCCACCCTGTGAGTCTCAGGGACTAAATCCAGGTCATCAGACCTGCTGAGCTATCTTGTTGGTCCTTTATACCCTATGAAAAATATCATTTAAGACATTTATATTACTATCTCATGATATTTCTGCAAACTCTATTGTATTTAGAATGCACAAATTAATACTTTGTAATTTAAGGCTATTTCTATGTGAATTATGTGAATAATGGGTTTCATTATGGCATTTTCACACATACATGCAAGACTTTTTGGCTGAGCTCACCTTTGCTTCCATTAGCCTCTTGTGTCCTCTTTGATGTCCCCTCTTGTTCATTTCTTACCCCTTCAATCATTCCTTCTCCCAAGTCATTTAAAGACGTTCCTCATGTGAGAGAAGATGTGATGATTGCTCTTTTGACACACACTTATTTCATGTGGGATGTTCATTTCTAGTTCCATCATCTTCCAGCAAAAAAGCATGAGTTGTCACTAATGGCTGAACTATATATACACATATATATGTAACACATGGTTATATGTATATATATATGTATATATATATGTTATTTATTATATATATAAAGTTTTAAAATAAAGTTATTTTACTACTATATATGAAATCACATTTTCACTTTCTTTTTCCATTCCACCTTAGATAGGCATTATATCTGATTCTATGATTTAACTAGTGTTAAGAGTGTCTCATTCAACATCTTTGTATAGGTATCTCTATAGCAGGCTTCATGGATTGCTTCAGGTTCATACCCAGTGTGGCAGATCTGGGTCATTTGTGGATCTATTGGGATTGAGGAGGTTTTATGCTGATCTCTACAGTGGATGCCATGATTCAAATTCCTGCACCTGGAGGTACACCATTAAACTATTTGTGATCTCCTGAATTTATACTTTCATAAATTAACCTTTTCATGCTGGCTAGAGGTATCTCAAACTACTGTCATTCAGTTCTTTTTTGTTCTTGATGGCCAGTTTGACTTTGATTTCACAGATAGTGCCATGGGGTCTTGCCCCACCAGCTGTTTACATGCAGGAACCACAGTGCCAGATGCCCACACACTATCTCTTCCTTTTGGTTTTGGCTAAGAAACACTAAATATACTTGGCATGCTGGTTGGTTTCAATTTTCTCCACCATTTTCCCTAGAGAAGCACCCTGGGATATTTACCTACAAATTCTACCTTGTTGATGCATTTTGCTATGTTTCTGTGACCTAAACTGATGCCTGGAGGGAGAAAGGCTACATGCAGCGGTATAATTAGATGTCTCCTGACTTTTAATGTAGGCACTCTTAGCTATAAACTTTCCACTTAGTACAAGCTCAGTGATGTCTCTGGTAAGCTCTTCTTTGGTCTTTATTTGATTCAGAACTTTTTTTCCCCTCATTTCTACAATGACCCACTATTCCCTTGTGCGTTTTATTCAGTCTTTCGTCTTTTGTATAATGGGTGTGGTTTATCTTTCCAGGGATGTTTAGTTTTGTAACATTGCAATCTGATAAGACAAAGACAGTCTTTCACCTTTCTGTTTATATGGACTGTTTGGTCAGTGTTTGTCAAATCCATCTGATTTATGATGTAGTTTATCTCTGAATTCTTTGTTGAATTATTTAGTGTGGATTACCTATCTAAAAATAGGAGTGGATATAGAAGTCACTTATTATCATCATATTAGAAATAATCTGACCCTTTATGTGCATCTGTTTTTGTTTTATGAGTTGGAAACACCAATGTTCTGTTCATGTTTAGTTACAACTGTCAAGTGTATAAGATCAAAATACTATTAAAATATATTAGATGTAGAAAACAAGAACTGGAAGTCAGAAAAGAATGGGAAAGAAAGAATGAAAGAAATAAATTAAAAAATAAAGACTGTCTCAAAATAAAAAAAATCCATGTGCAAACTATATTAGTGTGGGAATGGTTATAAAAAAACAAAAATGGGCTTTTAATATGTAAAAATATTACTACAAAAAGGAACAAGAGAGTAAGTGCAAGACGAATAGCAATAATAACACAAACAAAGAAAGCAGAGGGCAGGGGTGTGTTGGAGTATCCTTTAGGTCCTTGAAAACTGGAGATTTCCAGGTGTGTGCAGGGGAAGAGGGGGCTGAACTTGTGGGTTCCTGTTCTCTTCTCCCTCTCAGCTTTCTCTGCACACAGAGGGAATCTTTTTGACTTCATTTAGCCTTGCTGTTTATTGCCAGGTGGGTTCTTTCATCCTCCCATGTGACTCTCCGTTGCTAAAACCCAGGGGACTCCCAAGTGCACCGCAGAGGTTTGTGCTGGGGAGGGGAGCAAGAGGACCACTGAGAGCTCAACGGGCAGCTCGAGGCCTGTCTTTGTATGTTCAATACCCGCTAAGCAATAATGACTCAGCTAAAGAGAGGTGACTGTGTGTGCCAAGCAGTCCACAGCAGCTTCATGTTTGGGGATCCAGATGAATGGCTTCAGAGGTTTACACCTCAGTGACCTTAGACTCCATATTCTGAGTGACTGGGGCACAGGGACAGAGGACATTGTGAACTCTCCATATACACTTCACTTCCTGTGCTTTAATAGCTTGTCCAGCTCACCTGTTATCTACAACCAACCTCCCTGACTGTCTCCCACACTGGGGCTGCAGAAGGTTGAATTTAGGATTCCTGGCTTAAAACTGTTTTCTGTTCTCAGGCTTCAAGGGTAGCTCTGGTTTTGAACACTAAGTTTCCTCTCAGTATGTTGCCTGGCTCCAGCCCCATGGTCTTTAGGAACTGTACTCCATCATTCACTCATCCCGCTAGAGGATTCAGCATCTGAGAAACTGCAACTACATATGAGGCATTGTGATACCCTTGGGCTTGCCCCTGTGGGGAGGACCGCCAGTCTCTTTTCATCAGGGCTGCCTGCCTGACCTTTAGTACAAGGTGTCTGTTTTTCCCACCTGGCCAGGGAACTGTGTGGCTGGAGCTATTTGCTTTGACTTTCTTTTCACAATTTTGCCCTGCTGTTTCTCTGCGTTTCCAGCCGTCTGTCACTCCTTTCGAGGATTTTTGTGGCTTCTCTTCTCTCTACAGTAATAGTTACTATTTTTTTTTTAATTCTTGATACCTCTCCTTAAACAGGTCCCCAGTAGGCATTGACCACCGTGCCATCTTATTCAGGAGTCCTAAGATTACTTTTTAAGGAGTATTTTTCTACCATTGCAAATTTTGATATTTTTTTTTTTTTTTTGTGAAAAAAAAATGGTCACTGTATCTATGTTGGCTTATTTCTGGATTGTTTATTGTATTCTGTTGTTCTATGTTGCTTCCTCACCCCCCCCCATGGTTTTGTAGTAATCTTGAAATTAGGTATTGTGATCTTTGGAGTTTCTTATGAATTTATATATTTTTCTCTAGCTCTTTGGAGGATGTTGTTAAAATTTTGATGTCAAGCTGTAGATTTCTTTCAGTAATAGTGAATATGGTTATTTTTACAGTATTAATTCTTCTAATCCACCAACATGAGATGTTATCTTTCAGCTTTTAGTGTGTTCTTCAGTTTCTTCATCATTTGATAAATTTCATTATAGATATTTTTCACACCTTATGTTTATTCCTAGGTTCTCTCAAAATCCTGTGCTACATTAAAAAAAAAATGTCATTATAACTGAAACATTGAGGAAGAGAGTTGTGAGGCTAGCTCTGGTCCTATGACAATTTTAGTACAGGTATGATGACAAAGGGAAGAATAATTAGAAAGTACTTTAGCCCAGCAAATCGTTGTTGAGCCTTGTCTAGAATTGGATAGTTAGCTCCTTAACTGGCTTTACTCAATGCTTATATCACAGGCTTGGGGGGAGGAGATAAAAGTGGATACATACATTAATACCAACTAACAAACCTTAAAAAAAATGAAGAAGGAACATCTTTTGTGTTGTTGTAGTTGCTTGTTTGTTTATTTTACATTTCAATCCCAGTTGCCCCTTTCTCCTCCTCTCCAGCCTCTCCACTTGTCCCTTACCTCCCTTCTGCTCCTCAGAGAGGGTAAGGCCTCCTCTGGGAACTCTACTATTTCTGTCCTGCCATTTACTTAAGGCAGGGCCAAAGCACCTCTTCATCCAAAGCACCTCTCCATCCCCACGCCCCCTGCACCTGTGTCTAGGAGGGGCAAATGGTTTTTCCATATAGAATGAGCTCCACTAAGTTGGTTTGTGCATTAGTGTTAGATCTTCAACCCACTGGAAGTGGCCTCATATATTGTCCCTGTCACAACATTGTTATCTGTATTAAGGAAGTCTAGTTTGGTCTTATGCTGTTTCCACATTTGTCAGACCTGAGTCAATGATGTCCCTGTAGCTTAGGTCCCTCTAGCTTAGCTTAGCTGTTTCTTTGGGTTTTCCCATCATGCTCATAACTCCTTTGTTCATATTATCACTCCTCCCTTACTCCAATTGTTCTCTATGAACTCAGAACATTGGTTACTTATAGATTTCTGCATCTGCTTCCATCTATTTCTGGAAGAGGGTTCTAGCTTCTCTTAGGCTGTGACTTGTAGGCTGGGTATTTTTTGCTTTATGTCTGGTATCCACTTATGATTGAGGACATACTATATATGTATATATCTTACACATTTTACTTTACTTCACTCAGGATATTTTTTCCTAGTTATTTTCATTTACCTGCAAATTATAGGTTGTCATTGCTTTTACCAAAGAGTAGTTCTCCTTGTGTAAATATACCTCATATTCTTTATTCATTTTTCAGTTGAGGGGCATCTAGGTTGTTTCCCAGGTGTGTTATTACAAATAATGCTGCTATGAACATAGTTGAGCAAATGTCTTCGTGGTATGAATGTGCCCCTTTTGGGTATATGCCTAGCAGTGGTACTGCAGGGTTTTGAGGAAGGTGGAATCCTAATTTTTTGAGAAATAGCCATATTGATTTCTACAGTGGCTGTATAAGGTTTCCCCCAGATGATTCTATATTGTACAGGATTTTTTTTTTTTTTGCTATCTTGTGTTTTTTGTTTCTCCACATAAAGTTGAGTATTGTTCTTTCAAGGTCTGTGAAAAATTGTGCTGGGATTTTGATGAGGATTGAATTGAATCTGTACATTGTGTTTGGTAAGATAACCATTTTTACTATGGTGATTCTACCTATCCAAGAAAATGGGAGATTTGTCATTTTCTCACATCTTATTTAATTTCTTTCTTTTAAGGCTCACTTTTTTTTGGTTAGAACTATCACAAGATATTGTATGTTATTTTTGGCTAATGTAAAGGAGGATTTTCCTCTGACTTCCTTTTCAGCCCATTTGTCATGTGTATATAAAAAGGTTACTGACTGGTATTTTTTTTTTTTAGTTAACCTTGTGTCCAGCTACATTACTGAACATGTTTATCAGTTGTAGCAGCTTTCTGGTAGAATTTTTGTGGTCACTTATGTATATGAACATATCATCAACAAATTGCAAGAATTTAACTTCTTTTCCAATTTTTAAATTTATTTATATTTTATTTAATTTATTATTTTACATGTTGATCCCAGTTCCCTCTCCCTCCCTCCCTTTTACCCTCTCTGCCCCCTCACATGCACCCTGACCACCCTCCCCTCCCATCCCCCCACCCCAATTCCACATGTAGGGCTATGCCATCCAGGTCGTGTAGATCTGTCAGGTCATTTGAAGTAGGGACTAGGGCTTCTCTCCTGTCTCTAGGTTAAGGCAGTTATCCCTCCATGGGGGATGTGTTCGCAAGGTCCTTTTGTGCACCAGGAATACATCCTTGTTACACTGTCTGAGGTCCCTTAGACTGCTCAGGCCTTCTAGCTGAGACCCATATTCAGGGGGTCTGAGTCAGTCCCCTGCTGGCTTCCCAGCTATCAGTCTAGTGTCCCGTTAGCTCCTCCTTGTTCAGTCAGCTGTCTATGTGTTTCTGCAACCTGGTCTTGTCCTCTCGCTTTGCATCTGGATTCTAGTTTGACTCAGTGTTTAGTTATGGGTATTTGCTTCTGTTTCCAACAGTTATTAGATGAGGGCTCCATGGATAAGTTAGTTGTTGATCTCACTATCCAGGAAGTGCAACTTTCCATGGTTGCTCAAATTGTTAGTTGGTGGCAGTCTTGTAGGTCTCTAGACCTTTCTTTAGGTTCAGTTTTCTCTTCAAACCAATAATGGCTCCCTCTTTTATGTTCTCTCTCTCTCTCTTCTGTGAAGAAGGAACATCTTAACAATGAAGAATGAACATTATGTGAAATACTATTTTCTAGAATTCTTTACTTTTTAAAACTTAAATTATCCCATGTGTGGCTTAGATGCACACTCAACAAACTTGAAGGCTCTTAAATTTGAATTTTCACATGGTACCCTCCATGTGACCCTCAAGATATCTTTCTTTATGCAAGTAAGTTGCCTACAAGCAACACACAGGGAATTACTATAAAATTTAACTTCTTGAAAGCATCTTACTTTCTAGTTGGTGGTACTATTGTGACACCATGTCTTCTTCTAAAAAACCAGGTAAGGTGCTAGAGACATGGCCTCAGGGGTTAAAAGCACTGACTGTTATTCTAGAGAACCTGGGTTCAATTCCCAGCACCTATATGACAGTCCACATCTGTCTGTAACTCCAGTTTCAGGGGACCCAGAACCCATGGCCAAAACATCAATATACATAAAAATATAATAAAATATTTGAAAAAGAAAAAAGAACAAGAGCTGGGTGGTGGAGGTGCATGCCTTTAATCCTAGCACTTGGGAGGCAGAGACAGGAGGATCTCTATGAGCTCAAGGCCTATCAGGTCTACAGAGTAAATTCTAGGACAACCAGGACAGTTACACAGAGAAACCCTGTCTAGAAAAGCAAGCAAGCAAGCAAGCAAGCAAAAAAGAACCAGATAAATAACAATGTCTCATACTTTCCTAAATAATTTATTACAAGCTTGATGTTACCCCTCTCCTAAAAAGCATATTACAATTAAAGAACACTGCATATGGCTAGTAAGGACATTTTCTTCACAGAAAAACAGATGGTAAGAACAAACGTCAGCATCAGTTTCCCACATCTATGTCTGTCAAGAATCCTCCCTCAAATTAATTTTATGTAGTTTTTTTCTTTTTTTAAAAATAAAGTAACAGCATGTGTCCTAAGTGTAAACATGTTAAAGAATAAGTACAAAGTATATTCATTTTTATGAGGCTATAGTGCATATATCGCCCTTAATTCTTACATTAGGATAATACTCTCATAACTGTTATCATTTTATTTGTTATATAGTAGCTTTTGGTCATGTAAGGTAATTTACATTGTGGATTTATAAATGGACATTTAGATGTTCTTCATGTTATTTTAGGTAAAATGTACACCTTGAATTAAAGAAAACCACCTTTGCCTAGTGCACTGGAGAAGGAATAGGTATACTTAAAACACTGTTAAATACTGGCAGACTTCTGTAAATGTTAAGCTTTTATTACTAGCATTCATTTTTAAAGTATTGGAAATGAGGTCGGCTTACTTTCTAATTGAGAGTTGATACATACTTCTTTGGTGCTCTTGGTGCCTTGAGGTACAGTCAGCTTAAGTGGGTAGCCAGACTACTGCTGCCATAGTGACATTTATTTATTTATTTGTGATTTTTCTACTTACATAACTCATGTTATTTTTTCTTCCCTTTTTATTTAAATTTAAAACAAAGTTGTTTTACATGTCAATCCTAGTTTCCTCACCCTCCCATCCTCCCCTATCCCCCCACCAAACCCCAGCCCATCCCCTTTCTGCTCCCCAGTGAGGGTGAACCCTTCCATGAAGAGTCTTCAAAGTCTGTCATATTATTTGGGGCAGGGCCTAGGCCCACCCCCATTTGTCTAGGCTAAGAGAGTATCCCGCTATGTGGGATGGGCTCCCAAAGTCCATTTGTATACTAGGGATGAATACTGATCCATTACTAGTGGCCCCATAGACTGCCCAGTCCTCCTAACTAACACCCACTTTCAGGGAGTCTGGGTTGGTCCTATGATGGCTTTCTGGCTATCAGACTGGGGTGCATGAACTCTCCCTTGTTCAGGTCAGCTGATTCTATGGGTTTCAGCAGCTTGGTCTTAACCACTTTGCTCATCACTTCTCCCTCCCTGTAACTGGATTCTAGGAGTTCAGCTCATTGTTTAGCTGTGGGTGTCTGCTTCTGCTTTAGGCATTGTTCATTTTAAACAGTCCATAAAAGCCACGAAGAACATAGCTGCTTGCTGCCAAAACATAACTCTAGTCCTGAATGCAGTGCTCCAGTTATGACTACCTCAAAAAGCATTCACTTCTAAAAATCTCTGTAGATTTTTCTTAGAGGAGAGGGCAACACATCTCTTGGGAGCACAGCAAAGGCCTGATACTGGTCCAAAGATAGGTCCTCATTTTCAAGAAAGGAGTGAGGTGTTTGGAGAGAGCACAGCTTTGTGTGTTTGCATAAGGGAATGTTGCCATGATAGGTTCAAACATAGTCTTTATATGTGTGATGATCCTTCAGGATTCAGGCAAATTCCCTTACCATGCTTCCTTTGCAGCTACATAAGGAGGGTATTTGGGTCACTGCTTTAAATTTTAGGAAGGTAAATTTTCTGTTTGCCATTTGAAATTAGTAGCCCACTAAAAGGCTTTTCTTTAGTATTCTTCCTTCTTTTTGATGCACAAATGGTGGAGAATGGAAATGATGTACACAAGTAGGGCTAGGAAGGACCAAAGATGCAAACCTAAAAAAAATCTAGATATACGAATTTCCAGAGAGCTGACAGGCTTTATACACCGAGGGTCTCAGACATCCTAGGCCTGAGAACTGTAACATGAGCCTCTGTCAAAAGCTGAGAAACGGTTGTGTAGTAATTTTGTCACTCATTGTAGTGGTTTGAGTGAGAATATGCCCCACAGGCCCAGATATTTGAATGCTCGCTTCTCATTTGTGGGTGGTGTTTGGGTAGGTTTCAGGACATGTGCCTTTGTTGGAAGGAATATGTCATTAGAGGTGGAATTTGAGGTTTCAAAGACATGTGTCATTCCCAGTTTGCTCTCTGCTTGTGATTGGAAGTGTGAGCTCTCAGTTCCAATTTCGTGTTTGCTCGTTGTTGCAACGTTTCCCTACCAAGATGTACCTGTATCACTCGGAAACTGTAAGCCCAAATCAACATTTCCTCATTTAAGTTGCTTTGCTCATTGTGTTTCCTCACAGAAATAGGGTAATGAATACATACCCACTGCCCATGAGTAACCTAACAGAATTTATTAGTCCCCCAAGTGGGATTTTGGTGGCATCTTTGCTTTGATTTGTCATCTCTTCCCTATTTGGGGTAGGTAGATGTTTGAGTCTCCCCGAGAATATCATCACACAACAGTACCTCACTTTCATGACCTCCATAAGAGATTTATTATTTCTCCCACTGATTATACAATACAAGGCGTTACATGCTGCCTCTTTTGGTTGCTACTGCTGTCTCAAGTGGAAGGCTTCAGAACTGCCAGCTACCTGCTCCGAAGACCTTCCCACCTCCTCACCATTCCTAACTATGTAATCAAAAGACCACAACCAACTGACAGGTAATACAATCCACCAGTCTACTGAGGTTTTCTGTTATTATTTATGAAGATGTATAAATTAATAGGTTATTCTATGACTAAAAATGAAAACCTACTAGAAAAGATTGCTCAAACTATTTTTACCTCCAAATTGGTATCAATATAAATGAACTAAGAATGATTTAAGATTTAATTGAACAAACTATGTGTGAAAAACCAAAAGTCAATATCCTGAACAGATAGAGTTCCTCCATTCAAGCCAGTGTGCTGGCAACCCTGAGTTTGTTTTATAAGCCGACTCTGAAAGTTTTTAAATTTCTCGTTTTACTGCACTTCTCACGTGTCTTCTTCTGTGTGTCAACTGACACACTAAAAATCCTTGAAGGAAGCCTAAGACACAAGACCTCAATGTGTAGGCCATCAACATCTCTCACTCCAGGCTCTGCTTCCCTATTGGCTAATGTTGTCAAGCCTGTAATTGATGCTATCTGAAATTACCTCTAGGTTGTTCAATTATTATCTGTCAGAGAACTGATTCCTAAATGGTTCTCTAAACCTTTCTTTCTAAATTCTCTGAGGAGGCCCCGTGTTTCATACTAATGTCACTATGCCAACAACAATGAAAATACTAAGCAAATGGTATTTTCTGTCTTTGTACAAAAAATATGAGTAAATATTTACCTGTGTGGTTCAAGAGAAGTGAAAACAAGCCACCACAAACAAACATTTCACAGAAACAGTGCCTGAAAGAGACAAGGTGGGCATGAGCAGGTTACTTAGGAAATGGGTGGCATCTCCTGAAGGGGGAGGCGGAACAAGGAAACCTGTTACCAAATAAGTCAGTTGCAGTTCTTAAAAAAATGTTCTGTTCACCATTAAAATTAGATTCTCAGCTTGAGAAAGGGTGACACCAACGGCATGGGGGATAAATGCATACTAAGTGATAGACTCACATGGAAAACTGCTCAGCCCACCAGCAGAATAGTATCGTGCAACAATTATAAGCAATAAAGCATATGAAATGTAGATCAACAACACAATATATAACATTTCAGACCCACACTGGCCACATTGTAATGATCAATGGGAAAGCTACATTACTGGGTCATAGGCACAAAGGAATTATTTCTTGGTCTTTATTTTATTTTTGTATCTCCCAGCTCCTTTAAGACTGAACAATGTTGCCTTAGCAACTGAAGAAAAATATATATTGGACACATCTGTTGTTTATCCTCTATCATCTCACAACACAATTTGCCTGTGCTGGCACGCAGAGTGATCCTTAATTTAATGAATGTACACAGTTTTCACAGATTTGCTATAAAAAGATCTATCTAAATTAGTTTTCAGGATTTTAGATTAGATGGAGAAATAAATATCCAGTGCTAATGGAATACATTACCATCATAACTGCCTGATTAAAATTGAGATGTTTACATAATGAAACCTGATCCAGAAAGCTGCCAAAATGCACTTTCCATATACAGTAAACAATAGCAACAAGCACTACAAAACATGCGTTAGCATTAGGACATAGCTACTCTGGCTGTTCATCAGATTTCACTCAGTGTTCACTTGCCCTATTAATAGATCATCATCGTTCTATTGCCCATCCATTAAGCCACGGTCAAATAAAGCTGCAGCTCACTTAAGTGATCTGATTGTAACCAGCTCTACTGTTCCCTAACACATTTATCTTATAGTGGAAGGAAAGGAAAGTGGGAATTTATCTGAATGTCCAAACTGCTCCACCGTCAATGGGCATGCAGGTTATATATTCTCCTTACAGTTTTGCACACACGAAAGAGAGACTGAGAGTCATCATAATTCTCACAGGATTCTATGCCAATCAGTAAGTAGTGCAAAAAAGCAGGGGCACAAACCTTTAATCCAGGCACTTAGGAAGTTGAGTCAGCAGGGTAGTAGTTAAGACAAATCTTTGCTACATAATGAGTTCCAGACCTTATAAAAGAAAAGAAAAAAATCAAAAGCAAAAATTAGTATTGTTGCTTTTTGATGCTTTTTGAGAGTGGGTTTCATGAACATCAATCTGGCCTTAAATTTCTTAATTCAAGGATGATTCCGAACACCTAAAGGTCCCAATTCCACCTCCTAAGTACTGGAATTTGCAGGTTGGGGAAACAAATGACCAGTGTTAGCTAATGCTTGTGTTTTACCATGAGAATTCTTCTCTAAAATTCTGTTCTGTGTAAATAATGTAGTGTTTGGCATCTACTCATTATGCCAAGCTTTGTGTTTTAAATGAAGACTTAATAAATTGATTGTTGTTGATTTCTGATTCATTTTATATGGGGTACATTTTTCTACTGTTGTTTACTTTCTAAAAATGTATTTGCTATTTTGTCCCTTCTTGACTTCTTTTGTGTTGACTATTTATTGTAATATATTCTTCTATATTGTCCCAAAATTAAGTGCACACACACACACACACACACACACACACGCATGTATGCAGGTGTGTGTGTACATATGTGTTCATATACATGAAGGCCAAAGTATAGCCAACCCTATGTGTCATTTTTTTCATATCTTTTTCCCCCTCCCTCCCTCCCTCCCTCCCTTTTGCCCTCTCTGCCCCCTCACATGCACACTGACCACCCTCCCCTTCTATCCCCCCACCCCAATTCCACATGTAGGGCTATGCCATCCAGGTGGGGTCATGTATATCTGACAGGTCCTGTGAAGTAGGGACTAGGACTTCTCTCCTGTCTCTAGGTTAAGGGAATATCCCTCCATGGGAGATGTGTTTGCAAGGTCCTTTTGTGAACCAGGAATACATCCTGGTTCCACTGTCTAAGGTCCCTTAGACTGCTCAGTCCTTCTGGCTGAGACCCATATTTGGGGTGGGGGCTGAGTCAGTCTGATGCTGGATTCCCAGCTATCAGTCTGGTGGCCCATTAGGTCTTCCTTGTTCAGGTCAGCTGTCTCTATGTGTTTCTGCAACCTGGTCTTGTCCTCTCTCTTTGCATCTGGATTCTAGTTCAACTCAGTGTTTAGTTATGGGTGTTTGCTTCTGTGTCCAATAGGTACTAGATGAGGGCTCCATGGATAAGTTAGTTGTTGATCTCACTATCCGGGAAGGGCATTTATGGTAGCCTTTCCATGGTTGCTCATATTGTTAGTTGGAGTCAGACTTGTAGGTCTCTAGACCTTTCTTTAGGTTCAGTTTTCTCTTCAAACCAATAATGGCTCCCTCTTTTATGTTCTCTCTCTCTCTCTCTCTCTCTCTCTCTCTCTCTCTCTTTCTCTCTCTCTCTCGTCTTCTATTCCTACTCTGACCCAATCTTCCTAGTCGTACGTGCTTTCCTCTCCTCCACTTCTCTTTCTCCTAGTTCTGTCTCCATTCACTGACCCCCACACTCTGGGGTACTTGTCCCTTCCCAGTTCTGTGAGGGACTTTATATGAATCTCTTAGAATACACCTTATATCCTAGTTCCTCTGGTGGTGTGAATTATAGGCTGGTGATCCTTTGATCTAGCTCTAAAATCCACATATGATCGAATACATACCATGTTCATCTTTTTGTGACTGGTTTACCTCATTCAGGATGGTTTCTTCAAGTTCCATCCACTTGCCTGCGAATGTCAAGATTCCATTATATTTTTCTGCTTAATCGTATTCTATTGTGTAGATGTGCCACATCTTCTTTATCCATTCTTCAGTTGACGGGCATCTAGGTTGCTTTCAGGTTCTTGCTAGTACAAATAATGCTGCTATGAACATAGTTTTGCACATGTCTTTGTTGCATGGATGTGGATCATTTGGGTATAGGCCTAAGAGGGGGATTGCCAGGTCCTGTGGTAAAGTAATTTCTGGTTGTGGTGGCGCATGCTGGTAGGATGTGTTGAAGGAGGCAGAGTCAGGAGGATCATGAGTTTGAGTCCATCCTAGGCTACATATTTTACACACCTATGAACACCTGATTTTCTATAAGACAGCTAAAAGAATACAATGGGGGGGAGGAATGCATCTTCAACAAATGGTGCTGGCACAATTGGATGAGGGTGTGTAGAAGACTGCAGATATAACCATGTCTGTCGCCATGCACAAAACTCAAGTCCAAATGGACCAAAGACCTTGACATAAATCCAGCCACAGTGAACTTCTTAGAAGAGAAAGTGGGAGGTACCTTTGAATAAATTGTTATAGGAGACCACTTCCTGAACATAACTTCAGTAGCACAGACACTGAGATCAACAATTAATAAATGGGACCTTCTCAAACTTAGAAGGCAAAGGACACAGCTGACAAGACCAAATGGCAGCCCACAGACTGGGAAAAGATCTTCACCAACCCCATATCTGACAGAGGGCTGATCTCCAAAATATACAAAGAACTCAAGAAACTAGTCAACAAAACACCAAATAACCCTATTAAAAAATGGGGTATAGAATTGAAGAAAGAATTCTCAATAGAGGAAATCAAACAGGCTGAAAGACACTTAAGAATGTGCTCAACATCCTTAGCTATCAGGGAAATGCAAATCAAAACAATTTTGAGATACCGTCTTACTCCTGCCAGAATGGCTAAAATTAGAAACACCAATGACAACTCATGCTGGAGAGGATGTGGAGAAAGGGGAACACTCCTCTACTGCTGGTGGGAGTGCAAACTCGTACAGCCATTTTGGAGATCAGTATGGTGGTTCCTCAGGAAAATTGGAATTAGTTTACCTATGTGTCATTTCTAAGTGCTATTCACCAAGATTCTTGTTTCTTTATGTTTAAAGACAGGTGTCTCACCAGCCTGGATCTTGGCAGGTAAGGTAGGCTGCTAGCAAGGGAGACTTTCTCTCGGGCTCTCCATGTTATGATTAGAAATATATGTCACCACACCCATCTTTCTTAATGTGGTGCTGGGGATCAAACTCACGCCTCCATGCTTGTATAGCAAGCACTTTATTGGCTGGTCTACCTTTCCAGTCCCTCCCATTTATTTTTTTTAAATAATAAAAAAAAATGTAACATTTTCTCTTCATTATCTAAATTGAATGCTTCAGTGTTTTCACTTGGTTGCTATGTAGACAACCAGATTCTTTTGTTTGTTCCTTCAATAGATCTTCATCAACCTGTCTGACTTCTGATTAGGTCTGGTTGAGTTTCAGTGTGTATTATATGTGGTATTTATAAAATGACAAGAACTGTCTGAGGTGTATGATCCTTGAGAAAGTGCTTCTATTTTCTTCTTCTGAAAAATAAGTTGCTGGTGTATTAATTACGTTTCTGTTTCTATGATAAAATGCCATGACCTAAGGAAACTTACAGTAGGAAGAATTTATGTGGTCTACAGTTCCAGAGGGAGAAAAGTTCTTCATGGTGGGGAGGCATAGCAGTAAGCTGAACTGGTTTGTACAATGCTTATACTGAGTAAAAGAAAACCCCTCAATCATTGATGTACATTGTCTATGACTTCTCATGTGTGTTGATATGCTTGATTCCTTCTGGATGAACAGTTTCAGAATGAGTCATTCTGATTCCCAATTTACTCAGCAGGGGGACTCCATAGGCCTCTTATGTCCAGGGTTTCCATCCTTCTCTGAGGTGTTTTTAATACATGATGATTGATCATTTGTTTTCCCTCACTCTTCTCCAGATTCTTTCTGCTTATTTTTGCTGTTCACTACTGTGAGCATGCTCAGTGATAGATGGTGTAGTGAGCTGTCTATATTCTGTGCTGTGATGTTTATAAGACTGAGGAAATCCCCAAAGGCTGGTGTCAGCATTTGTATGGTTTATGAGGATGAGTATGGTCTGTCCTGACATGTGTGCTTGAGACTCTGAGGAACAGAAATTTCTGTGCCTCTCTGATTATTTTGCTGTGCTGGGGAAGTATTTGAAAGTCAAAATGAGTTTTATTCTGACAGGATTCACATTCCTTGTAATTAGTGTACTTTCTTTTGTTTTATTTCAGAAAAAAAATATTAACACTCTTCTTCAAATTAAAGTCTTAAAGATAATGATTTTCTTGTCTGGTAGAGACAAATGGGATGCCAACACCAGCACCACTGGATGCCTAATCAGCAAGGTTCTTGACAGATGTTCACTTCCTAAACACTATATCTAGTTATTTTTATGTTTAATTAAACATGGAATACATGATGTGAGTTATCTATTCTCAAGAATATCTGAGCATCTTTAAATTAATTACATAATCATCACGCTATAGCATGCACTTTTGTGCTAAAACTCAAGTTATATTACAATATTGAGGCACAGATTTTAATAGTGAAAAAGTGACATTTCTCAGTCATCTTATCCTGTACGTTGAGCACATGACAGGTCACACAAAAAAACTGTATGTATCTAAAACCTTCTTATCTAAGATATTCTCACTTCCAGGGATAATCTGTGAATCATAAGATCCACTCTAAACCCTGAAGTTACAGGGATTTTCTGTTGTTGTTCAAAAGTAGACACTTTAATTTTGCTCAAAACATTCTCCATTTATCATTCAAGGATCATTTAAAAAGAGAATCCCTTGCATAGGGCTGTATTGAAAATAAATCATATCTAGGCAAATACAACACACACACAGTGATCAAAATGATTACACATTTCCCCTTTTCCTTTAGCTCTAAAGCAATATAAGTTTTCAGTTAGTAGAAACCTAGTTAAGTTCTTACCTAAGGACGTACATTTTGGTGATGTGCACTTTCTAAAGCTTCCAATTCATTAGATCTGCATGAATACAACTTCACTCCAGGCTATTTAGCAGCTGGCACTGGCTTCTGTCACCCAGATTTACATTCTAGGTATGCTCTGACTTGGTGGTTTCTTTTATATGAGGTGAGATTTTGGCTTTAGTCTTGCCATGACTTTGATCTTGCAGTTTTCCTTTTAAAAGAATTCAGTCCACTTGGAATTTAAATATTTCAAAGACTCTGGATTTATGTAAATACCTTTCTTTTGATCTCAATTTCAGATTTTGATAAACAATGACATGAGGTTGAGATTTTAACTTAGTTTTTGTTCTGCTTTATTTTGTTTTTTGTTTTTTGGTTTTTTTTTTAAATCTCAGATGCTTTTATTTGTGTCTCTTCTTATGATTGGGAATTAGCCTCACTGAAGAACTTACTGTTCTTCCTAGGTGGTTTAAAACTTATAGACCAATAATCGGAATAGAAATAGTTGAATTGCTATAATGTTTTCAAATAATTTGTCTAACTGACAATGAATACTACTGAACTTGGCATTTATGGATCAGGTTCTTCAAAGCCTCAGATTCAGGAGAATATTTGTAGTATTTTACTGAATGCATATTTAACTTGTGTTAAATCTGAGGTTATTTGTTAGATTGGATGGAAGTTCTTCCATGTAAACATTCAGGCTAGAAAGTTGGGGATTTACAGGCTACTTAGCCTGAGAATCCAGAAGCCCCAGGACAAGATGTCAATGTTACATCAGTTAGAGGTTGAAGGAGGAATAAGACCCATAGAGTGAATGGTTCAGTCTGTATGTAAGGGTTAAAAAATCTAGAGTTTGTCATATGGTATTGGTGGTGCACATCTTTAATCCCAGCACTAGGGATGCAGAGGCAGGCAGATCTCTTTGAGTTCCAGGCCAGCAGCATTTATAAGGTAAGTTCCAGGATAGCCAGGACTGTTACACAGAGTAACCCTGTCTTGAAACACACACACACACACACACACACACACACACACACACACACACACACACCACTACCAACAACAACAAAAACAACCAGAATCTGGAGTTTGATGTCCAAGAGCAATGGCCTCGGAAAATATACTTACTAGTTAGAGGGTGAGCACAATCCCCTCCAACTCCTCCTGCTTCTTCTGGACTCTAAGCCTATCAGATGTTGCTACCTATACTCAGAGTAACTCTCCTCAGTGTGCTTACCCACATGCCCATCTTCTCTGGAAGGATCTCAGAGCAGCCATGAGTGCTTATTAATGTTCTAGGCATGTCTCAATGCAGTCAACTTGACAGCACAGATCAACCATCATACAAGGAATCAAGTTAGAAAACTGAATATAAAATAATGTAGAAATGAGGATATTTAGCAGATTAAAAGGGTATTTATTGAAAACATATGATAGAATTAAAATTATGTGTTATTTGTTAGAACTCTCTCCTGGTCTAATGAATTGTTATAATAATCTCCTGGTCACTACGTTCTTCCATGGTAATTTAAATTTTAGTGGATGACATTTCTAATGTGCCCTGGAAAACTCTTTCACTTAGGAAATAAAAATCTTCCAAGAGAACTAAGCCATAGCCAATACTGTCACCCTGGAGGCAACTTATAAAAATGTACCATAAATAAACTTTTGCATTCAATAGGCTGGGGTAGGGTTCTGTACACTGAGCCTATACCAGTTGGATTTTCTTAAGGTTAATGTTGGTTTTTTTAAAGTTTCACACTTTAATTTCTGAATGTCAGGTGTGCTCTTGGTTACCTTGACTTCTAGGAGCTCATTGAAATATGACAGCCCAATTATAGTCTTCTAAAGAGTTTGCTTTAGGTAGTTCATCAAATCAGTACTGCCCAACTGTGTTTAAAAATCTGATTATTCTGTTCTCAAACTCTGTCTTCCAACCTGTGGAATCTCTCTGTGTGTAGGATATTTAACTGCCACACCAAGATGGTGGCTGAGCATTATTCTCTAAGCCAAATACAATTGTCTCAGGAGTAGTTGATTCATAATTAAAAATTCAGTGCTTGGATCCTAGTTTTGTACAATGTGTAAACTGTTCAAGGGCAATGCTGAGTTCCTTCACAGAAACATCAGCATTTATGCTCAACTCTACAAATAGCTCCTAGATCTTTTGCAGTATCTTAATAGGGAGGGATGGCAAATCTGCATTTGACATGGACCATTACTCTTTCTATTGGTATTACAGACTACTCTTGCTTAGGTAACTTACTAAATAAAAAGGTATTTAACTCAAAGTTCTAGAGGCCGAGCAGGCACTACCACTCCTATTCCTTCCAAATTTGAAATTTTACCTTTATAATCCAGCCTTAGGTGCCCCAGTTCTCCGGACTTCGACCCTGGACTGTGATTAAACACTGTCTCCCCTGTGGTTAGTTAATCATGCCACTGAACCCCTCCAAACACTTATGTATGTAAGTGAAAAATCTGAAGATCTTGAGATGTCACTTTTAAAGATCATATGAGAAATTATTAGTGAAGGGACCTGGGAAAAATATCAGAAAAAGGTTTCCATAAGGATGGTAAAGGGCATCCTCAAAAATGTTATGAGTTAATGCAAACGGGGTGGGGGGACAAATAAGAAAAATAAAACTAAGGGAATGTTAGAATTTAAACTAGACTAAAAGAGTGGAACAAATGCAGAAATATAGTTAATGAAATTGAAAAAGAAAAATACCTGATTAAACAGCTACCTTATCAAAACATGTCAGAATAAAGGTAGCTATAAGAAAAGATTACAGTAGAAGATGGGAAAAAGCCGGGCTTCTCTGAGAGATCTGTGATATGCTGTGTTTTGTTTTTATATATTAAGTATTTCTCCTAAAATGTAGAGTGTCATTCATTATAAAATGTGGTAATACACTATAAATGACCTTAAAAATGTGCACAAATTGAAGAGGGTAAGGGTGAATGATAGTTTGTGCAAATCAGACTGTCCTGTGCCTGGGTTTCACTGTACTAACTTAACTTTCTTCGATGTTGACTCATAGCTGATTGTAATTAAAATAAAATCTGAATTTATATATGTACAGGAAGTCTTTTTAAATTTCAGATCATTATTTCATTGTTTTTATTTCAGATCAATCTTTCAAATACACTTGGCAAGAGCAATAATTAGGTTGAAAGAGGGGAAATACTTATATGTATTGTCTATTGCCATGTGGTTCCCTAGAAGAATTTGTAAGACTTTGTGAAAAAAATCTAATGAGAGTTTTTTCTCATTTAATTTATCACCTAATTGTGTAGAGAACTTATACATGGCATACTGATGCTGCAGGAACTCCATTTTTTAGTTCAAAGGGCATAAACTTGGAAGGTCAAAGTTATGTCCTATTTTTGCCACTTACCTAAATTTAAACATTTTTTTTTCAGTTCCTCCACCTATATGATAGAAATAATGTCTTTTTCTGCTTTGTTCATAGCATATAGTATTAATTAAACATTAAAAAGTATTTTGGAAAGCATAAAACACTGCAATCATTATTAATTTCATTAGAATACTACCAAAGAGGAAGTTATGCTGTTCTAAGCCCTGTGAATTGGTGCTCTATATATTAAATTTATCTAAGCAGGTATTTCGATTATAATAGGGGAAAACTGATCTATGCTCTCATGGAACTTTGGGCTAACTCAGTTTTCTTGCATACAGTAGTTACTCATTTTTGTCATGTTGTAGTATTTTAGCAACTTCAATTTTTCAGGACAGCTTATGTTTTCACTGAGGAATTTATTGGTGTAATAATTTGAAAGAGGGGCATATAAACTTATCCAGCTGATGGGGAGTTTTTATTTTTATTTTTTATTTTTGAGTAGGAAATGGAGAACAGTCAGTGTATATAAAAGTCCAGCATAAACTAAGCATATGGATGAAAAGAAATGAACATGCTGTTTGACAAAAAGAGAATCTTACTTTTCTATAAAAATAAAAATGGTATTAGTGGAGCCTTTTAAATCAATTATTGTTTGGTTAGGAAAAACTTGTCTCCTAAAGTATTGATGTTAAATAAATAATTATGTGGATGCTACTACATATGATACAGAACAGAATATCAAATTGAATGCTGGGACTTTTATGACTATGACTAGTAAGGAAGTATCTTCATTTACAAACAATAAAGAGATGAGATAAAGGGCTCAGGGCTGTGTGCTGCAAGGAGTAAAAAGCTAGACTAAAAACTGTTGTGGAGAAAGCTTCAAATATTGAAAGAGAAGGGTGATCCTTCTGCTGTGAGGACAAAGTGCTAAATCTATGAAGTACTGTCCTGAACCCACAGGGGAATGAAATGTAGCCAAGAGCATTTGCTGTGTTAATATAAGATTAATCATTCTAGATTAGTAGGCTCATAAAGGGTAGAACTTAAGCAGACCAAAACAATAGAATAGAGAAAATACAAAGTCCAACTTGGAACCAAAAGGTAAGCATATGATTTGGAGTGATTAGCATACCATAAAGCCAGAACAAGAACTCAAAAGACTAGAAATTTCATTATTAGTCTTGGAGAGAAAAAGTTCAAATTGTTTCAATGTAAGATAAACAAAGCAATTGATGAGTGATTACAAAGAAGTGAATTTAGTTTTTGTGTGTAGAGATAAGCTTATGTGATTACATATTTATTCTCAAGAGAAATGTTCAGAAGAAGCTAGATAGAATTTTTTTTTTTTTTATTTTACATGTCGATCCCGGTTCCCTCTCCCTCCCTTCCTCTCTCTCTCCTATCCTCTTTCCCTCCCTCTCTCCCTCTTACCCTCTCTGCCCCCTCACATGCACCCTGACCACCCTCCCCTCCCATCCCCCCACCACAATTCCTTATGTAGGGCAATAGCACCCAGGTGGGGTCATGTAGACCTGTCAACATGGAGGGATACTGCCTTAACCTAGAGACAGGAGAGAAGTCCTAGTCCCTACTTCAAATGGCTAGATAGAAATTTTGCCAACATGCTCTGTGAATATTTGAAAGATGTGTACCATTGATGGTAGAAAATGTATGTGTGTTCATGAAGGCAGAATCAAGAGATAAATAGATTTATGAATATACATGTAATCCCAGGGGAATGTAGAAGTGTATTTCTCAAAGAAAATGAATCAATGAAGTCTCTGTTCAGTTAGTTAGGACCAACCAGGTCTCCAAGCCTCATCTGAGCATGGGCAGAGACCATCATGCTAGGCTACAAATCCTTTCAGGAGGGCCTTGTGGGTTAAACAATGAAGTCAGTCAAAAACAATCCATATTAGGCTTCAAATCCTTTCAGGAAGGCCTTGTGGATTAAATAATGAAGTCAGTAAAAAACAATCCATTGTAAATCATGAAGACATGCAAATGAGTTGCCTATTTAATCAAATACAAATGCCTGGCATGAATATTTCAGAGAGCAACTGAACTATTTAGGCTACCATCTTGGTGTTAGCTTCTGGGCACACATCCATACTCAGCTTGTGAGTTTGGGGCATCCACCCTCCCATACTCAGCTCTTGAGCTGGGGTCTGGCCTCCACAGGGTCACATTGCCTCCTTGTCAGCTGCTTTGTGTTACACCTGGCAAGTAGGATGTTGGAAGATTCAGAAGGATGGAGCAGGAAGGGTTTTCTCATTTCTGAGGGTGTGTTCCTATCTCCTGCTTCAGTGGGTATACTTTGAGAAATACCCTTGAGCCAGGCAGAGGTCAACCCTTCCTAAAGACTACTGTAGGTTCTTCATGTGCAGTCTCTCCTGACTAACTCACAACCATGGGCACCAGGCAGCCTCACTCCTGTCTCAGAAATCCCACGCTAGTGTCACAAACTACCAAGCTCCTAGATCACCATGCTTCATCATTTCTTTTTCTAGATATAGGTCTGGGCCTTTTTCCTCCAGCTAGGCTTTTGGCCTTTTACATGTAAATTTGACTCTTCCTCAGTTATTGATTTTGAGCTGGCTATCAATTCCTAGGTATCTAAGAAAAGGACAGGAAAAATGAGTTACCATACTGTAGTACTAGTATAGGCTTGAAAGGAGAAAGAAAAGAATTTTATAACCATTGAAAGGGGAAAGGTAAGGTATTAATTGAAATGTAGGACAGAAATAAGTGAAGATATGAGTTTAGTAAAACCTGCAAACCAGGTTTCCCTCCAAATTACATGGTATATGAGACTTATAAACACATACAAAATTCAAAAGGAAAAAAATATGGACTATGACACAGGCATTATATAAACTGTGAAGGAAGTTGCTCTGAACAAGTCTCCACCAGAATCCTTGTGAAGATTGGGAAGAACTTACATGAATGGCTGTCCCACAGAGGAGGAATGTGCAGGATGTTTGGCATGGCCAAAGTCATCGATTCAAGTATCAAAGACAATAGGCAGTGAAGTGCCCAGTGTGCCTCACAGGATCAACCCTTAGTTCTTCCCTTCTCCCTCTTGTTTAAGACCATGATGTCAATGGCTAAGATCAAAAGCACAAATGACATCTTATGCCAGAAAGGATATGGAACAAGAGGAACACTCCTTCATTGCTGGTGGGAGTACACACTTGTACAGCCACTTTGAAAATTAATATCGCCATTTCTCAGAGAATTGGGAATCAATGTATCTCAAGATGCAGCAATACCACTCTTTGGCATATATCTAAAGAATGCTCAAGCATACCACAAGGGCACTTACTCAGCTATGTTCACAGCAGATTTGTTCATAATAGTCAGAAAGTAGAAGCAACCTAGATGCCTGTCAAAAAAGAAAGTAAATTTAGATAATGTAATATTACTCAGCTGTTCAAAAACAATGACATTGGGAACTTGAAGGCAAGGAAAGTGGATGGAACTAGAAAAAATCATCCTGAGTGAGGTAACCCAGACCTAGAAAGACAAACATGGTATATACTCACTTATAAATGGATATTAACTATTAAGGACAGCCATGTTACAATCCACAGATGCAGAGAAGCTGGTAACTGGGAAGGGGGTAATGGATCTCCTAAGGAAGAGGAAATATAGGAGATCCCTGTTTGGATTGAGGGTGAGTAGGCATGGGAACTTGAGGGATCAGGTTGCTGGGTGGGCTGAGAGGGAGAGAGCTAAGAAAGATGACAGGAAAAGGGGTTTTATGGAATCAGGTGGAAGCCTAATACAAGGAAAACTTTCATGAGTATACAAGAATGGCCCCAGAATCTGGAGCCAGGGAAGGTCAGGATCATTGGAGAGAAAAAACCCACAGAAATGGTTAGCCTGGCTCATGAGAACTCACAGAGTTTGAATCAACAACTAGGGAATCTGCATAGGACCTACCTAGGCCCTCTGAATGTATGTGACAGTTGTGTAGCTTGGTCTATTTGTGAGACTCCTTGCAGTGGGAGCAGGGGATGTCCTGGTATTTTGGCTGGCTCTTGGGGACCTAATTCTCATGCTGGATTGCCTTGCCCATCCTAAATACAGGGATGTGCTTGGGCTTTTGGCACTTGATATGCTGTGCCTTATTGATGTCCATGTGAGGCCTGCCCATTTTTGGGCAAAGATGGAGGAGGGATGATTGAGGAGGGAGCAGATAGAAGGTTGAAGAAGGAAAGGAGGGAGGGAAGGATACAGTCAGGATTCAAGATAAATTAACTAATAATAAATAAATAAAATCATGTTAATTGAAAAGATAAAATTAGTTTAGTTTTGGTTGTTGTTCTGAGTAAGAATATTATTTATGAAGAATTCTATCACAGAATTTAGGATTGGGGTCTGTGATTTTTGTCTGAGTCAAAGGATATAACTTTGCTCCAGATTGGATGGCATCATGGAGTGGTTTACTATTGGGTGCCTCGGTCCATTTCCAAATTAAATCAGTGAACAGTGCTGTGAAGTCATAAATGACAACCATTCAGACATTATTCCTATTAGCCCAAACTGGAAATTTAATTTTTTTCTTTCAAATACAGCATTTTGTTGGTGCACAGTGTCTATGATTTGGCTTGTTTATAGTGTTTTCAGTATGCTCTTCTCTAATGTGGGTTTTCTGCGAGATTATTATGTTTAGTGGGGAATACAAATGTAAACATGAAGACAGTCGCAATTGAAAAAATTTGAAGAGGAATGCTGGGAATCTGGGTAAAAAACGCTTGGAAGCATGGTGTCCTAAGTTCAGTGCCTTGGATTCACACAGGGGAAGGGGAGAACAAAAGTCCTGAAAATTGTCCACTAAGTTCTACACACCTGTGTCAGCTTCAAGTAAATATCCACAAAATAAATAAATATAAAAAAGGAGGGAGATATAGAGCAGACCTATATGCAGTATAGGAAATATGCTTATCCCCTGCAACATAGTTGGGTGGAGAAAGGGATGGAAGAATAGGGCAGGGGAGGTAGAGCAGGAATAATTAACACTAAGGATGTTTTTAAAAGCCACATGGAAATCTCCTGTTTTAACAATTTTTAAAACTTACACACACACACACACACATACACACACACACACACACACACACACACACACACAGAGAGAGAGAGAGAGAGAGAGAGAGAGAGAGTTTAATTCACAGTTTAACTGTAATTTCCCTACCTGCGGATTATGCTCATCTCAGAAGCCATAGGTTCCCAAATTAATTTTTTTTTCTTTTAGATATTGGATACCTCCTCTCAAGCTGTGGTTCATAGCTGTTCCAGAATACTATGTTCACCAAAACTTAATGTAACTAAAAACAATGCATGCTGGGTCAAGTTGGAACTGACCCAGAAGTTTCCACCCTACTAGCTAGATCACATTAATGCTGGATGTGCTATGCAGGCTGCTGGGGAGAAAAGACGTCAACCAACTTAGACAGCTGGGAATACAATGAGAACAATAATGACAGCCATGACAAGATATGCCCATGTATAAAAAAGTAGCATGGGTGATATAGGGGTAAATAGACATGTTCTCATTGACTTTAAGACCTACTGCACAGGAGGAAACACCTGTCTGGTACTATGGATCTGGTCACAAACCCATGACCACAGAGCTCATAGGTTCTAGGGGTGACCCTATTACTGTTATTTTGAAATGGATAAAGAATCAAAGTGCCATTAAAATTTAGATCTTTCTAGACACAGAGTAACATAGCTTTCAGACTTCATGAGAGTTTCTTTGTGCAGTGAATGGTTGACACAGAAATTCTCAGTTGGTCAAGCTTTGGAGAAAAAGTGTCAATGGAGCACTTGGCCACAAATGGGACATCCATTCTACACATCCTTCCCCAGGCTCAGGGACCATTTCAAAAAAGAAGGTAGAAAGATTTTAGTAGCCAGAGATTATGGAGGCCTGGAACCAGTGTCCTGGTCCAGACAGGAATGCTGTACTCAGAAACTCACAACTGTGATTGCCAGTACAAACCAGTCAACTTTCCACCACGGAGTGAACAGGGTCTTATTACCCCTATTCTTAGTTGAAGAACTACTGCCAATTGATGGTTTCTACAGGAAGGACAGTCAGTTTTGTTAATGATGTGAATCCTAATAGGTTGACAACACACTAGTGGAAGATCCCCACCACCAGGTATGTATGAGCAGCACAGATTGAACTCAATGGGTTATTAACAATAACAACAATAACAACAATAAAAATGATAACAGGAAGTTGAGAAAGTTAAGGATAGGTGGAGGATGTGATAGGGGTGAATATGAATAAATAAATTCTATATAATATAAAAATTTCTAAAAAAATCACTAAATCATTGTATTAAGATTTTTAATAGGGTTATTTGGTGTTTTGATGACTAGTTTCTGAGTTCTTTGTATATTTTGGAGATCAGCCCTTTGTCAGATGTAGGATTGGTGAAGATATTTTCTCAGTCTGTGGGCTGCAGTTTGGTCTTGTCCACTGTGTCTTTTGCCTTACATAAGCTTCTAAATCTGAGGAGGTCCCATTTATTAATTGTTGACCTCAGTGTCTGTGCTACTGGGGTGATGTTCAGGAAGCAGTCTCCTGTACCAATTTTTTCAAGGGTACCTCCCAGTTTCTCTGTGGTCTTTGATCCATGGGGTACAGAACTTAATAGAGGAAATCAAAAAGGCTGAAAGACACTTAAGAAAGCGCTCAACATCCTTAACTATCAGGGAAATACAAATCCAAACAACTTTGAGATACCATCTTACTCCTGCCAGAATGGCTAAAATTAGAAACACCAATGACAACTCATGCTGGAGAGGATGTGGAGAAAGGGGAACACCCCTCCACTGCTGGTGGGAGTGCAAACTTGTACAGCCATTTTGGAGATGAGTATGGATTCCTCAGGAAATTGGGAATCAGTCTACCATAGGACGTGGCAATCCCCCTCTTAGGCATACCCCCAAATGATCCACATCCATGCAACAAAGACATGTGCTCAACTATGTTCATAGCAGCATTATTTGTGGTAACAAAAACCTGAAAGCAACTTAGATGCCTCTCAACTGAAGAATGGATAAAGAAGATGTGGCACATTTATACAATGGAATACTACTCTGCAGAAGAAAAAAATGGAATCTTGAAATTCACAGGCAAATTGATGGAACTTGAAGAAACCATCCTGAGTGAGGTAACCCAGTCACAAAAAGTGGAACATGGTATGCACTCACTCATATATGGATTTTAGTCATAGAGCAAAGGATCACCAGCCTATAATTCACACCGCCAGAGAAAATGGGATATAAAGAGGATTCTAAGGGATTCATATAAGGTCCCTCATAGAAGGGGAAAGGGACAAAATCTCCAGAGCACATGGGGAGTGTGTGGGGGGTATTGTGTGGAGAGGGAACTAGGAGAAAGAGAAGGGGAGGAGAGGAAAGCACGTGGTACTAGGAAGTAGTTTGAGTAAGGGGATGAATATATGAGAGAAGAGAAAGGGAGAGAGACAGAAAGAGAGAGAGAGAGATCATAAAAGAGGGAGCCATTGTAGGGTTGAAGACAAAACTGAACCTAGAGAAATGTCCGGAGACCTACAAGACTGATCCCAAGTAACAATTTGAGCAACATTGGAAAGGCTACCGTAAATGTCCTTTCTTGTTAATGACATTGACAACTAACTAATCCACCATCATGGAGCCCTCATCTAGTAGCTACACCCACAACTAAACACTGAGCCTAACTACTGGAATCCAGATGCAGAGAGGGAGGACAAAACCAGGCTGCAGAAACACATAGAGACAGTTGACCTGAACAAGGAGGAGCTAATGGGCCCCTAGACTGATAGCTGGGAATCTAGCATGGGACTGACTGAGACCTACTTGAACAAGTGTCTTAGCTAGAAGGCCTGAGCAATCTAAGAGACCTCTGACAGTGGAACAAGGATGTATTCCTGGTGCACAAAATGACTTTGGGGGCACATACTCTATGGAGGGATACTCCCTTAACCTAGAGACAGGAAAGAAGTCCTAGTCCCTTCTCCAAATGAATTGACAGATGTAAATGACCTCTCCTGGAGTGTATCACCCTACATGTGGAGTGGGAGGGGGTGGGAGGGAAGTTTGGTTGGGGGGCATGATAGGGTGGGAGAGAGGGAAAGAGGGAGGGAGAGTGAACTAGGATCAATATGTAAAATAAAAATATTAAAAAAAATAATTGAGGTCAAAAATGTTTTTTATTGAGGAGAAAACACACACACACACACACACACACACACACACACATATATATATATACATATATATATTATAGAGGTAAAGATGTCAGGGAGTTATCTTAAAATGCAAACTATCTTTTGTACATAAAGAAATAGTGTCTACAGCAAATAAAAAGGACTCAAGAATGAGCAAACACAAAGGGAAGCAGAGGAGTGGTTAATTCTCCCTACCAGACATAAGGCAAGAGATGTAGTCACATCTTGGTGAATTTACTTTTCAAGACTTACAAATTTTTTATTTGTAAAAGACATAGGAATCATTGCAAAAAGCTGAATGACTCCTATATCATATTGCTGATCCAGGCTTGCCTTTCTCAAGGACCCAGGCGCTATCTCTGGGAGGAACAGTCATCACAAAGGAAAGTGCCTTCTCTCCCCCTTGGTAACCTTCGTGCTGGGTGCCTCACACTCAGTAGCAAAACTCCTCCCTCTCATAAAGACATGAGAAACTCAATATTACTCAAGATGAAGTCTATTAACTATGACTGATTACCAGGTCACCTCAATTACTAGGTGAATTTTGAATGGACTTTATGATGAATGACACTGTCAAGTCCTGTCACTAGAGGACTAATTACTGTTTATCTGGAGAACATGTGTGTAATGGGTTGTATCTACTTGCCCACATAAATAAGTGTGTTCCTTTGTGTCTTAGCATATTTTTCAGATTGTCACTATTATATATCTACATTTTAGTTTAATATTTACTCAAAACTAATGCAATTTTCACTACTTGGATGGGAGATCAAGAAATAGTATTGTCTACATGGTAATATTCAATCTGTCTGTAATTTGTCTGTTTGAATAAATAAACTACTTTCTTTTCTTTACCTTTTTGGAGAAGACATCTGGGTTGGGAGGAGAGGGAATTCTATTTCTAGTTATATTTTCAGGCCCAACCTCACATAGCACAACAAATGTGTAGGAATAACACTACCACCCTAGTCTCACTTTAGAATCCCTTCATGAAATCACCCTTTGCCATCTAAAGAATATATATTTAGACATTCATAGATACACTTTGTAAAAAAAGATTGCAACTAGGAATATTAAGTAAGGTGATCCTGTTCTTTGGTTCAATATTCAGGCTATTTATGCAACCTGAAAAAAGCTGTTCTCTGTGTGGCACATCATGGTTGCTGGTACTTTTTGGATCTTTCCATCACAACTGCTCTGCAGTCAGATGAATAGTGTCTTTTGCTTTGATAAAGCATACTGACCAAAAGCAACCCAAAGAATAAAGGGTTTATTTTATCTTACAACTTTTGGTCCATCATCAAGGGATGTCAGGGCAGGACTCAAAACAGGAACCTGGAGGCAGGAACAGAAGCAGATGCTTTGGAGGAGTGCTGCTTACTAGCTTACTCCTCGAGACTTGCTCACCCTACATTTTCATGCAAGTTAAGACCATTTTCCCAGCGGTGGTACCACCACAATAAGCTGGCCTTTCCACATTAAAAAAAAAACCAAACAAACAAAAAAAAACAAAACAAAACAAAAAAACCCGATAACCCATAGGCATATCTACCCAGAGGAATTTTTCAGTTAGATGCTTTCCTCCCATTCTTGTTTTCAAGTGGCAAGAGATTTAATTATTATTAATAAAATCACCAACAGCTATATTCAGAAGGTTAAAATTTTAGCCTTTAAAGACACTAAATCCCAGATGTGTTCTTTTTCCCATGAAATAAAAACATTTTGCAACTTTTCTGTGGGAAAAAAGATTATATCTGCCTATATATGTATAAGTTTGTGTCGTATTGACAAAGAAACAAAACAAACCAAAAAACCAAAAAACCAAGCACACACACTAACATATAACATCAGATCACTGTGTTACTATTTGGAATTGTGACAGGAAAGTGCGAGAAGGTGAATGTACACTTTAGGGATGTTTTATGACAATTCATGACTTGAACAATTTTCTATATGACTTTGTATTATACAGATATTGCTTCCAAATGGAAGCATTCCTTTGTACAATAGAGAGGGACACTTGAAATTCAGGAAGTAGACAAACCTTACAAGCCTCAGAAAGTAAATGGAATTTATAAGGGCCAGGAAGCTCCTGAAATATGAAAAACTTACATGACCTGTATGTAAAATTATAGGAGTAAACAATTGCTGAGGAGAATAAGAAGTGATTGAATGAAACGTCTAGAAGTTTGCAGTGTGCCCCTTGGATGTAGCTTTCATTGGCCATAATCATTCATGTTGAGTGGACTTTTTGATAATGCGAATGTCTTAGAGTCACTGATGTGCCTGTAAGTATCTCTTCACCCATCTTCCTAACAAACTCATTTTCTTACTTAACTAGACATATGTGAATCTGTCACTGATGAACTATCTAGTGTTTCTCTTCAAAGAGCCACACAACTTATGAGTGTTCACAAAGTGTAATGGTGATAGAAATAAAGGTTGCTAGGTACAGAGCTTGTACTATTATCTGTGCCATACTGAAATTTACTTATATAGAAGCCATCTATTTTGGATCTAGCTAAATATGAACAAAAATTAAGAGGCTCAGTTCTTATTGGAAATAGAAGAGCTGTTGTGTGTGTGGTATAATATGGTCACTGGCACCTTCATGAACCTTCCTATCTTAGTTGATCTGTAGTCATATGAACACTAACATCTGTAGAAGGTCCTTCAATTCTTTTTAGCAGTGAACAGCAAAATTATGGCCACTGGCTTACCCTCTTTCCTAATTAAAAAAAAAAATTATTGGGAGCGTAGAAATGGCTGTAACTTGCAGTTAAGTAGAGTAATATCAGAGAATAACAGTAAATTCTCAAAAGAACAATATCTCATCATCATTCCTCCACAGTATTCTTTGTCTATCCGAGACAATACATGGGGTTATTCTGAGGAAAATTATGTATATATAACTCATATAGCAAGCAATGTGTTACTAAGTGTTATAAGAATTGTCAGAAGGTGGTTCATGAAGGCCATTATTAGTATGAATAAATTTATGTTGTCACAGCTCAGAAATGTGCTTCAATACTTAATTCAAAATCTATGCAATAATGTCAGTTATAAATTTTTATTTAAAATTCACTAACCCTCTTAATGCCTGGTGAGCTTTACCCAGCCACTATTCCCTCAAAAGTACATTCTTTTAATTCTGCAGAAAATTTCATTTAGTGTACGCATTACCCAGATTTTGTTATTTTTCTGTTTTATTCTTCACCTAGAAATAAACAAATGGGTTATATAAGTAGGCTAACATGGTTAAATATTAGCAAGAAGTTCATGTATTTGGAAATTTTAGAGGCTAAATTTCTCTCTACTCAGATGGATAGTATAAAGAACCAAAAAAAAAAAAAAAATACAACTCTTAAAAGAAAGGAGTTTGTGTGAGGTTAGCCTATAAAGCTTAAAGTGAGCTTATTTAGGAGTATATAGATTTAATCTTCTAAATACATAGCAATGTTGACTTATGAAAAAGCATGGGTAGTCCTCTGCGGTAGGTTTACCTTTTCCCCAAACTTCAAATAATTGTGAATTAGAAAAAGAAAGTCTATTTTGAGGTAAAAATGGTAAAAAAGAAGTGAAAATTTCTCTTTATGAGTTGTATATAAAGAAACAAACAAAAATGAGGTTGTCCCATCTCTAATATAGAGCAAATGGTGTGGGTAGAGGGATAGGCAGATAATGAGACTATAAGAGAGGATTAGTTTGCAGGGATGGTGGGTTGTCTGTGCACCGAGCCCAGACATAGAGCTTACAAAACTGTTTTAGTGAGAGGAAAAAAATACTGGAGTATTGTTTTTTGAAAGATTATGTAATTATATCTACATATTAGGTAATGTAGGAGTTATAAGACCTGGAAGATGTCTGTCAAAATGAGACTTTTGGTTTAAATATTCATATTAAAAATATATACTGCTATTCCAAGCTAAGATTGAAATAAGAGGAAAACAAATAATTGGTAATAAAGCATGTGACAAATCAGAAATCAAATATAATGTAGTCAGTGAATATATTAATCACTAATTTAACTGAAGGTGATGCCTGGTTAAGTCAAAATTCAGAGCAATTGTTTCTTGGAAGTCCTTTAACTTTGTAGCTCCAGTTCCTTCACTAGAAAATATACACAGATTCATATTGCCTTCAGCCTGCAACTAGCATCCTCTTATCCACAACAATTTATTCTTGCAGCCCCTAGAACTCTCCTGCTTTCCTAGTGAGGCCCTCCCCTCCTGCTTTGCCTCCACTCTCATTGCCCTGTTTAGTTACCTTTTTCTTTCCAATGCCACACAAAATCATCCTCTTTATATACATGATCCCAGGGCATTCTATGGTAATTATTCTATTTATCATTCTTTGTCCCAATAAATACTTCTATACTTTTATTCTAATGCCATGATTACAATTTCTGACACTCTGAAAGAGAAAAAAAAAATCACTTAGGGCAAACCTGACTAGTGTTCCTTAAAATTTGAAAACAGGAAAAGTGTGTTTAAATGGAAAGAGAAATGGGAGCACAGGATATAGGAAGGGGTGGGTGGGCAATGTAACAAAGACTGAGGGGAAGCTACAATTTTATATATTGTCTCTGTTATATTCATATAAGTGTTTAATTTGAATTATCCTACACAGGTGACAACTCCCATCTCAGAAGCCATAGGTTGTCAAAACAAACAAGTAAGCAACATTGAAACAGTTCTATATATAGGATACCTCCTCTCAAGTTCCTGGTCAGATTTGTCATAGAGATTACAAAACAAACAGGCTATTTCTATTGTTTTTGATTCTCCACTAAAACTTAATGGTAAGACCTCATTAGCAAAAACATCAAACACTTTGGTCCCAAGATATGTAGAAAGCAAGATAGTGGTGATCATAACATTTCCTCACTGCTGGGTATTTTTCATAGTAAGAGAAAGCGCTACATTAGAAGCTGGGGTTGGGGTTATCAATATCAATATCAACAGATATGCACTTTGTGAATTTCAGTAATGACTGTCGTAAGAAGATGCCATAGTGGCATCAATGTTATAGGGATAACAAACCATGTTCTTAGTAGATTCAAGGCCCACTCCACAGGAGAAAACTCGTGTCTAATACTGTAATATAGTAAAGAATCAATAGTTGATCATAGGCTCAAAGTGTGGGGATTCTTCTATTGTCCTGTTAAATGAATGTAGAGTCTGTCTCTGAATGTCTATCTCTACCCGTAGTTCAGTGAAACTATCAGACTTCATTAGAGAAGGTTATGCAGTGGATGGTGGCTAATTTAGAAATTCAGAATTGGTCAGATTCAGATAATAAGTAACAGTGGGATACCCAGTCAAGGAAACATTTAAATGTCTACCTATCAAGGTGCAGGTACCATCATGGAAGAGGGTATAGAAAGACTGTAAGAGGTAGAGATTGGGGAAGAAGAGAAATAAATATCATCTTCCAGATAAGACAGGACTGCTGCAGTCATGAGCTCATAACACCTCTAATTGGTTACATAGGATCAGTATGGTCAAAATTTCACTATAGAGGAAGAAGAATTTACAGGTTTCAAGTATATCTGAGGAGCTTTTGACATTTGATGACTTCTGTGGGTTGAAGAGTCAGTTTCTTTAAGGAAGTTGGGCATAGTATTAACCACATTCTATTGGATGTACATATATATGTACATATATTTAATGGGTTATATAAAGTGAAGAAGACCTGAAATTGGGGTGTTGTAGGGAGGAGGTGGGGATGGTGGGAATGGATTTGGTATGAGTTGGTTGGAAAGCACTAGTGAAATATCAAAATTGTATGAAATTCTAAAAAAAAATTAAGAAAAGGTGATGTTAAAAATAATTCATTGACAATTGTTTTGACAAAAACCTTAGACTATATAACATGTTCCTCTCCTGTTCCAGACAGGCGTTATTGATCAGAGGAGTCCTAGTCACCACCCAAATATTGGTTATTGGCTTTGCCCTTGGTTATGTATCAAAGGTTGAAGACAAGCTCTCTATTGCTTAAGGCAATCTGTACTTTGTACATAGAACTCTAAAGATTCAAGCTGGATTTAACTTTAATAGCAACAGACTTACTAACCCAGAAGGGGGAAATCTCATGGGCTCCCCTGAATGGTCAAAGGACTGCAGAAAATGAATAACTCCTGAGAGAGGAAAAACTAGTCTTTCTCAAGGATAGTGCCCTAATTTGCTGTCCAATAAAAAGTGGTTGATCCAGAAAACATATACCCATAAACAACACAAAATGGATGTAGTGAGTTGAATTTGTGTATACCAAATATTCATATGTGCTTATTAATTTACACATATGAATGCATGCATATTTACATTAAATGAATAAGAGTTCATCAATCTGAGATAAAGTTCAGGAAAGAACATAGGATTACAGGGACAAAAGGGAAGGAGGAAGTGATGCAATTATATTACAATTAAAAAATTAAATTGTTTAGAAAAAAGATACCAGGTTTCTACTTCATTGATTTCAGCCCTCAAAGATACCCGGAAATAATCAATTTGAGGGCTGAAATGAATGATGTAGAAACCAGGAAAATAACACAAAAAAATTCAATGCAACAAAGAGTTAGTTCTTCGAGAAAATCAACAAGATAGACAAACCGTTATCCAAACTAAAAAAAAAAAGCAGAGAGAGAACATGCAAATTAACAAACTCAGAAATGAAAAGGGACACATAACAATGGACACTGAGGAAATCCAGACAATTTTCAGGTCATACTTTGACTCCACAAAATTTAAAACTTCAAAGGAAATGGACAAATTTCTGGATAACTATCACTTACTAAAATTAAATAAAGAACAGATAAACACCTTAAATAGACCTATAACCCCTAATGAAATAGAAGCAGTCATCGAAAGTGTTCCAACCAAAAAAAGCCCAGGGAAAGATGGCTTCAGTGTAGAATTCTGCCAGAACTTCAAGGAAGTGTTAATACCAATACTCCTCAAATTGTTCCACACAATAGAAACAGAAGGTTCATTACCAAACTGTTTTTACAAGGCCACAATCACCTTGGTACCCAAGCCACACAAAGACACAACTAAAAAAGAAAACTGTAGACTAACATCCCTGATGAACATCGATGCGAAAATACTCAATAAAATAATGGCAAACAGAATCCAAGAATACATCAGAGAAATCATCCGAATCCAAGAATACATCATAGAATCCACCGTGACCAAGTAGGCTTCATCCCTGGGTTGCAGGGATGGTTTAACATTCGAAAATCTGTCAACATGATCAACCGTATAAAAATCTGAAAAAGAAAAACCATATGATCATCTCCCTAGATGCTGAAAAAGCCTTCACCAAATTCAACATCCTGTCATGATAAACATCTTGGAGATATCAGAGATAACAGGAACATACCTAAACATAATAAGAGCAATATACAGTAACCAACAGCCAACATCAAACTGAATGGAGAGAAGCTTAAGGCAATTCCTCTAAAATCACAAGATTGCCCCCTCTCTCTATATCTCTTCAATATTGCACTTGAAGTTCTAGCTAAATCTATAAGACAACAAAAGGAGATCAAAGGCATACAAATTGGAAAGGAAGAAGTCAAACTGTCTCTATTTGCTGATGATGTGATAGTTTACATAAGCGACCCAATAAACTCTACCAGGAACTCCTACAGCTGACAAACACCTTCAGGATAGCCACAAACAACATAAAGTATCTTGGGGTAATGCTTGCCAAACAAGTGAACGACCTATTTAGCAAGAACTTTTTGTCTTTAAAGAAAGAAATTAAAGAAGATACCAGAAAATGGAAAGGTCTCCCATGCTCTTGGATAGATAGGATAAACATAGTAAAAATGGCAATCTTGCCAAAAGCAATCTACAGATTCAATGCAATCCCCATTAAAATCCCAGTACAATTCTTCACTAACCTTAAAAGGATAATAATCAACTTTACATGCAAAAACAAAAGACCCAGGATAGCCAAAACAATCCTGTACAATAAAGAAACTTCAGGAGGCATCACCATCCCTGACTTCAAGTTCTACTATAGAGCTATGATTGTGAAAACAGCCTGGTATTGGCACAGAAGTACACATTTCTTTAGGTTCAGTTTTCTCTTCAAACCAGTAATTGCTCCGTCTTTTATGTTCATTCTCTCTTTCTCTCTCTCTGACTCACTCTTTCTGTCTCTTCTGTCTTCTATTCCTACCCTGACTCCTAGTCACAAGTGCTTTCCTCTCCTCTCCTTCTCTTTCTCCTACTTCTCTCTCCATTCACTGCCCCTTCACTTCCCATGTGCCTGGGGGACTTGTTCCTTCCCCCTTCTGTGAGGGACTTTATATGAATCTCTTAGAATACACCTTGTATCCTAGTTCCTCTGGTGGTGTGAATTATAGGCTGGCGATCCTTTGCTCTAGGTCTAAAATCCATATATGAGCGAGTACATACCATGTTCCACTGTTTGTGACTGGGCTATCTCATTCAGGATGGTTTCTTCAAGTTCCATCCACTTGCCTGCAAGTTTCAAGATTCTATTATTTTTTTCTGCAGAGTAGTATTCCATTGTGTAGATGTGTCACATCTTCTCTATCCATTCTTCAGTTGAGGGACATCTAGGTTGCTTCCAGGTTCTTGCTATTACAAATAATGCTTCTATGAACATAGTCCAGCACATGCCTTTGTTGCATGGATGTGGATCATTTGGGTGTATGCCTAAGAGGGGGATTGCCAGGTCCTGTGGTAAACTAATTGCCATTTTCCTGAGGAACCGCAATACTCATCTCCAAAATGGCTGTACAAGTTTGCACTTCCACTAGTGGTGAAGGAGTGTTCCCCTTTCTCCACATCCTCTCCAGCATGAGTTGTCATTGGTGTTTCTAATTTTAGCCATTCTGGCAGGAGTAAGATGGTATCTGAGAGTTGTTTTGATTTGTATTTCCCTGATAGCTAAGGATGTTGAGTGCTTTCTTAAGTGTCTTTCAGCCTGTTTGATTTCCTTTATTGAGAATTCTTTCTTCAGGGTTATTTGGTGTTTTGTTGACTTGTTTCTTGAGTTCTTTTATATTTTGGAAATCAGCCCTTTGTCAGATGTAGGATTGGTGAAAATCTTTTCCCAGTCTGTGGGCTGCTGTTTGATGTTGTAAACTGATTGTTTTTTTTTAATTTATTTTTTATTTTCATTTTACATATGGATCCCAGTACCCTCTCCCTCCTTCCCTCTCTCCCTCCCTCCTTCCCTCTTTCTGTCCCTTTCTCCCTCCCTCTGTCTTCTCATCTCTCCTACCCTCCCATGTCCCCCAACCACCCTCTGCTCCCATCCATGCCCCACTCTTGGCAAACACTTGATTTATAACAAAACAGCTAACAGTATATAATGTAAGGAGAAAGCATCTTCAACAAATGTTGCTGGCACAAATGCATGATAGTGTGTAGAAGACTGCAGATAGATACATGTCTATTGCCATGCACAAAACTCAAGTCCAAGAGGATCAAAAACCTCAACTTAAGTCTAGCCACACTGTACCTCTTAGAAGAGAAAGTGGGAGGTATCTTTGAACAAATAGATACAAGCGACCACTTTGTGAACATAATGCCAGTAGCATAGACACTGAGATTGTCAATTAACAAGTAAGACCTCCTCAAAGGAGAAGCTTCTGTAGGGCAAAGTCCATAGGTGACATGACCAAGGGGAGGAGAGGAAAGCAGGTGGGACTAGGAAGATTGAGTTAGGGAAGGAATAGATAAGAGAACAGAGAGAGAGAGAGAGAGAGAGAGAGAGAGAGAGAGAGAGAGAGAGAGAGAGAGAGAGAGAGAGATCATAAAAGAGCAAGCCATTATAGGTTTGAAGAGAAAACTGACTCTAGAGAAATGTCCGAAGACCTACATGACTGAATCCAACTATGGAAAGGCTACCATAAAAGTCCTTCCCTTTTAATGTGATTGATGACTAGCTTATTCACCATCATAGAGCCTTCATCTAGTAGGTGATGGAAACAGAAATAAACACCCACAGCTAAACAGTGAGCCGAACTGGAATCCAGATGGAGGGTGAGAGGACAATACCAGGTTATTGAAACCCACGGAGACATCAGACCTGCAGAAGGTGGAGCTGATGAGCCCCTAGACTTATAGCTGGAATCCAGCAGTGGACTGACTCAGACCCCCTGTACATGTGTCTCAGTCAGAAGGCCTGGGTAGTCTAAGGGACCTCTGACAGTGGAAGCAGGATGTGTCCCTGGTGGACAAAGGACTTTGGGAGCACATTTTCCATGGAGGGATACTCTCTTAGCCTAGAGGCAGGAGGGAAGGCCTAGTCCCTACTCCAAAAGACTTGACTGATTTAGATGGCCCCTCCTATAAAGGCATCACTCTACATGTGGAATGGAGGGGTTAATGGGATGGGAGGTTGGTCGGTGGGGCATGGAAGGATTGGAGACAGGGAGGGAAGCAGGGAGGGAGGGGGTACTGGGATCAATATGTAAAATAAGAAAAATAAATAATAAAAAGAGAAAAGATACCAAAGACCATTTTAAAATTCACTCTGATTATCATCAATTAAATATTTTTTTCTTAATTATAATATGACATAAGTATAGAAAAAATATTAAACAACAAAAGAAAAAGTAATGCAAGTCTTCTTGAGACTGTATCTGACAGCATGATTTCTTTGTTGTGTGTGTGTGTATGTTTGTGCATGTAGTGCCACATAGCTTTGCTTGTCCTTTAACAATTTTTTTTTCTGTATTAGTATGTTTATTAGGAATGACGGAAGACAAGAATTTGAGTCCCAGTTCACTGTTTTACATGGAACATCTCACTTAATTCTTAAGATAAACTAATACATGAATATTTACCAAAAGTTTTTATTTTGCAGAGGAGAAATGCAGATTGTGAAATTGGGGAATGTATGCAGAGACAAAGAGCTTTAGGAGAAGTGGGCTGTAAATCTGGGCAGTCTGAATCTGAGTGTGTACTTTAGATGATAGATTATATAATTACATGTTATTTAAAATCCTAAAAATTGTCTCTGAGAGAAATATATTTCATTCTAAATTACATACATGCCATTTTAGTTCCAAAGAAAACTTATTTATTGTTCTTAGGATGGGAGTTGTGGTGAGGTTTGCTTAGAAGATACTATGGACCACATTTACCCCATAGTTAGAGTAGGCCGTCTATCTATCCATCATTTGGAAAAGCTATAGTTTTGTTAGTCATGTGTCTTGTACTTGGCCTTGTACAAAACAATAGTGTAATTGTGTAATTAGTAACTACATCTAATTATACAATATTTTTAGAATGACTATGCCATGAATTGAATTGTCAGCAACATTTTCAATGGACACCACAGCAAAGTGGAATAGGAAGCTTTCAGGGAGTGCTGAATAAATCATTTTGGTTGTGTTAAACTATCAATGTGATGTCCACAATTAAATCAAAACAGTACAGTGCTGGCCTCAAATTAGTGAACTCCCAATCACCTCTTCCATTTTCTCTGGAATTACTGTTCTCAGCTTTGGGAGATGAAAATATAGGATGCTAAGTTACATTTGACTCTCAGGTAAATAGCTGTGTACTTTAGAATAAACGTTCACTAAGAACTGCAATAAACAGGCTTACAGTTAAAAAATAATTATTGTCTATCTGAAATTTAGATTCATTTGGACAAGCAGTATTTTACTTTACTAACATAGTTAATCTCCTACTTAAATAAACTCAAATAGGGTTGTGAGGCTTTAGACTTTTCCTTTTGACAAAAATATCAATCTCTCAATTTATCCATGGTTTAAATTACTTTTTACAATGTTAGGGATTGAGCCTACAGCCTAGAACAAGCTCAGAACTTTGGAATTATATCCCCATTCTTCATTTTCTAACCTTACCAAAAAAAAAAAAAAAAAAAAATGGGTCTGGGTAGACCTCCACTTTTCTCTAACTTAGTTTTTTTAATACCTCAAATGACCACCTGGGAAGTACAATGTGATTCTTTTTTCTAACAACACACTTAAATCTTTCAAAGTGTTCAATAATACTTATAATACAATATTTAAGAATAAAGTTTTAAGGTCAATACGCCACCTTTCACAAAAGCTGGGATGTATATCCTGCTGAATGTATTATCTGGCGCTATGATAATAATTCTGCATATGTACATAGCATTATGTACTGATTTTTTAAGCTTATTTTCATTCATTTATAGTATTTCACTCCTCTCATTGAATTTGTTCCTGTAGAAGGAATATTCTTACCTAAAAATTAGCTCCAAAGTCCTGATTAGGGTCAATAGTTTTAGCTAAGATTCTATCCTAGTGAGACTGTATCTCACAGACTGTATCTTAGAAGAAACAGATATAGCTTAAGAAATTTTTGTAAGCTCCTTGAGGTGTGCAAGTGGTAGACACGACCCATGAGGAGCTCCAACTCCCAGGCTCCACTCACAGACCATTCTAATGACCATAATAGCTTGACATGGTCCCTCTAGATGAAAGTTCCACTCTACAGAGTAAAACATCCAAGTTTAGGATTTAAAATCCCACCAATCCCTTGGTTTTCCCTAAACTCAGGATTTAATATAGTAGCAATCTCCACCTAGGAAATCACTTTGGAAAACTTTGCCCACAGCCACCCCTCCCCCAAAGAAAACTCTATATAAATCCTGATGTGAGATGTCATTCTGTAAATATGTTTTTCCTATTGGATAATGAATAAAGCACTGTTGGCCAATAGGAAAGCAAGATAGGTGGGACTAGGAGACTAGGAGGAGAGAGGAAGAAGTAGGGAGGAGTTTCGAGATGTAGGACCAACAGGGTAGAACCCCGGGCCCTCTCTCCATGAAGATGAGATCACGTGTAAACACTTAGATTAATAGAAATGGGTTAATATTTAAGACAGAGCTAGCCAAGAATTGATGCTAGTAACAGGTCAACAGATTTATATCTAATACTGCATCGCTGTGTGTTATTTAGGGCAGGTGCAGCTCAGGGACAAGACCAGCAGGAAAATACCTTCCTCTTAACGAAATGGCACCCTGTGGCAGTGGGACAAGGCTGCCAGGAAAAAATCTACTCATAACAAAACCCTGTCTTATGTTAAGTTCTCTTCAGTTTCTCATTTAAGAGAAGGCTGCCACTCTCCTAGGTTTTTTCCTTCCAGTAAATTCTTGTGTGAGATTTGCTGTGCAGTGTGACTTTGTCGTATTCTTTTCCTCCTGACTTCTAGGATACCTTTCCCTTCAGAATTGTAACACTTGCAATGGGGAAGTCTTCCCCCTCAGAGAAGAAATATTTACAATCTTACTTTATATTCTTCCTCTTTGGAACCTAGCTTCCATGTTGTAGGAAGCTCAAACCCCTCAGAAATGTAACGTGATCCTTTTGGAGATGATTCCATAGCCAGCACAGACATGTGGAGAAGCAAGCATCCATCGCATTAAGTCTGCTGATCCAATCCTAAATCTAGATTGCAGATTCTGAGCAAGACCCTTAAGACTTAATCCAAACAATCTGTATGGGCATTGAAATAATCTGTTGTTGCTTTGAAATAATATACTGTTTTTGACACATTTATCAAATTTTGGTGGCCTTTACTAAACAGATCTAATTATGATACTCCTGTTCCATTGGTCTGCATGTATGTTTTGGTTGGCAGTAGTATATGATTCCTTTGCCATTATAGTTTTGTGCTATAAACTTAGGCCAAGTATTGTGATAGCCCCAACACTAGTAATTCTGCTATGGATAGTTTTAGCTATTTGGGTCTTTTGTGTTTCCATATGAATTTTTTTGATCGAGTTTTCTAGTTCTGTCATGAATGCCATTGTGATTTGGATGATAATTGCACTGAATCAGTAAAATGTTTTTGGTAGCATAGCCATTTTCAAAATATTAACTCTACCTATCCAGCAGTATGTAAAATCTTTCCATCATCTTGTATCTTCTCTGATTTCTTTATCCGGTATCATAAAGTTTTCACTGCAGAGTCAGTGCACAATAATAAAATTATGGTTCATTAAAGACCTTAATTTAAACCACAAATCACATCAATACTACCAGGAAACAATAACTACACTTTAAAACATAACAATAAACAAGATTTTTCTGAACAAGATTGATGGGAGATGTCATTCTGTATATGTTTCTCATACTGGTTAATGAATAAAGCACTGTTGGCCAATAAGAAAGAAAGATAGGAGGGACTAGGAGACAAGGAGTAAAGAGGAAGTAGTAAGGAGGGGTGAAGATGGAGAGTCTGGAGAAAGCAGAATGCCGGCCAGCTCCCCAGTAAGAGAAATACATAGATAAGCAGAAATGGGTTTACTACTTAAGACAGAGCTAGCCGATAAGAAACTAGAACTGGGCCAACAGAATTATATCTAATACAGAGTCTCTGTGTGTTAATTGGGGCTGGCATGGTGGCAGGACAAGACAAGGTGGCAGGTGGAAAAACCTTACTTCTTACACAAGATCCCACTAACACAGGCTACATAAAATTAAAACGTTTCTGTACAGGAGTAGACAACCCAGAGAATGGGAGTAAGTCTTTGCTAGCTATGTTTAAGAGAGTAAGTTAATATATAGACTATGTGAAGAACTGCAAAAATTAAACACCCCCAAACCTCCCAAGTCTGCCAGAAAATCAACAGGCTAGGGAAATAGGCTGTTTTCAACAGAAGGGACACAAGTGTTTTGTAAGTTTTTAAAAAGTATTCAGCATCCTTAGTCATTTGGGAAATGAAAATAGAAACTATGTTGAGATTCCATTTCATCTTAGACAGAAGGACTATTGTCAAGAAGAGATAAGAAATGCTGGTTGAGACATATGGAAAGAGGACTCCTTTATTCATGACAGGAGGGAATGCACTCTACCACAGCCACTATGAAAAGTATGCTTTCCCCCAAAGCTTAAAAAAAAAAAAAGATGTGCATATGACCATACTTTCTCACATACTCAGTGGATTCTGTTCTACCACAGAGATACTGATGCATCAATGTTTACTGTTGCACTGTTGAAATTAGCCAGAAATGGCATACATATATCAACACAAGAGTAATGAAAATATAGTATGTATACAGATTGGAGCTTTCTTATGTTTTTGGTTGTGAGCCTAGCCTTTAATGGCTGAGCCATCTCTCCAGCCCCACAGTGGAGTTTTCTTTGGCTAAAGGGAAAAATGAAATTTGTAGAAAATAGATGGATCACAAAGACAAAACTCCACATCATAGAAAACAGTGTTTCTAAGAAATGTAGGCAAGTTGGGGTAAGTAAAGCTATAGACTATTAAACCATAGAAAAGATGACAAGAAGGGAAAAGGGGGCATTGAGCACATGACACCTGAAAATGGAAGGCTATTGAAAGGTGTCTGGAGGGTTACAATGGGAATAGTAAAGAGAATAGGAGAGAAGACCATGGGCATGGGGAGAATGGACAAAATAAAACTTTGACTGAAATGCCATAATGAAACAACATACTGTGTGTGCTAATTTAAAAATTAATTAATTAAAATATTTGGTATTACTTGTTAATTTTTCAGTAGATAACTGGAATCCATCAGTAGCAGCAGAGTGGAAAACAACAAACAAAACAAATGAAGCAATGTGTAGTATATTATATCCACGAGTCACCCTTGACTCACACCATTTGAATAACATGAATAGATATTATTAGATATGAGTTACAGTGGGACTCATTACAAACAAAACAACAAACTCCACTGTCATTAGTGTAGGAAGAGGAAATGTAGAAGAGGGGAATAATAGGCATAGGAGGGAAATGGTATGTAATAAGCAGAATGCATATCATACGTGTGTGAAAAAGGCATTTGATAATATGAAGCATAACTCCTAACAAGATTTATAATGATCCATGAATGCATTTTACTTCCAAAAATTCTCTGAAAGCATCTCTTTGTTGTGGTTGTTTTACTTGAATCATCAAGGGCACTTCAGTTAAAAACCAGCCTTTGGAGCCTGGTAGGCTTTTTCAGTGGATATACAATTGAAGACAGTCATTTTCCCTTTAGAATCCATTGCTGTTATGTTGACAACAGCTATGAAACAGGACCATCCTGAATGTCTATTTACTTACAAATCGATAATAAAAGTGTGGTACATTTATATAATGGGATTTTATTCATTTAAAAAAATAGGTAGAAAATTTTGCAGGTAAACAAATGGAACCTGAAAAATGTTGAGCAAGATAACCTAGGCTAAGAAATATAAATGCCACATGACTTTGTCATAACTGGATCCTAACTTCAAATATTCAGATATGTGTGTTTAAACTGGATACCTACAGAATTAAGAAAATTAATGTGCTCTGAGAAAATTAAGATATGAACGAAAGTCTTTGTCTTTCCCTGATGTTAGGGTCTATCCCATCTGCCATTTTATGTATCTTTATACCATTGTTATCTTGAATTATTGCATTATATTTGGCCTATAGTCTTTTTGCTGGTTCATAGTGATAGTTTGACAGAATATATATAAAATAAAGCATGTGAAATTAGCTTGTCTTCAATGTTCTTTTGAAAGACAGTACAGCTGTCTATGCAAATTTCAGAAAACTTGATTGATTTATTAATTATTAATTTGTTACTTATTAATAGTGATAGTTACTACCTAATTTTTAACTAGGTTTTAGTAATTGTTTTGGTTTATTTGCTTGTTTTGTTTTGTTTCAATAAAGTCAGATAATAGAAAATTGTATGGGAGTCAGAATATCACTCTCCTTTCAAAGAGATATTGTCAATGAGGAGAATGAATATTATATTAAATATGTTAAAGTGGCCCTAAAGTACAAATTTTAAAGACCCATAAAATATTTTGGGGCCTTTCATTTTCAATTGAGATTATATTGGATTAATAAAAAATGGCACACATTTTTCCAAGGAAAGGTCTTTTTATAAGCCTGGAGGGAGCCTGAGAATCCCAAATTAAGTTCATCCCTTTTAAATCACAAAGTTAATGTCCAAGAATCTTAAAATATCTAATGATAAATGGTTTCCAGTTGAGGTGGGCAGCTTGATAGTACTGTAAAATTCTTGTAGCATATTCATGGTGTGAATTGAAGCTGGGCTAACAACTCTATCATTCTAAATGACTCTGATAAGTAGTGACTCTTCTGCATATGCAAAATGTAAATAAACCATTGAGCTGTATTTTGAGGTTTTATCTTAGCTTCCTTGACAGGAGCCTCAATTCCTATGTCTTTCTAATAACATAATAATTTTGTCATAAGACAAAAATATTATGTGATGTCAAGAGAATAAGAGCAACTTATTCACGGACTGCAAATGAATTATTAAATTCATGCTGACATTTAACATTGATACAAACAAATGACTAGTGATATTTTCTTTCTTCTTGCTATTCCATGAAATCAGACACATTTATTTTTTAAAAATGGTTTTTTCAATCATACTGCAGAGCTGATTAAAATACTCAAAATACTCAAAAATGAGATGTTAAAATTTACAGAATGAATTAATTTTTAAAACACTATGGGAAGAAAGGTAACTTCATGTATACAAAATAGAATTTTGTATTCTATGAACCAATAACTTAGAAGTCATTATAAATATACTCAATAAACAAATATATCCAGTAAAAGAATAGTAAGTTTCCAGGCAAGTGTGGGGTATTATTTTGTGAAAATGACTTTCATAATAAAATATAAATTCAAAATTATTCTATGCAATCTGAATGCTAGTGATGGGGATGTTGTGTTTCTGGGCTCTACTTCACATTTTATCTTTGCCAATACAGTATCCATAACAGAAATGATGGTGCTGGACTCTGATGTGGCTGCTGCACCAGCTTTCTCTGGCTCTTATGTAGTGAGGACACAGAATATAATTGCTTGGATGACTCAGACATGTGATTCTTGGACTTGGGCTTGTGATAGCTAGAGCTCCTCGTGGTAAGTCCTACTTACCTTCTGTGCTGTGTTCCCCAGTTCTTATTCAGCCTAGGCAGTCCTTTCTAATAAGCTAACAACCTGGAGAGTCACATCTGAAGTCTACAGCACACCTGGGAACATGGTGAAATAGTGGAAAACATTTCAGACTTTGGATTTGAATATGAGACATTATGCTTTTTGTATCTGGATTGGGTCAAATGATCTTTAATTTTATTCAGATAAACACTGTTAGCTTTGAATGTTACTTTTACATGAGATGATACTGAGCTCATTCATTACTTCTAATATTTTTATGTAAATTACTTGAGGATTTTAGGTACATAACTAACCAAGCATGTGGATCATGCTGACTTGTTGTCTTCAAAGATTTTTTCTATTTATTTTCCAATTTATATTTTATGTTTCTCAATTGCCCAAGTTACAGCAAAATTCTGATGCAAATGCTTTGAAGACTAGGTTTGAAGAAAGTGAATTTTAAAAATGAGGTACTTACAAACTCAGTACACCCAAGCCTCTGAAGAATATAGTCAAGTCTCATAGGACATTATGTGTCTACTTACTCAAAGTCTGTAAAAAAATAATTGATTACTATACTGAGTTCATCTGTGGCACTTTAGAGAATTAAAAAGGAAATACAATTTTAAAAACAGGAACAAGTTATGCATTTACAGTACAAATGTAATGTTTCTTCAACCTAAAGATCAATAGTAGAAATAGGAAAATATTGGTTTGCTTTTGGGCATTAAGTTGATTACTTAATAGTTTCACGACCACTAGAGAATAAAGAACTCTTAGTTATTTCAATTTTACTGATTTAAAACAAGACAGATAAAAAACTTAAAAAAAAGGACAGATAAGAGTGATGCTCTTTGATAAAATCCTCACTAGTGTCTAGCACATTGAGAATGTCAAGTTACTTCTAAATACAAGACAAATGCATCCATTGTGTCTCCTAGTATCATGTGTTTCAATTCAAAACAGTAACATCTGTGATTACTCTGGAGGATGAGGCAGGGGAATCACTTGAGTTTGGCACTCAGGTTATCCTGGACAACTAGTGAGGCACCATCTATAAATGCACTTAAAATACTGGTTTTACTCTTCTTCATAGCCCACATTTAAAAATTTTTAAACACCACATGTTAAAAATAGCAACTTAATAAGTTTAAACATAACATCAGAATCTAGAATTTTACTTATGGTATTAATCATATTCATTCATGAAGAGATGGTGTGTATTTTAGAAGACTATAATTTAAACTCATGAAACCAATGTTATTTCACAGTAAATTCTTACCACAAAGTTATTTGTTGCCACTGATGTTTTAAGTGGTAAGTTCAACACAGATAATATGGATTCTTTGGCAGAAATACTTCTTTCCACTTATTTTTTCTGGTGTTCATTTAATATGCACAGTAAAAGAAATAAATTAGGTCAATATATATTCTCAGCTTCTCTAAGCACACTGGAGAGCAATAAAATTAGCAGAACAGCATTTCTGTTTACTTTGTCCAGAAGACATTTTTACCAAGGGGAAGGACATTTTAAATGTACTCAGAAAGAAGAGCTAGACTTTAATAGAGCCATTTTGGGGGAATTAAATTCTTTTGAGCTCAGATAATGCCACTCTTACTTTGTAACTGAGGGTCATTATGACTCAGGAGAGATTTAGACAGTTGGCTGTTTCTGACTTAGTCACATGATGCCTTGAGATGAAGTGCAAAGGCCAACACACCAGATGTTTTCTAATTCTTTTTCTTGGAACTTCCCTTTAGGCTATGTCAAAAGGCATTAATGAAATGGGTGTGCTCACCCTGAACTTGACCAGTAACTGTACTTGCATAGTAGGTAGGAGTTTAGCAAGACATTAAAGAATTCTGGGAGAGGCAGACTCAGGGACAGGCAGAATGTTTCTGTAGGAGCCAGAGTTGAGAGGCTGAGCTGGTGACTGTCCTTCATCACTTTGCCTTTGGTTGGCATGTTCTGTGTTTCAGCGGTGGATTTTGATCAGATGGTGATATTTTCCAGTTCTTCTGGGACCTACCAGTATACAGCTGCATTAACTCAAACAGGAATCACAGCCAGGAGAGTACAGACAGAAGGTAGAAAGATTCCAGAGTTGAGCAATGGGTTTTAGAGCCTGAAATGTTTACAAGAGTTTAAATTGGGATGTTAGTTTATGAGGAAGTAAATGACTGTAAGTTAATATATTAAATGTTGGCAGGCAGCACAAACTTCCCAAAACAAGATAAACAGCATGCATATTTCATCAACTGACTGATGTGTCACAAAACACTTTCTTTCCCCATGAATTACATGCTCTATAATCACATATTAATAGGACAATAACTTTATTTTATAACATTTTATCTAAAATAGCACAAGAATGTTCAGCCTTCCACAGTGATTTGTCAAAGCTAGTTTTCCTATCGTTTGTGGTTCTGATGTATAAAACATGGTCTATATACAGATGCCTCAGCTGTCACACGGCTGTGGATTTCTCTGTGAAAACAGAGTAATTCTCATTCCCTTTTGAAAGATTTCTCTGACAATTATATTGCATCTGACAATTTGTACATGTTATAGAATGTAGAATATCCCTGAAACAAAAAAAAGAGTTCTGTTTTTAATTTTATTCTGTTTTATTTTCTGTGTGGGTGTTTTGTCTGTGAGGCTAGCACCGCTTGGTGTCTGGTGCCTGCAGAGCCCAGAAGAGGGCATCAGATGTTCTGGAACCAGAAGAACAGATGGTTGCAAGTTGTCATGCGGGTGCTAACACTCAAATCCAGGTCTTCTAGAAGAGCAGCCGGTGCTCTTAATTGTTGAGTCATCTCTCCAATCAGCAAACTTTTATTTTGACAGTAACAGTCTAACTTGAATGATAATATTTTTATGTGATTATTCCACAGCCTTACCATATGTTCATGGCACAGTAGGTCTAGTTCCCATCAAGATACCAGGTGTTTTAGCTATTTGTATCATTGCTGCAACAACAACAAAGATGACAAAACCAACTTATGAAAGAAAGGATATATTTTGGCTTTCATATTTTAAGGGACAGATATCATGGTGGCAGGAGCATGGAACAGCTGATCACATTACACTCTTGGTTGTGAAGCAGCTGTGCACATTTTACTCACACTTGTAAAGCAGAGAGGGTTAAACTTATATTCATATTCAGCTAGAATTTCCTTTAACACTGTGCAGGACCAGTGCAAGAAATGGATACAACCACATCCAGGCTCATGGTTTCCATCTCAGTTAGCTTAAACTAGAAAATCTGTGAGGACAGGCTTGTCTCCTAGGTGATTATAGACTCTGCCAAGTTGACAATCATTGTTAACCATCACACCAGATAAATCAGCATAGTGAGCAATGGAATGTTTGTGGAGGCCATTTACACACTAGGATAGACAGTAGACAAGGATGGATACTTGTAGAAAGGACTATATTACACCCCAAAGCCCCACTTGTATTTTTCCTTAGATGTATATAAATTTTGTCAGCCACTGCTATGCCAGCTGGCATGAAGAAAATGTGGTATCAGGAAACTTGAAGTGGAAACATATCATAGTCTTATCCAACTTTAGCTAATATATCCTACTCAAGTTATTTATTTTTCTTAAGAATTTTAAAAATTTGTACTGGGGCTAGAGAGAACAGGTGAAGGCACTGATCACTAAAACCCTGGCAACCTGAATTTCATCTCCAGAACCCATGTAAGGTGGCAGGAGAGAACCAACTTCACAACATTTCCCTTTGATTTCTGTATGTATGACATGGCTACACAACTTCCACCTCTCTCTCTCTCTCTCTCTCTGTCTCTCTCTCTCTCTCTCTCTCTCTCTCTCTCTCTCTCTCTCTCTCTCTCTCTCTCTCAGGACACTGTAATAATCTAATTGGGTCAATTCTGGTCCAGGAGTCCTGGAGATTTTCAGTTGCTTCCCCAGTAGACTGTTTTGCTTGTTTTGGCATCTGTGATGGTGTTCCATTTCTGGCAGGTTCTGATTCCTCAAAGGAACAATAGCTATTGTTCTCCTATGGTTTTTCCACATATTCTCTGTGTAGTTCCAACCCTGGATTCATTCACCAACTGTAGATGGGACCCAAGAGGCTCCAGGTATTTGAACTCAGTATTTGTACTGGTTTTCCATTTTGAGCTAGAGGTTGGGGCTTTTGCTTTCCCAACACAGCAAATAATAAGGGCTTCTCTAAGCCTTTGATTCAGGGAAGGAAGAAATAAGCAGAAGTTGACAGGCATAGTGGGTTCTACTAATCCAAGTGAAGGGTTGCTACTGCTGTTGAGAACTAAAGAGGAGGAGAGCAGAGCTTATGAAATAAACTTTGAGATTTGCAGGCTGGCATCTACTGAGCTTCACCCTTCTCTGTCCCCAGCAGGTCAACACACTGTGAAGAGGCCCACATACCCACTCCTTTAGTGCAAGAAGAAAGGCAGACCCTGAGTTAGAGAAAGTTCTTTCAGAGAAAAGATAACAAAATTCTTCATGTTTATACTAGTGTTGTCTCTATTTAAATCATGGCTTTTCATGTACATTGCCAAAGATGAATTCACTAAAATCTGTTACTGTGAGCACATTCATCATTGAACTTATCTACAGAAAGTTCTCTGGGGAACTTCTTTTGAGCTGACAGACTGAGACAGTTCTGGCATTCAGATACAAAAGTATTTTCTCTGGATTTTAAGGCTACTGTGAAGCCAAATCTCATTGTTATCACAGTCAGAAAAGCTCTATATAAAGCCCAAGGATACCATTGATGAACCTGGATAGACAGGAGAGTTGATAGGCTTATGACTTACATTAATGGAGTATTTTTTTTTTGGAAATTTCAAGTGTCATTGAGAGATACTTGCCTCTTTCTTCCTTCTAGTTGCATCAGAAGATAATATTCTCATTTTCCAAAAGGTGATGCGTCATTGGCATGGATATATGTATCTTGGAAAACAGATCACCTAAACATTAGAAAATATTTCAGGGTGAATTTATCTGAGAAACAGGATATGAGGCTTCTGCTCAGCTAATAATAAATAATTCACTGTTGATTGACATGGGGGTTTTCTTTTATGGGGAATGTTTTCATAAGAGTGAAATGATTTCTTGGCACACGTTCCCTGTCTTGCTGCCATCGAATGCCATCTGACACCAAATTTATTTTTCTGACTACCTAGTAAAATATATCCAACAATTTTCTTTTCTTCTTCAAAATTATAGTTATTAGCTATAGCTTTTCCTTATCCTAATACACTTTTCCAATTAGGAATCTGAATAGTTTTTCTTTGTTTGTTTGTTTTGAATCAAAAATCTACGAAAATAGTGTTACGATTTGAAAGGCAATGGCAAACATATAAAGTAACATTTTATATTTGCTGGTGTCATAGTTCATTCCAATGACTAAAGTAATCATCAACTCATCAAACACATGATAGTGTTAAAGGTTGTTGGTCCTGTGTAGAAAAATATTGCATTGTGGTAGAGGAGAGGTCAAATCACAAATGGTAAAATATGTTTCAGTATGTAAATCGCATGTAGTTACTGATAATTAACAACATGTGTGTTAATAAAGAAAGCTGGATGTTTCTAATTAACTATGAAGTATGCTTCCTCATTTGAAGTAATTTTTGTATACATTTGTATGTGGTCTTAAAAAGTATTTATAGTACTGTATTTCCTGAAGGAATGCTCAGTCTTGCTTTCTTGAGTATTTTCAGCATCTGGTATTCTTTCTAAAAGTTGAAATGCTGTCATTTTCCTTTTTATTGTTTTTTTCTTTTTATTATTTACTTGGATAAGTTTTTGTGCAATTCAGTTGTAGAAGACTTCACAGTGAGGTTCATGCAGATAGTGGCTTTTGGAATTATGCACAGGACTGTTTGCATTGATCTGGTGTATAACCCTGTCAAGTAGCAAACCTTGTTTTCTAGCTTCATGCCATTTTTTTAATACACCATAGTTAATTTAATGTGCTATACAGCTTATTGCTGGCATTTTCTTAAGCATCAGAGAGGCATAAAAATAAAGCCTTTAAACAATAACCAGAAAGTCATTGTAAATGGCAATTGAAGTCACTACATAAAAGTAAATTGAAATAATAAAATTATGAACAAGTATGCTTATAAAAGATATCCACATCACCACCCTTCTGTAACAATTCTGAGAGGCCGTCAAAAGACAAGATGATGTCAGACTCATAAATATGTCCAAAAGCATGCAGCAGCTCAACATTGCAGAATTTGGTCAGCTCTTACCCTTGGGTGTCACCTGCTTCTCAGAAAGGCATCTGAATCTTCCCTTCAAGGTAGGAAAGTAGATTACTTATACTGCTGTAGAACACCAGACTTCCTAGGCCAAAGATAACCTTTATTTTGCTCTTGGTCAAGACCTTCCTATGATAACATGCAAGATGGTTTTCCAAAATAGATACAAACATTTCCTCCCTTTTCCCTCATGGGAATCATATGATGTTGTAAGGATCCAAGGAAATGCTAAAGCAAGACTCCAGACTCAAATGGTTTGTAAGAGCAAAGAACATTTATTTACCAGCATATTCGGGTCACTCACCTGTACAAAATGGTAATGACCCCAAGAGGAGCTCACAGGCTCCTTTTAAGAATATCTGGGGGAATTTTAAGAACCGTTAGATCATTTCAAGCATAATTGGTTAAGCAAGCAGCAGCTACATTAGTATACTTTTAATTGGCTGAGGTTCTATCTTTGGACATACATGGGTAAGTTTCAAGGGGTTGTGGGAACTGTCCTTGAGACACTGTGGGGTGACTCAGGCATTGTTCTTGCTCTTGTCTTCTCCTTGAATATAATTTGTTAATAAATGGCTTTTTGTTGGGAGAGACACCTATTTGTCCTTCTCAGAGAACTAAAACCTAAATTCAGTTGTGAGAGTCAGGGAGTTTAACCCCTTCAATGTGTTCGGTCAGCCTCCATGGGTAATCTTTTAGATCTGTACTGTTGATAACTGTGCAAAGTCCCATCTTATTATTATAGGGGCATGATGCTCCCATCAAGTACAGCCTTGGCATTTTGCCTTTTTTTTGGGGGGGGTGGTTAGAGACAGGATTTCTCTGTATTGCTTTGGAGCCTGTCCTGGAACTAGCTCTGTAGACAGGCTGTCCTTGAACTCATAGAGATCCACCTGCCTCTGCCCCCCCCCAGTACTGGGATTAAAGGCGTGCACCAGCAATGCCCAGCCTTTTTTTTAAGTGCAGAGAATTGAGCCCAATGGCTTTGTATGTGTTAAGGAAACATTCTCTACTGAATTAAATTTTTTGTCACCCTTCCTTAAAAAAAAAAAAACCTACAAAACAAAACTTTTGAGACAGCAATTTACTAATGTGGATCTTCCTGTCTCTTCTGCTAAGTAGCTTGGATTATAGGCTTCTCTGACCAAATCTGGGTAGACTTGGTAATTTCATCTTTCCTGAACAAGTATCCATTACTCCACTTCACTCTTCATTTCTCTTATTATGGAAAGGAAAAGGAGTAAAAATATGTTTTCCTTTTATTCACTTGTTTGTTTTTTAGCAATTCAAATGCAGTTTTTATTTATTTATTTATTTTTCGTATTTTACATATCGATCCCAGTTCCATCTTCGTCCCTCCCTCTCTTCCACCCTTCCATGCTCCCCCTCCTCCCATCCGATACCCCCCCATACACTCCACATGTAGGGTGAGGCCTTACAGGAGGGGCCATCTAAATCTGTCCAGACATTTGGAGTAGGAACTAGGCCCTCCATCCTGCCTCTGGGTTTAGGGAGTATCCCTCCCTGGAAAACCTGCTCCCAAAGTCCTTTTGAACACCAGGTTCTACCCACTGTCAGAGGTCCCTTAGACTGCTCAGGTGCTCTAACAGAGACCCGTGTTCAGGGGGGGCTGAGCTGGTCCAATGGTGGATACGCAGCTATCAGTCTTGGGGCCCATTAGTTCCTCCTTGTTCAGGTCAGCTGTTTCCATAGGTTTCTGTAACTCTCTGAACATTTCTCTAAAGTCAATTTTCTCTTGAAATCTATAACGGTTCCCTCTTTTATGTTCTCTCTCTCTCTCTCTCTCTTTCTCTCTCTCTCTCTCTCTCTCTCTCTCTCTCTCTCTCTCTCTGCTTGCTGATTCCTCCCCTAGTCCCATGTGCTTTCCTCTCCTCCCCTTCTCTTTCTCCTAGCCCCTTCTCCACTCACTGCCCACCCCACTCCCACTATGCTCAGGAGATCTTGTTCCTTTCTCCTTCTGTGAGGGACATTATATGAATCTCTTAGGTTCCTCCTTGTATCCTATTTCTCTGGTGGTATGACTTATAGCCTTGTGATCCTTTGCTCTATATCTAAAATTCATATATGACTAAGTAGATACCATATTCCTCTTTGTGTGACTGGGTTACCTCATTCAGGATGGTTTCTTCAAGTTCCATCCATTTCAAGATTCCATTTTTTTTCTGCTTAATAGTATTCTATTGTATAAATGTGCCACATCTTCTTTATCTATTCTTCACTTGAGGGGCATCTATGTTGCTTTCAGGTTCTTGCTATTACAAATAGTGCTGCTATGAACATAGTTGAACAGATGTCTTTGTGGCATGGATTTGGATCATTTGGGTATATGCTTAAGAGTGGAATTTCTGGGTCCTGTGATAGACTGATTTCCATCTTCCTGAGGTATCACCATACTGATCTCCATAATAGCTATACAAGTTTGTACTCCCACCAGCAGTGGAGGAGTGTTCCCCCTTTTTCCACATCTCTCCAGCATAAGTTGTCATTGGTGTTTCTAATTTTAGACATTCTGGCAGGATTAAGATGGTATCTCAAGTTGTTTTGATTTGCATTTCCCTGATAGCTAAGGATGCTGAGCACTTTCTTAAGTGTCTTTCAGCCAGTTTGATTTCCTCTATTGAAAATTCTCTCTTCAATGCTGTACCCCATTTTTAAATAGGGTTATATGGTGATTTTTGTGACTAGTTTCTTGAGTTCTTTGTATATTTGGAACATCAGCCCTCTGTCAGATGTAGGATTGGTGAAGATCTTTACACAGTCTGTAGGCTGCTGCCGTTTGGTCTTGTCAACTGTGCCCTTTGCCTTACAGAAGCTTTTCAGTTAGAGGAAGTCCCATTTATTAATTGTTTATCTCAGTGGCTGTGTTACTGGAGTTATGTTCAAGAAGTGGTCTTCTGTACCAATTCGTTCAAGGGTATCTTCCACTTTCTCTTGTAAGAGACTCAGTATGGCTGGATTTATGTTGAGGTCTTTGATCCATTTGGACTTGGGTTTTGTGCATGGAGATAGACATGGGTTTATCTGCAGTCTTCTACACACCATCATCCAGTTGTGCCAGCACCATTTGTTGAAGATGCCTTCCTCCTCCCATTGTATACTTTTAGTTGTTTTGTCAAAAATCAGTTATTCATATGTGTGTGGGTTAATATCAGGATTTTTGATTCAATTCCTTTGGTCTACCTGTCTATTTTTGTGCCAATACCAAGCTGTTTTCAGGACTACAGCTCTATAGTAGAGCTTGAAGTCAGGGATGGTGATGCCTCCTGATGTTCCTTTATTGTACAGGGTTGTTTTGGCTATCCTAGGTCTTTTATTTTTCCATATAAAGTTGAATATTCTCTTTTCAAGATTAGTGAAGAATTGTGATGGGCTTTTGATGGGGATTGCATTGAATCTGTAGATAGCTTTTGGTAAGATTGCCATTTTTACTATGTTTACCCTAACTATCGGAGAACATGGGAAATCTTTCCATTTCTGGTATCTTCTTCTTTAATTTCTTTCTTTAAAGACACAAGGTTCTTGCTAAATAGATCTTTCACTTGTTTGTTAAGTTTATGTTGCTTGTGGCTATTGTAAAGGGTAATGTTTCTCTGATTTTTTTTTTCTCAGCCCCTTTGTCGTTTGTATATAGTAGGGCTCCTGAGGATTTTAGTTCATCTTATGTCCTGCTAGTTTGCTGAAAGTGTTTATCAGCTGTAGGAGTTCCTTGGTAGAGTTTTTTAGATTTCTTATGTAAACTGTCATATCATCTGCAAATAGTGACAGTTTGACTTTTTTCTTTTCAATTTGTATTTCCTTGATCTCCTTTTGTTGTCTTGCTGCTTTAGTTAGAACTTCAAGTACAATATTGATGATATATTGAGAGAGAGGGCAGTCTTGTCTTGCTCCTGATTTTAGAGTAATCGCCTTAAGCTTCTCTCTATTAAGTTTGATGTTGGCTGTTGGTTTACTATATATTGCTTTTATTATGTTTATGTATGTTCCTGTTATCCCTGATCTCTCCAAGACCTTTATCATGACAGGATGTTGAATTTTGTCAAAGACTTTTCCAGCTTCTAGTGAGATGATCATGTGGTTTTTCTTTTTCAGTTTGCTGGATAGATATGCATATGTTGAACCATCCCTGCAACCCAGGGATGAAGCCTATTTGGTCATGGTGGATGATTTCTCTTATGTGTTCTTGGATTCGATTTGCCAGTATTTTATTGAATATTTTTTGCATCAATATTCATGAGGGATATTGTTTTGTAATTCCTTTTCTTAGTTGTATCTTATTGTGGCTTTGGGACCAAGGTGATTGTGGCCCTGTAAAAAGAGTTTGGTAAGAACCTTCTGCTTCTATTGTGTGGATAATTTGAGGAGTATTGGTATTAGCTCTTTGAATTTCTGGTAGAATTCTACACTGAAGCCATCTGGCCCTGGGATTTTTTTTTGGTTGGGAGGCATTTGATGACTGCCTCTATTTCATTAGTGATTATAGGTCTATTTAAGGTGCTTATCTGTTCTTGATTTAATGTTGGTAAGTGATAGTTATCCAGAAATTTGTCCATTTCCTTTGAATTTTCAAATTTTGTGGAGTACAGGTTTTCAAAGTATGACCTGCAAATTATCTGGATTATATCAGTGTCCGTTGTTATGTTCCCCTTTTCATTTCTGATTTTGTTAATTTGCATGTTCTCTCTCTGTTTTGTTTGTTTGTTTGTATAAAGTTTTGTCTTCTTGATTTTCTCAAAAATCTTTTATTCACTTCTTCAAGCAAAAAAAAAAAAAAAAAAAAAAAAAAAAAAAAAAGAAAAGAAAAAAAGAAAAGAAAAAGAAAAAATGTATTTGAAAACAATCATGTCCATGTCTAGTTACTGGAAATGATAAATCCAGAGCAAAGATAGAAAATTTCTGTTTTCATGTAAATATTTCATTAAAATATATACATACATATGTATTCGTAGATGAAAACCAATGAGTATTTCATGACAGGTGAAACTCTAACCAGATTTTCATTTAATAAATAATATTGTGTGTAAAAGATAATGAGTCTTGTCATACATAGGTTGATGTAGAGGGGCCTTCATTAGCTCAGTATTCATCACAGTATTTGTAATATTTTAAAATGTGAAAAGTTAATAAAAATGTATTTAATGTCTTTGAACTAATCATTTTCCAAATGTTTAAAACATCAACAGATCTGTTTGTGTAGATTCAGAGTAAAATTTAAATTTTAAAAGTTGTAGGATAATCAACTTATCAAAAGTATAAAAGTCTAATTATTAATTTCTATACTTTTTTTTCCTGTTGCTGTGAACAAGTACATGGCAAAAACAACTTAATGAAGGAAGGCTGGCTCATTTGAGCTCACAATTTGAGAGTTTGTTGCATTAGGGCAAAGAAGGTGTTGTAGTAAGATGTATTCTAGCAGGGACTGGTCATCTTACATCCATCATCAGGACCCACAAAGAGAATATTGATGTTCAGTACACTTTTTCCTTTTCTCCGTGGAGATGCCCTCCCAAATGCTCCCAGAGCATTGTTTCCCAGATTCTAAATCTTGTTCATCTGATAACCAATATAACTATCAAAAGTCTACCCTCTTCAACCTAGTCCCAAACAAGTCAAGTTTACATCATAACATTCCTCCTCTGGCTTCTATAGGCTTATTTTTCTTTCATAGTACAAAATTCATTCCTTACAACTTCAAAAGTCCCCATGGTCTTAGACAACACCAAAACTGTTCAAAATTCCAAAGTCTCTTCTGAGATTCAAAGTACTCTATTTATGGTGAGCCCTCATATAATAAAAAAAAGTTACAGATGTTGAATATTCAATGGCTTAGACTAAGCATTCCCATTCCAAGGTAGGACAGAAACAAAGCAAAGAAAACATCAAATCTTGGGGCACCATGTCTGACAACTGGAGCTCATGATGGAATCACCTGGCTCCTAGGGGATTGAGTAATATAATCTCATCCCTCCAGCTTGATGCCTAAAGTACAAACAGCGTCTTTCTCAGGCTAGCTCCACCCTGACTGCTGCTTTTCTTGGTGGGTATCTGATGGTCTTGGAAACTTCAGTCTTCTTGTGTCTAAAGAAACTTATGCTTCTCTTCACAGCCTCATGTGATAACTTACCAGGATTCCTTGCAATAAATTTGACCAGGGCTCGTATTTCTGACATCAGTGGCTTTCTGAAACCTTGGCATAAATTTTCATGCTCCCCTCACTCATGTTTTTGATGCCTCTAGAATTTGTACCACGTAAATGAGGCTGCCAGGTCCCACACTCCCAGCTGTAATGTAGGTCTCTGTATGCCTTGGTAGATGAATCTAAAAAAAAAAAAAACCACATTTCTAAGTAGTTATTTTTAAGCAGAAAACCTCTTCAGCTTCATTTTCAGTCCAGGTTCCTTTCATTTTAATAATGGAACCTTTTAGGGGTGGGATCTTGTGATAAGAGGTATCCTTCTGTATATTGGCTTGGCCAACGAGGCAGGATGATAGGCAGGACTTGGAGACAAGGAGAATTCTGGGAAAGGTAGGCAGAGGGAGCCTGCCACAGAATTGCCATGCTGCTGAAGGAGTAATAACATACTGGGGCATTTCCAGGTGAGCCACAGCCCCATGGCAATATATTTGTTGATAGAAATGGGTTAATAAGACAGAGCTACCCAATAAGAAGCCCTTGTCATTGACCAAAATTTAATAATTAATATAGTATCTGTGTGTTTATTTGGGGCAGTATGGTGGTGGGAACAGGCTCGACAGAAACTTTCAGCAACAATCTTGCATTCAGGATACGTTTCTTATTGTCTTAATGTAGAATATGTGGTTTTCTTTAATAGGGTTCATCTCTATAATAATTCCAACTTTTTTTAGCCTCCTTGTCTGGAATGCCATTAAATGGCATTTTTTTCTTCATCTTCTTTTGCTGTCTCTCTTTGTGGAGATAGACAACAGTAGTGAGTAGTAATCATGCCACAGCTTGAATGCTAGCTCATCTTGATATATTCCTAACCAAACAAATTAGTCTGCTACTTTTTTATTTTATTATTTTATTTTATATAACGAAGTCCAATTAAATGAAACATTTATACACAATATTTGGGAATTTGGGCATCGTTCTTTCCAAACTACTTCCTGCTGGTAAGGGGCGCTTTAATGGGGGATTCGAAGAAGATTCAGAAATCCTGGCTGTAGTCTGTAGGGCTGCTTTGTCCAGCTGTTTTGAATGTAGGATCACCTTATACTCTGTTTCAGGCTGTCTGGCGTGATCAAACCACATTAGTCTGGAAGGAATCCACATCTTTTCATTTTCTGTGGAAACAAAAATAGAAATCCTTTTCCCCAGTAATTTGTCCTTGAACTTAAATTTTGGATTCAAAGCATTTTTTTTTAATTTAATTTATTATTTTACATGTCGATCCCAGTTCCCTCTCCTTCCCTCCCTCCCTCCCTCCCTCCCTCCCTCCCTCCGTCCTTGCCTCCCTTTTACCCTCTCTGCCCTCTCACATGCACCCTCAACTAATGCCTGTTGAAAACAGGATCAAACACCCATACATATACACTGAGTCGAACTAGAACCCAGATGCAAATGGAGAGGACAAGACCATCAGGCAGAAACACATACAGACAGCTTACCTGAACAGGCTAACGGCCACTAGACTGATAGCTGGGAAACCAGCATGGGACTGACTCAGGCCCCCCTGAATATGGGTCTCAGCCAAAAGGACTGAGCAGTCTAAGAGACCTCAGACAGTGGAGCCAGGATGTATCCCTGGTGCACAAAAGGACTTTGTGAACATATCCCCCATGGAGGGATAACTGTCTTAATCCCTAGTCCCTACTTCACAGGACCTGACAGATCTTCATGACCCCAACTGGATGGCATTCTCCTACATATGGAATTGGGGTGGGGGGATGGGAGGGGAGGATGGTTAGTCTGCTACTTTTGACAGAAAGTTGTGAGATACTTTCATACTTTCCATAAAATAATAGGGACAGCCATTAGCCTGGTTCTTTTTTGTCCTCTGAGTCAGATGTTCTGGTTTGAGTGAACATGATCCCCATATACTTGGGGGGGGCATTTGGTCACTTGGTCCCCACTTGGTGGAACTATTTGGGAACAATTAGAAGGCATGATCTTCCAATAGAAGCTGTGTCACTGAGGGTGGATTTGTGATTTCAAAAGACTCACCCGATTGATTCCCAGCATGCTTTCTCTGCCATTTTCTTGGAGATCTAGACTTGAACTCTCAGATGCTTCTTCCACTATGACTATTCTCAAGCATCATGGACTCCAAACTTCTGAAACAATAAAACCAATTAAATGATCTTTTTTTTATAAGTTTCTTTGGTGTGGTGTTCTGTCACAGCAAGAAAAAAGTAACATTTTAGTTATGCTATTTTGGGAACACTGATTCAGCACAGATTCAGAGATCATTGAGTGAGGTTTAGCTTAGGGTGCACAGTGAGCAAGTTATTTATGGGCTAATTAATTAGAAGCATGTTTAATAATAGAGCAGACTGAGCATGCTCAAAAGAGGCAAATATACTGATCTCTTTGGAGATCAGTATGGCGGTTCCTCAGGAAAATGGGAATTAGTTTACCACAGGACCCGGCAATCCCCCTCTTAGGCATATACCCTAAGGATTCACATCCATGCAACAAAGACATCTGTTCAACTATGTTCATAGCAGCACTATTTGTAATAGCAAGAACCTGGAAGCAACCTAGATGCCCCTCAATTGAAGAATGGTTAATGAAGATGTGGCACATCTACACAATGGAATACTACTCTGCAGAAAAAAAATAATGGTATCTTGAAATTCGCAGGCAAGTGGATGGCACTTGAAGAAACCATCCTGAATGAGGTAACCCAGTCACAAAAAGAGGAACACAGTATGTACTCACTCATATATGGATTTTAGACCTAGATCAAAGGATCACCGGCCTATAATTCACACCACCAGAGGAACTAGGATACAAGGTGTATTCTAAGAGAGTCATATAAAGTCCCTCACAGAACTGGGCAGGGACAAGTCCCCCAGAGCTCAGGTGAAGTGGGGGGGGGGCAGCGAATGGAGAGAGAAGTAGGAGAAAATGAGGGGGAGGAAAAGAAAACATGTGCGACCAGGAAGATTGAGCCTGGTTAGGGATAGAAGATAGGAAAGAGAGAGAGAGAGAGACAGAGACAGAGAGAGAGAACATAAAAGAGGGAGCCAATATTGGTTTGAAGATAAAATTGAACACAAAGAAAGGTCTAGAGAACTACAAGACTGCTTCCAACTAACAATCTCAGCTTCCGTGGAAAGGCTATCATCAATGCCCTTTCCGGAGAGTGAGATCAACAACTAACTTCTCCATGGAGCCCTCAACTAATGCCTGTTGGAAACAGGATCAAACACCCATACATAAGCACTGAGTCGAACTAGAACCCAGATGCAGATGGAGAGGACAAGACCATGCGGCAGAAACACATACAGACAGCTTACCTGAACAAGGAGGAGCTAACGGGCCCCCAGACTGATAGCTGGGAAGCCAGCATAGGACTGACTCAGGCCCCCCTGAATATGGGTATCAGCCAGAAGGACTGAGCAGTCTAAGGGGTCTCAGACAGTGGAGCCAGGATGTATCCCTGGTGCACAAAAGGACTTAGGAACACATCCCCTATGGAGGGAAAACTGCCTTAATCTAGAGACAGGAGAGAAGCCCTAGTCTCTACTTCACATGACCTGTCAGATCTACATGACCCCAACTGGATGGCATTCCCCTACATATGGAATTGGGATGGGAGGATGGGAGGGGAGGGTGTTTAGAGTGCATGTGAGTGGGCAGAGAGGGTAAAAAGGAGGGAAGGAGGGAGGGAGGGAAGGAGGAAGGAAGGGATGGAGAGGGAACTCGGATCGACATGTAAAATAATAAATTAAATTAAAAAAATGCTTTGAATCCAAAATTTAAGTTCAAGGACAAGTTACTGGGGAAAAGGATTTCTATTTTTGTTTCCACAGAAAATGAAAAGATGTGGATCCCTTCCAGACTAATGCGGTTTGATCATGCCAGACCGCTTGAAACATAGTACAAAATGATCCTACATTCAAAACAGCTAGATAAAACAGCCCTACAGACTACAGCCAGGATATCTGAATCTTCTTCGAATCCCACATGACAGTGCCCCTTACCAGCAGGAAGTAGTTTGGAAAGAACGATGCTCAAATTCCCAAATATTGTGTATGAATGTTTGTTTTCATTTAATTGGACTTTGTTATATAAAATTAAATAAAAAAAAGATAAAAAAATAAAAAAGAGGCAAATATGTAGTTCCTCCTACAATAAATTGTCAATAAACTTGAAAAAGTGTGAACTGCTAAACTTTTAGGAGTCTATTAGTAATTTAATGAAAAGAAGAGGCATAGGAGGAAGTCATAGTTTGATGGTATTCCTGGCAAGCAGCAGAAACCAGGAGGCAGGGCCTATCTGGATGGAAGAACAAATCACTTGGGTTCTTTTAGAACCATGAAGCTTCTGCAGCTAAGAGGTAAATAAAGTTTTCCTCATTTTAAACTGTTTTGGTTCTGAATTTTGGCACAGTGATGAAAGTAACAGATACTATTGTGTTCTCTTTCTCCCTCCCTGCCTTACTAGGCACACACACACACACACACACACACACACACACTTTAATCACTCAGATGAGATTTGAGTACCAGATGAAAGCTATGCTTTCCCTATTGTTCCTTTATAAATGGCGAGTGAAAGCAATTTCTAAAAGAGGCTAAATGCATTTTGTATTATTACATCAGACATTTTTGGCAAGGGATCCAAAGTTACAATTTCAAATATATATCTGAGGTCAGTTTTTCAGTCACAAATCAACTACTGCCCTCACTTTATGGCCTAGTGATTCCAAATCCCATTCCTGTCACTTTGAGAATAAATATCAGAAAAGACTAAGATTTTAAAAGACATATATACCTATCAACTACAAGGAGGTTACCGGGAACATTTTTGATCCTGAAAATATTTCCTATGCTATGAAATTAATGACAAATCATAATAAAATTTTGAGGACAAACAAAAGTAATTTTTTAATTCTCTTGAGTTTTATATAGTTAAAAGATATCTTCAACTTTTGAAAAGCATGGTTTTAGTAAAATAAATCATATTGAAGACAATGTCAATTTTTTTACAACTCTTAAAACTGCCACTTTGAAATCATTAGAAGAAAAACAAGATCATTAAACATCAAGTGACCAATATTTTTATTGCAGCAATAAGTGGATCATTCATGTAAAATTATTTACCTCCTAACAGACTATTTCAAGGAAAACTCAATGTATATCCCATTGCTAACTTTATTAAAAATCTTCATAAAATTGTGGTCAACTACATAGTCATATCTTTATATAAAACCATCAATGTGTTTGTCTTTAGATTGTCTTAGGATGGTAAACAAGAAAGAGAATTGGAAGGAAGGAGACTCAGGTCAGACTCTGCACATTGGGAGCTGGAGAAAATTGGAAGGGGCTGAGGCAAGCAACTCATTTGGTCATATTTCTACAATTCCAACATAGAGAAAAGCTATTTTCATGAGGTCAAGGACTGAATTCATTAACTATTTATCAGATGCTTTGTGCCGAACAACATTAAGTTCCAACAGATGGCTTGGGACCTGAAATTTCCCACTACAACTATATCCTGCATTTGGACCAGTTTTATGTTCTACAAAAGTACTGACTGCATCTTCTCTTTGGCCTCTAAGTCTGTGCATACCTCTTCTTATATCAACCATTTAGCTTTTCTCTCCTTCTTTTTTCATCCTAATTGCCTACTTTGAGACTTCCAAATCAGGATAACTTCATAATTTTTAATCTCTCTTTCCCAGTGGCTCCACCTATTTCTTTAAAATGAAGGGAAAATAACAAATAAAATATTACCTTATTAAAAAAATTGTGTCCATTTTGTTTGTCTTTAACTATCACAAAAATCTTTATTTTCACAACTGTTTGAGTATTAAAGAGGTGAACTGACAATTTCAGAACACACATTGCTGATACCAGTGGCAAATTTCATTTTCAGACTAATTTTAACATAACAGTCATTAAAAAAATTTCCTAATAAATTCATTGGGAAATACAAATCATGTACCCCAATTCTGCTCATCTCACAGTCCCCTCATATTGACCCCTCATTCTTGCAGTGTTCTCTCAATGGGAATTTTTAAACAAAAACAAAAAGAAAATTAAAACCAAATCAAACCAACTAACCAAACAAACAAGCAAAGCCTCTTTGATCCTCCATCTCCCCCTGTCCCCAATACCTGTTCATTCCTCTTAGTGGCATTTTGAAAGTGGCATACTCTTTTGTCCAATCAGCCTTACTTGCAAATATCATTTCAATGATTCATTGGTCTGGTTCAAGACCTCTGACTTTTGGCACATCATCATCACTAGGCCTTGACTCAAATTCCTCTCGGATATCCCATAGCCACCAGGAGTTTTAGAAATCCTGTGAGTTATCTTCCCATTCCACAGGACCAATCCATTCACCTGCTCCAAAAGGTCACAGATAGGTTAGATGTTAGGATGGACCAACCCATGACCCTGAATGTAGGTCTGGGTAGTAGCTGAGCTATATCATGTATATTAGAACTTTGTAGTTCTCAAATCACACCCATAAAGACAGAAACTACCTTGGTTTTTATACTTTCCTTAATATCTAATTAAAAAGGTAATCCTTTTCAGTGGGAATTTATTTTATTATAAGCACTTCATGTAGCATTTCCAGTATCATTTTTTTTTTGTAGAGATTCACTTCAAAAATGTACTTGGATTGTGGTTTTATAACAGAGGAGGAAATAATTAAACTATAAAATGAACACAAATCACAAGGCATATTATGTGAGTACAGCTTTTACATTTCATAGACTGAGCACAGATTGGAGCAATGTGTTCACACTAGTGGTCAGACAGCCACTCTTTTTCTTATAGTCTAGTCACCTCTGCCTGCTATGATTTCGACAACTGCACAGTCATTCTGGAGTTACTTGTACCTCCACTAACTCTAAGTTTTCAACTTTTGACTGAAGTAGCTTGGGGATACTTAAAATTCCCTATGAGATATGCTAAGGATTGATTACTAAGAGGCAGGTATGACCGTGGAATGGGATGGATGCTTTACTATCATCCATCAGTAGAAAACCAAATTGAGTTTCAAGGTTTTTTATGAGTCTGGCCACAAATGATAACCCCTAAAGAGCCCAGAGCTTTGTACCAAGAATTAGGAAGTACCAGAGATAAATAACATTTCTGTTGCCAAATAGCAGCCCATTTGATAACTACATATGTGACTATAATGCTAAGTATAGCTACATAAAAAAGCTGCTGTTCCCAGAGAAAAACTTATTCCACTCTTAGCTCTTGATTGCCTTAGGATTGCCTGATAAATGAGTGGCATTTAAAGGTTATATATTTCAAATGTATCATCCAAAAGTCTGGGAAATTTAAATCTTTGGTCAAACAATATTTTTTGTTTGTTTGTTTGTCTGTTTGTGTTGCACCCGTGCTACAATCTGTTCCACTAATTGGGAGAAGGCCTATATATTTAAATAAAAGACAAGACAGTGGATCATTCATGCAACAGGAATGCTGGAATGCCAAATGTGAATGCTGTTTATCGAGGGGAGGAGCTGCCTTATATACTGACTCACAGCACAGTGGAAAACAATCCAGGGTCCAGAGTGAAAGCTCTCTGGCTTAGTTTTTCCCCAGCAGTTGAGTGTTACCAAATCAAGAAGAGTACCCAGAACTACTTTGGTGCAAGATGTTCCGGCCAACAGCTTCAGGCTTACTCAAGGTGCCTTGGGGTTCATGTTTCTTTGTTTGAGACAGGGATTTTCTGTGTAGCCTGGGCTCTCCTAGAACTAATAGACCAGACTAACCTCAAAATCAGAAATCCGCCTACCTGGGAATCATGCTACAATCCACAGACCAAGAGAGACTTAGTAACAAAGAGGGCTTAAGGGGGGATACATGGACCTTCCTGGGAAGGGTAAGTAGAATACTTTTTTTCAGAAGAACCGGAGGCAGGTGGGGATGAGAACAGGTGATGCAACAATGTTAAATGTGATTAAACTAGGAGAGCTCTGTTGTCTTGAATAGGTCAATCTTATCTGTGTGAGTGGGCTCGCATAAGAACAAGTTTGGCCTCAACTTCCTCCCAATTCTGGAAGTTCCCAGCCATTTTACTGTAGCACTCCTCACACACCCAGAAAACAGGCCATAGTGATTGTAGCCTCAGAGCCCTGAGTGCTATGTCTCAGTAGTGACAGTTGTTGAAATCCCAAGGTACATGATTACAGTGGGAAGCCTTCGGGTCTAGGAACAACAGATGTGGTGTTAAGGGTCATGTGTAATGTCATAGGGCAAATGACTTGTTTCTTTGGGCTTGGGGGCTGGCAACACTGACCTGAACCAACTGTTCACTGTGATCTGAGGTACTGTGTCAGCTTTGGTGTTGGGCTCACAGTCACACAGTTGGATTTAGTTGGTTTTGTGAAGAAGCTTTTTGTGTTTATGTGATGGAATGTTGGCAAGGCACTACAGATGGACAAATATACAGGCCTCTGATTAAAGCTTGAATAGTAGCTTTTCTCGAAAGATGGTTTTTTTGCTTTATCACCAGAAGGCAAGCTAAGCACTTACATATACAAAATAAAAAAGTTAAAAAGAGTACTGATTATTTGCATTGTATAATTAATTCTCAGCAATATGACATCACTGAACATTGTGTTGAAAATAAATGTTTGATCACGTAGTGCTACATGCTACACCTCCCCTGCAGCTTCACATGTGTAAAGGATGTGCTGTGAAGGAAGCAATGGTCAAAACATGGAAACTTCAAATAGAGTGGAATAGTGGGGAAGGGAGGAGGGATAAATGCCATAAGGATGGTTGAAAAGGACAAAGGAAAACATAATGTTCACTTAAAAGCATATATAACAAGCCAGGTGGTGGTGGCACATGCTTTTAATCTCAGCACTGCGAAGGCAGAGGCAGGCATATCTCTGTGAGTTTGAGGCTAGCCTGGTCTACAGAGTGAGTTCCAGGACAGCCAAGGCTACCCAGAGAAACCCTTCATTGAAAAATTGAAACAAACAAACAACAACAACAAAAAATCCACACATATTATATACAAGTTCACAAACATACTTAAGTAGTTAAGTTGTGCCACTTGGGGGTAATAATACTCCTTCACAAGCCATAGACTATTTAACAAGAACCCCGGCACCAAGTATGGGAACCTCTCTTTAAATTATTGGTTAGGGGTGTCCAAAAGACTCCCAAAACAGCTTTGGTTTTCTTCCATAAGAGACTGCTGAAGACACTATATACTCCAAACATAGTGCTTGAATGAATCTCACTAGAACTGACCCAGAAGTTTTTTCCTGTGGACTAACTCTTGCAGTATCTTCAGGTACTTGTTTTCAGTCTGCCAAGGGAAGAAGCAATTGGTAATCCTATCCAGCTGTAAAGTTTGTGCACCAAGCAATGACCAGCCCAGCCAGATATCTTCAATGATGTCAGTTGATATACCAACATGGATGGGGGAAATAACACAAGGGCCCATTCCTGGATGAAAAGATATAAGTAATGATTGGTTTTGAAGGAAGGAAGAATATCTTTCAGAGATGAGCCTCTGATAAGTTATCCAATCTGAAGTGGTCAATCCTAAATACATGCCCATAGGAGCAACACTAAATGGGTTGAGTAAGTCATATATATGCACATGAGTGTGTCTGTGTGTATAACAATAGTAATTAAAGAAGATAGAGTTTTTGATCAGAGGAGTGAGGAGTTGGAGGTTGGAGAGAGAAGGGTAGAAATGATGTAAATACAGTGTTCTTGTATAAGATTCTCAAAACATTAAATTTTTAAAACGCATGAGTAAAACGTGAGATAGTGTATGGTAACTTTGAAATGGTTTTTGAATGTTGACTGCATTTTTATCAGATTACTTTTATTATAAGTTTAGAAAACTTTTAAGTTTTTAATTTTATTATATATGTGTGGGCATCTGTTGGAATTCACTGCTGACTTGTTAGAGGTCAAAGTCACCATTGCCAAAATTACCAACAATCCTGTCATGATTCATTACCATTCTCTGGACCCTTTTAACACAGGCAACAGGTTCCTCAGGACTTATAATAATAACACCTCTCCATTTTAAAATAAAACAGGGGAGATGTTGGAATACATTGCTGGCTGGTTAGAGGCCTCAGTCTGCTATATATAGCCTAGGATCTTTTCCTCTAAGCTCAGCAATATGGAACTCCCTCCCTTCCCAGCAAAGTTTCCTGCTCTCTACCTGCCTTTATCTGGAGAATGTCCCTGGGCCTGGAGGATTGATCTTATCTAAAAGCTGACTCTAAAACCAGATGCCTGATTCATCTTTAGCTTGACCCTTGACACATATCGCTGCTAAGAAGACTTGTGCTAGGAGCTCTGCTATAGGACCCTACTGACACACACTAAGCCTTGTGATAGGAGCATTTCACTTAATGCAAATTAGAATTTGTCCCCAGGCTCCCCAGTCCTATTTGTTTCTTATATTCTAGAATAAAGTTGAGCTGATTCACCAGTCTGTCTCCCAGAGGACTGTCTGTTCGTGCTCATGGGCTGGGTACAAAGTTTTCTGTCTCCTCTCCTGTCTCTTTCCCCTCTCCAACTGATGGCTGACAAATATCTTCCCTGTATGTAGGTCTGTGTGCCACTAGTATGCCTGGTGTCTACAGAGACAAGAAAAAGGTGTGTGTCAGATCCCCTGAACTAGAATTATAGAGTTGTGAACCATGGTGTAGGTGTTTGGAATTAAACCCATGTCCTAGAAAGCTGCCTCCAGTGATCCTAACTGCTGAGTCACTTCTCCAGCTTTGGCAATTTCATTTTAATTATTAAAATATTCAATAACTGGCTCACAAATTCCTATAAATTTAGTGCTTTTGATGAATCGTTACCTACATACCTGACACTGGAAGATAGCTGCTTTTAAACTTCTCTCTTCAAGCTGTTTCCTTTAACTATGTCAGCAACATTCCTGAGAACTGCTACAATTGCCACTGCTTAACCATCTAGCTCAGAGAAGATTTATATATTTAATAGTCAGTGTTTGTGTGATTCTGTTTGCCCATTACTGTGTTCATTCTTGGATCACTTCTGTTATTTTTCCTCTTTGAACATCTAGTGTGGAGATAAACACATAACTTAATCTAATAGCTTTACTTACTTTTACAAAACAGTCTCTTGCATACATTATTATTTAAATAAATTATGCCAATTCATTAAAGATTAATGACAAAGAATTTTGTACTTGGAATTGAATGGGTGTGGGTAGGATAATGCTATGAAGTTAGTTCTCATCCATATGCATTGTTGATAAAGTCTATCTGGTTTCTAGTGGTCATCCATGCTATAGTCAGTGGACAATCCTTCCATAGGAACCTCTGAATCCCCTTGGCCACCTGAACAGATTATATAACTGTCAGCCTAAGGAACTCTTGGAAGACATTTTGATAGTCACTTAATTTTATCCTCTACTTTTCTGCTGTTGCAAATGTTAGTGTGTGTGGCTGATACTTTATGCTTTTTGAAATTAGCTCAGGAAAATAACCATCCTTGGTTTATCTATAACTTTACAGATGCTTATTTTACTTTCTATTTACATGTACTAGGGGAAAATGATGGAAGATTGACTGTCTGGTTGTCTCTAATTTTTGTGGCCAACTTTGAGCCACTCATTTTTATTTTTATTTTTGCTTGGGCTGGCTTTCATATCATTTCCAGCTACTTTTGCAACACTGATCTTCTCAAAGATTTAAAACCTGGCTGTAACTGCACAACTTTAGTACCTGTGGAGAGCACCACCAGCAGAATAGCTAGTTGAGCCTGGATCACAGTGGCCTGTGTAGTTAATCACATTTGGCTTCTGGTTTTGCTGATTCTCATCTATTTTTTTCCTTTTATTTTAAAATTAAAATCCATCACATTTGCAAATCTATTCCTATGGAGACCCCAGTAGGAATACTTGATTGCAAATGCATTGGTGTGCTGAGTGGTCTATGACATTAAGCTTTTAAAATTGTAAAAGAACCCAAGTCCTAGAGGCTATTTTACTTTAATACAGTGGTGACAGTTCGCTTGGTGCCTTGCCCTTTCAGTGTCATTTCTCATAGGGTCTTGCTCAGAAGCATGGAAATGAAATGACATTCAGGAGCAAACTCTTGCACAGCTGGGTGGATGAGGTTTGCTGCTGTTCTGAGAATTCACTTTCTTTGCTCTTCAAACCTCCTACTTGCTGTATTTAAATGAACTTAAAAGCTTATTTATTTTGAAACTGAGGTCATTGTAAATGAGAATTTGGTAAAATGTTCTGATAAATATCGTTCAATGTGGTTTATACAGAAGTTTATTTTAGTGTTTAAAATATTTAAGAATCTGAAACAGTATTGCCCCAGTTTATAATGAAGATAATTATAATTGATGTTGATATTTATAGGTAGCACTTACCATGGATAATATAAAAGTATCCTAAAGTAGAAATTCTATAAAACTATAAACCATGTTCAACAACTGTCATTACTGATAACTCCTCTGACTTTATTTCCTCAATAATCTTCATTTATTTTTTTCTAGAAATATTTAAAAACAAAACTCAGTTCTCACATATTTAATCTGCAAACATTGACTCAGGGAGATGCTACAATGATAGCCATCCTCATCAGATGCATTGGTTTGCTCCACACATATCAGTGTCACATCTGTACATCTGTGCATCTGTGTAAGTAAATAAGTAAAGACTTTTATTTTGTGAAAGCTGTTAGTCTTGGATTTCATCAGGTCCCTTTCCCTATAATGGGGATTTACTCCTTTCCTTCTCAGCAAACTTAAGGCAGGAAATAAAAAGTAGTATAAAATCCAAAGTATAATATTATCATTAGTATATAATATAGGCATACTTCTACAAATCAGGGGTAAAAGGCCACTTGAGGATATAAACCAAGCGGAATTATACTTGAGAAGGATGCTAGTCAAGAGTGCTGTGGAATAGTATGAAGAGGTGGGATTGAAGGAGAATTCCATTACTGGGAAAAAGATGTATTTAAAGAGCCCTTGTTTCTGTACTTAATAATGATCTAGACATATTTATAACTTTATAATAAACACAGAACTCTGAAAGTTTCATTTGTATTATTTTTTCCTTTTTTAAAATTTTAAATTATAATCAAGCTTACTTTACATGTCAATCCCAGTTCCCTCTCCCTCCCCTACTCCCCTGCCTCCCACCAACCCCTTATCCCATCCCATTTCTGTTCCACAGAGAGGGTGAGGCCTTCCATGGGGGATCTTCAAAGTCTGTCATATCATTTGGAGCAGGGCCTATGCCCTCTCCCATGTATCTAGGCTGAGAGAGTATTCCCTCTATGTGGGATGGGCTCCCAAAGTCCATATGTATACTAGGAATAAATTTTGATCGACTACCAAAGTCCCCATAGATTGTCCAAGCCCCCTAACTAACACCCATGTTCAGTGGGTCTGGATAGGTCCTATGCTGGTTTCCCAGCTATCAGGGTGGGGTGCATAAGCTCCCCCTTGTTCAGATCAGAAGTTTATATGGGTTTCTCCAGTCTGGTCTTAACCCGTTCACTCATCACTCCTTCCTATCTGCCACTGGATTCCAGAAGTTTAGCTCAGTGTTTAGCTGTGGGTGTCTGCTACTAGATGAGGGCTCAATGATGACAGATAAACTAGCCATCAATCCCATCATCAGGGAAGGGCATTTATGGTAGCCTTTCCACTGTTGCTCAGATTGTTAGTTGGGGTCATCCTTGTAGGTCTCTGGACATTCCTCTAGAGTCAGTTTTCTCTTCAAACCTATAATGGCTCCCTTTTTAAGGCATCTCTCTCTCTCTCTCTCTCTCTCTCTCTCTCTCTCTCTCTCTCTCACATACACACACACACACATCTGTTCCCTCCTGCGACTCAATCTTTCTAGTCCCACATGCTTTCTTCTCCTCCCCTTCTCTTTCTCCTTGCTCCTTCTCCACTCACTGCCCCCCACCACTCCCAATATGCTAAGGAGATCTTGTTCCTTTCTCCTTTTGTGAGTGAATTAGTATGAATCTCTTAGGTTACTCCTTGTATCTTAGTTTCTCTGGCAGTGTGAATTGTAGGCTGGTGATCCTTTGCTCTATGACTAAAATCCATATATGAGTGAGTGCGTACCATGTTAGTCTTTTTATGACTGGGTTACCTCTTCAAGTTCCACCCATTTGCCTGCGAATTTCAAGATTCCATTTTATTTTTTCCTGCTTAATAGTATTCTATGGTGTAAATGTGCCACATCTTCTTTAGCCATTCTTCACTTGAGGGGCATCTAGGTTGCTTTAAGGTTCTTGGTATTACAAATAATGCTGCTATGGACATAGTTGAACAGATGTCCTTGTTGTATGAATGTGCTTTTGGTATATATGCCTAAGAGTAGAATTGCTGAATCTTGTGGTAGACTGATTCCATTTTTCTGAGAAATAACCATACTGATTTCCAAAGTGGCTGCACAAGTTTTCACTCCCACCAGCAGTGGGGAATTGTGTTGTTCCTTTGTTACAGTTTTAGGATAATGCTGGAAGGGGGGCGGTGTCCTGCGTGGGGGACCACATGGGAGACCATAGAGTATTCCATAGCAGGTGAGGGTTACTGAGGAGGAGGGAATAACATGCCAGGCTGATAGAGATTGAGTGAGAAGTTTATTTAGAAAGGGGAGTGAGGGGGAAGCTAAAGAGACATAGAGACATCGGAACAGAAGAGAAAGAGAGAGAGAGAGAGAGAGAGAGAGAGAGAGAGAGAGAGAGAGAGAGAGAGGAGAGGGACAGTGCTGGAGAGAGAAGATAGAGAAGTGCTTGCTTAAAAGAGGCAAGCTTGCACATGTGTACCGAGTCCTTATGCAGCTCCATTATGTGTGACATAGCCAAGATGTGGCCACACCAGGCATACGTTTCCAGTCCATCTTTAGGGGGCAGGGTAAGCAGATTGCCAGTTTCCAACAGAGTGTTCCCCTTTCTCCACGTCCTCTCCAGCATAAAGTGTCTCTGGTGTTTTGTTTGTTGGTTTCTTTGTTTTGTTTGTTTGTTTTCGAGACAGGGTTTCTCTGTATAACTTTGGAGCCTATCCTGGCAGGCTCTATAGCCCAGGCTGTAGCTCCAACTCACACAAAGATCTGCATGCCTCTGCCTAAGGAGTGCTCAGATTAAAGGCATGTGCCACCACTGCCCTGCTGGTGTTTTTGATTTTAGCCACTCTGACAGGAGTAAGATGGTTCCTCAGAGTTGTTTTGATTTGCATTTACCTTATGGATAAGGATGTTGGACACTTTCTACAGTATTTTTCAGCCTTTTTAGATTCCTCTGTCTATTTACTTCTGTATCCCATTTTTTAATTACATTATTTGGTGTTTTGTTGACTAGCTTCTTGAGTTCTTTGTATATTTTGGAGATCAGTCCTCTGTCAGATGTGGGGTTGGTGAAGATCTTTTTCCATTCTGTGGGCTGCCGTTTTGTCTTATTGACTGTGTCCTTTGCATTACAGAGGCTTCTCAGTTTCAGGAGGTCCCATTTATTAATTGTTGATCTCAGTATCTATGCTACTGGTGTTATGCTCAAGAAGGGGTCTCCTGTACCAATTCATTTAAGGGTCTTTGATCCATTTGGACTTAAGTTTTGTGCATTGCAATAGATATGGATCTATCTATCTGTTAATTATTATTATTAATAATTATTATTATTTTCTTATTTTACATATCAATCACAGTTCTGTTTCTCTCCCATTTCCCATGTCCCCCAACTTCTTCTCTGTCCCATATCCATCCACTCCCCAGGGAGTGTGTGGCCTTCCAGGAGAGATCATCAAAATCTGTTAAGTCATTTGGGGTAGGGCCTAGTACCTCCCTCCTGTCTCTAGGCTAAGGAAATGTGCTCCTGAAGTCCTTTTGTGAACCAGGGATATATCCTGGCTCCACTGTCAGAGGTCCCTTAGACTTTCCAGGCCTTTTAATTGAGACCCATGTTCAGTGGGTCTGAGTCGGTCCAATGCTGGATTCCCAGCTATCAGTCTGGGGGTCCATCAGTTCCCCTTTGTTCAGGTCAGCTGTCTCTGTGGGTTTGTTTAGCTTGGTCTTGTCTCCATTTTCTTATCACTCCTCCCTTTCTGCATTTGGATTCCAGTTTGGCTCAGTGTTTAGTTGTGGGTGTCTGGTTCTGTTTCAATCAGCTACTACATGAGGGTTCTAGGATGGCATATATGATAGTTACCAATCTCATTATCAGGGAAGAACATTTAAGGTAGCTTCTCCACTATTGCTCAGATTGTTAGTTGGGGTCATCCTTGTAGGTCTCTGGAAATTTCCCTAGTGCCAGTTTTCTCTTCAAACCTATAAAGGCTCCCTCTATTATGGTGTTTCTTTTCTTGCTCTTATCTATTTGTCCCCAGACTCAATCTTCCTGGTCCCTCATGTTCTCCTCTTCCCTTCTCTTCTCTTCTTCTCTTTCTCTGCACTCACTGCCCCATTCCCAATATGCTCAGGAGATCTTGTCTCTTTCCCCTTCTGTGGTAAACCTTGTATGTCTCTCTTAAGGTCCTCCTTGTATCCTACCTTCTCTGTTGGTGTGTATATAGTATATATAGTAGGGCTACTGATGTTTTTTTTTTTTTTAGTTAATCTTTTATCCTGCCACATTGCTGAAGGTGTTTATCAGCTTATCAGCTGTAGGAGTTCCCTGGTAGAGATTTTCAAGTCACTTATGAAAACTATCATATCAACTATAAATAGTGACAGTTTGACTTCTTCCATTCCAATTTGTATCCTCTTGATCTCCTTTTGTTGTCTTATTGCTTTATCTAGAAGTTCAAGTATAATATTGAAGAGATATGGAGAGAGTGGCCAGCCTTGTCATGTTCCTGATTTTAGAGGAATGGCATTGAAGTTTTTCCATTTACATTGATGTTACTGTTAACTGTTGGATTAATGTATATTGCTTTTATTATGTTTAGATAAGTTCCTGTTATCCCTGATCTCTCAAAAATTTTTGTCATGAAGGGGTATGGGATTTTGTCAAAGGCTTTTTCAGCATCTAGTGAGAGGATCATGTGGGTTTTTTTTTTCAGTTTGTTTATATGGTGGATTACATTGATGGATTTTTATATGTTAAACCATCCCTGTATTTCTGGGATGAAGCCTACTTGATCATGGTGGATGGTTTCTCTGATGTGTTCTTTGATTTGACTTGCCAGTATTTTATTGAGTATTTTTCCATCAATGTTTATGGGGAATATTGGTCTGTAGTTCTCTTTCTTAGTTGTGTCTTTGTGTAGCTTGGGTATCAAGGTAATTGTAGCCTTATAAAAGGAATTTGTCAATTAACCTTCTGCTTCTATTGTGTGGAACACTTTGAGGAGTACTTGTATTAGCTCTTTGAATTTCTGGTAGAATTCTACACTGAAACCATCTGGACCTGGGCTCTTTGTTGGAAGACTTTTGACGACTCCTTCCATTTCATTAGGGGTTATAGGTCTATTTAAATTGCTTATCTGTTCTTGATTTAATTTTGGTAAGTGATACCTATCCAGAAAATTGTCTATTTCCATTAAATTTTTGAGTTTTGTGGAGTACAGGTTTTCAAAGTATGACCTGAAGGGTCTCTGGATTTCCTCAGTGCTTGTTATTATGTCCCCCTTTTCATTTGTGAGTTTTGTTTATTTGCATGTTCTCTCTCTGTCTTTAGGTTAGTTTGGATAAAGGTTTGTCTATCTTGTTGGTATTCTGGGAAAACCAACTCTTTGTTACATTGATTCTTTGTATTGTTTTCTTTGTTTCTACTTTATTGATTTCAGCCCTCAATTTGATTATTTCCTAGTGTCTACTCCTCTGGGGTGATTTTGCTTCTTCTTCTTCTTCTTCTTTTTTTTTTTTTTGCTAGAGCTTTCAGTTGTGCTGTTAATTCTCTAGTGTGTCTATTCTCCAGCTTCTTCATGTGGGCACTTAACTCTTAGTACTGCTTTCAAAGTGTCACATCAGTTTGGGTACATTCATTTTTGCTCTATTTTTCTCTTTTTAATATAGGAATTATATTTCTTTCTATAGTGAACACAAAAAAGAAGAACTAGTTAGAGTCTTAGAAGTGGCCAGTAACTCCCACTTTCCCCCTGCTTAAACTTTGCTTTAAGTAGTTAGATGCTACAGGCTCCCTGAGCCTGGCTTACTGAGTTTGTGTATTAATCAAATAGGCCTAGATTCAAATTAAACCTTAAAACCCAGTGCTTTTATAGGACCATATGTTTACATACACTCTGAATTTAAAGATTAACCTCAACTCATAAAGTAAAGACAATTATTTGGTACCAGAATGTCCTTTCAGGTGATTATATTAACAATTCTTTTTTTATAAGTGTGAGTTTTATTCCATTAAATATTGTTATATCAGCACCTCCTTACTACTTTATTTCATGTTAGTAATTTTTAACTTTTGCTAATCAAGGTATGCTGTTATACAGTACATGTAAAATAATTTTTTTCCCCTGGAAATTCAGACACTAATGGGGGGAATCATAATGTCTGTGAACAACTCAAAACTCCATGCTTTCAAATCCAGGACCTTTATATACACAATAATTGGGGCTATAAAGAGAATGTGTGTCACATAGATATCAGGACATTTTGTGGGTTTGGAGAGGATACCGATAGAAACATAATGGTCTGAAATCTGAATACAGAGCATGCGAGTGAGCAAAGTTAAGAACAGAAAATTCCCACAAGGGTGGGGATAAGACCCTGGGATGAGATGTATTACAGAAAAGATGAGGAATCTCTTTTTCCACACATATGCCTAGGGGCATTTTCTATTCTGATAAAGAGTCCAACTGTATGCCGTCTCTTCTGGCTTTTCTTGCCTAGGAAAAAAGAACTCTGAGGGGCCAACACAGCATCCCTGTACTTGTTCCATATTCGCTCACTTTTTCAGACTGAATTGAAGTAAATTGACTTTTAATTACAGCTTCTCACTGATGGTGTGACATTTATTAAATAGTACATTGTTATTTCTGTAAAAGGTTTTAAATAGATGAAAGCTCATTCTAAACAAAGAAAACAATGATTCACTTTCTTAAAAAATAAAAGACAAAACAAAACAAAAAAAGCCCCTTGTGCCATTCATTGCCCTCAAATACCTTAATTAATCTAATATCAAACTAAATATGATATGCATTTAAATAGATTCCCCAATGCTAAAGCAGGTAACAAAGTTATAGTGCTCAAGATAGAGAAACATCTAGCAAAAATACAATAGGGAATTTCTGCTAACAACTATTAATAAGAGGAATGATTGAAAAGTGGACTGGGAGAACATTTAATGTAAATTTAGCTAATTGGCCCTGAAGATAATACAGAAAACTGTGGGGGGTCTCTTTTGGTGCTTTTGCCTAGATGTATTGTTACTCATGTTCAAGTAACCATTTTTAATAAAGTAAAGCAACCCCTGGCATTAAATAATCAAAGATTTGATACTTCACTGAAATTTCACCTCAAGGGAATGGCAGGATGGATTGGTGGGCAAAGGTATTTGCCACTAAGCCTGACAGTTTGAAGTGCATCCTTGGGAAGGTCATGGTAGAAAGAGAAAACTGACACTTGAAAGTTATGTAATATACACTAGCATGAGTGTGTGAGCTTTCATACTCTTGTGTGGCTGTACACACCACACACAGAAGTAAATTAGCATTTTAAAGTATCTCTTCAACAGCTGACCTGAACAAGGAGGAGCTCATGGACCCCAGACTGATAGCTGGGAAACCAGCATAATACTGACCCAGACCTCCTAAACATGGGTCTCAGTTAGGAGGCCTGGAAAGTTTATGGTACCTCTGACAATGGATCCAGGATGTATCTCTAGTGCAAGAATGTACTTTGGGAGCACATTCCTAGAGACATGGGGGAGCGCCTAGGCACTATCTCAAATGACATCAGAGACATTGATGATTCCTCAAAGAAGGCCTCACCCTCATTGGGGAGTGGATAGGGGATGGGATGGGAGGGTATGTGGGGGTCATGGGACGATGGGAGGGAGAGGGAACTGGGATCAATATGTAAAATAAGAAAAAGTATTAAATAAAAAAGGAAAAAGAAAAATATCTCTTCAAGATAAACTTGTGCATTTATACTCTAGAGAAAATAGCATTTTGTAAGAAGTCAAGCAGTTTTCATGATTTGTTTATTTGTTCACAGTTCACATAATTACACAGGGTTACTTATTCTGTAAAAAGATCATAAGAGTAATACTTACAAGGTATTTTTACTTTAATAATTTCAAAGAGCCTTCCTTTTGTTGTCCTGTTCAGTCTGTGGTTGTGTCTTTAGATTTTCCTGCTTGGTGAGTTGGCAGGGAAACTATTTGTAAGAAATGCATCACACATAAAACCCTGGCTTCTTTGTTTTCAGTATCCAGATAAATTTCCTATGATTTTGGAATCTCTACTGAGAACTATTAAATCTCATTCTTTATCTGTTTGACATGAATGTCATACAACTTGAAGTACTCACAGTTCTTCTCAGGCATCCTCTGGCTTTTCATATTTTCAACACATGTCTTATAAATGTGTCCAATTTCTTCTGTGCATGTTCTGTATCTTCCATGACAATCATGTATATTTACACAGACCACCATTCAAGGCTAGGCTGGAGAAACCCACAGCAACAGCTGACTTGACCAAGTGGGAACACATGAAACCCAGTGGTAAAGCCGGGAACCAGCATTGGACTGAACCAGGCCTTCTGAACATGGCTGTCAGTTAGGAGGCCTGGACAGTCTATGGGACTTCTGGCAGTGGAACCAGTATTTATCCCTCGTGCACAAATAGACTTTGGGAGCTCATTCCCTAGGGAGGGATACTCTCTCATCAAAGATACACAGGGGAGAGGGTCTAGGCCCTCCACCAAATGTTGTGACAGACTTTGATGATCCCCTATGGAAGGCCTCACCATCCTTGGAAAGTGGATGGGGTTTGGGATGTGGGGGTTGGTTAGGGGCACCAGAGGATGGGGAGAAGGAACTGAGATTGATATGTAAAATAATATTGTTTCTAAATTTAAAAAAAAGAAAAGAGACATATCTAATATAGCTCAGGATTCTTAAAGCATTTTTTTTCTCATACTTTTATTTGTAGAACACTAGGCACAATAAGAGCCAGCAAGAGGGGAAGTTTGGAAACGTTCTGCTGGCATGTAAATACTGTCTTCATTATTTTCAAGTTACATGATCTTAGGCAATTAAGCAAGTGGCACTTCAAAATAACATGAATATGTAGAAAAGATATATAAATACACATTGTTTTGGCTAGTATTTATGTCAGCTTGGTACAAACTAGAGTCATATGAAAGGAGGGAACCTCAGTTGAGAAAATGCCTCCATAAGTTGGGGATGTAGGAAAGCATGTAGGGCATTTTCTTAATTGGTGATTAATGGCGGAGGGCTCACCCATTAAAGGTGATTGACCCCCCTGGGATGGTGGGCTTGGGTTGTATAAGAAAGCAGGCTGAGCAAGCCAGGGCAAACAAGAGAGTAAGCAGTGTTCCTGTTGGCTTCTGCATAAACTCCTGCCTCCAGGTCCCCATCCAGTTTAAGTTTTTGCCTTTGTTTTCCTCAATGAACTGTAATTCAGTATATGCAAGGCAAATAGACTTCTCCTCAAGGTCTTTTTGGTCATAGTGTTTCATCACAGCAATAGAAATTTAACACACACACACACACACACACACACGTACACACATGCATACATGCACAAGTCAGCACAGATTAAGCATCATATAAATAGCTATTTTTACTGTATTCTCATAATATTTTAGTTTAATTTTTTCAGATTACAACAGTAGTTAGGTCATTTGTAAACAATCAAAAGAATTAAATGTTAAGAAAATAAGCTACTCATCCTTTTTACTGTTTATGTACTATAAGTAGATGTCTATTTTTTAAATGTAGTATCTTAGTAACTAATTATATTGTTCTGAAATGAATAAATGACTTAATTAATAAACATCATTATTCATTGTGGCACAGGATTTTGAACTCAGGACCTAGGTTAACATTGGATGACTGAGCTGAGTCCCCAGCCTAGTCTCAGAAGTTGAGTAAATATTTCTTTTCCTTATGTGGTTACTAGGATTAAAATTATACCTCAGCTACCATAAATTCCCTTCCCTGATAATGAGATCAACTAACTTATCTACCATCATGGAGCCCTCATCTAGTACCTGTTGGAAAGAGAAGCAAACACCCATAACTAAACACCAAGTCGAACTAGAATCCAGATGCAGAGAGAGAGGACAAGACCAGGTTGCAGAAACACATAGAGTCAGTGGACATGGACAAGGAGGAGCCAACGGGCCCCCAGACTGATAGCTAGGAGTCCAACATGGAACTGACTCAGACCCCCTGAACATGGGTATCAGCTAGAAGGACTGAGCAATCTAAGGGACCTCTGACAGTGGAACCAGGATGTATTTTTTCCTGGGGCACAAAAGGGCCTTGTGGGATACTCCTTTAACCTAGGGACAGGAGAGAAGTACTAGTCCCTACTCCAAATGACTTGACAAATTTAGATGACCCCTTCTGGATGGCATTACCCTACATGTGGAGTGGTGGGGGATGGGAGGGGAAGGTGGTCGGGGTGCATGTGAGGGGGGCAGAGAGGGAAAGAAGAAGGGAGGGAGGGAGAGGGAACTGGGATCGATATGTAAAATAAAAAATAAATAGAAAAAAAAGTGTACCTCAGCAGGAGTACTCAATAAGCACTTAATGACCAATAAAATGACAATCAATGCTTCAGCCTCAATTATTTGTCCCTTTCCTGAAACTGTCATCGTTTTTGTTTGTTTGTTTGTTTGTTTGTTTCCTGGCCTGAGTATTCCAACATTTACCCTAATAGTTTCTTTTGACTGCTGCTTTGGTTTCATCCTAAACTGTAGCTATTCCAGAAGTCCCACTTCCCCAAATCTCAAGCCTTCTCCTTTTTCCTCCCCTTCCTCCCTCTTCAGGTCTTCCGTCTGTCTTCCCTTCCCTCCCTCCTTGTCCTCTCCCCTTCCCTCACTTTCCTCACTACTGCAGTTACAGTCTTTTCTCATCTGGACTGCAGCCCAGTGGTCCTTCTGTCTGTTTCATGGTTTTTTCCCTCCTTACAAGTTTCTGATCGTATGTCTGTGAACTGTTCTCGGAATGATACAGCGGCACTTAATAATGCAGTATTATCTTTGCAGAGCTTATCAAGCATCCCTTTCCAAGAACTCTTTGTTCCTGTCCTGCATATGTGGAAATGGTGGCATCATTTGTCCAATCTTTTAAACCAGAAATTGGCAAATCATCTGTAATATTCTCCTCTCTCATGCTCAGTCAGCAAAGCATTCCTGATTGCTCCTGTGGCATTCATTGCCTTTTGTTATTTTTCAGTTGAAAGGCTCCAGTGGTTTTGTAACCTGAATGCCTGAATCCCCTTTTGGCATATTCTCATTTGTCTTCATATGTTATGTTGAATGGCAGCTGCTTCAGAAACTACAAAGAAGGACACAGTGAACATGTGGATAGTTTTGAAATTGAAGATCAGCAGCATAAGGTTTCTTGAAAGGTGGCATTTGAATCCAGAAGAAAATGAGACTTGTGCCATGGGCATTTCCAGGGAATGATTGGAACTGAGGAATGAGCCACTGCCCAAGCACTGGGATAGATGCTTGGAGAATCTTTTATTAACATTAATCAAAGGAAATAAAAGGTTGGATCAGCAAATAATTGAGTGTATTGATAAGGAATGGTCCTGAAAGAAGTTGCACTTTACACTGACCTTTCACAAAGGCAGATTAATTGATTAGGACTTTAATGATTGGAAAGAAGTTGGGATGTTGCAGGTCTACCTAAAATTGTGTATCAAGGGGGGGATATAGTTACCTACCTTAAAATGCATTCTTTGATCACCTCTGTTTCTGATATATTGTTCTTTTGGCTAACAGATAATATCTCTTGAAATGCATAAATTAACAAAACTGAAGTTGTCATTGACCAAAAGCTGAGTACCATTTGGCAGCATCTGATACCTAAGAGCAAAGATTTCCTTACTCTGCCTACCTGATATTCCTAGAAATATATTTGAAATGTATCTTGATTTATGTTTCTAAAACAACTTCATGAAATTACTACCACATCGGAACATGCAAATCTGAATAACCTGAATACATATGAGGGAAATATGATCATATAATTATATGTATTTCTCATATTGGTCATGCATATTTGGCTCCTGAGTAAGTTAGCTGTTACTCTTTATAGGAGAGTGCTGTATTTTTATGTTGACAATACAGGAATGGCATATAGTTGAGGACTTAAAACACAGCAGTGGTTACATACTTACTGTGAAAGACATGTGAAGGCATTAATTACTATGAGCTATGAAAAATTATATGAATTTATATTCTATGAGATTCATTCTGTCAACTAAGTTGGGCATGGATGGTTCTTTTGGAAAATACAATCAGTAAAAAAACTAGCAAAAAAAAATGCAGGTGAAGGACAGTGATGACTTGAACTTGGAGGATAGCACTAAAAGAAGTGAGAAACCATTCGATTCTTTATGATGTGAGTCAGGGGAACAACAGCATTCTTCACAGCTTGTAAAGTCTCTAATACTGGGATGTAGTTTTCTGAACCTATGTCTTAATCCAATAAGCAGTCACTGGCCACAGACTAGTACATTCCCCTTCTTTAGCAACTGATTAAATGCACGCCCCTTATCTATCTTAGTGGGTGTGCAGAATAAGCTTGGGGCCAGGAACCAAACCACAAGGGATACCTCTTCTGCCCCAGAGGCCACCAAATTTATCTAAACCAGACAGAACCAGACAGTTACACAGAGTTTTTCTTCATTTTTTCCCCTGAAAAAGCATTAACAAAGAACATGCCCATAGCTCTTCCTTACTCATCTGTGTGTTCAAGCCCTGGCACTTCCCCATGGTGGCATTGCATGGTCTGCTGTTTCTCCCAAGAGAGTTGTGGGTTCACACAAGGACTCAAACACAAACATGATGCAAAACTCTTTTTAGTTTATTGGCATCTGTCTGTGGATTCACTAAACCTCACCCGAGGCTATGTATTTAAGGCAGATACACACTGGGTATACTATAAACATATTTGCCGACTCAGTTACACTACTTGAAAACAGTTTTTGCTCCAGAACTTTTGACAACCCCACATTCTTCTGGAATTTCAAGCCCAGATAACTACTCTTTACTGTCTCAAAGTTCTTATTAAGCTTATTTTACTTTCTTCTTCAAACTGTATATTTCAAATTCACCATCTTTGTGCTCATTAACAATTTCTTCAGTTCACCTATTCTGTTATTTATATAGAACTTTTAGTTTCATTAAATGTGTCTTTCTGATACAGAATTGCTGCTGGAGTTTGTAATGTCACCCATTTCTCTGTTAATTTACTCTGTTGTCTTATGAAAATATTCCCTATGTATTATATTTCATTAAGCTCCTTTCAATCAAGGCATTTAAATTTTCTATCTAAAAATTAGTCTTTGTTGACTGTAGTCTGGATATTTATTTTGAATATTTGGTGAGGTTATGGTTTCCTAAAGCAGTTTCATACTGTTTATTTTTATTAAACATTGTATTACATGTTATGTATTTGTGTTTGAGTGTTGCTTTAAGCACATGAGTGCAGTGTGCACAGAAGCCAGAAGGAAGTATAATATGCCATGAATTTGCCAATACAGTTCTGAGTTGCTTGAGATGGTCTGCAAGAGCAGTAAGTACATATTCCTTACTGATGAGCAGTCTGTCCACGTCCTCTTGAAGCAGTCCAATGCTAGCTGACATGTCATTTTATCAGGTATGCATTCTCTTAGTATACATATAAAGGCATGCACCCGTTTAATTGATACACCCAGAGTTTTGCAGTTTTCAGCAATGTTACTATACTCATCATTACTCCCTTTTTCATTCACTCTGCAGTTTGCAATCTTGTTAGGAACAGGTGGCTGCCATAAAAATGCCACCATCTGAGAAAGGGTCTGAGATTGCCCACTGGTTTGCCACAAGAGTCTGAGTTCCATGAAGGAAGTAAGAACTATTCCCTCCTCCAAAGCTGTTCCATAATCATAGCCGTCCATGCTGGGATTTATAGAGGACCCGTCACTATCACCAAAACAATTCCGTTTAGCTTGACTATCTCATGCACTTATCTCAAAGTACTTCATGAATAAGTTCCATCATCTTGCCATAGTGATTCAATCCTACTGATCTAGGGTGCCAAAAGAAATGCCACAGCATTCTCACCCTAGCCCAGGTGAGTAGTGGTGACTACAAGCTCCTAAGAATGAGATGGGGCAGAGTAAGGAGAGTCTTGACAGCACCAATATTTTTTTCAGTTCTGACTAGGTATTCTAAATATGATTCTATTTATATTTAGGAGTGACTGATAAGCTGGCTTTAACAATAATTTCATTCAGTTAAACCTACTAAACTCAGTCATCAGGAGGGGCAAAGCAACATTATCTACAAAGTCCATAGTGATGAAATTGTAGGCAGTTCTTTTCATATATATATATATATATATATATATATATATATATATATATATGTTTTAAAAACAATGATTTTTTATACATTTTAGGATTGTATTCTAAAAGTAACTCAATACTTAAGAAAAAATAATAGACATATGCCTTTAAAATATTCCAACAACCATCACCAGGACGATGTATTTAGAAGGTCAGGCTGCTTCTGTCCTTTTCTATGTCTGGATTTCTAGGTCACAGACCCAATATGATTTTCAGTAAACATTATGCTGTTTGTTTTCTATAAATTAAAATTTGACAACTGGGAAAAATTACTGTGTAACTGATAACTAATTAATTATGTAGGGAATGATTAATAAATACAAACTACTTGAGCATGGGTTTATTATAAAATTATCAAAAAGTTTTATATATTTAGCTATAAAATGCTGTTTTTAGGATACACAATGATAGGTAGAAAAGAATATAGAGCTTGCAGATTTATGCTTTGGTGACTTTTTCTTGATATTTTTATCTGATTACAAAATTTTGAATTCATCATATATAAACAAGGTTTAAGAAGACAACTTGAATGTTAATCAAAATCTGATATATTTCATTTTTGATCTTTGGAGTCCCACAAGACAGTGAAATGTCACTTACAAAATTTCTGTACACTTCCACATCAATACAAATGTTTATAACCACAGAGAAGGACCCCCCAAAATGTTCATGAATGTGTGTCATTGGGATCTACTGTTGATTTCTGAATGTCCACTTTTTAAAGAGTGTCCAGCTTCTTTATGATTGTTATGCCTGTGTTCAGCTTTGGCAATACCGTATATTAGCCAAGAGTTAGTCAGTGGGAAGGCACAAAGTTTGTTATATCATCAAATGCCATACTCAGTAATGGGGCAGATCTTATTTGAACAAATAAAGCCTTTCTGGACTTCAGAGAATAGAGCTTGCCACTTGTTAACCATAGAGGTTTGGAGACAGACAGGACGTGAGATAGCTGGGCAGAAGAAACAGGATATAAGCAGCAAGAAACAGGACATTGCTCTCTTGTCTGTTGAGATGCTTAGGAGGTAAGGTGTGCTGTGGCTTGCTCCTTCTCAATGATCTCTCAGCATTTCCTTCTATATCTGACTCTGGCTTTTTATTATCTAGAGCAATTAAGAACTCCATTTGCATAAATATTATTATGTAAAGAAATTTGTAATTCAAACAAACAGGAACTCTAGAATTCTTTATAAGTTCAGCTCAAACATTTTTAGCAAGGAACTTACATTTACTTTCTTGCCTATCGTGAAGATGAAGTAATTGTGGAATGCAAACTCTGCAAATTCAAAAGTACATAGGAAGAAAAAAAACAAAATGCACATCAGTACTTAATCATGTCTGACACAGATTTTTAAGAACATAATATACAGAGGAGAAAGAGGCTAATGGAGTGTTAGGAATAAATGACTTGCCTCCAAACAGTTTGCTTCTTCATTGACTTCATTTGAAATCAAACATCTGTCTTCTACTGTCAGTGTCAGTGTGCATTCTCCTAAATACAGTAAACTAGGAGCCACACTGACAGGATTCCATAGTTTCAACTACTACTTATTTGGTAACTCGGCTGTACCTATAATTCACCACTTTAGAAAATTTTCAGATTTATCTATTATTCAAGATTATGTTCTGAGTAGGCCCATATCCTATGGGAAGATTTAGTATAGCAATCTTTAAATTTTGTGTGTCTTTTATGAAATGTATTACACAGCATGATTGATTAACACACTGCACAACAGGTGAAAACTAGAGAAACATTAATAAATCATTAGATATATTAGAAATAAAAATAGTACTTTGATGATTTCATAATACATTCATCTCCAGATTTATTAGCTCTCTATATTTGGGTGCCTCTTAGTTCTTATGTGCTTTGGGCTTCCAGAAGTTTTGTTGCACATTTGACTCCATCTAGAGGGATAGTGATTAGAAAAGGAGTAGTGCTTTGGAACACAGAAATATCTGTTTTATAGACTTGCTGAGATTTGGCTGTACAATGACCCATATCAACAATACCAAATATAACTATGTTGAGTAGAAGTTTTGTATAAAATAATTCAACATGCATACTATTTTTATGCCACCATAACATTTATAAAAAACTGACCCAAACCATATGTATGTGTTCATTAAAATGACATGGTAACTTCTGTGTGAGCTACTATAGAAGAGAAAGCAAGGAACATTTCTAATAGTTACTACAGTAACTACCAATTGTTCAAACTCAGAATGAGCTAGGCTCTCTGTCAACATAATATTCCACTTTGATGCTCACAATAACAGCATGTCATGTTATTAAAAAAATAGAACTGAGTGGACACATTGTCAAAGGCCATTATATTGTAAGAATCGTAGATTACAACTTCTTTCTATGTACACCAACAACCACGCTCTCCACAAAAAGGGACAACATAAAGGGATGGTTTGTGGGGATTATGGGAGGTGGGAAAACCTAGCTCATGTCAAATAACTTATGAACAAGAAAAGGATTTATATAGAATGACAAATGAGAGATAGAAATGACCAAACAGGCTTGGGCATTAGGGATGCAGAGAACTTTTCTGAGGAAGAGAAAAAAGTACTAGACTGATGTGCATTATAAGCAAAGAAGGGGGAAAAGGTTGATTTCTTTACAGAAATAGGGAATAATTTTTGTTAGGGTTGAAGAATCTGTCATTCACATTATTTCCTTGAGTGTATTTTCAAATTGTAAATGTGATAGCTTGGATTTTGCCTAGACAAAGACACTTCATAATAAAAAAATTCACAGCATTGAAACTGATGACTGAGATCATTTTTAAGTCAGTAAAATGTGAAATGTAATGAAGACAACACATTCTTAATATCTGAGCATAGCTTCCTTTCTAGTTTTCAAATGATAGCAATGAGGTAGGCTAACTGAAGGAAATTTTTATTTAAAGATAAAGAAGGAAGGAAGGAGAAGAAATTGAGATATATGGAGGGGAGGGAGAATGAAAAGGAAATGGAGGAGAGAATTTTTTTCGGGTCATACAGTGATTTATCAGAAAAGAAGGAATTCTGAGCCTGTGAATTGGGAACCAACATAAGTAGATATTTCCAGAAGCTTATACCTACTGATTACATCTTCATCCTTCATATGTTTTACATTCCACAATAAAAATTATTATATTTAATTGTAAATATACTTTTATTTTAAAATTATCTACAGCTTTGCTAGTTTTAAAATTCAACTTTTAATATTAACATAATAGAAGCTCCATATTCTATTCATATTACTTGTGATTGGATATGTTATTACATGAGAAATCATCACCATTGAATGTCTGGCATTAAGACCTATTCATTGGTTGACAGGCTGAAAATGTTTCAGACAAAGTAATTGATATGCTGTTTCACTATATGACTGAATACTACTAGGTGCTTTTATTCCATAATCTCTTTTAATCAAGACAAAAGTACATATATAACATAATATATATATATATATATATATATATAGTGTAAAACCATATCTAATGATATATAATAGATAACATGTAATATATGTATATATATATATATATATATAGAGAGAGAGAGAGAGACAGAGAGAGAGAGAGGCAGCTCTATATTGAATTTAGACTGCATGTTTGATAGTATTCAATTATGCAGTTTTTGCCTAGAAAGTTTGTGATAATTACATATAATCCTTCTCTAAAATGCATAGTAAATGTTACAGTTTCTGAGGGAAACTATTACACACTTGGATTCTGCAGTAAACATTCAAAGCCTGAGCCTGAGATGGCACTGGGAAACTCCTGGCCTGATTCTTCCACTTCAGCTATTAAACATTTGCACAAAAGCTCAAAGTGAACAGGTACTTCTGCAATAGACATAGATACACTGTATTTGGTGGGAGAGCATAGAAAATTGTTAAAATGAAGTTATTTAGTTTTGACTACTTAGTCTGCTATTATGGACCAAAATCCCATTGCATAGAGTTCTAGAAAAGAGGAAAGAGAATGACCAGGCACCACTCCATCTTGTCAACCTTATTCTATCCCTAGATTAAGTAGCCTCAGGCAGGAGAACAAGTTTCTTTCCTTTATACATTGCTCACTGTCAGTGGACACATGATAGGAAGTATTCATTAATCAGTTGCAAAGGTTTTGACAGTGCTATTCTCTAGAAAGCTGTGAAATATGTTGATGGGAGATGTCATCCTGTATATGTTTCTCATACTGGTTAATAAATAAAGCACTGTTGGCCAATAGGAAAGGAAGATAGGAGGGACTAGGAGACAAGGAGGAAATAGGAAGTAGGGAGGAGGAGTCAGGATGGAGATCCTGGAGAGAACAGAACCGCCATTCCTCTGCTCTCAGTAAGACCACGTGGAAATACATAGAAATGGGTTAATAATTAAGACAGAGCTACCGATAAAAAACTAGTAATGGGCCAATAGCATCATATCAAATACAGAGTCTCTGTGTGTTAATTGGGGCAGGCGCGGCAACAGGACAAGAGTGGCAGCCGGAGGAAAAAACCTGTACCCTTACAATATGTCATCATTTTAAAGCTAAAATAGTTCATAGAATCATTTTGTTGTTTCATTGTCTACCTTTTTATGACACTAAAGAACTTTTATTCGTCACTCAAGATACTTCTGGAACATCAAAAGAATTAATTCTGTGCTACTTTTTTTTTTTTTAATTTGAAATTTGTTCCTGGGAGTTCAGCCAAAATTCCATCAGAACTGCACAGAAGTTAATGTATTGAACAAACAAGATGAATGCATGGGAAAGAAATAAGCTATGATAAAAAATATAGTTGCATGAATGAATACCACTTACAAATATTGTATAATAAAAATTTTAAAAGGTTCTGATTAACTTAAATCATGAAGGAAAAACACCCTTTCTTTAAAAATCCTTAAAAGCATGTTAGGTAGGGATGCTAATAGCGAATTATTCAATTATGCCAACTGTATGGTTTTCTCTTTTATGTATTTAGCATTCACAGCACTATGGCAACATTTTAGATAATAAACTGTATGTAAAGCATTAAGGAAAACCAGGTGGTTTCATTGTCATTCTCCTGGTACATATCCATAGTGTTGCAAATGTATTAACTGTCAGTTCAATATTGATTATGAAAATATTGCTAGCTTCACAACTGAATCTATTTCTACTTCCAAGGCTTAAAAGCAGGCTCCACAAGAGGTCAGTTATGCTTATTATAAAAATCTGTAACTTCAAGGAGGGATGTTCATATTTACAGTCCAGAAAGAAGGGGACTGAAATGCCTGTTCCATCCCTGCTGATTTACTGTCCCTTATGCAATGCTATTGGATCCTCCTATGTTTTCACAGTCAGGGTTGTTCTAGGTTAATGCACGTTTAATGAAAAGTGAAGTGGATGGGACTCGATATATAGAAATACAAGTGCTGCCACCCGAGCGAATGGTCTCTCAATATTATTCATGGAAATGTTTAAAGCACGGCCCTCTGTTAGAACTGAAAAGAATTGTAAACACTTGATAGGTTTGAGATGAGATACAAAACACATTTGTTTGATGTTTGAAGCCTTGTTTAAAAGCAGCCTTGCCTTTCCAAAGGAATAAAGCAGATCTGGCAAGGCAGGGGAGGACAAATATTCTTTTTCCTTTGGATCAAAACCACTTTCCTCTGCTATTGAGAGAAGAAAGAGGGTGCTTTGTATTTATTTATTTTTTTTTTTTCTGGAGGGAGTGAAGGATGAGCGTCACACTGTTATACAACAATGTCTTATTATCTAATGGGAAGTGTGGGTGAGTTTTTATAAAGCTACTCACTGCTGTGAGAGACCCCCCCCCCCAAAGTTTCTTTCCCTCCTTTATTCTTTTAGTCTCACTAATAATCATGCATGGCATTGAAGAACTGATAAGATTTCTTTCATAGGATTTCACTCATGTGAGTATAAGAAATGGAGAATTTACATTGCTGTAAAGATAAAAGAAGACTGTAGAACCTGAAACCTGGGTTCCTAGGTCTTTCATGCACTTCCCTAGAGAAAATTTCTTTATCTGAACAAGAATATGTTGCCAAATTTTATGTAAAGTATTTCATTCAAAAAAATTTTAGATTCAGACTTAGAGTTTAAGAATAGGTCTACAAATACCAATATTTACAAGGTTCAGATTAATTTTCTCAAATGTCCTCATTATATTTAGTAAAATGAGGGCTAGGTTTTCTGTTTTTTGTTTTGTTTTTCTTAATCTCTTTCTCATCCAGTTGTGCTGACTTAAGGTTTTTAAAGAACAGAATGAAGAAGAGATGAGAGTTGATAAATAGCTTTAATTTCTAAGAACAACAAATCATTTTTTCAAAGATGGTATTGGCTGAACAAACAAGCAAATGAAACAAGCAAGATACTAGGATTATTTGTATCCTTTGTGTTAACCACCAGACTAGTATAGAAATAGCTGTTTCAAATTGTATATATCAGTACTTGCTGAAGGAAATTCACTCAACTTGTGCATTGCTATGACTTGAATGTGAAATCCCTACAGCTTCCTATGCATGAGCTCGGACCCTGGCTGATGCACAGCTGTGAATCGCCAGCACATGGGTCCTAACTGGAGGCAGTGATTGGACTGAGAGGTGAGCCTTAGGGATTATAGACCAAACCAGTTGCCTTCTCCCTCCCTCCCTCCCTCCCTCCCTCCCTCCCTTCCTCTCTCTCTCTCTCTCTCTCTCTCTCTCTCTCTCTCTCTCTCTCTCTCTCTCCTGTATAATTAGTGGCAAGATGATCAATCCTTATAGAAAGCACCTGCCTCCTACATACTTCCAAAGTAGACTATATCTTCTCAACTTTGAGCCCTAACAAATTGATAATTATATTTTTTTCTGTTGGGCCTTTTGTCAGAGACAAGGAAAGTGTGGAATGTGGTGTCATTCCTTTCTTTGGATTGTGCTTTAAAAAATGGTTGTGATTGGAGGAGTTCAGAAGTAGAATTGGAGCTGTAGAAGTCAGTATTATTATCCATTAGCCATGTGTCTCTTTGCCTGGGTTGGACTGGTGTGCTACGTGGGAAAGCATAATCCATCCAGGAATTTTGAAGTGTTGTTGGAGGATAAAGGACAAGGAAGAAGGTAGAGCAAAGCTCTTTAGAAGTTTCTACTGTGGGTAGGATGGAGTTTGCTTTTTATGTCCAGATATTTCTGCTTTTAGCAAATTGCTAATAGTCTACTTGGTTGTGCCAAAGTGAACCAGTATTTCCTCAAAAGAAGTGTGTGATGGTCAAAATTGGTGCCTGATTAGGACATAAACTTAACTTTTGGATTTGGTTGGAGCCTGAAGATATTCCATTTTATGTAACCATTTTATACTTGTCCTGTCTATTAACTTATTTGTATCTTCTGGAGAATGTGCTGTTTCCACTGTAATACTCTTTTTGAAATATTCATAACTTGAGAATATAAAAAACATTATATTTATTGCAGGTGTGGGGAAGCATGTATGGTGGTCAGAAGACAATTTGTAGGAGATGATTCTTTCTTCCATGCAGGTCCAGAGATTGAATTAACTTCTTTACATTTGCAGGCAATCACCCTTACCCATCTCACTATCCTCTAGAAAAATAATTTTTAGGAGAAGAGAACAAAATATCTAGGTTTTGTGGGGAAAAGAAGTAGTAAAACACAATTCACATGAGTTGGCAAGTCAGAACAAAGTTAGCCAGTCTCAGATGGGACTCCACAACAGTTACATGTGGCCAGGATCAAATGTAAGGCTTGCACCTGGCCTTTGACACCACTACAAATGTTGAGCTAGCAGGGTGGTACTGGAGTTCAGCTTCTACGAGTCACATGGCTATTGTGCAATGAGCCTAGGTCACAAAGCCTCAGTGCTCAGATCTCTATACTGAAATCTGTCATCTGGGGCTGTCAGATTGCTGTGAGCTAGCTGAGTATACACAAGCTGATAGCCAGGAGGCCTTCCTCTGGTTCCAACTCAGCAGACCTCCCACAAGCCTGACATCTTTATGGCTCTACACAGCCCTTGTTTGTACTATGCTCTACATTTCATGTTATGGTGTGATTTAAGAAAACCATGCCAACAGCATGTGCCTCAATGTATTTCCACTGTGATGGTTTTATATACAGTTCAGTATTACATATATGTAGTAATTTAACTGAGAAACACCTCCAAAATATCTGACATTTAAACACTTTTCTCTCCTTGGTCTTGCTATTTGAGGAAGCTTAGGGGATGTGGCCTTGATGGAGGAAGTACGCCACTGAGGTTGAACCTTTAGAGTTTAAAACTTCACCCTACTCCCAGTTTGCTGTCTAGGCTTCAGGCTAGTGGATCAAGATATGAGCTCCTGGCATGCTGCTTCAGCCCCCATGCCTCCCTTGTATCCCCACCCCATGGTGATGGGTTCTTATTTGTTAGTAACCAACCACAAGCAGTAAATGCTTCCTTCTACAAGTTCCCCATGGTTTTTATAACAATGATAGAAACATAACTAATAGAGCATACTATTACATTGTAAAACAATCTAATAGCTGAAAGCAAACCACATAAAGTTTTTTCTAACCATTTTAATTAAAAATGGTAGCTTCAAATTGCTATCTAGGATATTCTTTTATCTAGATCAAGTGAGTTTCAAACAGTCACAGATATTCTTTCTAGTTAAGTAGATATTTCAATATATACTATTATGAAAAAACACATTCATAATAATAATAAATGCTATTATTCAAGTTTAAGTGCTACAATTTTCTATGCTTTTTAAATCATTTTAGGAAGAAGGAACTACATATGTCACGAAATGATCCTTCCCTTACCAATTCCTCTCCTGTTTCTTTTCTTTTGGTAGTTCAGGGAGATAAACCCTGAGAGAGTTATAGAAATTAAAAAAAATCCCTTTTTATACTTTCATGGAAACTACATAATATTATTTTATATTTGTCTTCAGACCTATGCTAAATCCACTTGTTTTAACACAAAGACATGATGCTATCATTCCCATTCATAAAGAGCTTCAAGGACTTTTGTTCCTTTAAAATAATGGTATAGGCATTCTTGTGTTGTGTTCTTGACACAACAATAGTGCTAGAGAAACATTGCATGTAAGATACATTCATATTTACTGTTGTTTTCAAAGTAAATTTGGAAGTGTATGCTATTTTATGTTGAAGAGAGCTGCTGAGCTTGGAGGCCAAACAGATGTCATGGAGCTGTAGCTCTGTTGGGTGTATCTAAGATGCAGAAGGTGGCTGGATGCTCTTACACTTGGCTCTATGAATTTTAATTGGTACTTAACCCCTTCTTTGCTCTATCTGATTCTTTCTTCGTTCTATGCTCTTATTCTGAGAAGACAATCTCAAAATAGAGGGCAGGCAGTGAATTCCTTGTTCATAAAGTAGCATACTCTCTTGTTAAACACTCAGATACTTTCTGGGTGAAGTGTATCCAGTTTTCACTAAGTCTAATGGAACCAGTTCCATTACTCTTCTTTAGCTTAAGCCGAATACTTCAGAGCAGAATGATACAGCTCCCAAAATTCACACTTTAGCATTATCTCTTGAAAATATAATATTTCTCAGACAAAGGAGTGTGTCTAATTTTGAAAACCAGCTTCACACTTCCTTAAACTGTATTTTGAGGTAAATATGTGACCCAGCAATACTACTTTTATGAAAGTTCTCAAGAGAAATAACACCTACAAACAAACTTGAATGTGAATCTTAATAGCTTATTTTTAAAAAAAGAGCATCAAAGTGGAAATTTCAAATATATGCACTTAGTACTAAACAATAGAAATATTATGATATATATGATAATCTTTTAAATGAAATACCAATAATACATTATTCAGATCCTTGGTACACTATGAAAAAAAAAACACTTAGAACATTGATAGCTTATCATAAAAGATCATTATGTTGTGTATTTCCATTTTTATGAAAATTCTACAATATACAAATCTATATAGATAGGAAATACATTAGTGGTTGCTTACAACTATATGACAAGTGACAATGAGATTATATTTCTTTTCAGAATTATGAAAATGTTAAATTATGGCAGTGATTATGCAACTTTCTGGTTACAATAATACTCACTGCTGTCTGCATATTAAACATGAATTTTATGAAATGGGAATTGCATTTCAATAAAGCTGTCCAATATATAGATTTTCATGGCTAGAAAAAACAAGGCATTTTAAGGGTGAACATAAATATGAAACTTTAAATGACATATTCTTTTTCTCATAAAATGTAAATTTAATGTACTACAAGATGAGGAACAATATGGATCATAAAATAAGAAATTGAAATAGACATTGCAGATTTATCTGACAATGTGGCATCTCCCCATTGGTTAATACAGTGTTTATCTACTCATTACTGGAGCATTATAGTTGTTAAAGATACTGAACATTCTTAAGAAATGACCTTTTCTCATGACTTGTTTTTATTTCAATGGAGGTCAAGAAAGAAAAGGAAGGAAAAACAATATATATATATATACATATACATATATATATATATATATAGTTTTAATAAAATGGTTAGTTGTTATTTTTCTATTTTTTTAAAGGCAATGTATATTCTAGATATATACTGATATTTATAATGGGCTGGATGTCTCCCAATACATATGCACCCCATGTTAACAGACACTAAGACTTGAGGTGATTCAAATTTGAATGCTGCAAACTAGGAGCATTAAGCAAATATAACAAGTACAGGACCTGCCCAGTAAGGTAGAAAAATACACTAGGATAAAAAAGGAAAATTTAAAGGAAAAAGGGATAGAGAATGCAGTGGGAAAAGTTAACAGCTATGTCTCTCAGGGAAGCAGGGGAGGCTATGTAAGTATGGAAAATTAAGAGGTGAGTTCTAACATGTTGCTATTGAAATAGTTAGTAGACAAGATCAGGCGTGTTCAGGGTGTTATGGCCGTAGACAGAAGGGGGAAGGGACAAGTTCTCCAGAGAACATGTGGAGTGGGGGGCGCAGGGAGTGGAGAGGGAAATAGCAGAAAGAGAAGGGGAAAAGAGGAAAGCACATGGGACTAGGAAGATTGAGTCGGGGGGTGGATAAGGAATACAAGAGAGGAGAGAGAGAGAGAGAGAGAGAGAGAGAGAGAGAGAGAGAGAGAGAGAGAGAGAGAACATAACAGAGGGAGCCATTATAGGATTGAAGAGAAAACTGAACCTAAAAGAAATGTCTAGGGACCTACAAGACTGACCCCAACTAACAATTTGAGCAATAGTAGAAAGGCTACCATAAATGCCCTTCCCTGATAATGATATCAACGACTATCATGGAGCCCTCATATAGTACCTGATGGAAACAGAAGCATAACTAAACACTGAGCCGAACTAGAATCCAGATTCAGAGAGGGAGGATAAGACCAGACTGAAGAAACACATAGAGACAGCTGACCTGAACAAGAAGGAGCTAACAGGCCCCCAGACTGATAGCTGGGAATCCAGTATGGTACTGACTAGACCCCCTGAACTTGGGTCTCAGCTAGAAGTCCTGAGCAGTCTAAGGGACCTCATACAGTGGAACCAGGATCTATTCCTGATGCACAAAAGGTCTTTGTGGGCACATCCCCCATGGAGGGATACCCCCCTTAACTTAGATACAGGAGAGAAGTCCTAGTCCCTACTCCAAATGACTTGACAGATTTAGATGACCCCTCTTGGAAGGCATCACCCTACATGTGGAGTGGGGGGGGGTGGAAAGGGAGGGTGGTCAGGGTGCATGTGAGGGTGGGAGAGAGGGAAAGAGGGAGGCAGGGAAGGACGGAGGGAACTGGGATTGATATTAAAATAAAAAATAAAAAAAGAAGAAAAGAAATAGTAGACATCCAGGAACAGAGCTGTATTGAAAAATCATAGAAAAGTGTAGGCTTCAGGGACAAGACTTAGTCTAGATTATTATCTGTGTGGAAACTATGTTGTTTCTACACATGTGACTAGCTGAAATCACCAATGGAGTGTAGAGGAGAAAGTTTGCATTATAAGAGGCCAATGTAAAAGAAAGGAACAGTCAAGGAGACATAGAATAACTGTGACTATAATTTTAGTCCCAGACTAAGGATGTGCAGTGCCTTGTGCAAAGAGTGTGCCAGTGGGAAATGGGCATTGGTTTTAATGTAAGCATCACCCTGCTTCTGCAGCTACAGTGTAGAAACAGCAGCTACAGAGAAATTGCTTCTTTCCAGTAAATTGTTCTCACTTTAGCACCTTCTTGCTTAAAGGCACTGCCAGCTTCAATTGAAAGGGGAGAGTATCCCTCTAAGAATCTAGGAAATCAGGAGCAGAAAATTGTCATGTTAGGCGAGAAAACATTGTGGAGTAAAGAGGAACACATGCTTAAAATTATCAGTTGAAGGCTAGAAGTCAAATTAATTTGACAATTAAAATGCAGTTTTTTATGATGGAGAATTTTGCTTGCTGGTCAAACTACAATTTTGCCCAGTAAAATACTTCATGTAAAATAATTTGACATTGCTTTCTTATCTTCTACTATGCCAAAATATTTGCTGTAGTTAGAAAAGTAATGTCAAGGCTATAAAAATATCTTATTAGGATTAATAAAGTTATATTGCTCAAATACTTAATATAGTGAAAGTAGGCAATAAATAGAGTAATTTCTGTGTCTATGCATAACAAAACAATAAAATAGTGATCAAAACACATAAAAATGATTCAACCATAGGTTGTAAAAAGGTTTCCATTTCTTTTAACAACCTGAGAATCAAGACTGAAGAAGCTACTAACAGCTTAGGATACATTCATCTCAACTTGTGGCTTTAGTGTTCTGTTAGCTTGTGATCCAGCATGGAGAATGGAGACTGGATGTTCAGTGTTCCATCTCATGATGTCACATCAGGAGAGCACATGGCTCCCCTGCTTCGCTCAGTGCTAACTAGTACAACTTTTCATCACTACAGTCCTAGGCAAAACAGACATTTTGGTTGAAACCAATGGAGAATCTGAGACTAGGTAGAATCATGAAGTCTGCACCTGATCACTTCAGTTGGCCAGTCCTTGGTACCGATTCTGGCTTTCCTACAATTCTGGCCAGTTCTTGGTACTGATTCTGGATTTGCTGAAATTCCAAGAAAATCCTCTCATCTCTTCTACATGGGAATCCTTCAAAGAATGTAGAATGACAAATGTCTCTCATTATTTACCACAGCATAAAGTTACCTTTGTTTATAGATTTTAATCATATTCCAAAATTGTCACCCAATAAATCTTCAATTGTTTGTACAGGATTCAACTAAACATCACATTTCAGAACACTGCCTTTCATTTGTCCTTCCTTGATGGTTCTCTTTTGGAATAATATTGCCACAATTTACTCTGAAATATGGAGGAATAACAATATTTTCTTTATCCATTGATGACCAATTATAAATCATTGTACATAAAAATAATCCAAAAATTGCTAATTGATTATTAAGAAATTAGTAAAATAATACCTAGCAAAATTTAAAATTTAAACATTATTAATTCATTATTGTGTAAATAAAAATACTTTGCTCCTGAAAGTATCCAGCTACAATCTGCACAATAAACACATCTCCATATTGCAAAGAGATACCTATCACATACTGGTCTTTAAGATAAACAATTATACATAAAACCAGGAGACCTGGCAAGAACAGGCATTTTTACTGGGTTCATCTGCATTTGCCTGCAATTTGGTGGCCATCTGTATTAGTTTGTTTTGTACCAAGGAAAGAAACAAAACAAAAACACACTTACAGCCTTTGTGAGAGAGGTCATGTCAGTGAGAGCACAATTACCACTTTCCCCTCACAACATAAAGATGACATTTAGGTTCTTGAAAAAAAAAATTCCTGGATCACTGTACTAGCAAGACCCTTGTGCAGTTTCTCAAAAGATTCACATACTTCCAGAGGTAGAAAAAAATATGTTCTTTTAGAATAAACTCTGTAAGAAAGGGAAGACATATTTTAATCTTACACAAAAATAATTAATGAATCAATGAATCATCTTCAACTTTTGTTGGCCCTTGAATCCTATAATCCAAGTTTGACTTATATTTTAGGTTATATTTTTATTGGGGATATTACAACCAAGCAAACTCAGCATCTCTATGAAGGGGTGTGCACGCACACACACACACACACACACACACAACACACACACACACAGGATTAGAGATTCCACAGATATATCAGTTAAGGAATGGATATGAGGTGATAGCTACTCTGAAGTGTCTGAGGATTCATTCTGGCACAGGAAAGACAGAAATGCTCTGCTATGAGTGGGTTTTCCCACCGGCCTGGTCTCATAGCCATGCCAGCCCCAAATAACACACAGAGATGCTGCATTAGATACAAAGCTGTTGGCCTGTTACTATCATTTCTTATTGGCTAGCTCTTTCTTAACTATTAACCCATTTTTATTAATCTAAGTATTTCCACATGGTCTTATCTTACAAGGGAGAGGGCCAAGACCTCTGTTCTCTTGGTGTTACATCTTGACTCCTCCTTCTACCTCTTTCTGAAACCTCCTTGTCTCCTAGTCCTGCTCAATTTGCTTTCCTATTGGCCAACAGTGCTTTATTCATTAACCAATAAGAGAAACATATTTACAGAATGACATCTCCCATCAATGCTCTATGGTGCAAGGATGAGATGACTTCTTTCTAGTCTGACCCTTATGAGAATACCCAGCGGATGCTTCCACTCAGACTCCTCAGATGTCAATGGAACATTGACACTCTCAAGACTGTTCTTGCAGGGATTTGCTGAGGATGGGACCATGGATTTTGTGGGCCAGTACTAGGGGATACTGGCTTGGAAGTTGACCAGCTTGACAATCTGCTGTTTAATAACTCAAGTGCCTTGGAAAAGAATGCTTACATCAACTTCAAGGACCTGAATGGGGCTCCTAAAAGAACCAGTGAAGATGAAACCCGTAGCAAGATGGAAACATGAACAGCAGATTCCCAACATATCTTGCATTTAACAGAGCTATACCATTAGACTGAGAGTGTGTGGTAGCAGGCATCTTGTAGTGATCTTGATTAAGGTCTTTAGCCTCTTGTGATCTTAACTTTCTCACCTTTAAAACAGGAAACTTGCTTTTTTATCATTGTGTAAAGGAGTGGCTTGTGTGTTTGGTTTCCTTGAATCACAGCAGTTATGAACTGTTGGTAGGATTCTTTGACTTACACTCCTCTCATACAAACACAGACCAGATTTGTACTTTTTAAGGCATAGCAATCCATTTGCAGTACATTTAGGTGTTGCATAAAAAAGAGTACTCTGCATAGTGGCAGAGATTTGATGACTGGATGACAAATGGTAGCTATCACAAACAAGAACAGAGTCAGCTCATCTCATCTCATTTTGTGACTGTTTCTGTTTCTAACTGATGCAGAGACCAAATCTTCTTTCCAATATGCCATATTGACCTTCTACTATTATTTCACTGCCCCATACCTGCCCACCCAACTATAATGGATTGAATATACTGAATTGTATATTCCCTATATTGGGAGTTATATCTAGAATTGGGAATTGGTTACATGAACACAACCAGAAATGTTTATGAGTGACTTCTAAGATGGGCCTCATTTTTTTGTAATCCAGACAACTCATGGGCTCATGGTTTGCATAATTTCTTTATCCTTGGACTGTACCATTTGAAATGTTCTACAATGAGAAATTTTAGCTACATGAGGCCATTGTCACAAACTCTCGTCATATGCTCAGAGGCTGCTCTTCATTTAGAGTGCTTCAGACCAGATTTGTACTGCTTGGCTGAGCAGACATTACTGAGTTCAGTCCCCCAGGCAAGTCACAGTTCTCTGAAGCAATCTGGCTCACTATATCCCCTGCCACAGAGATTTTGATTTATAAGAAGACAGAGCCAAAGTCATGAGTATTAATATTTGACTATTTTCTAACTCACATATGATAATAACACTACATTTTAGCACACCATAATAAAATAATCTACATTTATTGAACTTACTAGCTAGCCAATGAAATATTCATTTTCTATTCTTATTTTGTTTACTTGTTTTCTAGGAGACAGTGCTTAAATAAAGTCTCAAATCATCAGAGGGCAAACTAGCCATGAAAATATCATGTTACTTCTTATTTTAGTGGGATAGGTCTTAACTTGAATTCCATTAAAAAGTAATCATCTAGACTCTAAAATGTTGTAACCTTTCTTTCTTTTAAGAAGAATTCCTAGCTGATTATTTTGTTGTCAGTCTCTGTATGGCCTTCAATTTAGCTGAATGAAATATAAACGTTCACTTTATTTTCTTAAAAATAATTATAGTCTGTTATATTTCCAAACATCACTCATTTATTTCATTAGCAGTTTTAAGAATTGAAATATATACTTCATATTAGAGCAAGGGATTACCAGCCTACAATCCACACCTCCAGAGAAGCTAAGAAACAAGAAGACCCTAAGAGAGACGTACATGGTTCCCTGTGAGCTCTCCTCTGACTTCAGCAGCTAGAATTAATGTCCCACGATATCATTCATGTATTTCATGTCATCACTTACTTTCTCATTTTCATCTAAAAGAAGGAAGAGCTTGACTATTCTTAGAGGGATGTAAAGTGCCAGTAGCTGTTAGGGGCATGAACCTAAGTCTAAATAAAAATAAGAAAGTAAGTCATATAATCTCCCAACATAAAAGAGAAGCACCATGCATGATCTATTATTTGTCTTTAATTATATGAATGCAGTGACAACATGGGAAGTGAGCATAGTTAGCTTCTGGGAAGTGAGCATAGGTAGCTTCCATGGAAAATCAGCATCCTAGCATATTCTCCTCTATGCACATTCCCCTCCATGAGAATATAACTTATTGCAGATATTTTATTTTTCCCTTAAAAGCGACAATTACTCTGTTATTGTTGAAACTGTAAATATTTCTTACCAGGCCTAATATGGGTGAGTGATAAAAAATTCCTTTGGGGGGGAAATTTGGGGATAACATCTAATTTTTAGCTCTTTGATATCGTGCTTAAGTATTTAGTATAGTCAGGGCATACATTTATAGCTGCCATGATTAGTAACATGTCTTTAATATTATTTAAATCCACAAAGAGAATAGTGTGACCCTCAGTGGCAGAAACTTCAAGAATTAAGTCTTATTCAAGGACTCATTTGATTTTCTTTATTAGTCTTAAGGTTTAATGTTATATCCTCTTTTCTATTCAAATTGCCTCTGAGACTGTGTGAAGCTCACATAGATTTGGGGATTTCTTGGAGGAGGAGCCAGTTTATTCTATGGCTAAATAGAGATTGTACAGTAATATGTATTCCTGTTTCTACCCGTAGAAGCAAAATCACTTATAAGTACTGTATATATTTCACATGAATGATGACTATTTGTTTTTACTCATTGAGGGTAAATTAGGTATCACAAAATATTTAAGGATTCGTTATTTAATCTTCATATATATATATTGATTTTTTATTTATTTTATATAACCAAGTCCATTTAAATGAAAACAAACATTTATACACAATATTTGGGAAACTGGGCATCGTTCTTTCCAAACTACTTCCTGCTAGTAAGGGTAGCTGTCATGGGGGATTCTAAGAAGATGCAGAAATCCTGGCTGTGGTCTGTAAGGCTGCTTTGTCCAGCTGTTTTGAATGTAGGGTCACCTAGTACTCTGTTTCAGGCGGTCTGGCTTGATCAAACCACATTAGTCTGGAAGGAATCCACATCTTTTCATTTTTTGTGGAAAAAAAAAAAATAGAAATCCTTTTCCCCAGTAACTTGTCCTTGAACTTAAATTTTGGAGTCAAAGCATTTTTTAATTTAATTTATTATTTTACATGTCGATCCCAGTTCCCTCTCCCTCCCTTCCTCCCTCCCTCTCTCCTTCCCTCCCTCACTTTTACCCTCTCAGCCCTCTCACATGTACCATAACTACCCTGCCCTCCCATCCCTCCACCCCAATTCCATCTGTAGGGGAATGCCATCCACTTGGGGTCATCTGGATCTGACAGGTCATTTGAAGTAGGGACTAGGGCTTCTCTCCTGTCTCTAGGTTAAGGCAATTATCCCTCCATGGGGGAGGTGTTAGCAAGGTCCTTTTGTGCACCAGGGATACATCCTGGCTCCACTGTCTGAGGTCCCTTAGACTGCTTAGTTCTTCTGGCTGAGACAAATATTCAGGGGGGCCTGAGTCAGTCCCATGCTGGCTTCCCAGCTATCAGTCTGGTGGCCCATTAGCTCCTCCTTGTTCAGGTAAGCTGTGTCTATGCGTTTCTGCTGCCTGGTCTTGTCTTCAACATCTGCATCTGGGTTCAACTTCCACTCAGTGTTTATGTATGGGTGTTTGCTCCTGTTTCCAACAGGCATTAGTTGAGGGCTCCATGGATAAGTTAGTTGTTGATCTCACTTTCCAGGAAGGGCATTTATGGTAGCCTTTCAACGGAAGCTCAAATTGTTAGTTGGCAGCAGTCTTGTAGTTCTCTAGACATTTCTTTGTGTTCAATTTTATCTTCAAACCAATATTGGCTCCCTCTTTTATGTTCTCTCTCTCTTACTCTCTCTGTCTCTGTCTCTCCCTCCCTCCCTCCCTCCCTCCCTCCCTCCCTCCCTCCCTCCCTCTCTCTCTCTCTCTCTCTCTCTCTCTCTCTCTCTCTCTCTCTCTCTCTCTCTCTCTCTTCTTCTGTCTTCTATTCCTAACCGGGCTCAATCTTCCCGGTTGCACGTGTTTTCCTTTCCTCCCTCTCGTTCTCTCCTACTTCTCTCTCCATTCACTGCCCCCCCCCCACTTTCCCCTGTGCTCTGGGGGACTTCTCCTTTCCTGCTTCTGTGAGGGACTTTATGTGAATCTCTTAGAATACACCTTGTATCCTAGTTCCTCTGGTGGTGTGAATTATAGGCTGGTGATCCCTTGATCTAGGTCTAAAATCCATATATGAGTGAGTACACACTATGTTCCTCTTTTTGTGACTGGGTTACCTCATTCAGGATGGTTTATTTAAGTGTCAACCACTTGCCTGTGAATTTCAAGATACCATTATTTTTTTTCTGCAGAGTAGTATTCCATTGTGTAGATGTGCCACATCTTCATTAAACATTCTTAAATAGATGGGCATCTAGGTTGCTTCCAGGTTCTTGCTATTACAAATAGTGCTGATATGAACATAGTTGAACAGATGTCTTTGTTGCATGGATGGGGATCATTTGGGTATATGCCTAAGAGGGGGAATTGCCGGGTCCTGTGGTAAACTAATTCCGATTTTCCTGAGGAACCTCCACACTGATCTCCAAAATGGCTGTATGAGTTTGCACACCCACCAGCAGTGTAGGAGTGTTCCCATTTCTCCACATCCTCTCCAACATGAGTCATCATTGGTGTTTCTAATTTTAGCCATTCTGGCAGGGGTAAGATGGTATCTCAAAGTTGTTTTGATTTGCATTTCCCTGATAGCTAAGGATGTGGAGCATTTTCTTAAGTGTCTTTCAGCCTTTTTGATTTCCTCTATTGAGAATTCTTTCTTCAGTTCTGTACCCTATTTTTTAATATGGTTATTTGGTGTTTTGTTGACTAGTTTCTTGAGTTCTTTGTATATTTTGGAGATCAGCCCTTTGTCGGATATAGGATTGGTGAAAATATTTTCCCAGTCTGTGGGCTGCCATTTGGTCTTGTCCACTATGTCCTTTGCCTTACATTAGCTTTTAAGTTTCAAGAGGTCCCATTTATTAATTGTTTCTCTCAGAGTCTGTGCCCCTGGAGTTATGTTCAGGAAGCAGTCTCCTATACCAATTTGTTCAAGGGTACCTCCTACTTTCTCTTCTAAGAGGTTCAATGTGGCTGGATAGATGTTGAGGTCTTTGATCCATTTTGACTTGAGTTTTGTGCATGGCGACAGACATGGTTATATCTGCAGTCTTCTACACACCCTCATCCAATTGTGCTAGCACCATTTGTTGAAGATGCTGTCTTCACCCCATTGTATAATTTTAGCTGTTTTGTCAAAAATCAGGTATTCATAGGTGTGTGGGTTAATATCAGGATTTTCAATTCGATTCCATTGGTCTACCTGTCTATTTTTATGCCAATATCAGGCTGTTTTCAGAACTATAGCTCTGTAGTAGAGTTTAAAGTCAGGAATGGTGATGCCTCCTGAAGTTCTTTTATTGTATAGGGTTGTTTTGGCTATCCTGGGTCTTTTGCTTTTCCATATAAAGTTGATTATTATCCTTTCAAGGTTGGTGAAGAATTGTGGTGGGATTTTAATGGGGATTGCATTGAATCTGTAGATTGCTTTTGGCAAGATTGCCATTTTTACTATGTTTATCCTACCTATCCAAGAGCAAGGGAGATCTTTCCACTTTCTGGTATCTTCTTTAATTTCTTTAGAGCCACAAAGCTCTTATTATATAGGTGTTTTACTTGTTTGGTAAGCATTACACTAAGATACTTTATGTTGCTTGTGGCTATTGTAAAGAGTGATGTTTCTCTGATTTCTTTCTCTGAATCTTTGTCATCTGAAAAAAATAGGGCTACTGATTTTTTTCAGTTTATCTTGTATCCTGCTAGTTTGCTGAAGGTGTTTATCAGCTGTAGGAGTTCCCTAGTAGAGTGTACTGGGTTGCTTATGTAAACTATTATATCATCTGCAAATAGAGTCACTTTGACTTCTTCCTTTCCAATTTGGATCCCCTTGATCTCCATTTGTTGTCTTACAGCATTAGCTAGAACTTCTAGTACGATATTGAAGAGATATGGAGAGAGTGAGCAGCCTTGTCTTGTTCCTGTTTTCAGAGGAATTGGCTTAAGTTTCTCTCCATTCAGTTTGATGTTGGCAGTTGGTTTGCTGTATATTGCTTTTATTATGTTTAGGTATGTTCCTGTTAACCCTGACCTCTCCAAGATCTTTATCATTGAATTTTGTCAAAAGCTTTTTCTGCATCTAGGGAGATAATCATATGATTTTTTCTGTTTCTATTTGTTTATATGGTGGATCACGTTGATAGATTTTCGTATGTTAAACCATCCCTGCATTCCAGGTATGAAGCCTACTTGGTCATGGTGGGTGATTTCTCTGATGTATTCTTTACTTCGGTTTGCCAGTATTTTATTGAGTATTTTTGCATCGATGTTCATCAGGGATATTGGTCTGTAGTTTTCTTTCTTAGTTGTTTCTTTGTGAGGCTTGGGTACCAAGGTTATTGTGGCCTCATAAAAAGAGTTTGGCAATGAACCTTCTGTTTCTATCTTGTGGAACAATTTGAGGAGTAGTGGTATTAGTTCTTCCTTGAATGTCTGGTAGAATTCTACATTGAATCCATCTGGCCCTGAACTTTTTTTGGTTGGAAGGCTTTCGATAAGTGCTTCTATTTCTTTGCAGATTATAGGTCTATTTAAGTTGTTTATCTTTTCTTGATTTAATTTTGGTAAGTGATAGTTATCCAGAAATTTTTCCATTTCCTTTGAATTTTCCATTTTTGTGGAATACAGATTTTCAAAGTATGACCTGAAAATTGTCTGGATTTCCTCTATGTCTGTTGTTAAATTCCCCTTTTCCTTTCTGATTTTGTTAATTTGCATGTTCTCTCTCTGCTTTTTATTAATTTGGATAAAGGTTTGTCTATCTTGTTGATTTTCTCAAAAAACCAACTCTTCATTGCATTGATTTTTTTGTATTGTTTTTCTGGTTTCTATTTTGTTGATTTCAGCCCTCAAGTTGATTATTTTCTGGCATCTACTCCTAAGGGGTGAATTCGCTTCTCTCTGTTCTAAGGCTTTCAGTTGTGCTGTTAATCTCTTATGTGACTATCCTCTGTTTTCTTTATATGGGCAATTATTGCAATGAACTTCCCTTGTAGCACTGCTTTCAAGGTGTCCCATAAGTTCGGGTATGTTGTGTCCTCATTCTCGTTGAATATTAGAAAGTCCTTAATTTCTTTCTTTATTTCTTCTTTGACCCAGGAGTGGTGCAATTGCACATTGTTCAGTTTCCATGAGTTTGCAGGTTTTCTGCTATTTGTGTTGTTGTTGAATTCCAATTTTAAAGCATGGTGGTCCGATAAGATACAGGGGACTATTCCTATTCTCTTGTATCTGTTGAGGTTTGTTATGTCATCTAGTATGTGTTCAATTTTTGAGAAGGTTCCATGAGGAGCAGAGAAGAAGGTATATTCTTTTGTGTTTGGATGGAATGTTCTATAGATGTCTGTTAACTCCAGTTGAGACATAACTTCTGTTAATTCTTTTGTTTATTTATTGAGTTTCTAGTTTGTGGTCCTATGTAGTGTTGAGAGTGGTATATTGACGTCTCCCACTACAAGTGTGTGAGGTTTTATATGAGCTTTGAGTTTTAGTAGTGTTTCTTTTACGAATCTGGGTGCCTTTGTATTAGGGGCATAGATGTTCAGAACTGAGACTTTGTGCTGATGGATTTCTCCTGTGATGAGTATTAAATGACCGTCTTCATCTCTTTTGATTAATTTTGGTTTGAAGTCTAACTTGTTAGATATTAGGATAGCCACACCTGCTTGCTTCTTGATTCCATTTGATTGGAAAATCTTTTCCCAGCCCTTTACCCTGAGGTAATGTCTATCTTTGAAGCTTAGATGTGTTTCTTGTGTGTAGCAGATGGATGGATTCTGTCTTCGCATCCATTCTGTTAGCCTGTGTCTTTTTATAGGTGAGTTAAGACCATTAATGTTGAGGGTGATTGTTGATGCTTGTTTGATTTAGGTTTGTTGTTGGCAGGAGTATTGTGAATATATTTGTTCTGCTTTATCCTTGATTTCTGGTGTAGTTGGATTATCTGTTGCCTACATTTTTGTGGGCGTAGTTACCTTCCTTGGGTTGGAGTTTTTCTTCCAATACTTTCTGGAGGTTTGGATTTGTAGATACGTATTGGGAAAATCTGGTTTTGTCATTATCTTGTTCTCTCCACCTATAGTGATTGAGAGTTTTGCTGTATATAGTAGCCTAGGCTTGCATCCCTGTAAGGAGTATGGTTTTTCCACCTGCTGCTGCTCATCTTGTCCCGCTGCCTTGCCAGCCCCAATTTATACACTGAGACTCTGTATTAGATATAATTCTGTTGGTCCGGTTACTTGTTTCTTATCAGCTAGCTCTATCTTAATTATTAACCCATTTCTGCTGATCTATGTATTTCTCTTACCGGGGAGCTGGCCGGCATACTGCTTTCTCCTGACTCTCCATTTTGGCTCCTCCTTACAACTTCCTCTTTCATCCTTCTCTCCTAGTCCCTCCTATCTTCCTTTCCTATTGGCCAACAGTGCTTTATTATTAACCAGTATGAGAAACATATATACATAATGGCATCTCCCATCACATCCTTATTCTCTTAATACTTGTAGAACATCTATCCAGGACCTTCTGGCCTTGAGGGTTTCCATGGAGATGTCAGGTTTAATTTTGATAGGTCTGCCTTTATATGTTACCTGTCCTTTTTGACTTCACTGCTTTTAATAGTCTTTCTTTATTCTGTATGCTAGGTGTTTTGATATGTCGAGTGTTCTTTTTTCTTTGGTCCAGCCTATTTGGGGTTCTGTTTGCTTCTTGTACTTTCATGGGCATGTCCTTCTTCAGATTTGGAAAGTTTTCCTAGATAATTCCTCTATGCCTATTATTCTTAGGTTTGGCCTTTTCATGGTGTCCCACATTTCCTAGATGTTTTGTGTTAAGGATTTGTTGGATTTATGATTTTCTTTGGTCGATGAATCTATTTCTTCTAGTTTATCCTGCACCTGAGAGTCTCTCTTCCATCTCTTGAATTCTGTTGGTTATGCTTGTGTCTGTAGTTCCCGATTTTTGCTCAGTTTTTCTATTTCCAGCATTCCTATGGTTTGTATTGCCTTTATTTTCTCTATTCCAGTTTTCAAATCTTGAACCGTTTCCTTCACCTGCTTAATTGTTTTTTCTTGGCTTTCTGTACTTTCTTTACTTAAGGAATTTGTGCATTTCTTCCACCTTTTTGTTTGTTTTTTTCCTCCCTTCCTTTAAGGGATTTTCTCACATCTTCTTTGAGGGCCTCTATCATTTTTATGATGGTAATTTTTAAGTCGTTCCCTTCTGCTTCCTCTACTTTGTTGTTGTGTTCTGTTCTAGTTGGTGTAGATTCCCTAGATTCTGGTGGTGTTATGCTTGTCTTTCTGTTTTTAGGTGTTTTCTTGTATTGCCATCTTCCCATAGCTTCTTCCAGTAGGTGTTAGTGGGGTCTCCCCCTCTCTTTATGGTACTTCCCCGGTGGGCTCATGTGGGTCAGAGATTCAATATCTGTAGCTCTGGGTGGTCCAAGTTCTATAGGAGGTCTCTCTGCAGACAGGTAACCAGGGAGGGTGTCAGGGCTGAGGATCCAGTAGAAGATGCCACTATCCAATAGCTCTAGCCAATGGCTGATCAAAGAGGACAAAGGCTGAGCTGAAACTTGGAAAGTTTCTGCAGGATATTCTGATCTCACTGGAAACTGGGACTCTCCAGCTGAGGCCTCTTTCTTTAGTAGAGGCCCTGCTTTGAGGGTCAAGGATCTTGCCAGTGGGAACTCAGAGTGGATCCACAGAGATAGTCGGATCTCTGGGAGGGGCCCAGGACTCCAGCAGAGGACTGGAAGTGGGGTCAGAGACCAAGTAGGTGGAAATTACGGGTGGTCCCATGTGGATAGGCAGGTCTCCTTTGTTCAGAGTTGCTCCAAGAAGTCTCAGAAGTAGGGTGGACTGTTGGCTCCACCCTCTGTCCCAGTGCTCTACCAGAGCGGCAGGACAGTGGACAGGGTAGGGCACAGGGTAGGAGTTGCAGGCTTGCGGTGGGGATGGGTGGGGGTGTATCAAAGCTCCATGGGTGCTCTCGATGGGGACAGGACACAGGAGCAGCGGGATCAGGGGCCAACCCAGGGAGTTTGGGGATGGGGGAGAGGTTGTAGCAGAGAGGCCACCCCAATTGTGCCCAGACTCACCTACCTCTAGACAATGGCTGGTGGAAGAGGACAAAACTCGTTATTTAATCTTATTGCATATTTGAAACAACTGAACCTTTTAATTATATTTGTGTGTTTTCATGGGGGCAACATATATATTTGTAATGTATGATATAAATACATGATATTTATGCTATATTTAATAATTGATTATAATATAAAACAAATAACCACACACATACCTGTAAACAAGTGGAAAATGTTACATTTCCTTAAAAATATTCTATAGAAGAGTATTTGTATGCAAGGAATCATTCAAAGCACAGTTAACGAGAACAAAGCCGAGCTATGCATCCTTGTACAGGATTCAGCATTGTCTGTTATATATACAATTGATATAAAAACAAGATGGGAATTTTTCTTAGTGTCAGTTTCTTGGGTTCTGTTTGCTTTAATAAAAATTAGACATAACTATAGTTTAAGAGTTCAGACGTCATATAGTTTCTTTGAAGCAATCACAACTCTGCTTGTAACCTCATCTCCTCAGAGCCATGCAGGTCTGCTGTCTGCAGGCTCCCTACACTTACCTGCAGTCAGCCACTGTCTCATCCTCCTCCTTCTCTGCTGTTTTTCTGCTTCTTCCTCAGGCTCATTGGTGCATTGGTCCATGAGGATGGAGGAAACAGAAGCAGGGAACATGGTTTGAATGATTGTAGATATGACCGAGATACCCCTCTGGGAGACAGACTTTAGTGAATCAACTTTATTCCAGAGTATAAGGAATATATAGGTTGTGGGGCCTGGGAACAAATCATAATTTGCATTTAAGTGGCACACTTCTATTCCAAAGCTTCCTATGTGGCAGCATAGCAGAGCTCCTGGTATAAGTCTTAGTTACCATATGTGTAGTAGGGGAGGATTCTAACAGGAAATTTTGCCAAGGGTTACCCGAGAAATAAATCCAGGCTTAGAGACAGATTTCACATAAAGTCAGTCCTTTGGCCCAGAGATATTCTACAGACTAAGGGCAGGTGGAGAGCAGGAAGTTTCACTGGGGAGGAAGTTCCCATGTCATCAAGCTTTAGAAAAAAAGGTGCAAGGCCATAACAAACTAGGATCTCTGAACAACAAGGACTTCACACACTCTGCTTTGCAGTTTAGAAGTTATCCTTGGCTTCTCCTTTTCTGTCATTCTCCAGTAGATGCAAAAATCATGATGATTCTTGGTGGTCAGGGCTACAGAGGTTTTTATTGTGCCAATTTTGTTACATCACTATCATTTGTAACTTTGTAAAACAATATGTTTTTTTTCTTCACAATGTTTTGATTTCTTGGGAATTATTGATGTCCTTACTCTTTATTGCCAGCTACCTATGTTCTATAGACACGTATGCATCTAATGGACATTGCAACATCTACAACATTCAAGAACATTAATGCTACTGTCCTCCTTTTTGGAATGATTTTCTCTCCACCACCATTTTCAATGTGCTGATAGAATAGCTGTTTTGTTTGTATGATATCCAATCTCCTGTTATCTATGTTTCTCTCTTTTCTTGGCCTATTCTTTCCTCTTAAACTGAACATTTTCTCTGGAGCCTGGCTGGGAATAGATGAATGCTACAGGTGCTCCTGTACCCCTCATGGGCCCCTTGTGGGTGGGAGAATTAAAATTCTGCAGCAGAAGTTTCTGCTCTGCCTGATGCTGGCAGGAATGGTAAATTCTAGCTTTTCAATTGAGTTCAGGAGACACAGTGTCTTCTGACTTTGATTTAATTCCTCTGTTTGTTCCTCTAACTTTCTGAGAGCTACTAGGGTCACATACAGACTATTCTGAAACTGTGCACGTGTAACTGTCTCAAATACATTATGTGACCATTATATCTCTTTTTTTCATTAGGATATCACATCTCTCCACATTTTGTTGTTCTCACTTTATGATTTATTTTCCTCAATTGCTTATGACCTATTTCTTCCTAGAATTTTATTTCTCAATATTTAGGCTCACTGACATTTGGTCTCATTTTCTTGTCTTTTCTGTCACAACTATAAATCTTTTAGACATTTTTAGGGGAGACTTTCAAAACTATAATTTTTAAAACTTCTATAAACAATTTCAATTGTCAAGAGTTCTTTTTTTTAAATGTTAATTTTAGCACTCTGCCTTGTCTTTTGTTAGCTGTCATATTTCCCACTGAGAACCTGAGAGGTGGCTCGAACTTCCTTCTCTCCTACCTTCCTTTTCTCTTCCTCTCTTTATCTTATACATTTCCATTCACTTGCCTTCTGTTTTTCCCTGCTCTTTATTTATCCTAGAAATTGAATTTTCCTTGATCTATTACCATTTGTCTATTTTCATATCATTTATTGAAAAAAATAAATCCTATTCTTGTGGATTTAAGTGTTTTCAAGGTTGTTTTATTGAATTGGGAAAAGAAACATGAATTTGTTTGTTTGTCATATGTCTATGAAACAAATATTCTTTCTACTTCTCCTCTTCCTCTTCCTCCTACTTCACTTCCTCCTTCTTTATAGTCCAGACTGTTCTCAGGCTGGTCTCTGATTCACAGAGGTGTGTTTGTCCATCCTCATAAAACTTTTTTTATGATGCAAATATTTTGGTAATATGAGTCTGTTACATCATTTAAAGAGTAGGCCCATGATAGCTTGTTAAATATTTTATCTAACATAAGTTAATTAATGCTTTTATCACATGATCAGTGCTTAGAGATGTTGACTTGCAACCTAATTATCTACTCAAAATGCATTTGTTCTCATCTGTTATACATACATGTGGTCTGGAATGTTGTTCATGAATTTATTAATATAGTATATTCATGCCTGCTTTTCTAAAATTCTGCTTTGATTCATAGTTCTATGTGTCCTGGGTATTAACTGTACAAATAAAGAGGTCAGTTTACTTAGATTGGAATTTTCTTTAGTATATGAAATATACTAATGCTCATTGTGCCTCAGTTTGTTTCTATGTAAAGTGGATCGGCTAACAGTTCCCCTGGTTTTTATGAAGGTCATTTGAGTTAATAACTGGCAACACAAAATATGGTTGAGATGTGAGCTGACGCTAGGTATTGCTGTACCCTCCATTTCCTAAGGTGAAACTAATATTTAGCATAAATAGCCTTGAAGTTATGGCCTTCCTTTATAAGGTGACTAGATATAAATGATGTCATAACTCAGAAGGAATAGTGTCCTTAAAAGAAAATGTGCAGAAATCTACTCTTTGTTCTTATCTCTCGCTGGGAAGGAATCTTCACTAAAAACCAGGGTGACAGCTTGGTCATCAACTTTCATTTTCCAAAAAATGAGAAAACTGATTTCATTTGTGTAAGCTGTAGTCATGCAGCCTTGGTGCTTATCATCTGTCGTGGTTTGAAAGAAAATTGCCATCAAAAGGAGTAGAAATGTTAGGAGGCGAGGCCTTGTTGAAGTTGGTGTGGCCTTGTTTGAGGAAGTGTGCCATTGAGGGGGTGGACTTTGGGGTCTATTTTGCTCAAGCTTCACTCAATGTGACAGTCAAACTGTGTTCTGTTGCCTGCAGAATGCAGGACTGCAGGACTCTCATATGCCTCCCCAGCACCATGTCTGTCTACAAGCTATCAGGTCACATCATGATGATAATGGACAGAAACTCTGAACTGCAAGCGACCAACCCCAATTCAATGCTTTTCTTTATTAAAAGTTGACATGGTCATGGTGCCTCTTCACAACAATAGAATCCCTAACTAAGACATTACTTCTCCCATCTCAGCCAGTGACCCTTAAGTAACTCTCAGACCATATATGATACTCTTCATTGGTAACCCTTTCCTCTGTGCAATAGTCTATATTTTTAATATTTAATTTAATATTCAGAGAATTACTAAGGTTACTTTAATTCATACATGTAATAAACAAAGAATTATTGTCTAGAAACTTTAGGGGTAAATTGTACATTTCTCACAAATATTGAAAGGGATGATGGGGTTTGAGTTAAGCATCTAAGGATATAGATGGAATAAATGGATATAAATAAATAAAAGGATATAAATGGAATAAATGGAAAATAATTATACTCAAAGTAGCAGAAGTGGGGACATATTGTGAGGTGGGGCTAGTACTTTCCATTTAGATAACCAATTGTATTGGGTGGTAGATTTGAATATTATCTCTTTATCTTACAATCCTCCTCTTACAAAAGTGATACACTTTGCATGGCTTATGTTCTGTAGCATCAGTTTTTAACCTGTGGGTTGATACCCTTTGGGGGTCACAAATCAGATATCCTACATATCGATATTTACATTACAATTCATAACAGTTGCAAAATTACAGTTATGACTTAGCAACAAAAATAATTCTATGTTTTGTGGTCACTACAACGTGAGGAACTATATTTAAGGGTTGCAGCATTAGAAAGGTTGAGAATCATTGTTCTAAAACAGTTGCAGAGACAAAGGGAAACTTTGCATCTTTTAAAAATTGATGAATAGTAAAGCATATTTTTTCTCACTGAAAAAACATGTCATATGAAAATAGAATTCAACTCAAAGTTATGGTCATAAAAAAGATGAAGCTAAGGAAGAAAAATTTAGTGTATCCAATAGGAAGGAAAACACCACTTTTAATAGAGTAAAACGTAAGGCTCTCTGCATGATGAAGCTATATAATATAGAATCCTGTTTTCCTTATTTATCCTTAAGTCATTTTTAAGTAGGCTCCCAAGACACATTAACCCACACAGATTTTATTGTTATGATAGCTTCAGAGAGAACTAAACTAAAAACAAAACAAAACAAAAAAATCTCTGTTGTGAACTCAAATCTTAATTCTCACATAAAACATAAAATCTAGTATTTGGGGAAAGCAAATATGACCTCCACTGTCTTAGGTTCAGAAGAGTAAATGCCTGCCCTTCCAGTGCAGGTTATATTTTATGTTAAAATCTACCAAATGCTTTGTGAACTAATTATAGCTAGCATTTTTGGGTTTGTAATCCTAGACATTGGGTTAAAAGATCCAGTCTTTTAACTGCCATGCCAGCAATGGGTATTCTTGACATATTTGATTTTGCAAATGAGGACAATTGTCTTACTATTAAGAATCATAGTTTTCAGTTGATGGTACATAGGCTTCTCAGCATTTCTATCTTCACAGTATCCCCTGGGTGATTCTCAACGTCACCAAAGTTACAGAAATAGGGAACAGAATAATGCGCCAAGATAACCAACCAGTGACAAAGCTGGTGTTTTAACATAGCTGCTGACATGCTTTCAATTGTCAAGCTACATGGGCTCCAGCTGCTCAAGCCATCATGCGCAGGACTGGCATGTTTGCATAGAATATGTGACATGTATTTTTATCATTCCTCTTTAGAACTAACACTTTCCCATGATACTTATGTTTAAATAGCTTTCGTGACGAGGGATGCTGCTGACACTAAAACATACACAACAAATATCTACTGGTGAAATCACTAAGATTTTCTAGAAAAAACTAAATGAAGACATTGTAGAGGTAGGGATTTAAGGATTGTCACTTGCTGGCCAACAGCCACAGCTGCCGTCCTGGGAGAATGAACGTGGCTACTCCACAGTTTGTACTGCAAGAAAATGAACTTCTAGCAGTGTGCTGCGTAAACAATTGGATGCTCAAATAGCTTGGACTTGCAAGTGTGTAATGTGAGTAATAACACATTTTAATGGTTTAACATAGTTGAACTCTGAACTTCAAAGATAAAATTAACATTATAGTACAGGCTCATCCCTCGACCTCGGGCTTACTATTTTTCCTACTGAGAACCACAACTATAACTATCATTCACATCTTATTCTGCACTTTGTAGATATCTCCCATAGTTTGAGTTAGAAAGGACATTCAGTTTGTGGAGCCTTAAAATTCCAAGTTCAGGACACATGGTTGTAGCACCCCCTGCTGGTATTGGAGTCTTGAGATTCAGCCTTTTTGATTTCCCTGGTGGGGCAGAAGCATCATCCTTCTCCTATTTGCCTTTTCTATCACTAATCCTGTGCATACTTAGTCCTCAGCTTTCCTTACATTCTTGGTCATTACATGATCTGCTATCAATGTTTTCATTCTGTGTATGTGTTTAGTAAATGTTTTTTTGGGTGTCCATTCCATACCTGGAGAAAATATAACCATATGAGCTATAGATCTGAACAAGAAGAAGTTAAGTCCCTTTGGAAAGGGAAGGAGGAGACAAGGAATGGAGAAGGTGCATTATAAAAATCAAAGCAAGGTAAGAAGTATTGAAACATAGTAAATGACTTTCTTTTATAGCTTGGTCTGTGATTTATGGAATTCCCTATCTCCTCACTCAGAGTGCAATGTAGATAGCCAAGAAAGAAAGAATACTTGTTTCATAACACTTGTCTCAGAAATCTTCACGTGATATCTACAATGTCTAGTATGTGGACTACCTCATTCTCCCACCGATAACAAGTCCCAAACAGAAGTCATACACATAAGGGATTCAGTGTCAATCAAGTTTATGCAAGAAGAAGAGCTAAGATGTGTCTGTATGTGATTTGGGCGTGGAGGAGACTTTTATATTGAAATGGTTACAGCAGTCTTTGGCTAGCATTAGAGAGATTCCTTTAGAACTGTTTGAGACCATGCTTATTCTATTTATGCAAACATCTTTGGGTTGCCACTCATTGCAAGAGAATCAGGGTCTAATCATAAAGCTGCAAGCCATAGCTGTTTCACATTCTATTTTAGAGTCTGAAAGTATGCTAGCAATCCCATCTCAACAGTACCGCTGCACATTGGAGTGGAACTCCAAGCCCCTTGCTAAGCCCACTCAGGTAGCCAAAACATGACCCTGACATAATTGCTCCTCAGAACACAGAGAGCTCAAGTGAACAGAATTCCAAAGGAAAATAATAATGACTTTTGTTTCTATTTATGATAAATCAGTATCTTAGTTAGGATTCCTATTGCTATGAAAAAACACCATGTGGGGATGGAGGTTAATACAAGATTTGAGAAAAGTTAATGAGGCAAAACCTTAGAGAACTGCTAATCTGCTAGGCCCCACCTAGCAAGGTGTCTGTGAAAACCCAAATGAGACAATACAGTTAATGAAAGTTTTGCAACTTGGATTAGAAAAAAACACTTACAAACTTAATGATTTTCAAAAATTATTGGGAGACGTTCAATGTCTATGACCCCTATTTCAAATTGTCTACAGGGAATTTTGACATCCTCGTGAAATTCTTAAGGATAGTTGTGATCCTCTAGACAGCTCCCAGAAGCTGCTAGGCAAGTGCTGACTCAAATTGAGCATGCAATTAGCATGCCCATGGAGCCTCGAAAACATAACTCCAAAAAATAAAATAGGGGGAGTTATATCCTCAGCCAATGTTGGAAAAGAACCCTGACCTGATTTTAATACAGGATTGAGGGCATATTTGTGTTTTAGTCACAGGAGGAAATGAATGCCTGTTGCAATGTGTAGAGCACAGGAATGCCAGACCTAATGACACTGTACCTGCTGAGACCCACACAGATGAGTTCCAGTGAGAATTGCTGAACCTGTGTTCCTGACCCTCTGATGTCATTCTTCAGTCTGAAAAGGGAAGGAGGCTACAGTTGGTGATTTCCACTCTCTTGACCAAACCTGCTACACCAACTTCCCAGACCTCTGTGAGTTTTAATTATTCTGGATCCAGCAAAGAACTGAATGTCTAGCAGCTTATACACACTATATCTTCACTATAGCCATAAAAACTCATTTCTACTGTTGCTTTAGAGTCTTCCCCTTTTGGAGGGAAAAGGACTCATTACAACAATTGAACACTGTTATAGAGGTGATGTGTTGCTAAAGCCCCTCTGCAGTATGTGATGAGGAGTTGGACAAAAGTTTTGCTGCTGGTATTCAGTACTAAAGGACTGTAGTATCTCAACCTTATCTTTGGAAATTAGAAGCAGCAATGTGAGAAAGGAAAAAAGAAAATCTTCAGAATTGTGGAGTTACTCATCCTTCACCCACCATGGGAACATTTTATAATTCCTTTGGTTGAAATTATGAGAATTGTAATCTATTCAATTATGTGGCTATTGTTAATAATCATACTGGGATTATTAATGTTTGCAACTTTTGCTATGTTATGTAAGTGTAATGGATGGAAAAAAGAGCTCATTCTGATAGAAATTTGATATGATGCTAATGAGTCATTAGATACAATGTAATTAAGAAGGCAATTTTAGATATTGATACAGCTAAAACTACTGGAGACATCCTAGACCAATTTAAAAAAGTCATTTCATTTGGATCATTCTTTATTTCTTTAACAGGAGACATTATAGTCATGCAAGCATATGTATTGCTTAGCATTATCAATCACAATCACTTGCTTGTGAACTGTCAATGAAAAGTTGGTTAAGAGGTGCATGGAATCACACTATTCACTCTCCTCTAACCTTTGCTATACAGAGGCTGGTAGTCAAAGACAGGGAAGATCTTTTTGCCTCCACTAAACCAAAAACAGGTCACACATTATGGAATGTATGTTCCAATGATGGGTAAGGCTGGAAGGTGAAAGAAGATAAACTTAGGAACATACAGTCATCTTTCCTGTGGCAGAAGCACAGAGATTAATTAATTAACTGCTTAATTAATTAATCTTGACTTAAGGTCAGAGAGTTCTAAACTATCCTTACTCTTCCAAGGTTAAAGTTGTAAGACTTAAAGGATGTTATACTGGAGGATGTTTGTTCTGAGGTGTGGATATCTTACCTAAATAACAAGTGACTTGAAGGTCTTAACCCTCAAGGTCAGATAGCAAGAGATTTAGTCTAAAGCATGGTTACTGAATGTTTAGAGAATTAAGGAAGTAAGTCTGTTTGTTTCTTGTATCATGGTAAAGAAGTCTTTTGTCTTTTTTTCCCTTTTTGGTTTGGGTATATTAGAATGTTGAAGAATAAACTTGTGGTGTTCAAGTCTTCAATGAATTGCTCTCCTGAATATTCTGTCTCTGTCTTTTCATTAGTACCTTTAATTTCTCAATTCACAGACCCCCTCCTGGTACAAACTAGGCAAGTCAGCTGGATCTGACTGAAGACCACCCCCCAAAAAGGATAGGTTCATAAGATGGCCCCTCAACATGGGGCACAAACAAAACCCAGCTTTCTACAGGAAAGGACAGGGTTTATTTGATACTTGCTTCCACATCATAGTCCATCATTAAGAGAAGTCAGGAACTCAAGCAAGACAGAAATCTGAAGGCAAGGGTTGATGCAAAGGCCATAGGGGAGGGATTTAGTGGCTTGTGTGGCCTGCTTTCTTATAGAACTTGGGGCCACCAACCTAGAGTGACCCCACCCACAAAGTACTGGGTCCTTCCACATCAATCACTAATTAAGGAAATTTCCTACAGGCTTGGCTGCATCTTGATATTACGGAGGCTTTTTCTCAACTGAAATTAACCATCCCTCAAATCATTCGTGTTGACATAAAACTAACCAGCACAACTGACCCATTGTCAACTTGACACACAAACATAATCCCTGTTAAGCAAAAACTTTTACATTCTTGTCCATCCCCAAATCACATATTAATCTCATATTACATTATAAATATTTCAAAATTTAAGTCTGGCAGTGTTTAAAAATTCAAACACTTAAAAATTCAGTCTTTAAATTATCAATCTTTTTTAAAATCCAATGTCTTTCAAGTGTGGGCTTCTATAAAATAGGGGGAAAGTTAAATACTTCCTTACTTCAACAGGAAAGAACCAGGTGAAATCAAAGTAAAACCATGTTCCAACTGCAAATATCTCAGTATTCAATGCCTGGGATCTACTCTTAAGCTTCTGTGTTCCTCCAAAAGGCTTGCGTAACTTCTCTGGCTCTGCCCTCTGCAGCACAGTTGTCTTCTAGGCTTCAGCTGGCTCCACTCCATCACTGATATTGTTCTTGATGGTTGTCACATGGTACTAGCATCTCCAAAATGTTGGGGTCTCTTGCTGAAATTAGAGCTGCACTTTCACTGTTATCTTCTCCTGGGTTCTCTTCATAACCCCAAGCCTCAAATTCTCTGCATGAGCACTTTAACCCTGGGACTCCAGCTGCCTCTGAGGCTGCACCTTCACCAATGGCCTCTCCTGGCCAGTGCCAAGCTGCAGGGTTCTCCATGACCCCCTCATGTCATCAAAACCACTGTCTCCTGGATGACTCTCAATTACTAAGCTCAGCTGCCAACAAGAGGTACAACCTCAGGTGTACTGGAACACAGCTTCTGTTTGCTGACCCTGGGGAAACACTTCTCAGAAGATTTCACCACAGTGATGCTGCTCTCTTCTTAGTCACTGCTAATTCCTCAGCTCCATCTGACCAGCATCAATTCTCCCAGCAAAGGAAAGGTTTCACTTTAGTGGTTCTGGTATTTTGTGAATCACGGATGCTTCTTTAGCCTAAGCCAACCAGGACCACAGATTCGTTACTCAAATTAGCAAATGGCCCTCTTGGAGTCATTTAACTTCCCCCTGAAACCTCACAAGCCAGGCCTCCATTGTCTGCTCTGCTCTCAACATTCGTATTTTCCAAGCTACCATAGAACAGCTCACCAAGCTTTGAGCACCCAATAGCTTTTCTAGCCAAAAGGTTGCAAAGCCCTTCTACAATCCTCCCCAAAACACATGGTGAGGCTTTCACAGCAATACTCCACTCCTGGAACCAATTCTTGTCAAAGTTAGGATTATTATTACTATGATGAAACACTATGACCAAAAGATTGGGGAGAAAATGGTCTATTTGACTTACCCTTTCACATCACAGTCCATTAATGTTGGAAGTTGGGACAAGAACTCTTAACAGGGCAGGGGCTGATTCAGAGGCAACGGACAACTGATGCTTACTGGTTTGCCCACCATGGCTTCCTCAGCTCAGGGTCACCATCCAAGGGGTAATTCCACACATTATGGACTATACCCTCCCCCATTAATCACTAATTAAGAAAATTCCCCTCCAGACTTGCCTGCAGTCCAATCTTTTTATTGTATTTATTTAATTTCACATGTCGATCCCAGTTCCCTCTCCCTCCCTCCTTCTCTCCCTCCCTCTTATCCTCTCTACCCCCTCAAGGCACCCTGACCACCATCCCCTCCCATCCCCCACCCCAATTCCATATGTAGGGGAATGCCATCCAGTTGGGTTCATGAAGATCTGACAGGTCATGTGAAGTAGGGACTAGGGCTTCTCTCCTGTCTCTAGATTAAGACAGTTATCCCTCCATGGGGGATGTGTTCGCAAAGTCCTTTTGTGCACCAGGGATACATCCTGGCTCCACTTTCTGAGGTCCCTTAGACTGCTCAGTCCTTCTGGCTGAGACCCATATTCAGGGGGTCTGAGTCAGTCCCATGCTGGCTTCCCAGCTATCAGTCTGGGGGTCCTTTAGCTCCTCCTTGCCCAAGTAAGCTGTCTCTATGTGTTTCTGCAGCCTGGTCTTGTCCTCTGTCTCTCCATCTTACAGAGGTATTTTTCTCATTTGAGGTTCTATCCACTCAGATAACTCTAGCTTATGTCAAGCTGACATAAAACTATCCAGTACAATCAGAAAAGAGGGCAACAGAGAAGGAAACTTGCTAAACTCACTGAATAGAAGAGGCCTGTAAAAAGCAGTATATTTCAAGCACACTGATGAGAGCCACAGCTGTCACACTGCGCACCTCCCACTCCTGTCTTCTCACCATCAGGGTCATAGCCCACAGTAGGTAAGTGAAGGCACTGCAAGTCCTCAAGCTGTTTCTGTCCAATTCCAATTCCCGTTTTGAACCTCAACTTTGTTCAGTACTCATCTTGCCATTGCCTTTCCCTGGGGCTGCCAGGTTGTTATGTAAGTGTTCTGTCACCATTATCTCCAGCCATTTCATGCCCTACTCCTCCAGTGCTGTCCTTTCCTTTCTTGTCAAACCTGGTCCTTCCCATGTTGTCCCCATCCTGCAGAGACACTGCTATGTCGTTCATCTGTCCATCTGCTTACTGGTTTCCCAAGGCCCTAAAAGTGAATACTAACCACTGGGGTTTGACATTAGATGACCCTGAACAACTTGCAGGTTCCTCTCTAATGCAGTTTCCTCATTTGTCAGGTAAGAAACTTTTATGTGATGTGCAAGGCATTGTATTCCCAGAGGGACCCAATAATTAGACAGGTTTCTGTATTGTCACTGCCACTTCTGCTGTAGGGCACTACTAGATTTACAATATAAAAATTATAAATATGGTGGGCATAACCTGAAGTATATACAAAGCAGGGCTGTCACCTTTTCCAGGTCACTGGACTGAGTGCTGGGACCCTCGTTACTTTTACTAATGCTGCACCTACATTTACTGACTCCCTCAGTCAGAAAATGTCTTGAGGGAAGGATGCTTTTGTCAGTGTTCATGATGTCTGCGTTCATTTGAACATAAAAATTAATTGACAGTTTTGAGTTTAAGATAGAAATGTTATTTCTCTGAACAGATGTCATTGTTGTAAAAATTATTTAAAAGCTAGGTTTCCTTATGATTGCAAAGAGGGTTTGTATTACTGGAAGTAAACATATCTGTGTGAGACTGATGTGACCACAATAGATTTTACAGATTGTCTTGTGATCAAAGCCCCATGCATTTATGACAAAGGTTTAAAACATATGTCTGGCCCATCTATTTAAATTGACAAATTCAGAACATTCCAAAGAAAATCTCTTTGGAGTTACTCTGTTGGGAGATGGCACTGAGATTATTTTTTACTATTAATCTGATCTGGGGATGGACTATGCCTGTAACTCCAGATTCACAGGGATCTGACATCTCTGTGTTCCATGGGCACCCGCATACACATGTGCACACATGTGCATGCATTTGTGTGGTGCGCACACAAGTGCACACACCTACACACATCTGCACACACACACTTAATCATCTTAAAAATAATTTGAACTTACAAGGAAAGAATCAGAAGCATACTAAACAAGAACTAGGTTGCCACAAGCCAAGTGTTAAACCTTGAATTGACATGCGTGTTGGAGGTATCTATGCCTGATTTCAGAGGTAGTTTTATAAAGTGGGTTGTAAGGGACCTTCATTTCCATATTCAGAATTCTTCAGGGTGTGAAAAAGAGCAATGGGCACCTGCTTTGGTAGCAATGCCAATTTTTACCATCAGCTGGAGTAAAGGGGAGACGTCAGTCCTTATATGTTCACTTTTGGTGAAGTCATGAAAATCAGTGGAAGTAGATGGATACCAAAAAGGCGCTGTGAAGACTCAAAGTTAAGAAAAATGGGAGTGTAGAGCTTTGGGGAATGGGTGATGGGAAAGTACAGGAATGGCTTTGCACATGAGCAGGATAGGGACAGGCCGTAGGGTGGCAGCACAGGGTGTTCCTGAGTGAAGACTTAGCAGGGACACAGGTTACCTTAAGGCTCCTTGTAGTGGAAGTAGAAGTCATTCCAATATCTGGTCAAGTTCCTTCCATACCTGTCTGTGTTCAGGGCCATTCTTTTACCAAACGAGTATGCACAGTCCATGGGAACTTCCATTTTGAGAACTCTTTACAAGGCTGGTGAGAACTATGGACACAGCCACAGATATCCTGTCTTTTCTGTCCCACCAAGCCACTTTTTCACGTGGTTATTGATTCATGCGTTCATTTTACTTATTTGAATGGTATCTCTCTGCACTGCTGAGACTGGATTCAGCCTCCTGATGCTGGGATTATAAACCAGCAACACCCTTCTTAGCCGTTCTTTCATTCACTGGCATTGATTTCAAGAGTTCTACTGATCACTCACTCTGCATGCTGATCTCCATCTGGGGGTGCTTTGGGGAATTTACCATTGATGATATCTGTTTTTAGAATCACAGTTCTCCTTGATATGCTCACGGAGTTGAAATAAAAGATTACTTAGTCTGTTACACAGACGTCTTTCCATACAAACTAAGTCTCAGACTGATACTTTATTATACACAGGATCATGGAACGTCATCTTAGCCAAAAAGATGTAACTGATTTTTAGCTGACATATTTCAGGTCTTCTGTCGGTTAACTTCTGCACAGTCTAGATTTGTGTTTTTGTTTTCTCCAAGTGCTATATTATAACCTTAAATAGATGAAATTGGCAGTGCTTTAAGACCTAATAAATCTTAACCATAAAGAGACACAGTAACAAATGCTACAGCTCAAACAGCATTATACATATAATCTATTACATTGTAGGCAAATAAATTGTATGGCCACAGAAAGTAAATCTGGTATGATGTTTTTAGGCAAGCAGTCATAAAGGTGCCAGTAGGAGGAACTGTACATACTAAAATTGAATTTTATTGAGCCACTGATCCATCCATTTTTTATCCTTTGGAATGTTCTTTATATTGAAAGTTTGTCAAATAACAAGATAAAATCACTGAAACCCAAAACCCAGGGATCTTACTGGTCAACCTAAAAATTAGATTGCTTATTAGAATAAATCAAAATATTGCTTTCTTCCATGCTTGGTGGAGTTAATGCAGAGTGTTGAGAAAGATACAAAATTCCAGTATTTGAGCATGAGTCAATATACTGCTAAGTAATTAAACAGTGAATGAGATTTATTTCCTTAGGAAAAATAAGAGAAATAATATTGACAGACTTAATTTTATTAATTAACATCAAACAACATCTACATATACATTGTCAGATAATTCTTACACCCTCAGAGAGTTCATCATGTAATTGAACAGGTTATAGTTTTGCAGAGGAGGGATGAGCTCCTTGCCTGCATTTGATACACATATGTGACTGGCAGTTTTGTTACAGAATCCCTGTGGTAGGAAAGGAATGCTGTTTGTGGTCAGTTTACATTTTAAGACAGGACGTTTGGAAAAGGATGCTGGCATCGGTGCTGCATGGTAGCATCATATAGACACAGTTCCTGAGTGCAACTCTCTCCATGCCTTATGATTCAACCAAATCCTTCCTCTCAGTGGCTCAGTGCTAACGGGAAAGTAATAGGCTGTGAACGTGACAAAACTTTAACTGTAATGGTGATGATTTCAACATTGTTGGTAGCTTAATAAAAACAACTGGTGGGTACAATGTCTATACCTATTGGGAAAATATCCAATTCTTTTATATTTAAACATTTTAAAGACAAATTCTTTGAACGTGTGTCCCTTCTGGTATCGCCCCATGTCTCTGCTGCTCACTTGAAGTGATCTCCTGTCCTACTTTTTCCTTGCTTCCTAGTCTTTCAATTTCTTATTCCAATAAGGGATTCACTTACTAATAAGTAAACTTATTCTATGAAATCCTTTTATCAGTGTCAGAACAGCCTCTATGTAGCAAATGTGTGAACAGGTTTTCCTATTTTGCCTCTGGATTTCCTTCAGTAATTTAAATAGCTGTAATGTAAAACACTGTTTAAGTAACAAATGTGGATAATTTTTAACAAACTACAATAATCCCTTTTCTATAATTTTAATCTTATTACTCCATTTCCAGACAATATACTTTAAGATTGTTCAGTTTGTTTTGCCATTTCTTTCTCTACTTCCACTATTTCAGGCCTTTGCAATGAAATAAGTAGAAATTACCTTTCTACTATCTCGGTACTGCATGATGCCATGCATCCCATGGCATAACTCCCATCTTAAATTCTATGTAACCACTAACTTTTTAAGTCTAAGTTTAGTGCACACAGCACAATTGTATATAAATGCATGAAGATAAATTTCATTTATATTACGATTATGCTTTCTTTCTTTTCATAGTTTTAAGCATTAAAAAACCACTTGATTCTATTCATTGACTTGACAATCTTCACAATTCTCAGTGGCTAAACCAAAACTATGTGCAAGCATAATGAAAGCCCCTCTCAATAGTGCCAGACTCATGTGTATTAGCAGTGGCCTTGCTACTTTAAGACATCTATCTGAAGCCTTTGACTCTTGCCCTTTAATTACTCCTGGCTATTTGGTATGCCTGCTGAGAAACTGGGCACTCAAGTTCCCCCCTAGACTACCATTACTTGAGTTTTCTGTTTTAGACCTTGTTTGTTGGAATATTCCGGTTGTTGGCTCTCCTCTTTCTCTCTCTCTGTCTCTCTCTCTGTCTCTCTCTCTGTCTCTCTCTCTCTCCCTCCCTCTCTCTCTCTCTCTCTCTCTCTCTCTGATTGCTTATACAAAGAAGCTTTCTGAGAAAATGTGTTTAAGAAATTGAAAGTTTGAGAGACTATAGTTTTAGATTATGACTTGATTAGCTTTCTTTCTGAGTATAAACATCTAGATTGAAGATGATTTTCCTTTCAACTTTGAAGGCATTACATCATTATAAAACTTCTAATGTGCCTGTAAATAAGTTTTGTAGTATTCAGGTTCAAGTCTTTGACATGATATGTGTTTTGTTTTTCTCATGGGTATTTTTACTATTAACTTTGATGTAAAATTTTATCATCTTGAAATATTCTGTCATTCCTTTATAGTGATATTTCAAAAGTCATTCTCTTTGGAGAATAATGCCAGTTTGTAAATTTTGTTTTTGTTTTTTTATGTATCAATTCCATTTCAAATACGATTACCTATTCTCCTTTTCTCTCATTACAATGAACTGAAAACCAGGTCTCCATTTTTTCCCAAGAAGACTTTTATTGTTCTTTTTTATTTCTGTATCTCTAATTCTTCTTTCTGTATAATTTCCTAAATGTTATTGTGTCAATATTCTATCTTTTTCATAGCTATTATATTTAAAATTTAATAGACTAGTATGGTCAGAAGTACCTTTAAATAGATCTTAATATTCTTTCCAATGGTACAATGAAATGCTGTTACCTAAAATACTATGTTATTACAGTTATCTCTCTTTGACAACTTGAAACAACCTAAAATCACTAAGGAAGAAGGCCTCAATGATGGATTGTCTACAATGAGTTGGCTGGTGGGCATGTCTGTAGGAGATTGTCTTAATTGAGGTAATCCCACTGTTAAACAATTGGAAGAGAAACTACAATGTCATGGCAACAAGGTGGAGAAATTGCATCACCCTATCAAAGAAAATGTCAAATTCCTCTCAAACCAAGGATGGAACATGATAGAACTCTGGGACACCATAAAAGACTAAATCAATGAAATATGCATAGCAGAAGGAGAAGAGACCCAGGTCAAAAGTACAGAAAATATTGTCAACAAAATCATATAAGAAAACGTCCTTCATCTAAGGAAAGAGATGCCTGTCAGGTCCAAAAGACATAGAGAACAAATAAGACAAGAACAATAAAGGTATTCCACAAATTATATTACAATCTCAATGTTAAATATTTATAACACAGAGATAATATAGAAAGTGGCATGAATTATCAACTCACAAACAAAGGCAGGTCCATCATAATAATAACAAATATCACAGTGAAGACCATGGAATCCAAGAGGGTTCAGACCAATATTCTACAAGCACCAAGGACAGCCCAGACTACTATACAAAGAATAACCAACAGTTTTAATCAAGGAGAAAGAAATCTGATTAAAAGCATATTAAAAAAAAGTATGACCATGAAGCCATGCCTACAGAAGATACTATAATGAATACTTGTGCCTGAAGAAAAGGTTAAACACAACCAAGAAGGCACAATGAACAAGTAAACATTCCCAGAGTACTCATTCAAATTAAGCCTAATAGAACACTGTAATGTCATGAACATAACAAGAATTAATATACATTGTTCAATAATATCTCCTAATATTGGTTATATCAACCCTCTAATGAAGAGAGACACAGTCTAACAGATTAGATCAGAAAGAAGGTCCTTATTTTTTCTACTGTCAAGAAACACTTTATGACGAATGACAGACACCACTATAAGTTAAGAGGATGGAAAAAAGGTAATCCACTGATTCAGAGACCAGTGTTCAGGAATAGAAGGTAAAATTTAAAAACATTTCTGTTTGTACCGGTGCATATATTTCTACATATAGTAATGTATTTATGTCTTAAAGTTAGTTCAAGAACTTAAGAAAACTATTTCTCACCCTTATATTAAGGTTAGAATATCATAGCCCTGGGTATCTTTATTGCCACAGAACAATTCCTCCTTGAGAGAACCTCTTTGTCATAGTGGGTCCCTGAGTGGAGCAAAGCATGCAGAGAAAGCCACATTAGTTGAAGTACTTCCCTGCATAAGTGATTGTACCCAGCTGGAGAATTGACTATTGGGGGGAAGGACTTCCCCTTGTGTGCTATTTCTTAAGTGAAGGTTCAGTTGCTGCAGTCCATAGAAGCACTCACTGCTTGCATGTCAGCCTTCCTAAGGAAAGACAGGTGTGCTTTAGAATAACTTTCTTTAAGATGCTTTTAGATCACTGAGAGACAGTACAGAAAAGACATCTTTCATTTTAAGTTTGATTTTTTTTCAAAATTTGGTTTAGGAAAAAGTTCAAATTCTTCAATTTATAGACTTTAATGAGTATCTGATCCATGGATTGTTAGTGTCACAGCATTGGCCTACCTTACTATCTCTCTTCTATCATCTTCTGCCCACCTGTCTTAGTTAGGATTTATACTGCTGTGAAGAGATACGATGATCATGGAAACTCTTAGAAAGGAAAACATTTAATTGAGGTGGCTTCTTATACTTCAGAGGTTCAGTCCATTATCATGGGGGACAATGGCAGGATGCAGGAAGATATGATGTTGGCTATACCTTGATCAAAAGGCAACAGGAAGTGGACTGTTTCACTGGGCATGGCTTGAACATATACGAGACCTCAAATTCCACCTCCACAGAAACACACTTCCTCCAACAAGGCTATGCCTACTCCAATAAAGCCACACTTCCTTGTAGTGTTGATTCCTTTGGGTATCATTTTCCATCAAACCACCACATTCCATAGCCACAAAAGGCTTGAAGCCATATCGTACTGCTAAGAATACTTTCAGCCCTACTTCAGAAGTCCCCATAGTCTATCATTGTCTCAACAATGTTGAAAAGCCAAAATTCAAAGTCTCCTCTGAGATTCATACAATCTTTTAACTGCAGTTTCCTATAAAATCAAAGTCAAAATAAAAAAAAAAAAAATCAGACCACATACACCCGATATAAAATGGGACAGGATATACATTACCATTCCAAAATGCAGGGAAAATAACATAGTGAGGGAATTCTGAACCTCAGCAAGACCAAATTCCATCTAGGAAAACTCCAAACTCTGCATCTCATATCTGATACCAAAAAGTGCTTCATATATCCAGCATTTTTCAGCTCGGTTGACTCCAACACACTTCTTTCTCTTAGTTGGATCCACTCCCTGGTGGCAGCTCTCCTCTGCAAGTATCCCATAGCTCTATCATCTCCTACATCTTGGGTTTTCCAAGGTAACCCAGGTCTCACCTTATCAGCTTCACACAGTAGCCCCTCTAGGACTCCATCTAGGGACAGCCCTGACACATGCCTGGCTTCAGTGGCTTTCCTTAACTTGGGCAAGGGATTCCATAGCCCCTTCCTTCTCTCCATAACTCCATAACCACCATGTGACAAAAGCTGCCAAGTTCTGTTGAACATTACATTGCCCACTTGTTCAATTATATCTTCACCAGATTTCTTTTCTTCACTTGGCTGTCCTGAAAATGGATCTCTGGGCCAGGCTGGTCCCTAACTCAGAGATCCATCAGCGTCTGCTTTCTCAGTGCTGGGAATAAAAGTGTGCAGTGCCTCACCGGGCTCTAAGCTTTGATTTAATTCCTTTTTGTAACTTGGGGCCTTAGTTGGGTGGGATCTTGCCCTGAGGTCAGCATCCCCTTTATTCCCTTTTTCAATCCATTTAAGATCTTGAACAGAGGATTTAGTTCTATTCTACTTCCTGGTGGCCTTTTCTCAATCTGTACATTATGTATTTTTATTTGCTTAGCTCACTTCTTCTCATTGTAAATATTCATTAGTGTTGCCAGTAATGACCACACAGCAGAGTCTAAGCTAGGGTGGTTTAAGATTTCCTCCACCAATGGCATTAATCCAAAATGCTACACTTTAACTTCAGGCAGACTCTTTGTACAAAGGCAAAAATAAGCCACATTCTTCACCAAAATATTTTAAGAATTTTTTACTAGGCAACATACTAAATTCTTCTCCCCAGAAACCTCCTGATCCAGCCCCAGACACTTCAAATCATTACCAGCATTATTGTCTTCTACGCTCCCACCTGTATGGCTCATTAAGCAGTGCTTAAAGCATCCCACTGCTTTCTTAACCCGAAGTACCAAAGGCCAAATTCCTCCAAACAAAAATATTGTCAGGTCTATCACGACAATACCCCACTTCTAGTACCAACTTAAGTCTTAGGGTTAATATCGCTGTGAAGAGACACTGGGACTATGGCAACTCCTATAAAGGAAAACATTTAATTGAAGTGGCTGCTTGCAGTTCAGAGGTTCAGTCCACTATCATAGTAGTGTGGAGCATGGCAGACATTGTGCTGGCTGAGAACAGGAAGTGCACTGTCTCACTGGGCATGGCATGAACATTTAGGAGACCTCAAATTCCACCCCCACAGAGACACACTTCCTCCAACAAGGCCATACTTACTCCATCAAAGCCTAATAGTGTGGCCTATTGGGGAGTATTTTCTTTCAAACAACGCACTATCTCTCCCTTTTACTCTCTATGATGGGGCCTTGCTTCATAACCATGTTGACTGTAGTCTTCTGAGAGGTACATTCATTAGATTGTGCTATATGCTCATTCATTTGGACATGTCACATGTCACATTTCTGAAGGTGTCCACCTTGATACCGAGAAGAAATATTTCACAAGAGGCATTCCAAATGATTAGAAACTTTGATGTGAAAGCGGCTGCATGATAAATGTACCCTCAGTGAAACAGAACAGTGCGCTCTATGGATAAGAACTGCTTATGAAAATGAATAAAAGATTTTAAAAGCCAATGACAAGATATTGCAGATATATGAGAAAGGCATAGTAGGATCTTTTTCATAGATAAAGATGTAACATAAGCTAGTGTTCCTTTCCTTAACACTATCAAAATGGTACCAAATGTCAGACTGTTGCCCTGTACCAGCAGCTAGACATGTGTTCCAGAACTCTAGCTAATTATTTTGGGATTCTATAGCCTGATACATAAGGATAAACTACTACATGGAAAGCAAACATAGGTAGCAACCACAATTCCTCCCCCTTCTGCTCGCTCTTCAAAGTGGATTTTATAATGACCTGATCTTTTGTCTTTTGACCTCTCAACTATGCCAAAGTCTCAGTATTGAAAATAAATCCTTAAGTAAATCATTACATTATTAGCAATTTCATCAGTTATGTAAGAATTATTGAACGCTTATTATGGGGCTCACATGGTGCTAAGGGTAGGGTCACAAGACAACAAGGTTAAGTGTATTCTACTTTGTGAGGTTTACCAACTTTATAGACAAATTTATTCACCTTCATTCAGGTCCTCAACAGTTTGAAGGGCTTACAAAGGTTTGGAGAAATGGTGACAGGTGCACCTTGCTGATTTATAAGCTGCTTGACACCGGGCAGATGCTCAGGTCAGGTGTGACACTCAGATGTAGGCTTTTCTACCTTTTTCCAGCCCCTCTTTATCTCTCTCCCTTCCCTTCTATTCCTAAACCCATCATGCCCTGTGTGTGTCAAATGAACTCTGTCTATTTCTCCACTCTGCTTCATGAATAACGTATTTTAATTGGTAAGTTCACCTGGAGGCTACATCTCCCAGATAATAGAAGATACATCCATGAATGCGGTTTTTCCTGGTGAAGCTTTAGGCTAACCTAACATTTTATAAGACACAGCTCCTCCTGATTTCTAGGTCAGATCATTCCTTCTTATTGTACGATCACATTTTACATTTCCCATAGTGCAAACAGTTAATGTAATATTCAACAACCATTTTTATCCAAACCAAGATGAATGTGTATCTGTTCTTAAGTGGTAAGAGCATATATTATAGAATATACCTGTGTATTAAAGTTAATGACCATTTTGCTAGTAATTCTAGAGATCAGAGCTCATTTTCACTGTGACATACACAGGAGAAGTCTTGATTTGTTACTGATCATTGCCCAGTTACAATAGCCATGTTCTCTGCATATGTAGTCATAATCTTCCTCATCTGGAGAATAAAGGGACCAATAAGCTCAACTTAAACATTATTAATAAATTACAATATCACTGTGAGTTTTGCTTTTGCTTTCTTCCATCTTTTACTCCATGAAGTTCTATATTTTCTTGAGCAGTTTTACATATTGGTCATCTTTAATGAGTCAGTAAAGAAATAACATGTTGAAATCTGCTGCTTTCTGTTTTAAACCTGCCACTTTGTTTGAAAATAGGTTAAATTTGTATTAGCTATCAGAATGCAGAAAAATCGTTTTTCTAATAAGAATCATTATAAGAACGTCCTCTAGAGGGATCCATTTTATTGCTTTATAGCTATGAATTTAGCATTGCTGTGTATTTTTATTATATTTTAGACTGCAGAAAGATTTACAGCCACAAGTAAAGAAAGAAAGGAAATCACTAATGTATTCTGGAATTTTCAATTTATCAAAACACTTATTTTAATATGATAAAGCATATCTTTAGGAAAACAAAACTTACTTTTGAAATGTGAAAATATTAAGAAACTTTATTTTTTAATTGAATTTATTGTGTCAGTTATATTCAGTAATAACTGGCAAAGTGGTTTTCTCCAATCAGGGCAATAATTATACTTAATTAATCGCAGAAGGATTTGAACATGGTAACAAATTCTAAAGTGCTATCTTGTTTACAGTCTGTTGCACATGTTAAAGTGGTTGTCATACCTTAAAATAATAGCACTGGGGTGACTTGTCAGTTCAGAACTCTTGCTGTTCCTGCAGAGAACCTGGGTTTAGTTCTCAGCTCCCACACAAAGCAGCTCATTATCTGCCTGTAACTTTGTTTCCAGGGATGCTGATGTGCTCTTCCAGCTTCTATGGGTGTGACAAGCATGTGATGTGTATATGGGCAAGCATGTATGCATATATATAAAAATAAGCACAATTTAAAAATAAAACCATTTAAGTTATATACTATGAAGTAAAGCTAAGCATGAATTTTGAAGATCATAAATGTGTTTGTGTCAAACTGTGTTTTGATTAATTTATACATTTTTTGTATGTAAAAAACTTTTTAAAAAAGAGAGAGATGTAGAGGACAAAACTATAGAGATGGCTTAGTACCTAGGAGCAATAACTGTTCTTGTAGAGAGCTGGAGTTTGGTTCCTATACATTTGGGTGGCTAACAGTTACCTGTGACTCCAGGTCTGAGCTCCAACACCCTTTTCTGGCTTCCACAGGCACCTGTATGCATATGCATATACCCTTACACAGACATACCAACATATACATAAATTTAAAATATTTTAATAGAAGAGATACACAGTTAAAAATAAAGGCATCAAAGAAAAAGTGGCTTTTGTATTTATTTTTGGTTTTAAATTATACAAATTTGTTTTTATACAAATTCAAGGAGATTAAAAAAGATCTTTTCCCATGCCTAAATGAACAGTGGGTTCTTTTCTTTATTTATATTTATTTATATTTGTGTGTGTGTGTGTGTGTGTGTGTGTGTGTGTGTGTGTGTGTAGGCCAGAAAAAGATGTCAGATCCCCTGGAGCTGTAGTTAGAAGCAGTTTTTAATCACTTGATGTGGGTTCTGGAAGCTAAACTCTGGTCCTCTGCAAGCACAGCAAGCACTCTTAACTGCTGGGCCATCACTCCAGGCACAAAAGGTGATGCATATTTTTTCATAGATGACAGATTGTAAGACTAGCCCCTAAGCCTTTGGTTCTTCTGGTCAGCTTTATGGTGGAACCACCTAAAGAATGTTGCAAATTGGGCAGTGCGTGACTTCTGCCCAGACCCACCTGACTCAGTTGGTTTGGCTTCTGAAGCCTAAGCTTTAGAAGTTTTTTTCAACCTTCTCATATTCTCTCAATGGTCACTAGAGTTTAACTCATCTCCTTTAAGTGTCTATATTATATTCATTTTTGTCAATGTCAATTAGGAAACTGTGTTAAAAAATAATTACATTTCAATACCTGGTATATGAATAATAGAGAAAAATAGCTTAAACTAAAGACCCCGAACTTAAAGCACATATACACACTAAAATAAAACAATTAAAGTTATCATAAATTAAGGATGAACTTTTAAAATTATAAATGAATAGGTGTCAAATTATTATTTGTGTTTTGACTTTTATGCATCCTTTTGTGATTTAGTTTTTTATCTTGATTTACTTCTTGTGTTACTGAGTGACCATGCATTTCTTATATTTATAATTAAGAAAATAATACCAAAATTTGGCATGTGTCCTGATCTTTTTAATACTAGTTGATTCCTAAGGACTTCATCCATGAGAATTTTGGTGGTTTTATGAGTATACAGGATGTCAAGAATGGCCTGGAGCTCAGAACACCTATGGTTTCATTTAAACTTTCACTTTGGTCAAGAGGCCTGACACAATTTTTTAAAGACTTACTAGAAAGAGAGACAGAGAGGATAGAATAAAATAAAGTGAGAGGAAGGAGTGCTTGTATACAGAGCCAAAGGCATATCTTTAGATCTTTGTTCACATGACCATAGGAGCTGGTAAATCCTACAGTGCATGGTCTGAAGCTGGAAGTCTAGAAAGCTGCTTGTATGGTTCCATTTGAAAAGCTGAGTCACCAGCGTCTCAGCACAGGAGCAACTGGAAATTAAACTGCAGAAGAAAGAAGGGCACATTTGTGCTCCCTCTGGTTTTTGGTTTTATTTTGTCCTACAGCAGTTTGAATGACAGCCACAGAGTAGGCAGGCTTAGTCTTCTAAGCCAGTCCACAGGGAAGAGCAGCAGCTTTCAGGCTTGTTGGCATGAGTGACTCCATTTTCTATAACAGTCATTGGAGTGGATCTTGAGTACAAATGCTAAGGCAGAAAGATTTCACATCTTCATTGTTCAGTCAAACACCCACCATCCATTCAATTCAAAATATCAGCACGAATTGATAAGTGACTTAGATAAAATATGATCACCCGGAACTTATCAAGTTAAGAAACAAATACAAGTATGAAAGTATAGAAAACATAACAGAGAAACCAAATAGTAAACAAAATACATCCTGGGCCAAGGAGCTAGTGGACCCCCTCGTGTGCATTCTGTAAAGAAAGGACAATGGCAGCACCTGTACCCCAACCAGCAGAGCACTTAGTATAGGAGTCACAGGATATACCGGCTACTGTGCCTCAGTCTTGAGACTCTGAGTCTTGATAAAACTCTATGACTTGGATGTGTATGGCCAGCCCTATGATGGGGTTTAGTTAGCATCTAAACAGCTGTACTTCTTGATGACTTTTATCAACTTTCTGCTCTTGCCTTTATTATATTCATGTTGCTTCTTTAAATCCTAGTATCCATTCCCTTGTTGTGTATTATGGGTAAAATCTAACCTGCAATCTAGTGGTTGACCTCGTTATCCCAGCACTAGAGAGGCTGGTGTTGAAGGAATAAGAATCCAAGATACTGTCTTCTATATCTGCCACCCTCATCTTTCACTCTTACACTCTCTCTACACTTCTTTTCTAAGATGTCACCAGAACCTTAATTATAAGTGTGTTATAGCTGTGTCAACTTGGCATAGCCATACTGTAGTCAGCCTTTTTCTGCATTTTGATCAGTTGTGAATTTCTGTGATGATCTGCTGCAAAAACTCCCTGTATGGAGAGCTCCAGGCAATTCATAGATGCTAAGAAAGTAAATTAGTCATGATCAGGGATGAATATCTGAATGGGTTATAGAATCACAACTTGCCATCATTAAATACATACACAAATAAGCAGCACTACATGGATTCAGAAGGCTGTATTGCTATGCATATATGTTTATATATAAACATTTATGTATGTGAGAATAATAATTTAAACATTTGAGAGAGAGAAGGGCAAACATGGGAGGAGTCGGAGAGGGATTGGATGGAATAAAAATAATATAAATACATCACTCATGTATAAAAATCTCAAAAAAATATAAACCAAATTTTTAAAGAGCTCAATGTCAAGGCCAGCTTGTGCTACACAGGGAGAACCTCTCAAAAACCCGATCCCCAAACAAACTGAAAAATGCTTTGAGTGCCAGTGATATCTCTAATTTACCAGGCAAAGTCTTGCTACTTGTTAAATTCAAACTGATGAATATACATACTGAGAGAATATCTTCTAAAGATTTGTTTATGTATTTGTGTGGGGGGACAGTGGAGCATGTGCTTGTGCATGTGGGAGCATTTTAAGAGGACAATAACTAGCTTCCGTTACTTCTCACCTCTCTCTTTGAGGCAAGATTTTTCACTGAACCCAAAGATTTTTCAATGAACTCAGCAACTGTGGAAGTCAACAAAGACCATCATCCTGGCTATGACTGCCATATACATGGAGTTACAGGCAAGCGGTGAATGTCTGGCTGAAGGCAATGCATTCTATGAAGACATATATATTACAAAGAATTTCAAAAAGTGCGGAAAAAAATAAAAGGCCCGTCTATTTGCTCAATAGAACTGTTTAAGTGGACACTTCACAAGACCTTTGCTACCTTTCACTTTTTAAACACTGAACCCTACATTGGAGTATTCTGGTGCAACATTTATATCCCTGCCTCACCTCTGCAAGGATTTCTTTTGATATGAAGATTCCTGATATTTTATGCTCTCAAAACGATTTTGCTCAGAAAAAACAAAGATGAATGTGGCTGCTGGCATCTGCTGCAGAGCTCCAGGAAATCTGGGGGACCCATGGAGGCTCTAAGGGGTGGGAAGGGAGTTTCCAGAACCCGGAAGTGGCTCCATAACAACCGGCAACAAATGGAAAAGCAAGCCTCAAGGGAAGAAGCTTTGGGAACGTGTACTCTCAAAACTATATGGCAGAAGAGAGCCAAACAAGGTGGAGGATAAGGAATCTATGCCTGTCACCTCTGTATCTCAGCCAGCTGGCTGCAAGCACAAGGGTTGTGCCTTATGAGCCTGGAGGGGGTGGGAGGGGCAAGGGCTGGCACTGAAGACAGGGAGATGTGAGGTAGCATGAAGTCCTCCTCAGAAACAAGTCATTGCTGAGTGGGGTCAGCCCTAGGCCTGGTGACTGCTGGCAGCATAGTGTCACCACCACACTGCTTGCCTTCCCTGTTGGGAGAACCTGGGCCTTCCCTGCTGGGAGAACCTGGCAGTAAGAACCTGGCAGTGGCACTGCTTACAGGCTTACAAACCGCAAGGTGGAGCCTGGTGAGCCTAGAGGCAACAGACACTGAGGGCTGGGGGGGGGGGGTGTGCAGCCAGGAGCTCACACACAACCTGACCCTGGTTGCCCTGCCTAGCTAAAACATTTCCCCGACTCTTGGCAACAGCAGGATATGTGAGATGAGTCTCCTCTGCAATTGTCCAGTATTTATGGTGCTTCAGAAATCAGAAACTTTGACCTAGACAAATGAATTCTTGCAGTGAATGTTTGCAGGTAAAGCCATTTGGGCAAAAGGATGTACTATGTTCCCAGTGCCACTACTATGAGCAGAGCAGTGTGAAACGGAGAGGTAGGAAAGAGGGGAAGGGAGCATATCCCTGCTGAGTGGGGCTGTCGGGGTGGTCTATTGCAGCCTGTTGCTTGCACAGACAAGACTCAGCCCCCTCAGACTCAGCCCAGCTGGTTCTGAGCAAGGAGAGGATGTCTGAGATGAAGTATGGTTCATTTTCTAAGTTGGACCCCCTCAAAAGACCTTTATAGTAACTGCTGCCTCTGGAGGCCACTTTGATGTCTTTGGTCTGTTGCCCCAGGAGTGTTGGATCCTGTGGATATCCACGGTCCTACAGTAGCCAGAGCTGTGCTGATGTCTGTGGCCTGTGTTACCACTGAAGACCATGCAGATGCTCACGGTCTGTGCTACCTCTAGGTGCCTTGTTGATGTCCGCCGACCAGCAATTTTGTCATCAGTTTAACTTCAGAGTTCAGGTTCTACACGATTCAGTTTTGATGCCGATTTACTCATGTTTTTGAGCTGTGCTTGATATTTGTAACTAGTGTGTGCCAGGAAATCATTGGTGGAAACTTTTACAGAAGGAACTAAATGATGAGTAAGAGTCTGGTCCCCAAATGCCTTCCTGGTTGTTTCTGTTCTTGACTCTGCCACATGTTCTGCATTTGTAGTGTGGCCCTTTCACTAAGGCATCGCCAGCTTGACTCAGTGTATTAATTCCTGTTCTATTATTGTGACAAGACACAACGATCAAGGCTACTTACAAAAGAAAGTATTGAATTGGGCTTGCAGGTATAGAAGTAAGCACAGAAAATGCATTGCTATCCCTAAAGAAAGGAATTCAAGTATAAGGAGGAAATAGTAGACCAAAGCAAGACCCAAACCCAGCAGGGCAATCTCCATATCCTGTAGCAACCTCTCTGATATCAAAAAGCTCATATAGTCCCTTCCAGCTTTGTGGACTCCAACACATTTCTTTATCTTGGGCTGGTTCTACTCCATATGTACAGCTCTTCTTGGCAGATATCCTGTAGCATGAGTTCTAATCGGTCTTATAATAAAAACATGGAGTCAGATGTTGTGGGGGGGTGACATTTGAAAGATCAGAGAAGCAGAGCAGCCAGGCACTAGAGGCTCTTTCCTTTACAAAATCCTCAGACTGAAAAGAACTCCAGTTCCTGTCTCCTCCCACCTGTATTCCTCTCTCTGCCCGCCATCTCACATCCGTTGTGTCTGTACAGACCTCTGGATCTTCTGTTTAGCTAGTGGCTACCTCTGCAACCTGATCTTTACGCACGCTTTCTTTGTTAGAATGCAAACAAGATATCACCACGATATCCCATGGCTCTATCTTCTCTAACACCTTAAGTGTCTGCAATTAAATCCAGGTTTCACTTTCACAACTTCAAGGAACAGTTTTTCTAAGGACCTTCGGGTAGGAACTCCTGCCACAGCCCTGGCCTCAGTACCACTCCCTAACTAGGGAAGAATGCACAACCCCTTTCTATCCTTCATGGTACTAAAGGTGGAACTACAGAGACAGAGTTGCCGAGTTCATCTGTCTACTTGATATGGAGCCTGCCCCACCACTTGAATCACATTTTCAGCAGGTTCCATTCATTTTGCTTTTTAGGAACAGAAAATTCCTTAAGCCTTTTTTTTTTTTGTCTTCAAGAGTTGGAAGTTTAGCTGAGTGGGGTCTTGCCTCAAGGGCACCCCTACTTTTATCCTATTTCTAATCTGGCCTCAACTTAATCTCCTATCTCCTTTAGCACAACCCTAGGCTCCAGCATCACAATTTCTTATGATTTTTTTTTTTTAAATTTTCTTTTGTCTCACTTTCTCTTTCTCATTGTAGATCTGCATACGATTGATTACCAACAATAATGGAGCAGAGTCAATATCACTTCACCATGAAATCTCTTCCACGGGAGGAAATAGGCCATTATCTCTTAATTTAGTTCCAGGTAAATTATCAGGACAAAGACAGAAAGCTACATTCTTTACTAAAAAACCACAGAATGGAACTTGGTTTCCAGCCGAGTTCCAATATTATTCCCCCATGAAACTTCTTGAGATGGACCTTCACAGTTCAAATAACTTTCAGCACTACTCTCTTCCATATTCCTAATAGGATAGGCCACTAAGGGTCTCTAACATTTTCTGGGACATCAGGCTTTGAGGTGTCATCTGAAGAATGCAGGAGCATTGACCAGCAACAGAAAGGGGTTGGTTTCCCTATCCTGTAGAATGAGATGTCCTAATACCTGAGTTGGAGACCAGAAATGTAGAGATTAGGTATGCTGTTTATATAGAAAGGTTCATATCTCAGTCCTTCCTGCATTTTTCTTTGAGAAATACTATTTGCTTGTAGCCATAAAAATTTCATTCCTATGTATGCCCTATAATTGTAATTTAGGAAGCAAATTAATGGTCACAAGGACAACTTTCTATCTAATAAATTTCAAGCTATATGAAGTTGAGAAAGGTCCCCATAATCCTGCCATAACTCCTTCTTGGGATAAGCAGGGTTTAAAGAAGATGCGCTTGTGGATACATGGCACATAGATATGGTAAGGAGACCCATTTACATGTTGACTCCTCAATATGGTTAAGTGGATACCATGGCCGATTTCTAGAGTTGATGTTGGTTTTCTGGATCCTATATATCAAATTTTCCAATAGTATATAAAAACCTTATCTAATAGTATATTAAAATCTCTGTTCAATTTTTTAATCTTCTTGAGTTATTGAAGAACTTGTTTTCCAATTCTCAAAAATGATAATATTTCCAATTTTTACTTATACTTTTGTCAGCATTTGATTTATAAATTGTGAGTAGTATAATAATATATGTCATAAATGTATAATTTGTATCATTTTTAAAAATAATTCCATTTATTATATCATTTTAACTTTGCATTATTTTGATATAACTTTTGTCATCATCACCATGTGGTACACTTAGTTTCTAATATCACCTCACCTATTTTATGTAAACTTGATGTAAAAGTTAAAATTAGATAATCAGTAACAAAGTGGAGAATTTTTTACACTTGTTTTATATTTTGAGGCATATTATTCATAATACATTTAATTACTTTACTTTTATAAGTAGTAAATTTGGATAGAAAATTAACAATAAGGATAACTTAGTATATATCTTAATTTATAGAAACCTTAAGGAAGTAATATAAACACAGATGTAACCTAACCTAATACCTAATCTCACCCCTTAACCATTATTTAAATTGAACTTTATTGGCAAAATTTATTTCTGATCATTTTCTCATTGGTGTTCAAATGTAATTCAGACATAAAGTCTTCATTCAGGTCTATATTCCCTTTTTATATTTCAAAATCGGACACAGGTTATTTGTTATTATTTTCTTCAATGGTTTTGCCCTTCAAGTATGCAAATAAAAGATCAGGTACTGCCTGATACCCTTTAACCAAAGTCCCTGGCTTTGCAGTGTTCAGACTTATTAGATAACTGCACCTCCTTCCAAATAAATAAGTAAAAATCTATGACATTTCCTAAACTACTCAATGGTTATGTGGACTACTCTAGTAGTGTGCTGAAAATACGAATTAGAAAATGATAGTGTTATTTAAAGTGAGTGAGATTACTAGCATTGCATTCTACTTATCCTTTGACTATTTTACATACATATCACACACTGATTTGAGAAATGGTGCATTTCATGTGCAACTGTCTTCCTGACAAGCTAAAGAAACATGGCTGCAGCTGATACCATCCTTCTCTATCTATTATTCATCTTTGATTCCAGGATATTTTCTCTGTTCACTTTTGAAAACTGAGTAATACCCCTATTTAACTATATCTGCATAAAAAGTTCTGTCTCTATATTTTTTTTCTAAAGTTTCTGTAAGTTAAGCTTTATACTAGGTTTTCTTGAATGTTAGTTTTCATCTAAATTCTACTGTTCAAACCTAAAGTTATTAAATATACAAGGAAGAATATGATAAAACAATGACAAAAATATCTCAAGATTGTTACCAATTCTCTTATTTTAATAATTCATGGTTAGCTGAAAACATACCACTGACTTTAATTTTTTTGGCAGGAGAGATAGGAATGTCAACACATTCAATTCCTTCACTGTTATTACTGTTGAACATATGGTATTTTAATATAATTGAGACAAAATAACATAGTTCTCAAGGCAAACGCTGAACATATAAATTTTTCTGGTGACAGTTTTTTAATGAAGGCACTATTCTGAAAATCTAATCTTATAAAAGTGGCAACATCTTGGCAAATGGATAGACAATTAGGTGTGATTAGCCAAATGCAATAATCCTCTAAGTTCCTGATGTATCAGACAAAGAATTATAAAAAAGCACATACCTAGAGTAGAAATTTAAGAAAAAAAAATGGTACTTAGGAAATCTTTCTCACAAATCATTATATTAAGCTATTAAGAATTAACTGTTACTCACTGTCTTTTGGTAGTGACCAATAGATTTCTAAAATATATATAAGCATTTATTCAACAAAATCTGTGGAAGCTCAATAAGAACAAGAGAGCCATGGCCTCAGAAAATACTAAGCTAGAACTTTGACATTTGTCTAGATGAAAGGCTCTTCCAAAGAGCCTTTATAAAATATTTTGGCATCCTCTACAGCTTCCTTGGTGGAATAAGCATTTGGGGTTATTTTTGAAAACTGAGAGATAAAATTGTTCATGTTCTATATGTCATTGCTTGCCTAACTAAAATAGGTGGACAGTAAGAGAGTGGCATTGCCTGGTGCTGTGCATGGAAGAATATGAAAGAATCATCCAAGAGCAATGCATGTCTTGCAAACACTGTCCTATGTAGGGAAACTGTTCCAGTTGGCTGGTGTAAGTGATGACCCCCTACTTCCCAGAAAAGCTATCTCACATAGACTTTACAATCAGCAACTGCTTGAAGATACTGTCCATGACTCCACAAAATCCACACTGGGTAGTGATAACCAGATGATGCCGTCAAGCTGCACACGTAAGACTGACACTCCACCATTCTGGTTTCACATGGAACGCCTAGGGGGAATGAGAGTGCAGAGCTTTCCTTTCTCACTGCTTCTTCTCTTAATCACAACACTGTTTAAACTACAGCAGCCTACCCAATTTTACTTTGACCTAAGCTATGTAGTAATGAATTTTCCTAAGAATTGTGAAACAAAACAAAAGAAAGCAACACAAAAATAGAACTGCACTAACATTAGCATGGTGAGAGGTGTTACACTACCATTAGCAGAAAACTGCCAGAGCCAGAGGAGAGCGAGAACTGAGAGTGTGAATGAAAGCCTAGTTAAGTCAATGATTCTTAGTGGTCAGAAATACAAGGTACATATTCAAGTTCTCCAAGGTACATGCTTGTGAAAATAAACTCACTGATTGTCAAACCATGTAACTAAATAAGAAAACAAAATAAGGAAAACTGCAGTATGGCAATACCTTTTTGGCCTTGGACAATGGACACTAGAGCAGCAATTGTGGACCACAGGTTGAGATCTCTTGGAAAGGAGGAGAGCTGAGACTCTGATCACATGTTCTTCTGTGCTCAGATGGCCATTAAGCTTTGAGTCATGTGGTAGTTTGAATGTAATTGGTCCCCATAATCCCATAGAGAGTGGCACTATTAGGAGGTGTGGCTTTGTTGGAATTGGTATGGCTTTGCTGTAGGAAGTGTGTCACTGTGGGGGTGGTCTTTGAGGTTTCCTATGCTCAAGATATATCTCAGTGTCTTAGTCGACTTTCTGTTGCCTGCAAGATACAAGACTTTTAGCTACAGCTAGAGCACCATGTCTGTCTACCCACCACCATTCTCCCCACCATGATGATAATAAGGGACTAAACCTCTGAAATGGTAAGCAAGCCAGCTCAATCAAATGTTTTCCTTATAAGAGTTGCCATGGTAATGGCATCTCTTCGCAGGAATAAAAACCCTAAGACAGAAGTTGGTACCCGGAGTGAGGTATTGTTTGTGACAGGCCTGACTATGCTTTTGTTTGGAGAAATTTGGTCTTTGGTACTTTGGGTTAGGAAAGCAGTGGAATACTTGAAGTGCTACTTAATGGGCCAAAGTAGTAGGAGAATGGAAGACAGTGGTGCTGAATTTGATTTGATGAACTGTGGGGATCAAGAGATTTCAGAGGAAAATGGTAGTTAAAGAAAATATTAGAGCTGGGTGTTGTGGTGCATGACTTTAATCCCAGCACTTCGAAGGTAGTGACTAGCAGATCTTTGAGTTTGAGGCCAGACTAGTCTATAGAGTAAGTTTCAGGATAGCCAAGCTTAGGCACTTAAAGATAGAATGCTGGTGAAGATATAAATGGACAATGGGCCATGTTCCAGTCCCAGCAAGCAGCAGAATTTGGCAGCTTCGATCAAATGGTTCTGGCTTTAGAGTTAAGGTTAGAAGAAGGGAGTTATGCAATAAAGCCACTGAGGCCAGGCATGTGTCAGAGCTGTCCTTGAATGTAGGCCTAGTTGGGAAGCCATTGCATAAAGTATAGTGCCTGCACTACAATCTGTTCCACTAATTGGGCGAAGGCCTAGAGATTTAAATAAAAGACAAAACAGGCAGTCATTCCTATAACAGGAATGCTGGAATGTCGAAAGCCCAATGTTGTTTATTGAGGGGAAGGAGCTGGCTTATATACTGACTCACAGCACAGTGGAAAACAATCAAGAATCAAGTGTGCAAGTTCTTGGGCTTAGTTCCTCCCCAACAGATGTGTGTTAGCAAATCAAGAAGAGTACCAAAAATTACTCTGGTGCTAGATGTTCCAGCCAATAGCTTCAGGCTTGCTCAAGTTGCCTCAGGGGTCCATGCAGGGCCCGACAACAAAGCTGCAAAGTTGAAGCTTGGATTGCCTTGAAGACCCCAATATTTATATATGTCAGAGTTGTCAGATACCTGCTGAGGAAAGGAATTAACAGGGAGTGGAGACAGTCCAGGAGAAAGTAGCATGTTGCAGTCAAACAAAACAGAAAGGAATCAGAGATCAGAGTTTGGAGTTTGCTCAGCTGGTGCTCTGTCTTGATTTGGCCCCTTATTTCCTCACTATGCTCCCTTCCCTACATTTTGGAGTGGATATATATATATATATATATATATATATATATATATATATATCTCCTGTGCCATTATATTTTGGAAGTACGTGACTTGTTTTTATTTTGATTTTATAGGGGATTTAAGTTAGATTGCATGAATCTCAGAAGAGACTTTGAACTTTGCACTTTTAAACATCGTTAAGGCTGTGAAGTTTGACTAAATGCATTTTGCATTAAAATATTGTCACAAGCTTATGGGTGAAGTCTTTATCTAATTATTCTTTATCAATAAAAAAATCAGGAGTCAGATATTCAGGTAAGAACCTGAGTGATCTAAACAGCCAAGGTCCTCTCTACACCCTGTCTCACTACTTCCTCAGTCCTCCCAAATCTCTATGGTTAATTTTGGTGAGCCAGTGGCTAGCTTTGTCCTCTGATTAAAAACAAACTTTATTGTCAGAATGCAATCAAAATATCACGGAACATTCCCTTTATCTAAATACAAGGGGGAAGGTTTTAACTTTAACATAATTAAACTATATGCAATAAATACAACAATTATATACAAATATATTTAGGTAAGAATTACATTAACAATGTCTAATATATCTGTATTTGGCTAATTCTGGTAAAATACTCCATTATCTATCCTATCTTGGTAAGTCCAAAGTATACCTAATTTATTTTCTATCCTAATTTGTATCACCAATCCAAACATATCTTTGTGTGTCTTTCAACCTTATTCAACTTACATCTCTTTTGCAAGTATTTTCTTCTGAATTTTGTAACAAGGAAAACTGTAACTATCTAGTCTTTAACTCCACCAGAGACCTGAGAATGATAAATCTGAGTAAACAGCAAGAACAGACGAAACAACTACCAAGCTAAGACATGACAGAAATAGCTGTCTGCCTGGACAGTGATTCAAGGTTCGTCTGTAACACTGAGGCAGCCATCTTCGACCTACAGGCCTTGTATATCTGACAGATCTTTCGGTGAAACAGGAATTCTGTAATACTGTTCCATCTTGTCTTGCCAAAATTTGGCAGTCGCTTCCCATTTTTGTTTTGCTTGTTGAACTGGACAGCACATTGTTAGCATTCAAGGCAAGGGCAGATTTTTGCTCAGTGGCTAACTTTTGCCACAAAGAAAGCAAACTCCATATGGAGTTTCTTTGGTGTGCAACATCTTCTCTTTATTAGATTGGTGCTGCCAGGAGCAGACATGTTTCATTGTCAAACATCCTTATATTAGTAAAATATCTTAAATATCATATTTTGTAGATCTCTGAAGTGTTTGAAGACCACCTCTCTATGCAAAATATAACTATTTGACCTCAAAAACATACCTAATATGACTATAAGTTTTATTATAAGAGGTGACTATTAGCCTGTATTGTTTTATTACCCAAGAGTTTGTAATAATAACCTCTAGGGACTAGAAATTTACATTTCATTGTTAAATGGGCTGCATAGATCCAATACCTGATACAAGTTAGAAATATATATATACAGTAAGTTCTAACAAAAATAACCCTTAATTTGTATCACTATACAAAAATGTCTTAAACAAGAGTGGAAACATATACATGGTATAACAAAAATAACCTCAAATTTGTATCAATATACAAAAAATGTAAAATATATAAAGAGTTGCCATGACCATGGTATCTCTTCACAGCAATAAAAACTGTAACTAAGACAGGAGATGATAACAACCCTTACAGAGTTACTATTACTACTAAGGCATTCTGCTACAGAATAGAGTCAATCATGGACTCAGTGACATATATCTCTCTTCCAGGGGATGGATAGCTTCCTTTCCCCTCGACCATTTACTAGATGCTACTATGCTGAAATTAGTGTATTTTAGACATGAGCCCCTGGGGAGCTTTTGGGGCTCTATTCAGAGAGCAGAAGAGGAATTTTTCCTGTGCATATTGTAAGCCTCTATTACATATGATTATGATGGCTGAAAGGCTACAATGTTCTGTAACCAGTTCATCCCTAATAAACAATATGGTAAAGAATCTTGATTCACAGTTAGGTATCTTAGCACTGGATTTTGTTTGTTTGTTTTGTTTTATCTGTAAAATTTGTACATCTTGACGGGTTGGTAGGAAAAATATGTTCTTCTCACCTGAAACTACATACCTCTTCATGGTCCACATATCGCTGATGGATATAGTGAATTATAAAACAAAACAAAAAATATCTTAAAGAGAATACATGAAGCATCTCCTGTGAGCAATCACTTGAACTTTGCTTCTTAGATTGCCTGTGGACCACATTGAATGTTGTAAGTGTGTAGTTATTTATTTTAGTTTGCTTTCCAGTTACTGAGATAAAATTACCATGATAAAAAGCAGGTGAGAGATGAAAGCTTTTGTTTTAACTTACAATTCTAGTGTGATAAGAACCATCACAGTGGGACAGTATGGCAGCAAGCTCAAAGCATGAAGACAGGAGCAGGTAGCTGAGCAATCACATCTCTATGCACACACAAGAAGAGAGTGTGAACTAGAACTAGGGCCAGGTTTGTAAACTTTCAAAGTCCTCCCTGGTGATATACTTCCTCCGCAAGGGAGGAGACAAGTATTTGAATACATGAGCCCACAGCAAATATTTCTCAGTCCTACCACAAGACTATCTTGGTGATTTCTATATAAGGGACTTCTTGAAACACTGTTTGAAAGTTGTTTATGGTTTACAATCAGATTAGAAATAAGTATGCTCAGGGTATAGTCTCAGAAAGCACAGAGATTGAAATATGGCTTTTACATTTAACGATGATTTAGTCTTACAAAAATGAGTCCTTTGAGCTATGTTGTCCATTTGTCAAGGAGGAATTATTGCACCTACACCACTCTAGTGCTGGGTAGAACAACTGAGGAAAACAGATGTAAATTCTTGTTACAATAACTAGTACAAATGACATATTTTGTAAAAAGCAGGAACCATTGCTTCTTTCCTTGATATTATGGTTTATGAATATGTTTTCAGTGAATTAGCCTCAGCAATGAAAAAGATTAAAAATAAAAAGAGAAATAAAAATATTTGTAATTCTATAGTGTGATAAGGATATGTGATATAATTTTCTGAGCATCAACTGTACATGAAGAATTGTGTTGTAAATACTTAAATCATAACAATGATCATGAAAAATTACTATGGTTCTCATAAAACACAAAAGGAGACAATTTTAGATATCCACAGATATTTAAGACATCACATGATAATACTGAAAATAATGCTAAAGGAAAGTTTTGTAATATTATTAGTAGCAGATCTAATTATAGCTCTCCTGATTTTTCAGTAGATGTATTTTCCTAAATCAAGTGAACCAGATGCCTGTAGAGGTCTCCTTGACAACCAATTGATTCAGGGATGCCTTGTGCATTTTTAGTAATTGTATAGTGTGTGTGTGTGTGTGTGTGTGTGTGTGTCTAGAAGTAACATATTATTAATGCTATTCTTCTAACCCACAAATTACATGTTTTTTTTCTAAAGAGCTGGGCTAAAATATAATTTTCTATTCCTGTACATTTTTTTGTAATAAGAACAAAGTAAGAGTTAAAATGGTAGCAAGCAAAATTAAATTCATTTGTGCACTTTTGGTTTGAGAGCTTGACAAAGGTTTAATTTATTTCTCCAAAGATAAATTATGTTCCATGTGAAATTCTGGATTTTTCAGAAACTGATTTGAATATCAAGAAAATTATCATAGTATATCAGAAATGAATTGGAGAAATAAATGTTTTAGTAATTTTAGGAAGTAGTCTTTTGGCTTACTTCGTCTGTTTCTTGCAGTCCTTCATTCTTATCACCAGGATAACAAGCATTTCTCTAGAGAACCCTAGACATTCTTCTCACCTACCAAAGGGTGAAATCCAAGGACACAGTTCTGCTCACCAAATGTTTTATGAGGAACCTATACAAGTATTTAAGCAGAACAAATTATCTGAAAAAAAAAAAGGGGGGGGTTAATTTCTATTAGCATTTTCTGTTTTTAAAAGTCTGAGTTCTAATATTTTGTGAAATTAGGCAGCTGAAATCAAACATGGAATTATTACAATATTGACAAACATTATCTTTGTGGTAGTTTGAAAGAGTGATGTTCATAGGCTCACTTTCATGTAGAATTGGATTTCCAGTTGATGGTGCTGTTGGAGGAAGCTTAGGAGGTATGGCCCTGCTGATGGAAGTATGTCACTGGGTTGGGCTTTGAGAACCTAAGTCTCATGTTACTTTGAATTCACTCCCTTGGCTTTGTGCCATGATGGACTGAAACCCCTTGGAAACTCTGAGCCAAAACAGACCTTTCCCTCTTGTCTTTTTTCATATAGTTTGGTCATTATTATAAAACAGTACATAATACATGGTTTTTAGAAACACACACGCACACGCGCACACACACACTCACACACACACACACACACTCACACACACACACATACACACACATCTCAAAAAATAATAGTTTCAGTTCCTTCAGGATAAAATGGAAACTGTTCTTTGGTAATTTCTCCCTAGTGATCTTATGGCCTTCCTCAGAGAGATGTGAAGTATTCTTTGGAGCCACTGGAGCTAACATTCTGTTTCCTGGATAATGAGCAAGCTGTGAAGGCTGACCTACATCCTGTCAGAAGGATCTACACTCAAATTCCATAGTCGATGAGGCCCAAGATCCCCCATGAGCCACCTGCTTTTTGTGGTATTTAGGAGACTTAACCTAGGCTCGCCAGCAAGCTTCCTCTTTACTGAGGGATGAAGCCCTCCCATGCCTGCATTTTCACTGCCCTGGGTTCCTGGAGGTCAATTTCCCTCTCCTAGAAGACTAGGTTTCTGTGGCCCTGCAGGGAGACAGGGCTGTGAATACTGCCTTTCTTCACTGGAGTGTTTTTAAGCCTGTGCCTACAGTTGCCTGTGTGTCCTGCAGCATTTATAGCACACCCTACTGGACACAAAGAAGGAAAACTTTGTCAATGGTGCTGATTGTTACCTTTTACTTTTGAATTTGTTGGTACTTTATTCTCAACATCCAAAGTACATTAAAACACAGTCTTTTAATATCAATCATTATTTTATAATTCTGAGGTTATAATATCTATGCGCAAATAATCATAAAATTCCAAAATGTAAAATTTTCTCTTTCATTGAAGATTCCTAATTCATGCCTTTTTCTAATTCCTGCTGCTGCTAACTGCCTGGGATTGTTCATTTGGATTCCAGATCCTCAAAATATAACTTGTGCTATTTCTGTGTATCAAATATACAATAAGCAAAAATCTGGATTACAGCTCTAGTTCTTAGATTTTGCTGAACAAGGCTGTACTCATGCACCCACAAACACAACAGCCTTACAAGTAAATAGGTAATTTATTGATCATGTTAGCCATGGGTTACTACAGGTAATCAATGAACCAATGCCTCATGGTCTCATACAGAATCCAAAACAGGTCAGAGAAGCCATGACTTCTCAGGATGCACATATTTATAAAAATAATAAGTAACAAGGGGACGCACAGAAAAACACGCTATCTCTTGATTTCTAAGATATGTCTTGATGTGATCACTATTCCTTATTGAAAGGAAAGTGAAATTCTTGGAGCAGTAACTGGAACAATTCTGTATTATTTCCACATTTAATAATACAGCAACTGTACTCAAAAGGTGGCACACTGCTTATTTACAGAAAGTGCTTCCATGTTCAAGGAGGGCAAAGCTTTACCTCTACACCCATAAGGTCTCCTGCTGGAATTAGTTTTCTCCAATCAACAGAAGAAGCATGTGGGAGCCTCCAGGGTATGGGGATCCTAGTTCCCTCTTTAGTCTGTTGGCCGCCAGGTCGAGAGGGAGAAAAGGTAAGATGGGTAACAAAGCTTTGTGCGTAGCCCTTGAAGACAAATGGAGACAGCCCTCCTGGAGACAGATTTTGGTGAATCATCTCAATTTTATTCTGGAGTGTAAGGAATATATAGGATTTGGGAGTTTGGGGAAATCCCTAATTTGTATTAAGTTGTATGCTCCTATTACAAGGCTTAGTATGTGGCAATAAGTTCCTATAGTGAAGTTCCTAGAACAATTCTTCATAGCAGTAATATGTGCTAAGGGTCAAGCTAAAGATAAATTAGGCATGTGGTTTTAGAGACAGCTTGTAAATGCAGTCAGTCCTCCAAGCCCAGGGATATTCTCCAAATAAGGGAAGGTAGAGAGCAGAAAGCTTTGCTGCAGCAAGGGGGCTTCATGTGGCTGAGCTTGTTGAGATAAGCTGTCAGGTCAAGGGAAGCTGTGACCTCTGAGCAGCCTGCAGTGTCTTCCAACACTATGGGACGATGAGAAATCAAAGATATGATGAAGCCAATTGCTTACATATTAATAAATGAAGGAGCATAGACATAGAGAAGTCACCCAACTATGCAGTGAGAGGGAAGATTAGAAGTTCTTCTGATCACACACACAGCATTCAGTCTCTGTCTCTGTCTCTGTGTCTGTCTTTGTCTGTTTCTCTCTTTCTCTTTGTCTCTCTCTCTCTCTGCCTCCTGATAAGGATTTCTTCCTTCCCAGTATCTCCTGCCATCAGGACATCAGAGCACCCTGTTGTACTTGCTATTTATTCAAGGACCTGTACTTGCACATAATCCTGCTGCCAGGGAAGCATATTTTGGGGTGAAGTTTCTAAAATTCTCCCAGAAAGGAAGAAGAAGACCCTTTTAAACTCAGTACTAGGTGACAACATTCAGTAAACTTCATTAGATAAGGAAAGATTTATATGTTCTTTCCAAGGAAAGAATTATGTGCAAATAATTATAATCATGAATACACAAAAATAGAAGTATTTATGAACTTATTGTGACATTTCAGTAGATGGATATTAATTTTTTTATTTTACATGTTGATTCTAGTTCCCTCTCTCTCCCTCCCTCCCTCCCTCACTCCCTCCTACCTCCTCTGCCCCCTCACATTAACCCTGATGACCCTCCCCTCCCATCTCCCCACCCCAATTCCACATGTAGGGTAAAGCCATTCAGGTGGGGTCATGTAAATCTGTCAAGTCATTTGAAGTAGGAACTAGGACTTCTCTCCTGTCTCTAGGTTAAGGCAGTTATCGCTCCATGGGGGATGTGTCCTCAATGTCTTTTTTGTGCACCAGGGATACATCCTGGTTCCACTGTCTGAGGTCCCTTAGACTGCTCAGTCCTTCTGGCTGTGACCCATATTCAGTGGGTCTGAGTCAGTCCCATGCTCCTCCTTGTTCAGGTCAGCTGTCTCTATGTGTTTCTGCAGCCTGGTCTTGTCCTCTCCGTCTGCATCTGGCTTCTAGTTCGACTCAGTGTTTAGGTATGGGTGTTTGCTTCTGTTTCCAACAGGTATTAGATGAGGGCTCCATGGTTAACTTAGTTGTTGATCTCACTATCCGGGAAGGGCCTTTATGGTAGCCTTTCCACGGAAGCTCAAATTGTTAGTTGGCGGCAGTCTTGTAGGTCTCTAGACCTTTCTTTAGGTTCAGTTTTCTCTTCAAACTAATAATGGCTCCCTCTTTTATGTTCTCTCTCTCTCTCTGTCTCTCTCTCTTGCTCTTTCTCTGAACTTGAGTAATAAAGTTAATAAATGAAAATACATAAACCAAAATAATCCCCAATTGTCTTAGTTTCATCCTAATTTCTTCAGAATACAACCATGTTTCCTTGATTGTTCAAGTTTAAAAAGCTTGTATGAAGATATTTTCCTTGTGTATATTCATTTTCTAGTACTGGTATGACCATCTAAACCCACTGTGTTATAATTTTAATGTCTTAGTTTTGTTACATGTGTCATTTGTAACATTTGCAGAGAACAGGACAATGCACATTTCAACATACAGCTCAGTTGCTTATTTTAAAGTTTGTAAAGATCAGTGTCCAGGCTACAAGTTGGCCAAACCAAAGTACACAAAGCTGAACCTCCCGAGTATGATCTTAAAGACTGACTTTTCTGAGATAGTGGAGGGCATCATGCCATGATACCACTTCATTTTTATCTAGTGTGTTCCAGGCCAGTCAGACTGCATGATAAGATCCTGTCTCAAAACACAAACATAAATCTCTGGGGAAAATAAATCTAGAAAACAACCACCACAAAAAAAACCCAAAAAACAAAACAAAACAAAAAACTGAATGAATGACAACAATAATAACAACAAAAATCCAGCAAGAATAAAAGCATGCCAAACCAAAACAACAAACCCCCTCTAAATTTAACTGCTGCTATCTGTACATTACCTTAAAGTATGTATTTTCTCTAATGTATCCTTTTATAATTATTGACAGTGTAAATTTCAATAACATATGCACTATCTACTGTATAGCATATGTTTATGTGAAAATACTTATTACACTGATCTTTCCTATTCTAATGTTAGGAATAATAAAACCCAAACCAAGAATCAAGGAGAAAAACTCAAAATAGGTGCTGGGTTGATAGCTGAATAGGCAATAGTGCTCCCTGTGCATGCATTAGGACCGTATTTCAGTACCCATGTGAAAACATGGGCTTTTGAAGGTTTGTAACCGGAGTACTGCGGCAGATAAAGATGACTGGAGGTTCACTGGGCCTAGTTGGTCATTCTCCTGGCTTCAGTTTCACTGAGATATTGCTTTTCAAGTGAACGATGGGGAGGATGATAGAGCAAGACAGCTCCAAACTCCCATGACTCCTACATATAAATCGGGTGCATACACCACATGTACTTAGCACCATATACATACAGCACATACACACACACAGGCGCACTCACATACAAGCACACTTATACACACACCTACAAGCAAAATTCCAGTTAAGAAAAAAAGCTTTTAAAAGTCATTTTTATTGTAAAATATATCCAGTAGAAGAATCCAATACTTTGATTTAAAATCTTTCATTTCTTTGAATCTATTTAGAATATTTTTTCTTATTAAAATGAGCTTCATTAATTCACTATTTCTTCTATTCAAACTGGCTGCCTTTTATTTTCTCTTCACATGCAATGGAAAATTTAAGTACATGGAAAAGTAATTAACAAGAGTTGTCTGAAAAGCAGTTCAGTATAGAATTATCACCAACTAAGATATCATCAAATTGGAAAATTAGTAACTTCTAAGACGCAACTTTTGCAGATTTGCATGCAAATGTGATTGGCTTAATTTATTTAATTATAAAACTCTTCAAACATTTTCATTATACTCCTCTGAAGAGATTTTGATTATAAAACATGGTTTAACACTTACTACCTTGGTGCAGTTTTGCAAGATAAAGCAGGCACTTTTTTTTTCCAGGCAGAGCTATGTGGTTTTGTCTACCCTACAAGCAAGTTTATAGTCTTTTGTGTCATCTGTCTGAGTATCTACCATTCACCTATATGTCATCTACAACCTATATTTCTATTTGCTTCTCTTTAATCTGTCTACATTCCCATTTTCTCAAATTCCTTAACTGTGTGTTTCTCATTCTCTTACTTTTCTTTATAGTTCAGATGCATCCTTAACATTACCCAGTTCATTTGCATACATTGTAAACTTTGTAAAAATGGAAATATAGTTACTGTCTCAGTCAGTGCTCTATTTCAATGAAGGGACATGATGATCATGGCAACTCATATACAGGAAAGCATTTATTTGGGGAAGGCTTACAGTTCCAGAGGTTTATTTAGTTCACTGTCATCATAGCAGGAATTATGGTGACATTCAGGCAGACATGGTGCTAGAGAGACAACTGAGAGCGTTACATCTGGATCTGCAGGCAGCAGGAAGAGAGAGAGCCTGGGACTGGTTCAGCCTAATAGTGGCCTAATAGTACCGCTCCCTGGTGACCAAACATGAAATTCTATGCACCTATGAGAACCATTATTATTGAAGCCACCACACCTACTATTCTGTGATGTTTCTTTCCCTCAGTATTGCCTGCGTTTTTGATGGCTGCCGGTAGATGAAGTGCTTATGGAAGCTACAGTGCTTTTTGCTAGCTCCACACCAATGCTTCCATATCTCATTTACCTTTTGTGTTGTCAATGAAGAACTTAGCTATTTTAATGGTTAGTCCTGGACGATGATATCTTGAATAACATTGGGCTTTTCTTCAAAGAAAATGGCCAAAGAAGGCCTAAAATAGTCACAGTTTTAGGTTTCATAAATAACATAAAACTTGGGGGCTGGAGAGATAGATGACTTACTGGGGAAAAGCATCAATTACTCTGAAAACATGAGGGCTTTATCTCTAATCCCCAGCACCCATCAAAATCTAGGCATGGCTGCTTATGTCTGCAACCCCAGCATTGGGCAGACAATACAAATGGATTCCAGGACTTTCTGGCTACTAGCCTAGATGAAATGATGAGCTTCCAGTTTAGTGACAAATGCTTCTCAAGTCAATAAGAAAATGAAAAAGAACATCCTGTTCTGGTTTCTGAATACATGTGCATGGACAAGGTTTTCTTGTAAACACTCACCCCTCACCCTACCCCCTACCCCACAGACAGATACTTGTGTAAATTCACCATATAAACAGAAAGAATAAATAAGTAACTAGTGCAAGCTTATGTTGTGATGGTTGTTCCTTTGCAAAATTGTCTTGGTTTGTATTACTTTTTTTATTTGTTCAACATGAATTTATTTTCCTACTCTGTGTGTTGTAGGTATTTTCTCTTTTTCTTTTCTTTATAGTAACCTTCTTTTAAATAGAAATGTTTAAATTGATGTAGCTGAATTAGCAGCTTGTTTAGGATTTTGTTATACAAACTATTTTCAATCTTTGCCTCTCCCACATGCATATTTTAGGGGCATTTTATTTTCTATTTCACACAATATTAATTGTCCACTTGGAAAATCCCTAAGATTCACATCCTCTTGGGTCTCATGTCTTTCCTGCTACCTTCCCTTTTGGGAGGTTAATTGCTGCATCTTTCAGCCTCTAATTAACCTTTCTTCTTCAGTCAAGTATTTTTATTGACTTTAAAATTTATTTGTCATTTTTAATTGTACTAAGTATATTTTCAGAAATGTTCTTAATTTGTTTTTTCTTATCAAAAACAACTGAAAAAATATTCATATACATAGAAAACTATGTAAACAAGTTCCATTTGAAAGTTTCTTTGTTACAGTGCCTGCCAAAACTGAGTCATGGTTACTCTTTACATAAGAAGGCATGCTCTCTCTTGGTGAAACTGGTGCTTCTTTTCAAACACAGTTGAGAAGTATGAAGAGTACCAGTATAATAAATGATTACAATATCTCCTGATCTTACCTCCTGGTGTGACTCACTGTGTATACAGGGAAGCCAGGGCTCCATCAAAAGCAGTGTGAGGCTACATGGAATTTTGTATGCATGGTTTGTAATCAGTCATTGTCATTGTCAGCAATGTAGTTAGTAAAGAATTCTGCCAGATAACACTGAGCCTAATGTTCCATAAGTGAACAGAATTAAATTAAAACTAAGAGTGAAAACATTTAAATTGTGAAGAATATAGATCAAGAGTTGGTTAATTGCTTCAATAATAAGCATACAAATATGTCCACAGAGCAGAAAGTGCAACATCACCAGAGAATGTACATTTCTTAACCTACTTTACAAGATTCATGAAGTCCTTAGGATCTTGGGGTTTTCCTGGAAGATGAGAAGTAATGGCAGGGCTTGGCAGCAGCACTTTAAGTGTGTAATGGTGGACAGCACCTTTGGTCACAGATCTATCCTTCTTATAATGTTATTGATAGATGCTTTCATAAATTATAATGAGTATGAAATATTTAAAAACATCATACATATAATATGCAAATAATATTTTTATGACATTAATAGACAAATTAACAGGCTTTTAGTTTCTGGTGAAAGTCTGTGTATACCATCCTGATTTGTGATCTGTCTCACTTCCAGGTAACATGAAGAGGAGTGCCACTCTGCAGTCTACAATTTTTCTGCATTCTATCTTTGCACAAATAGGAGTAGGAGCCTCATTTCCAACTACATATTTCAAATGACACCTTCTGCTTTGAGTCAGAACTGCCTATGTTTTGATCACATCTTGTTGCTTGCATTCAAGGTAAGGGTAGATTCTAATCTAAATAGCTCATCTTAGTCAACAGCTTCCATTTTTACTTGACAGTTCCTAAACTTTAGAAGCTATGAATCTCATACCTGCATGTCCAAGACAGACTGCAAATGTAACTGTATCCTGTGTTTCTGCCCCACACTTTCTTGTGGCCGAGATAGTGCAAGTAAAATTATTTATGTACATGTGTCCAGAATGTGTATCTGTTTCCCCAAGGGGAAAGAACGTGTGTTTATAAGGGAAAACTGCCTCTTTCTGTTTGGGTTTTTGTTGGAACAATTACTATAATAATAAGTTTTAAAAGTCTGCATACTTTTTGTGTTTGTAGTCCCTAATCATATAGTCTTAGTTGGGACTGAGGTTTGTTTCTGGACTGAGGCAGCTTTTTCAGGACACTTTAATTGAAGAGGTGATTTGTAGTCTCTGTGACTTCACAATCCAATGGTCTGAGGAAAAAATACTTCTTGAATTCAGCTGAACATCATTTAGAAATAGACTTTACATGAATTTTTGGAAATTAACCTCTTAAAATTCTTGGTTTATACCTAGTACAGGGAAGAATGTTGCTTCTTCAAGGTAGATTTTGCCTTTTAAGGAAAATAGATATGGCAAAAACATGTATGCTTTCAGATAATAAATAACAATTTAAATATTCAAGGCAATGTGAAAATTGTTTGAAGCATGGTGTAACTGTCACTATTTTGTTTGAGAGGGTAGAAACCATCAAGGAATGTGGTAGTTTGACTGACTCACATAATCTCATGGGAGGTATGATTTTGTTGGAGTGGGTATGGTCTTGTTGGAGCAAATGTGTCTCTGTAAGGGCTTTGAGGTTTCCTATGCTCAGGATATCACCCAGTGACTCAATGGACTTACTGTTGCCTAAATATGTAGAATTCTCAGCTACTTCTCTAGCACCACATTTGCCTGCCTGTTGCTATGTCCCATCATGATGATAATGGACTGAACCTCTGAACTATAAGTAAAGCATCCCAATTACAATTTCTCCTAGGTCAAGATGTCTCTTCACAGCAATAGAAACTAAGTTGATACCAGGAGTGGGGTATTGTTGTGATAGCCCTGACAATGATTTTGTTTTGAGTAATATGGACATCAGGAGTTTGGGTTAGGAAAGCAGTGGAATGGACCATACTAGTAAGAGCACGGAAGACAGTGGTGGTGAATGTGATTTAATGAACTGTGTGAATCATAAGATTTCAGAGGAGAATAATGTTAATATGTGGCCTAGAGACTGGTTTTATTATATTTTGTTGAAGAAAGTTGCTGCTTTTTCACATGTATAAAGAGTTCACCTAAGGCTAAGAGTCCTGTATTAAGTCTATTAGAGAAGGAAATCTTAAACAACTTAATATAGACTCTATTGTGTGGTTATTAGTGTTAACTCTGATGAAGATTTATAATGACAAGGAGCAAGCTGAGCAAGGAAAAATATTTGAGGGGAAAAGTAGCACCAAAGAGTGGAATGGTACTAAGTTCTGTATTCAAGGAGATAAACAAATTAAGAAATGGGATACAGGGAGTGGTGACCTCAGGAAAACTTCCCATCCATCTAAGTTTTCAACTTGTGAAGAGAAACTAATGAAAGGCTTAGATCTGGTATGGTGCTGCACACCTTTAATACCAACACTCAGAAGGCAGAGGCTGGCACATCTATGAGTTTGAGAAAAGCCTGGTCTAGAGCTCCAGTTTCAGGACAGCCAAGCTTATGCAGTAAAGGACAAAAAGCCAATGGAGATGTAATTGAACAGGGGGGCCATGTTCCAGCTGAACATGTGGCAGAACTTGGCAGCTTCAGCCATGTGATTCTGGTTTAGAGTTAAGGATAGAAGAAATGGGTCATGGAATTTGCCTCCACAACTAAGAAAAACCTCTGAAGCCAGGCATGTTTCAGGGTGTCCCTGAATGGATATCATTGAGTAAATCTGTGAAGTTGAAGCATAGATTGCCTTGGAGACCCCAGGATGTTGGATGCCAGAGTCATAGGATACCTGTAGAGGAGAGATGCTAAATGGGAGTAGAATCAGCCTAATAGAAAGAAGTGTGTTTCTGTAGCAAGTACGGTTTTTTCGCCCACCGCTGGTCTTGTCCCGCCGCCACACCAGCCCCAAATAACACACAGAGACTCTGTATTTGATATTATACTGTTGGCCAGGTACTAGTTTCTTATTGGCTAGCTCTGTCTTAAGTATTAACCCATTTCTGCTGATCTATGTATTTTCACATGGCCTTCTCTTACCGGGGAGGCGGCTGGCGTCCAGCTCTCTCCAGACCCTCCATCTTGGCTCCTCCTTACTACTTCCTATTTCCTCCTTGTCTCCTAGTCCCTCCTATCTTCCTTTCCTATTGGCCAACAGTGCTTTATTATTAACCAGTATGAGAAACATATACAGAATGACATCTCCCATCATGTTTCAGTCAACAAAGCTGAATAAGTTGGAGATCTGAAGAGCATTTTGACATCAGACATGGAGAGATAGAGTTTGGAGTTTGCTCAGTTGTTTTTGCTCTTATTTTGGCTCAGTATTTTTTTTTTTTATATATATGATTCCTTTCCTGTGTTTTGGAATGGTAATGTGCATTGTGTGCCACTATATGTTGGAAGTATGAAATGTGCTATTTCATTTTGATGTTTATAGGTGATTATAGTTAAGAGATTGCATGAATCCAAGAAGAGACTTTGAACTTTGGAACAGTGATACATTACTGAGACATTTGAAGGTAGACTAAATGCATTTTGCATTAGGATATTGTTATAAGCTTATGGGGGTCAGGGAGTGGAATGTGGGTGGCAGTTTGAATGTAATTTGCCCTCATAATCTCATATGGAATGGCACTATTAGGAGGTGTGGTTTTGTTGGAGTGGGTATGGTCTTGTTGGAGAAAATGTGTTACTGTGAGGATAGGATTTGAGGTTTTCTTTGCTCAGAATAACTCCCCGTGTATCAGTTGATTTCCTGCAAGATGTAGGACTCTCACCTTCTTCTCTAACAGTGCATCTGCCTATATGCTGTCATGTCTCATCATGATGAAAATGGGCTGAAACTCTGAAATGTAAGTGAGCCATCCCAATTAAATATTTTCCTTATTAGAGTTGCCCTGGCCATGGTATCTCTTCATAGCAATAAAAATCCTAAGAGAGGGAGCCTCATTAATACAAGAATACAGAGAGTAACAAGCCTTTCACTTTTCTGCAGTAGGGTGAAAACTTCAGGCCAATTATTGTCAAGATAGTTTAATTCAGTCTTATAACTAACAGAATAAAAGGTTGGGAACAAAAGATTGACACCTAAGACTAAACCCAATATGATTTCTTTTTTATTTTCATGTTCTGTGTCTGATCTAGACCCTCTACTGTCCATCTATGCTCAGATTACTGCTATATTCTGTCTAGAGAATTTTAAAAAATCCATTTTCTGCCAAAATGATGTTGCAAGAAAGCTGTTTGTTTTCATTTGTGTGTGGAGAGAGCAAGTGTTCTGATGTGTCAATGTTCGCTGTTGTGCTAGCATGGAAGGATTGGGTGTTGTGAAGTGCTTTACAGTGTACCTCAAAATTTGTATACTGACAATTAGTATTTTGGAATCCAGCTATGTAAGGAGACAATGAAGTAATTATGGCAAAAGAGATTTTGTGTGTGGGCCCATACCCAATACATTGATCATCCTTTTATGGATAGGAAATTGGAGATTAAAACACAGAATGAATACCATGTGAAAACAAAAGATGAAGCAATCTGTCTGCAAAGGAAGCAAAGAGTTTCTTAAGAAGCCAAACATGTGACTTCCATGAGTATGAGAACATAAGTCTCTACTGAACAAGTCTGTGGTGTCTTCTGTGGCAGCCCTAATAAACCACATAAAGTCCAGTCAAGTTACAATTAACCGTGTAAAAGCTAACGGAGTTTCACACATTTCAGAAAAAATATGTCAAATATTTCTCTTGCTACAGTTTGCCTACAGCTTCAGTGAGTCACCCAAAGTCCAAGTGCCAGAAGTTTAATGACTAGTATTGTAGGCTAATTATTAAAAAGTGGAGTATACTAGAAGGAGATTAGGTTGTTGATGCATCAGCCTTAGATGGAATTAGCAGGCCTCTCAGAAATGGACCAGGTTTGTGATGTTGGGAAGGTATAAGGCAATGATATCCAACATACTTGATATTCTCCTACTTCTTGATCTTGCAATAATACAGCCAAGGAAGATCATGCTAGATTATAGTATGCTTGTTACTTGTAGTTTTTAAGTCATCAGAATTGTAAAGCAAAATATCTCTTTTATTTATAAAGTACCTACCCTCAGGTAATGCCTTATATTAATAATGAACAAGCAGCTGATCTCAGGTATTGTGTTATATTAATAATAAACCCTGCTGAGTGACTAACTATACTCATATCTAGAGATCAAAATATTGCTTGCTGAGCAAGACATAAAATTGGAGAGGACAAAGAAAATGGTTGAATGCCAATTAAGCTTTATAAAGGAATGTGCCAAAAGATATTTTTTTTATTTATGAACAATTTTCATCATAGTAGTTCCAGTGAATTATGCCAAAAAAAAAAAATCCAGGAATTACTTACCTTAATGCTTTCTGCTTCATGCCTGTGGACTAATTGTACCTGAATGGATGGTGGGAGGGTTAGTGAGCTTTACCTTGAAGTCATGCTTAATCACTTTTTTTTTTTTCTATTCTTGGCTTTGGTGTTTAGAGAAGTAAGTGTGCTCTGTGGGTTATTCCATGTGTTCATCAATACACTGTGTAACAGATTGCCCTAAATCTTAGCAGCTTAAAAAAACCCAAAGCATGTTTCATTATCTCAATTTCTGTGAGGCAGCAGCTGAGTTTGGCTTAGGTTGGACTCTCTTCTTTCAAGTATTTAATCAATGTGATAGCTGTATCCTTTTTCCACTCAGGATAAGCTTGAGGCCAGATATGTTTCCAAACTCATTGGGTGGTGGGCAGTAACCTTCCCTTTGGAAAAAATGAATGGAGATCCCCAGTAAATCACTAAATGTTGTTTGAAAATAACCCTTAATCCTTTGTGCTATAGATCTCTCTGCAGGGTTTCTCAGCACACGACAGCTAGCTTTAACAAAGTGTGGTGTGTAAGTTTGTATTGGGATGGAGGTGCTTTTATAACTTAATCTTGAATACACCATTATTAATTTGGCTGTCTTATTTTGAGTTGTTGAAACAATTCATTAGATGCAGCACATCCCCAAAGAAAAGCTATTGCGCAGGAAGCAAGTTATTGAAGTGTCTGAATATTAAAGATGATGGGAAGGAAAGAGATAGCAATATTAATTCATATAATTCACTTATTCAAAAATATATTTATTACAAGAAGTCGTTTTTTGAGGCTCTAGAAATACTGTAGTAAAGAGATTGCTTTCTAAATCTTATTTCTATAAAATATTTCTGGGAATCATTATAAAGTTAGTTTTTAATTATGGGGTTATTATTTATTTCCTTATTTAATTCTGAATTAGAATATTATTATTAGCTCAAGCTGGCCTAAAACTCAATATCTTGCTGCTTTAGTCTTTTCAGTACTGATCACAGCTGTTTATCATCATGCCTGGCCGTCCTTACAGCAGTGACAACATCTTTCAAGAAAAAAAGGAACTTATTCATGAACAAAAACCCTTCCCTGGAGATTACCAACATATTCTAGTTTGGCTCCTGTTGCTATAATAAAACACTGAACAAAAACAACTGGGGGAAAGGGGCTTACTTCATTTTACATTTTCTAGTTAACAGCCTATCACTGAGGGAAATCAGGGTAGGAACCTGTGGGCAGAAACTGTGAAGAAATACTGTTTACAGCCTCATTTTCCTCCGCTGTTTTATATACCCCTGGCCAATCTGCCCATAAGAGGCACCACCTACAATGTGCTGGGCTTCCCACAACAATCACTAATTAAGAAAATGCCTTCTGGGCTGGAGAGTTGGCTCAGTGGGTAAGGGAATTTCTGTTGTTGTGTATAACCCAGGTCTCTACCACCAACATAGTCTCACCACCTTTTCAGACACTGAACACACATGTGGTACACAGACACACTTGTAGGCAAAACATACAAACACATAAGACAATAAAAATAAGTATCTAAATATTAAATAAATAAAGCCAGGAATAGTAACACACACCTTTAATCCTAACACTTGGTAAGCAGAGTTGGATTTCTTTTTATCATAATTTGTATTATAACCAAAAATATCTCTTTAGAGCTAAAAAAGTTCTTCTTAGATAAACAACTTAAGTTTTTATGTCCCTCAACTTTGTACACTTTATATCTCTCTTGTGAATTTCTTTTTTGAACTTGGTTACAAAGAAAATGGTATAACTATCTGATCTTCAATCACCATCAGAGACCAGGGAAGAATAAAATTTTATCTGAGTTATCAGGAAATACAGAGCAAAAAATTTCCAAAACTGTAGAAATGACAAGGACAATTGACTGCCTGGAGAGTCTCCCATGGTTCCTTTGCAATGTTGGGATATCCATCTTTGGGATAAAAGGCCTAGAATATCTGACAGACATTACTGTGAAGCAGGAATTTTGAAGGACCATCCTACCTTCTCTTCACAAAGTTTGGCAGTACCTTCTTTTGTGTCCTGCTTGTCCAATTTGAATAGCATTTTTTTCAGCAGTTGAGGAAAGGGCAGTTTCTTGACCAATGGCTAGCTTTGTCTCAAATAAAAGCAAACTCCATATGGAGTTTCTTCAATGTCCGTCATCTATGTTTTAAGTAGATTGGTGTTGCCATGGGCAGACGTATCTTACTGCCATGAAAAGCCTTGTTATTAAAATATCTTATATATTACATTCTGCAGGTTTCTAAAGTGCTTGAAGGTCACCTATCAGTCTAGAATATATCTGTGTTAGACCTTGAAAACATACTGGACATGACTACAAGTTTGATTGTTATAGATGACTAACTACTAACCTATATTTATTATCCTAAATAACTTTCAGAAGCAAAATATTTACAAAACACAATTAAGTGAGATGCATAGATACAATACTATAAACATGAGTAGAAACATATATACAGTATGTTATTTTAAAAAAAAAACCTTAAATTTGCATCAATATACAAAATCCATACCAATGTAAAACTATTTTAAATCAATAGTTTTTTTTAGTTTAAAAATAGATTTAATAATCTACCTTTTTATCCTATCATTCCTATGTCCCTATTTTTTCTTTCAGAATGAATCTCTGAATATAATCTCATTTTTAGTTTCCTCCCTGCCCATGACAAATAATACCTTGTAATCAATCCTCCTAAATGATAACAAATATCCATAACACATTGAATGACCAAAAACCACCCATCCCATCTCTTGTGAATGTGGGTGTCATGTTCTCTATACTGCTTCCTGTTATCTTTGGGCAACAGAATCTTTAGGGTTTAGGGAACTCTGAGAAAACTGAGATGCTGGTAAAGTTCTGGGAGAGCTAGCTGTTGTCTAGTCTCAGTGTGATGACTTATCTGAAGTCCTGGGGTGGTTGTCTGTGAGATTAGACCATCTTGGCTATCTACTTTGAAGTTGTCCTGGATGTTGATTTTTGAGGAAACTGTAACAGAGGCTTTCTGAGAGACTGCATCACCTGGGCTACTTGTCTTCAATGGTGTTTGGTCCATATTTTTTTCTGAAGACACGCAAACTTTTTAATGTAACATGCATTGATGGGAGATGTCATTCTGTAAATATGTTTCTCATATTAGTTAATGAATAAAGCACTGTTGGCCAATAGGAGAGCAAGATAGGCAGGGCAGGAGACAAGGAAGATTTGGGGATAGATAGACTAGGAGATTCAACATGTAGAACCGAGAGAGAAGAACTCCGGACCCTCTTCCTGGTAAGATAAGACCACGTGGAAATACTTAGATTGATAGAAATGGGTTAATATTTAAGACAAAGCTAGCCAATAAGAAATGTGAGTAACAGCTTTATATCTGATACAGTGTCTCTGTATGTTATTTGGGGCTGGGGTGGCTGTGGGACCAGGTTGGCCAGAAAACAACTTGTAGCATTGTATATTTGAATTAACACAAGTATTTGGATGTGTAGTATGTACAAATCAGCAGAAAACGTTTGAGCAGGTAAAAGACATCTGCCTACCTTGTAAATCTCTTTGGACTGTATAATCAAACTGGCAGGAGATCTCTGTAGCCACAAGATTTATTATCATTTCTCATCCAGTCTCAGAGCTGTTCCCACATCAAGGCATCAGCTCATATGTCACTTCTTGTGGTTTTTCTTCTTTGTTCCCTTCATGTCTGTAGCCAAGATTTTTCAGGAGATCTCTCCCAATCAAATCTGGTCTTTATTAATTTCAAAGGAATTCATAACTTTTTTGTTTCCTGTAGAAACAAAGGCATGACCCCTCCCCAATAAAACACATTTACTGACTTCCATTTTGAAGTTTAGACAGCCTTATAATGTATAGGCTGGGTTTAATGTAGAACTAGTTATAAAAACCTAGAGTCAGATATTGAGGCAAATGCTAACAGTCAGAGAAGTAAAGGAACTGCCACAAGAGAGACCTCATACCTCTACTGAATCCTTAGACTGAAAGGGCAGTCCTGTCCCTATGAATCCTCAGACTGAATACAATGAGCTCCTGTTTCCTCCTGTCTTATTTCTCTGCCCAGGCATATCACTTTCTATCTGCGTGTACAAACCTCCAGACCTCTAAGGTTAACTAGCGGCTAGCTCTGCCCTATGATCTTCAGGCAAGTTTTATTTGTCAGAGTATAAACAAGATGTCTCCACAGTTTAATATAGCATATTTTTCCACAACCCATTATCTCTCAGCAGCTGACATGTTTTTGTCATTAACATTTAAAACATTCAAAGTCAACAAAGCACCTTTCATGATTCAGATGCCCTATGTATTTCCCATTCTTACATGGCCTGTTTGTTTGTTTTTACATTACTTTTACTTTCCATTTAAAGATTTTACTATTTTTGAACTATTTGTTTATTTTATCCATTACTGTCAATATTCATTTTCTCCTCTTCTTCCTTTTTTGAGGAAGACCTAAGTACATTATTTAACATATTGTTCTTGTTTAGAGGTTTTCTTTTTTCGGTCTCGTCCCGGCTTTTTGCATGCCAACAGCTGCACACATGAAGCATTCTCTGACCACAGAGGACAAATTTTAAATGTTCAGACCACTCGCTGCAGGTTCCTCTTAGCTCACAGCACTGGCAGCTGGCTCCACCCCCTTCAGCCTTACCTTCCCAGGTGCATCTAACCATCCAAGCTGTGTCCACAAAGGTAGGCATTTCTATTTAGTATCCACCCAAGTAGCATGCTAGCTGCTCAAAGACTCATCTGTACAGCAAGGCCTAGTAAAGGAGCCATGCCTCTATTCATCTCAAACACCATGCCTACCAGAGAGACCATGGTCACTGAGTAGCTGTGTCCAACTCCATGTTTAGAAGACTTTTTTTTCTGCTTTCTCAGACCTTATGCGGACACATGTAGCCCCACATTGAGTGCTATTGTAGTTATATTGTCCCGGACTCCCATCTCTCCAGTAATGACACAGAGACTTACTATTAATTATGAAAGCTTGACCTTTAGCTCATTTTCATTCCCAACTAGGTCTTATAACTTAAATTAACCTGCTTCAATTAATCTATGTTTTTCCAAATGGCTTTTAAGCTCACACTTATGAGCTACCGTGTTGATACTGGGAACTTGCTCCCATAGAAAAGCAGCAAGTTCTCTTAACTGTTGAACCAGCTCTTCATCCCCTATGGCTTAGATTTTGAGATGATTCTTGTAATGGTCCATGTGTTTGTCTTCATCTATTTCTTCTAGACTTTTACTTATAACTAAACAGTACAATGTGCAATTGAAAGATTGTGTGAGGGAAGAGGAGGCTTGTCAGTGAAGACTTGGGCTTGGTCAGTCTCCAAACCTGTTTTTCTCCACCCTTTCCTCCAGACTCTTGGGAGGTGGTAAGACCTGTTGTCACAAGTCAAGCAGAGTCCTACATTCCTACATTACCATAAATCAGAGCTGCTTTTACTTCCAGTTTTCTGTTTTAATTTCCAGAAATGAAGTTGTATTGATATTTGGCATGTGCATCTGTTCCCTTGTTGCAATCTCTTCTGTTTATCCTGAATGGTTTGTTTCTACATGTTTTATGGATAGGTGACGTAACAGATCATGTCAACTGACCTTTACGACACCATTATCAGCAACTTCACTTGCTGTTATCTTGTGTGCAGGGTAAAGAACTCTGGATATGGCATTGTGCTAGAACTTTTTCCAGGAAAACCACACAGCAATTTCCTTTAATTTTTAGATCTTTTTTTATTTACCTGTTTGAGAGAGGGAAGAACATTGGACTGTCAATGAAGTAAACATTCATGAACTCTAATAAAATGGAAGGGAAGATTCTATTAAGGGTTCTGTCAGAGTATAATGTGGAACATTGCAACAGGGATTTGAGATAGGGGAGAAAGTATACTCAGCTCTGAATACAACCCAGGGAAATGTGAGTGTAGAGTCATGATGGTATCAGGTAGTAAAATGACCAGCCCCTCACCCAGCCCCCTGCTTTAGCAGCCATGACAAGCTGCTGAAAAGACCCAGCAAAATGTAGGCTTCTGACTCAGCTCTTGTTGCTGAGTTTCCAACCTTATGACCTTCCCAGTCCTGCCCTGGTCACTAAGAGGCCAGATACCCTCCATATGGCAAGGAACCAATCAGAAGTTAGCTGGCAGGCTCTGGATGTGCTTTATGATAACAGTGACTTTTAGAGCATAGTGACTGCCCTGGGAGGGCCTATAGGCCATAGCAGCCAGTTGATAAATCAACACAGGATAGGTCATCCAAGTCCAGTAGTGCACCAGTCCTGAGACTACGGTGGACACCTAAACACTCCCTTTGCTCTACCCCAATAAATTCCCTGCCCCTTGCTTCCTCTGGGTCCTTCTTGCTCCATCAGATCAGACAGACAGAGGGTCTGAGTTAATAGAGTCAACTCATTACATTATTAAAGTCTCTTTGCCTTTGTATCAGATCAGATCTTTTGATGATTTAGGGGTTCAGAATTTGGGCACAACAATAGCTATGTAGGTGACTATAAAAAAACTGTAAAGAAAAAACTTGACTAACAGCCTCCCTTGGACAGATGTAGGTCAGATACCTCTGAATGCATTCTCCCAAGGAAAGAAGAGAATAGTGCTCCTGCAGCCAAAGTATTGCTATATGGGGTGGGGCTGTCTTCACACCACAACAATTTAAAAGCATAGCTTTCACACTGGTTTAGCCGATGAAACACATTATATGTAGGGAGTGATTAAATATGGATATGGAGGCTCTGTTGATGAAATTTAAACAGGATTATTTTTAAACTTCTGTGAATTGAAGACAGCCCAATGTGGTCACACACATTCTGGTTTATAGTAAGTAGTGTTCCCTTTGCTTGAGAAAATGATTTCAGAGGTGTGTGACTAACATTTTTCCAAGGGAAAGCTTTTTGTCAGTAGGTAAAAGAAATATTGTTCTGTGCTGTTTATATGTAAATGGGAGAGTGTAATTTTCAGCTCTGAAGTGTATGTGTGTGAAAGCTGACTCCAGGTCATCTTTCCGAATCCCTTCTTCCCTTTCCTGTATTAACTCATTCATCTTGTTGAACCTCATACTACTTAAGTTTCCTTTATTAGATAATTGAAAACAAGTAGTTTAAAGAAATGAAGGCAATAGAGTATATTTGGCAGGCCAGCAGAAACAGACAACCAAGCAGTCTGTGAATAAGGTCTCCTATGAAAAAAAATAATAATGCACAATAATTATTCCATAATAATACATTTTAAGTAAGGACTGCCTCAAGCTAGAGTCCTGCTCCTGTTCCCTCAGCTAGCTTTCTCCTGGCACTCCCAGCTTTGGTAGTGTTCTCTTTTCTTCCCTTTCCTTTGCCTTTTGTTCTGCCTTGAAAGGCTAGGAAATGAGCATAATAGCTGTTTTCCTAGGGCACTGAGCTGAGAGTGAAAGCTGGGCTCCCTGTGGATTAAGCATTTTGATGCAAATTTGCCCAGAAGAAACTGCTGCCGTTGGCTGCAGGACCCTCCTAGCACAGGAGATGCCTGGCTGGAGTCTGAGCATTAACTACACTGTTGAGCAGGAGGGGTTTACCCGCCTCTGTGCCCAAGACCACCTAAGTCTCTAGAAAAGACTATGTCCCTTTGGGGAGTTTAGCTGGCCCATGAGATGTGGGAGAAAACCTATTTAGGCCACAAAACTGGGAAAACAAAAGTAATTGGAGCTATTAGAAAAGTCTTTACATTACCACCACACTTCCAAGCAACTGGTTTTTAAGAAAGCTTTGCTCTTCAGGTTAAAAAGAAAAGGAAAAAAAAAAAAAAAAAAAAAAAAAAGTAACAACTTCTTTAAATTAAAGCATTTGGCTACAAAACTGAAATGAGTCTGTAATCCTAAATGTATTTCACTACAATCTTTATTGTATTATCATTTTTTTCTTTGATATCTCCTGGATATTCAGAAAACTGACACAGACCTTAAAAAAAGGTTGAGACTGGATTCTTGTATCTTGGATTACAGTTTACCCCCAATTCTTATGAGAATATTTCCTAATGAAAAAAGGTTCTGAAGGATCAGAAAAGTGCAGTTTAAAGCATATCTTGGGAACTACAAATACCATACTGAATCGAGTTCAGTAAGACTTTTATTATTGTGCATTCATGTTATTTTTGTGAAGACAATTTAATGAACAAAAAATAGAATTTTATATTTTTATTTGCATAATAAAATATTTTAAATATTGTAGGGAAGAAAGGGTAGAGGGTCTGGAGATATGGTTCACTAGTTTGGAGCACTTGTCCTAGCAGAGGACTTGGGTTCAATAGGTTGAGTACCCACATAATGGCTCATAGCCATCTGTAAATCCAGTTCAAGGGTATCTATGGTGGTTAAAAAAAAAAAAAAAAAAAAAGAGGCCCACAAAGAGAGTGGCACTATTAGACTATTAGGAGGTATGGCTTTGTTGGGGTAGGTGTGGTCTTTTTGGAGGCAGACTTCGTGGTCTCATATATGCTCGAGCCATACCCACTGAGACAGACTACTTCTTGTTGCCTGTACAAGATGTTGAACTCTAAGCTACCTCTCCAGCACCATGTCTGCCTGCACACTGCCATACTCCTAGCTGTTAAGCTCCCTGCCTTAATTATATTGGATTAAACACTGAAACTATAAATCACCAACTCAATTAAATGTTTTCCTTTATAATAGTTGCCGTGGTCATGGTGTCTCTTCATAGCAATAGAAACCTTAACTAAGACAGTATCCAGTGCCCTTGTACAGCCTCCATGGGTGTCAAGAATACATGTGGTACACTTAAAGTACATGCACATAAAACATACATATAAAAATAAAATACATAAATCTATTTTTTAAATTATAGAATTAAAAATAACATGTCTTTGTACTTAGTTTATTGTGAAGCAGAAGTAATTTTACAGGCCTATAATGTGTTTTGGAAGTCTATGTACACAGGCATATGTTTATAATGTGTGGACAGGTCAGTGCCTGTGAATCAGTATGTGACCCTGTACTCCCGGATGCAGACCCTTAGGATTCACAAAATCTGTTGAGGGAAGATAGTCTTATTATCTTCATTTCATCTGAGATGAAAACAAACCAAAAACCCTTGGAATGGATTTTATGATCACCACATGACAGCTCAAACATCCTTGCCATAAGAAAAGGAACATTTTTATTTTTTTAAGTCATCACAGATATGGATCCGAGCCAAGAGGCTGCCCATGTTTCTCCAGCTTATGATCAGATCACACTTTTTATCCCATTACACATTCACAACTGTTTATTTCTTCGCTAAGATTAGCATAAGAGATGCATGGAGGGGCCTAGTTCTTCAGATCTGTTTCCTCATGAAGACTCCTGATATGGCTAATATTGGTAGTTCCTTGACTACACCTAAAATTGACTAAAATCCAAGCTGTTGAACAAGTCAATAAGCAGTACTCCTCCACACATTTTTCTACAGTGCAGGATGTCAGGTTCCTGACTTCCTGCCCTGACTTCCTTGAATGATGAACTATGAAGTACAACTGAAACTCAAATCAACCCTTTCCTCCCCAGGTTTGTTTTGGTGTTTGCTCAGTACAATAGAAACACAAGACAGCTCATGGATTATGAAGTCTATGAAGCATGAATTTGATGAATTTGAAAGTGTAAGGATGGAAAAATTTAGCCTAACTCTCCACTGACCCAAGGAGTAGGAAAAAAAAAAGCCACATTCTTGACTGATTACGACAGGGCAGTTTTACCACAGCACCTGTGAGGGGATGATTTTGTCACATTACCGAGAAGCCCTAGCGAAAGCAGAATTCCTGAGCTATGTGCAGGCTTGGATAGTTCAAATTAATTGGTCTGCACAGGATGCTATGAGATGATTGGTTAATGATGCCTGGGCTTTGTTGTAACCCTATAAAAGCTGTCTAAACCCTGTACCTGGGTTCCCAGTCTCCACTCTCCATTCATGTGGAGTGTGGCTTCGGGCCCCAGTGCACTGGAATATAAAATACCTCATGCTTTTGCATCAAGAACGCTTCTCGTGAGTGATTTGTGGTGGTGGGGGGGGGGGCGCCTTTCCTGAGCTGGGAAATGAAGGTCCACATCCTCCACGGGTCTTACAGAAGTTTTTTTTTTGTTTTTTTTTTGTTTTTTGTTTTTTTTTTTCCTTGTTGGTCTATACTTTGATATAGGGTCTTCAGCCATGAATCTATTATGGATGGATAAAAACACATTTCCTCTTTCTTGGATATGAAAATCATACCATCTGTTAGCTACCACCCATGCATCACAGACTGATAGATGACTTGATCTTGGGCACAGAAGAAAGTTACTTTACAAGTTTATTGGAGTGAATTAAATCCATAGAGGTACAAGGGCATATTGAAATCATATCAGAGAAACCAGGCCCCAAAGTTACTGAGCACATGAGATCAAGAAACAGGTATATAACTTTTTTTGCCTAGACACCAAAATATGGCAGGCATATAGCACTGCACAGATAAGGCTCCACTGACATGAAATCTGATATACACCAAGAATTGAGCTATACCAGAAACAGATGAACTATAGCATACGTTTGTGCTCTGTGAAAACCTGTTAGGGAAAACAACTTCTGGGTGGAGGTCTGGCATTCCAAACTACCTAAAACACACGAGTTGTTCCAAGGTTAAGGGTTACCTGGCTAAGGGTCCATTCTTAGGAATGTGGAATCGCTTCTACGAAGGTTGATTGACCTTGAGTCATGCTAAACATAGAGGAAAAACAAATACCCGTTTAAAGAGATACTATATTTTCTTTCCTAGAATTCCTAGAATTCCAATCAGTATGATTGTCCCAGAACATTTATGATGTGCAGTTGGGTCTATCCACCTTTCTAAGCTATAAAGGTGTTAACTTTTCTCCCTCCACCCAAGGATTCAGGCAATATGCTGGCCTGCCCATGTCACCTGGCAGAATGCACTGTGGCAGTATCCTGGTCAGCCCAGGGTTCCATGATTACACAGTCTGCATGCAGGTACAAAGAACCCCTTCAAAAGAAGGACCCTGCCCGCCCACTTGCGTTCTCTTTTCTAGCTCTCTTTCCTTGCTTCCCTCCCTCTTTCCTGCTTTCCTGCTGTTCTGCTGGAGCAGACAGGACTTTTCCTGTCTCCCTCTTCTGTCCTCTCTCTGTGTCTCTTTACATATTTTCTCTTTCCTTCTCCATCCCTCCCCTTTCTAATAAAACTTTCACTTAAGCTCTGCCTGCCTGGCATGTTTGTCTCTGGAATCCACTCGAGGTCCCCCTCAAGATATATCATTACACCTGGTACTGCCTAGAACCTAAGTACAGGTTTGTTTTGGTTTTGTACTCTGGGCTTCCTTATTTTTTTCTCTGAAGCTCACCTGCTCCTTCATGCCACTCGTTTGCTTGTCTACCATGTATGTAGTTAACACCATGTTTCATTCAAAGAGCATGTTCAGCTTTCTCCACTATGCCTCTCTTTCCTATCTATAAAATAATAATAAGCTTCTCCCTAAAACTGACCTTCTGTGGCCCATGGATTTTATTTTATTCTTTGAAGTTTTTAGAACAGAACAGAAACCACTGGCTGGTGCAGCTTTGGTGGCTATTGAGTTTACAGGACGCTTGCTCACAAAGAAAGATTATGTCATTCTCAAAAACTCTTCAATGCTCCCAAATCAAAATGTGGATTTTGATAAAAGGTGTCTTTTGGACAAGAAAGAAAATGTTACCATCAGAAGGCACCTTCATATAGACCCTAAGGGCCTCAAAATAGAAAGAAAGGACTTCTCTCCCATAAAGAGGACTAAACAGGGAGGAGAAAAATGGATATTGGAGAAAGGGATGAGCAGATGGATTAACAGAAAAGTAACCAAGGATGGCCTTTTGGTGAGGTCAGGTGATCCTCTGTGAGGTCAGTGTTCATTTAGGTGACCTATGTTGCATTGCAATGATCTCCAAGCTCCAAAGAAGCAGCTCTCACTACAAGTAATAATAATAATAAATAAAAATAAAATAAAAAGTTTATCCTTATCCTACAACCAAATGCCAATGCTCACAGCTTCTTCCAATGATGTAGCAATTTCATGAAGTTTTTTTTTTATAGTAACAACAAAGAAGGCCATATCCTAACTTACTTTTCAAATTCATGGGTGGGCACAACAGCTAAGTGAATTACAACAAAGAGGGAAATCTCTGTGAATGGCCTTGAATTGAATCTAGGATATGATCATATAATCTAAAATTTTACCAAAGGGTCACAAAAGATGTTAAGTTACATACAGAAGAGGGAAACACATGTCTATTAAGTGGGCTAACAATACCCAAAACTAATTTTCTATGAATTGCAACATGGCAAACCTCTGCACATTACAGACGTTCTAATCAGCCAATTAGCCTTTGCAGACACAGCTTCTTTCCAGGGATTGTGTTTCATAAAGTCAAATTTATAGAATTTTTTTTTAAGTTTAGCTAACCATTTATGAGGCCAAGCATGGGAAGTTTGAAGATGGCCTTTTCAAAGGTAAACACAATGTCAATTTCTGTTGTTGTCTGTGCTGAATAGAAGGAGATTGCCTGCAGAGATGATTTCCCAGAACACAGAGAACTGGGAAGATGTTTTAAATCTTCTTGTTTTCCAAGAGCGCAGGCTCTAGTAAAATTTAACATTGCCCAATCATTGCTGTCATAATATTTACAATATTTATGTTCAGATTCTGATCATATTCATCTGTTTACCTGGCTTTTCTTGCTTTCCTGTCCAGTGTACCTTTCCAGTGTGTCATACTATTTCTTCCTTCACAGCCTTTTCTTATTGCTTTTGTAACCAGTAAGACAAAGATGGAGATATTTGTAAAAGACAATTTGTGTCCTAATTTGCATAACAGAGTATTGAAACAATGACCCCATGAAATTAGAATCTCATGCTGGGCAAGGAGAAGCCAGAGGGGGAACTCGCCACCCCTTAAGAATTCTCATACTGGGTTTCCTTGCCCAGCCTTAGTACATGGGGGAGGTGCTCAGTCTTCTACAACTTGATATGCTATCTTTTGTTGATACTCATAGGAGACCTGCCTATCCTTTCCTGGGTAGAGACAGAAGAGGAAGGGATTGGGGTAGGGGAGAATGGAGGAGAGGGACTGGGGGGGAGAGGATGGGAATGGGGTATAAAATAAATAGATGAATGAAAAATAAGAGAGAGAATTCTCACAGCTAACAATAGTCAAAGCAGCTTCGCTGGAAAGACTGGAACCAGCATTTAGATATGTAACCCTGGTGCTCTACTTAAATCTCCATCTCCTTTTAGTTTCACAAAGATGGGTTTGGGTGCCCCTGGGTCTCTTTGTCCCCTTTCCCAATTGACTAGATCTCCATTCTTGGCTGTTTGACTTTTCAAAGTTTAGCGGCAGAACCTAGCTTCCTAGGCACAGCCTGTGATTCTGAGTCATGTAACACTCTTATTTCTCTTATTTTTGAGACTATGTCTATGTTTTCTCTAATAAGCAGTCTCTTTAAGAGCAAACCACAGCTTTCAGCTTTCTCCTTATTAGCATTTTATTACACAACTAATACAAACCAGTGTACACAGTTCAAAAATCAACAGATGAAGGGTTCAACAGGAGTTAGACACTCAGAAGATATGTAAAGACCTCTTCGTGACAGGAGTTCAGTTTCCTCTGGAACAGATAGAAAGTGCTTGAACACAGCTGGTGCCTGTGAGGGTTCCATGGACATGTCAGTTCCACAACTTACTGCTATGTTTCCTTGAAAGAATATGACCAAAAGATAAACAAAGCAAACAACTATTGGGCATCACTTCCTCTTTTGCAAAATTCTAGCATTGTCGCACACTGGGGGACGGGAACTGAGCAATAGTGGGAGTGTTTCCTTTAGATAATACCTGATGAGAACGGATGGATTGAATTTTGAGTTCTCATCTTTGGTACATGCTGAGTGTACCAATTCATGGAGGGAAGGGTGGCTAAGCAGATGGTGCCTGGCTTCTCTTCTGAATTGCTTCCTTAGGTACTCAAAAGACGTTTAGAAGGAGATGTCTACTCTAAAAACACATTTTTGCTCACCATGGCTCAGCTCCCCTTGTTTTGCTTCATAAACATTGCACAATGTCGACTCTGCTGGTTAGAAATGAGACATGCTGTGATGATTTCATGTGTTTTGTGATTCTTTTTTCTTCTTTAGCTGTTTATTATGGCATTCTGTTTACTGACACCACAGCTTTGCAAGTGTGGAAGAGATTCTGTGCCTAGGAATGTTGACATTTCTGGAGTTATAGGTGAAAAAGCACATTTTAGACCACCGTGTTCATCTGTGTAGCTAAGAACATAATCTAGCCTATGTTTCACAGAGGCCCACTCATCTCCGATTTGTCAAGTATTCCTATCTCTCTGAACATCATTCGTGGAAATTGAATTAAAAATTCATCTTTTGGTACCATAAAAATTGAAATGTCACTTGCTAAACACATTAGTCATTTGGCAAGTATTGATGATTAGCCTAAACAGCAGTTGGAATCTCAAAATAGAATTGGACAATTATTTAAAATTTGCAATCATTTTAAAAGCACAAGAAGCAAATGATCCCCATTGCCCTCCTAAAAAAGGAAAAGCCACATGTTGTTACAGATATAATGTGAACGTGTAGTGCTAGGAGAGTGACACGGTAAATGATTTTTCTGCATTTTGCAGTCACCTCAAACAGCACAGAAGATGACATATTGATGACATGTCACAGGAGTGCTTTTCTTTCCAGGCTGATGGCTCATCAGGTTTCAGAATGAATTCTATAGTTTAGCATGTGTGAAATTCAGAAGTATGATACATTTTAGGGAAAAAGTTTGTGTTCTGCAAAGAGCTACCAGGGACAAGCAAAACTAAGGTTTTGCTTCCATATCTGAGAATGCAAAGGACTGTCTTGGAGGGACTGTTGGCAGAGCCACTGGTGGTGCCTCATCAATGCCTGGTTCTGTGACATCATTTGTTTCTCTGTTAATGAAAAAAAAAAAAAAAAAAAAAAAACACATTGGCACTATCATGATGAACTGTTTCTTCACAGATATATACTGCTGTCAAAAATTCTTGAAAATGAAATGAAAAACATTCTAGCAAGTGATATAATAATTGATTACCATTATTTAAAATGTACCACAGTGCGGGGAATGTCTGAAATCTGTGTGAAAGCTTAAGACAGGGAACAGAAGTCTCCCAGGGAGATGTGTAGTTTATCAGAGGACAAGCTCTCAGGGCGACTGTGAGCTCAAAGGTGAATTGCAGACCAAGTTTCAAGGATACAGAAAGGCAATAACTGTGGAGTAATTTGCAGACGCAGAAAGAATGCAGGGACTGACTAGATATTCTTCTCACATGAGGTAGTTGTCAGGATCTGAGGCAAGGTGAGCCATCTACTCAAAATATCCAAAATCTCACACTCCAAGTGAGAAGACTCTTGGCACAGAAAGAAGTGAAATTTTTGGAGAAGTGTTTCTAAAGAAAATCTGAAAATGTTTTTAGCTTTTAATTTGGGCTTGAAGATGAAGGAGAATATTGACTTAAAAATCTGAAAAATTTACCTTTATAAATTAAAGTGGCACTCTCTCCAACACAAACATATGATTAAGAAGTGGTGGTCTTTTCCCAGAAAAAAAACAAAAAACACAAAGTGTGGCTGGAAGGACTTAATCCGAGTGGTGGTACCTTGTATAAGACTAGCATTTCAGAGGCAAAGGCAAGAAGGATGGCCATATATATGTCTTAGTCTGGCCTGGTCTAGATAGTGAATTCTGTTAGGCTGTGGTAGTGTAGCCTTTTAATCCCAGCATTCAGGATTAAGAGCAGGTGAATCTCTGTGATTTCTAGGTCAGCCTGGTCTATATAGAAAGTTATAGGACAGGCTCCAAATGAGAAACCTGCCTCCAAAACCAAACCAAACCAAACCAAAAAAAAAAAAAAAAAAAAAAAAAAAAAAAAAAGATAGTGAATTACTGGCTACTAAATGACACATAGCAAGAAATTGTCTCTATATATCTAAAAGCAAAATCTATGAAACAAAAATGATTATAACAAAAAGTGGAGCTTTCTAAGTTGTACTTTGTGCAACTTAATACTCAAAACGAGATTCTCTCTCTCTCCCTGTATCTCCCTCTATCTCCTTCTCTCTCTGAATAAATATAGAATTGCAGGAAAGACAAGCATCTTGCCATTTATTGCTTAGTGAATATTTGGTGTAGTTTACAACTTCATATGTGTTTCCATGTTTAGCCAGCCTTTAAAACAACGATATAAATGTCTCTGAGCTTATCTCAAATTCAAGTTTTCACATTGAAGTAGAAAATTCCATTTTCAATTTTATTTCAAGATACGAGGCTTATATATAAATGCTTATGAGATATTATGAAGTCAATATGAGAAAATAATAATGTTGTAAGAGCTAAACCTGCTACACTGGAGTTGGACTTTTCTCCCTTTCATAGAGTTGATAGAGGACACACACACACACACACACACACACACACACACACACCATCTGCATTCTTGGTACATATCCTATGTTCTATTTTGTATTCTGTTGCTGTGATAAACACTAAGACCAGAAGCCACTTGGAAAGTAAAGGTTTTATTTAATCTTATACTTTGCAGTTCATGAGGGAAATTAATGTAGGAAATCTAGGCAGGAGTTTGAAGCAGAAAGCATAGAGGAACACTGTTTATTCTCTGGTTCACCATCAGCTAATTTTTTTTTTTAATCTAGCCTAGGTCCACCTGAGGGGGTGTGGCACCTTCGCACAAAGGTATAGGTCAAACTACATCAATTAATAATTAAGGAGATGCCTCAGTGACATGGCAACAGACTGATCAGATCTGACTAATTTTCCAACTGAGGGTTTCTGTCCTCAGGTGATTTAGTCTTGCATCAAGCTATCAGCTGAAGTTAACTAGGGCATTTTACCCCTTGTCAACTCTGGTACACAGACATATCAATTTAAACTGTAATCTTTCTTTCTGCTTTGTACCATAATAATATCATAACATAAAAATACAGTTAAACTTTTAAAGTTCCAGTCTTGAAATTTTTCAATAATTATAAGCCCAAGTTCTCTTTTAAAATCTGAAATCTTTTACTTGTGGGTTCCTGCAAATCCAAACTAACATGTGCACTCTTTTATCCCCAAAAAGTTTAATGTCTGCTATCTGGGCCTCAGTTGTGATTTTCTGGCTCCAAGTAGCTTGGTAGTGAGAGCTACCTTTCCTGTCCTGCCATTTGCAGCATATGTAGCAGACTCTACTCCTCACATGTCTCTGTCCTTGATGGTCATCCCACGGTCCTGGCATCTCTAATATCTTGGGATCTCCAAGGCTTTGCCATTACCAGTGGCCTCTCCTGAGTTCTCTTCTAGGACTGTGACCATACCATCTGGTACCGGGTCTCAGCTACAGTCTTTGACCCCCTCCATCTTTTATCTCCCATACCTTCAACCAGTATAACATGGGAGACTCTACCACATTATTAAATGTTGCTGCTGGCTTAAGATGCAACTTTGATGACACTGGGTCACAACCTCTTCATTCTGACCCTGAGGAAACAATTCCCAGAAGATTTCACTTCAGTGATGCTGGTATTTTATTAATCACAGTTGATTACTATTCATCATCTCACCAGTATCCATTGTCTCAGTAAAGCACAAAGATTTACTTTCCACAGATTCTTGATTCAAATCTTTCACATGAATATTCCTGGTACCAGGTAAAGAACTATAATAGTTTCTAATTAAATTACTACATTTGTAATAATTATACATAGCCCTTTTTTTCTAAGTCATTATTTCCTAAGAAACCCAGCAAATCAACTTTGTGTAAAAGATGTTGTAAATAACTTCAAAATGATTTGGTGTATATGGGAGGGCATGTATTGTTTATATGAATATATAGCATCATTTTATTTAAGGGATTTGGGTATATGTAGAACCTAGCTTCTGTAGAGGGTCTATAATCACCTCTTAACAATTATTAGAAATATAAACATACCCAAACTGATAAATATCAAGCACACACACACACACATGCACACACATGCATACTTACACACTTAAATAAACCATTCTGAAATTTCCTAGAGGAAAAAAGACTTAAAAAAGAAAGAAAATCCTATTTTGGCTTTACCAGCTATTCAGCAAGTCACTAATTATATCTGGTTAGGAGTTTTTAAATTTATGGGTGGAAAAGGATGAAACAAAGTCTGAAAGATGTGTTAAGTTTAAATATCTATTTTGAATGAGAAATCTGTCAAAATTTATTTCAACTTGAATCAAAAAGTTAAACTTTTGCAAATGCCTTATAATCCATTTTTAAAGTTATCTTTTATTTAAATTTGAAACAAGCTTGTTTTACATATTAATCCCAGATCCTGAACCTTCCCATCCTTCTTTATTCCCTTCACTAACTCCCATTGCATCCCTTTCTGCTCTCTAGGGAGGATGAGGACTTCCATGTGGAGTCTACAAAGTCTGTCATATCATTTGGAGCAGGGCCTAGGCCCTCCTCCAAGTGTCTAGGCTGAGAGAGTATCCCTCTATGTGGAATGGGCAAAGTCCATTCGTATACTAGGGATAAATACTGATCCACTACCAGAGGCCCCATAGACTGCCCAGTCCTCCTACCACCACATCCAGGGAATCTGGGTTGGTCCTATGCTGGTTTCCCAGCTATCAGACTGGAGTCCATGAGTTCCCGCTTGGCTTGTTAAGGTCAGCAGTGTGGGTTTCTCCAGCCTGGTCTTGACCCCTTTGTTCATCACTCCTCCCTGTCTGCAACTGGATTCCAAGAGTTCAGCTCTGTGGGTGTTCCCTAGTGTCAGATTTCTCTTAAAACCTATAATGGTTCCCTCTATTATGGTATGTCCTATTTTGCTCTCCTCTATTCTTTCCCTGACTCAACCTTCCTGCTCCATCATGCCCACCTGTTCCCTCCTCTTCCTCCTAACTCACTTTTCCCTCCCCCATGCTCCAAGTTTGCTTGGGAGATCTTGCCTTTTCCCCTTCTCCAGGGGACCATGTGTGTCTCTCTCTTACTATCTCATGGAGCATGGATTCATGGTAAGACTTGTAATCCTCAAATTATAAAAGAAATAAGATAAATTAAGAACTAAACACAGACATTTCAAGTGTAAACATACAGTAATTATGGAAACCTGTTCAAGGACTGGGCCCTTCTACGTTCATGCCATCATGGGTGGAGGAGGCTTCCATTACATCCCACCCTTCCTGAGGAACTAATGACTGATCATGGTTGCTAAGAGAGAGGTAGGCAGTTTTTAAAATTTTACAGTTACTGGGAATTAGTTGAGGAAAGAATAGATTCAGAGGGAAAAGAAGATGAGTACTATATAATGGGTGTGGGTAAATATAATTATAATACATTGTATAATTGAATGAAACTGTTGAAAAGGATTTTTAAAATATCTTAAAAACTAAACAGGAAATTAACATTTATTCTACTTACATATCAGTAAACATTACAACAGCACCTCCTCATTTAAAAATGAAAGAACACAGAAAAAAGCAGGACACTAAGTTAAAATAAATAGATAATAAAGAAATATTTCACATTAAATGGGTATTGACAATTATTGTATATTATCCATAGCTTAATGAATGGCTCATGTAGTCTCTGGTTAGATAGCATGATGTTATATGGTGTGACTGACAATTTTTCCAAAAGTAGCCACAAAACAAATTGTACATTATGGTTACAAAATGAATTTGATGTATCTTTCATGGATAGATTGGGCTATTTGCTCCTTTAACACAGTAATGTGCTATTGATAGTAATAAGTGCTTTTCAGACAATATCATAAAATTATACACCATATCTGACAGATTCTTTTGGAATATTCATCCCATTAACCTATTGTCTATGCTGTGGTGAAATCCTGGTAGCATGAGAAGGAGCATATATGTAAGGAAACAAGGGGCTATAGAAGGCATGTGGTCCTTGTGCTAAAGATAGTCACTAGGGAAACCAGGTATGTTAAATACACAGCATTGTCTCTCCAACGAAGAGATGCTGAGAATGGATATAATTAATAGCATGATGGTCTGTGCTATCTGTAGGGCCATGCCTCACCCAAAGTTCCCAGACTACTATGTTTATCCCAGACTCTTCCTCCCTAAACCTCTACTCTGAGCATTGTTTTTCAATCAGTATTCGTGCTTACAGAATGGGCCACATATACTTTGCAAAAGTGTCTTCATGTAGTCACACCTTGTGTCATTTGACAACTGTCACCAGGAAACTTACTTTTACAAATCTGTGCTGTACTTAAATTTGTCAAAAAATAAATTGGGGTCAATCTCTAGAAGTTTGAATCTACACCAGCTGCTAAGTTGTGTTGAACAGATTTACTTTTTGCCTTAAGCAGACTGTTACTCTGACAGCTCTGGTGTTTGCAAGTTGGGGCACATTCCATGGCCCTAAATTCCTTGTTCCCCTCATTAGGACCTCCCTCATTCCTTGTAAGCCTTGTGTGCACCATACCTTTTAAGTTAAACAAGGGACTACCACTGAGCTAAGATGTGTTGTATTGTTCGTAATTACCTTCATAGGGATAAGTGCCATGGAAACATGGCAGGACAAACACCAACTGCAGAAATACCAACAGTGTCATTGTGGCAGAATATAGCCCTCATTAAACTTGTTGCAAATTATTAACAAAAACATAAGATTTTAGGACAGTGTTCATAGGAAGGGCTGAAAGGGAAATGTTATTAGAGCCAATCTTGGGTAGTATCTGCCAACTCAAAGCAGCTGAAGTCAGTTTGGAAAGCAGACTGAGCAAGCCCTGGAGAACAAGTCAGCTAGCAGTTAGTGGTGTTCCTCTATGGTCTTTGCATCAGTTCTTGCCTTCAGGTTCCTGTCGTGAGCCCCTACTCTGACTTCCCTGGATGATGGACTACAAGTTGTAAGATAAGAAGAAAACAAAAAGAAAAAAATCTTCCTCCAAAGTTGCCTTTGGTCCTAGTGTTTTATCATAGCAATTTAGAAACTCTAGCTAAGACAGAGCAAGATAAATGTGATCTTTGTTATAGAGAGGTACCCCCCCCCCCAAAAAAAAAAACCCAACCAAGCAACAACCAAAACAACTCAGAGCATGTCACCTCCATGAGACAGAGTATGGAAAATGTACTTTGTGAACTTGATATAGATAAGAAAGCTTGAGAGCAGAATGCTTATTAACCTGTGCCATCAGCATTATATAGGAAACTGAAAGAAAAGAAAAATACATTGATACATTAAAAGAAAACTGCAACATTTTAAAGCACAATTTAAAATTTGAGGAACTCTAAATAAACTAGGATTCAATGGGACTGGAATTAAATCAGAAAACTTTTGTATTTTTATACTTTCCAGATGGCAAGCTGTCCTAAAATTAGAAAATAACTTCTAACCAGACATCACATTTAGAGTAGACATCTGAGACCTTTGAAGGTCTCAGAGACATGGACAGAGGAACTTTTCAGACCACAAAGCTCTTCCGAAAGGCATCACAATGGGTCCCACAAAACATTAAATTGTGAGATTGTTAGGCCATTGCCTTGCAGAGTTTCAATGTGGAAGAAGTTGAGAAAGGCTAACAATGTATGGGAAACTTTTTGTCTCATACAATAGAATATAAATTGTGACAGGCACAGAGATTTAATGTTTGGGGGGAAAACTGGCCTCATTTGTATTTGAAATATCTGAGATAGAAAAATAAAATAAAAGTTTGCCTTGTATACCCAAGACCTTGTTGGCAGGAAGAGAAAAACTGTATGAATTATTTTTTACAAACAAGGGAGCCTTGGCAGGAGAACAGAATCAGTGGTCCACAGCAGCTCCTAAGATTGACCAGTTCCTGCACAGTTAGGGTACACCTAAGAGCTCAGGAATCTGCCCATCTCCTGTTCTAATTTCAGCCTGTGTGCCATAGTTACTGCTCTGCTCTTCAAAGGACCCTATTTTTGAAGGCTGTGTTAATCATAGTTTTTTTTTCTACCCCTGATACCTGTATTCCAGGTGAGTGTGTGTGTGTGTGTGTGTGTGTGTGTGTGTGTGTGTGTGTGTGTGTGTTTGTATGTGTGTATGAGTGAATGGACGTGTGTGGGCAAGTGTGTGTGTGCTGAGTTTATAACTTGCATTTTTACTTCTCAATTCTTACACTCAACAGAAATGATATCTAAGAAATTACTTTTGATTCCCATTTTCCTGAGGAACCACCATACTGATCTCCAAAATGGCTTTACAAGTTTGCACTCCCACCAGCAGTGGAGGAGTGTTCCCCTTTCTCCACATCCTCTCTAGCATAGGCTGTCATTGGTGTTTCTAATTTTAGCTATTCTGGCAGGAGTAGGATGGTATCTCAGTGTTGTTTTGATTTGCATCTCTCTGATGGCTAAGGATATTGAACACTTTTTTAAATGTCTTTTAGACATTTTGGATTCCTCTATTGAGAATTCTCTATTCAGTTCTTTACTCCACTTTTTAATAGGATTATTTGGTGTTTTGGTGACTAGTTTCTTGAGTTGTTTTATATATTTTGAAGATCAGCCCTCTGTCAGATGTGAGGTTGGTGAAGATCTTTTCTCTGTCTGTGGGTTGCAATTTAGTCTTGTCGATTGTGTCCTTTGCCTTACAGAAGCTTCTCAGTTTGAGGTATCACTTATTGTCAATCTCACTGTCTTTGCTACTGGTGTTATGTTCAGGATGGGAATCAGTCTACCACAGGACCTGCCAATTTCACTTTTAGACATATACCCAAATGATCCATGACCATGCAACAAAGACATCTGTTCAACTATGTTCATAGCAGCATCATTTATAATAGCAAGAACCTGGAAGCAACCTAGATGCCCCTCAACTGAAGAATGGATAAAGAAGATGTGACACATTTACACAGTGGAATACTACTCATCAGAAAAAAAGCAATGGAATCTTGAAATTCACAGGCAAGTGGATGGAACTTACCTGAGTGAGGTAACCCAGTCACACAAAGAAGAACATGGTATGTACTTACTCATATATGGATTTCAGACATAGAACAAAGGATCACCAGAAGGAGTGGAGAGGAGAACATGTGGGACTAGGAAAATTGATTCAATTGATTCAGGTGACTAATAGACAAAAAAAAAAAAAAAAAAAAAAAAAAAGAGGGAGCCATTATAGGTATGAAGAAAAAACTGACTCAAGGATGACCCCAACTAACAATCTGAGCAACAGTGGAAAGGCTACTTCCCTGATAAAGAGATTGATAACTAACTTATATGTCATCACAGAGCCCTCATCTAGTGGCTGATGGAAACAGAAGCAGACACTCACAGATAAACACTGAGCTGAACTCCTGGAATCCAGATGCAGAGAGAGAGGAGTGATAAGAAAATGTGGTCAAGACCAGGCTACAGAAACCCACAGAGACAGCTGACCTGAACAAGGGGGAGCTAATGCCCCCCAGATTGATAGCTTGGAAATGAGCATTGGACTAAGACCCCCTGAACATGGGTCTCAGTTAGAAGGTCTGGGCAGTCTAAGGGACATCTGACGGTGGTGGAACCAGGATGTATCCCTGGTACATGAAAAGACTTTGGGAGCACATTCCCCATGGAGGGATACTCCCTTAGCCCAGAGGGAGGAAGGAGGCCTAGTCCCTATTCCAAATGACTTGTGAGATTTTGATGATTGCTTCTGGAAGGCATCACCCTCCCTGTGGAGTAGGGGTGTGGTGGTGGATTGGGAGAGGTGTTGGGGAGTATGGGAAAGTCTGAAAAAACAAAAGAAAGAAAATAAATTATTTCTGAGTGATGATACATTTAGTCCTTGATGAGGTGACAGATTCAGGACTCCAAACTGAAGCTGTAGTGACATAGGCTCTAGGGAGGAGACTACATTTTGCATGTGGGGGGAAATCTGAACTTTGTAGCTAGAGGAAAATCCTGATGTTGCATGATTTATATTTTTCCTGCTGCACATATTCCTGAAAAAGTTGAGTTGGTACTTCCTTGACTGAATCCTCAGTCCCTTGTTTTTATTCTTGGCTTTGGATGCATTACAAATGTGATGACACTGTCTTGGCTTTGTTCTTTTGAGATCATGACACTTTTTAGATGAATATTATATCTGGGAAGACCTATGAAGACCTTAGAGAGACTCTGCCAGGAGGGACTGAGACTTCTGAGCAACATCCACACCTTCTTGCTGAAAGATTCACCCACTGGACTTAATCTTCCCTGGTGGAGTCTGTTGGAGATAGAAAGAGCTGGCTATGCCACAGCTTCCAAAAATTAAAATTGTGGTAAAAAATAAAAACTAATGATTTTGTTGTTTCAGATTACCACGTTTTGGTGACATTCATTATGTAGACTGGGCAATTCAAAGATTAATTCTTAAAAGTGGGTGGGGGGTAGAGAAACCGGCTTTAAGTATATTTCCATAGCAATTACAAATCCATTTTTGGGCTGGACATATGCCTCAGCAGTTAAGAGTCCTGGATGCTTTTCTAGAGGTTCTAAGTTCAATTCCCAGCAACCACATGCTGCATCACAACCATCTATAATGAGATCTGACACCCTCTTCTGGCATCCAGCATCAATAGTGTATACATAGAAATCCATTTTAGTCTAACAAGCTTTATTCAAGTGCTGATATCTATTAATTATATTTCTACTTCTATTCAATTTATTTCTTTTATCTCTTCAATGACTCTGGACAGGGTTCTTTTGATGTAAATCATTTTATAATGCAGTATTTTGAACACACATAATGAGAAAAATGTTTTCACTTCAAATTTTTAAATAACTTACTAATTTTAATGTATGAATAATGGTCTTTAAGAAAAATACATGAAATTCTCTTCCAGAATAGTTCTACAATAATTGAATGTATATGCTTCAAGAAGACTTCAGAAATACCATCAATTTGATTACAAGATTCCTAGAATATTGAAAACACTGTCAACTGACTATTGCCCTCTCCATGATAAGGGCCATACATCAAATACATAGGACAACACTTTGGGTGTGAGAGAGTGAAAACATAAATAGACCCCTAGCTTAGAGGACTCCTAAATCCTGGATTCCATAGTCCTGATGTTTATTTTATCTGAAAAACTAAGAATAGCAGTTTTCCTTTAAAACCTGGTGTTTTGAGAATAGCAAAACCAAACAAACAGTGAAACATATTTTCAAAATTACATTAATTCAGTAATGAGAACAACTACTGCTATTGTGTGCCTCCCTTTTTATTGAATATATTCAGTTTCCTTGAGTTAATTTAATTTTGTCTTGTTAGCGCCAGCTGCTAAATCTTTCCGATGTTGAATTCTTTCCAAATATAAAGTAAATTCTTGGCAGATTCTCTGTTTCTTATTGAATTATGACAGGTTGAGAAATGACTCTTTATTGAGAATGGTCTGTAAAATCTGTTAGCAAAACAGGGTAAGATTTCAAAATTGTGAGTAGAAACTGATTAGATAATCCCAAGACCTTACTAGAGGACAATAGAGGAAGTAGCCTTGGGTGTAGAACATTATACCCTGTCACAAATTATGTACAGAAAAGAACATGACAATGATTCTCCATTGCAAAGGCAATTTTAGGAGAAGTCAGACAAACAATAGCTCACTATAGAAAATGTGACTTTGTGTTAAAATTACCATTTGCCACTTCAATTACAAGATTTATCATTCTACTAATTTTCTTAGTTTTAATTCCATCTTTATTTTTTTCCTTCAGCTTTATTTGTTGACATAAATTACTTATGACATAATTTATTTTTCTTCCAAATTTTTGAAGTTCAGTTTTTAACTCATGAGTTTATCATTCTCCTTTCTTCTTTTCTTTTCTGATTCAATGCTGAAGGTAGCGTCTTGGCCATGCTAAGCACAGACACTGCCACTACCTGTACCCCTAAGACTTTTGAAGAACACATTTTGTAAACATCTTCTATAAGATTGTGATATAAAAGAAATTTTCAAAGATTAACTATAAGTGAAAAATGTCCCTTGTCATATCTTAATATGGAAAGCAGGTATTTTTTATTTTTAAAATGTATTTCTTGCCATAGAGACATTCTGAATTCAAATGCAGATGAAGTTGTATGTAGGAAGAGGGTAGGGATTCGAGAATTGTTACCAGTCCTCTGTTTTAACTACAGTAGCCCAGCTTTGGAAGGACAGTAAGTATCATAAACTTCATACCAGGCCATTCTTCTTCTGTAAAAAAGTGAGTGGCAGGCTTCTAAGGACTTTTTGTTCTTTGTTTAAAGGTTAAAATGAAAAGTAAATTAAACGTGGTTTAACAGATAAAATGGATAAATTAGGAAACTTAAATCATAAATATTTTAATTGGACTGTGCTTGGAAGGGGTCTACTGCGAAACCTGGGAGCTTGGGTAATTCAGCAACAAAGGCCACTCTTCAAAGCAGCTTGCTCTCTTTAAAATCACTCAGATTCCAGGATAATACATTGACCCTTGCCATGCATGGTGTCCTTCATAAACCGACCATCTCCACCAAGCCCTCCCTTTTAGTGGTCCCACCTTGTCTCAACATCCCAAGCCTATGGCCAAGCTTCCAGAACATGAATGAGACTTTGGGAGAATAGTTTCAAACCCTTTCTAAACCACGGAAGATGCTTACAAAAAGTTTCTAAATCAACAGACAAAACTGCAGAGAATTGTTGAATAACGGTCTAGTCAGGTCTCTGCCAACGATTTTATACGCAGGGAAACATTGTTAAGGACAAAACATGCCACAGAATCTTGTCTGTCTTTTGTACTTCAGGAAGTGTTGAGGCAACACACCTAAGATATCCAAGAAGCAATCGATAGGATTCTTTGTCAAAGCATCAAAGTGCTTAGAGTACCGTATATTGTTTGGAAATGGGTTTCAATAAGCCCTATTGAACTTCCAAGTGGCACGTTCATGCATTTGTGTGCCCAGATATTGAGCAGGCATTCACAGGACTAAAAAGAATGTGTTAGCCAGTATAAAGCGCTCACACTGAGCACTTAAAATAGATTACTTTTAACTCTTGCAACAGCCGTGAGACAGAAGTATTAGCAACACTAGTTTACCATGAAGACAATAAAGACTGTAAGCACCAGGCATATTCAGAGTTTGTCACGGCCATGAATTCTCCTGTGCTTTCAAGTGCAGCACTAATTCTTCTGATCCTGTCTCTGTAATTCGATGATGATGATGTAGTGACAGTTAATTTTTCAAATCACGTGCTGCGTGTTTTGTGTACTTTTTCTTATATTGCTTTGTTTCCCTAAATCTCTTTGTCACAATAAAAGATTTATGGAACTTTCATTTAAATCCTGCATCATTATGAAACTGAGAGTGGAAGCAGTTCAGTAATTTGTCCCAAATCATTCAGCACATAAATGGACTTGCTGGGATTTATACCATGATGGGAAGGGGAAACAGCTAAGGTCTTTGACCTTCACACAGAATTGATTTCAAATCAAGTCTCCAAGAATGGGTGGGCAGCTAAAGGCATTTATATAAGACAAGGCCATCCTTTGCAATGATTCTCACTTCTATTCAGAGACTCTGCTGCCACTGATAAACCCACCTGGAGTTTGTGATCAGGTTAAGATTTGTCCATTATTTGGATTTTAGCAGCTCTTCTGACTCACATCTATCACTTTTATATAACATATCCCTGGATTTATCTTCAGCTCCTGAGATGATAATAATTTGAAACAATGGGAAGGGACTGAAAGGAGATATTGTGCTTGAAGACTACTCTGGGCCTAGTGGGAAGATATTTCTGAAAGCAATTATTTTAGTTCAATGTATAAACTACTGGAAAAATTATAGCAGCCATTGTATAGGTTTCTTTAACATCCAAATCAAGTTTATCCGGCAAGGAGCAGTAGTGCAGAAGGGGGTGTAGAGTCCTGCAAGTTGTAGAAGTGCTGTTAGATTGTCAATGGGAATGAAGAACAAATGTCCTAGTTCCAGAGCTGTAGCATTCATCCTCTGCAGATTTATGATTGAGATTGTCTTCTGTGAGCACAGAACTATCTTGGGAATGAGATAGCAGAGCCCTTTCACACTAAAGAGTGCTGTGTTTTGATTTTGTTGAGCATATAAAAGAAGGGATCCTACTATCTGCATTCTTACCATTCCCCCCCTCACTAGGCCCGTTGCCCCTCTGTTTTCTTAAACAATAGTATTTCTACTTTCAAGTCATTTGGAAATACATATATGATTTATATATCCACATGACTTAGGATCCTGAGTATGAGAAAACCACACAATGTTCATCTTTCTGCAATCAACTTAATGTGGCAATCTCCTGTTGCATTCATTTTCCTGCAATGGCTAAGGACTATTCCATTTTATGTATAAACTAAAATTTCCTCACTTACTTATCTGTTATTGGACACCTGGGTTGGTGCCATGGTTTAACTTCTGATGTAAGAATTCATGAAGTTACAGACATGAAGAAAACTGTGCTATATTTAAGAGTCTTAAATTATATTTTGTGGTAGAATGTTGCAAGCAACTTATAGTGAGTTCTCCTCATTGCACTCCCAGTAGGAGTTAGGGAAATGGATTTAGAAACTGCTTTTTTCCTGCACCTAGGAAGCTCTGCTGCTATTTCTCCTGAATCAGAGACCAAGAATCTACTGATATTCAAACAGGTACTGTCCAGATGGTCAGGAAGTGGGTCGGGAGGAGGTAACCTGAAAAGACAACAACAAAGATGATTAATGCAAAAACCTGCTGCAATGCACTGAGCCACATATGAGGTACGTCCAACGGTTCCATCATGGAAAGGAGTTTTTATTCTTATTCTTAAAATTAAAATCTTGTTTCAGAATTTCATAGGGACTTGTTTTTTTTTTTTTTTCCTTACAGGAGCGTCAAATTCTTCAAAAGTGCCAGATATAAAGTAAACATTCTTCTGTTTGATATTCTTGATTAATTTTTGCAAGAATTTTTGATCTGTTTTTGTACACTGGTTACTCCCACTCTCACATACTTTCTATCTTTCTATACTCATTCCTATGTACTCCTTCTTCTCTCACATATATATGTTTCCGGCCACGGTTTCCATTTATTCCTGAGATAGGTTATGGGAAGGAATTTTGATATGATTCCATGAAAAAGTGTTGACTATAATGTAACAACAAAGCTGATTTCTTGAGCTATAGTTTCCCTTCTTTTCATAATCCAGGACACTTTGGCTCAATACAGATGACAAGACCTGACTTAGACATAGTAAGAAGTAGAGATTCCAGAACATTGTAGTTCTCCTAAACCATCTCATTATGTAAAGTCCACTAAGCAGGGTGCAGGGCTTCTCACTCCTCTAGGGAGAAGTCAAGGGCTACATACTTGGATGTCAGTGAATCATGAAAGCAATCTTTCTTCCTTCTGTGAGTTCCCTTTTAATGGAATGTTCAGAACCTGATCTTAGCAGCTCAGGAATCATTTTTAAAAGAATGAAAATAGAATGTTTCTTAGAATTAGAAAAAAAAATTTCAATCCATATACAGGAGACATTTATAACAGAAAACAAAGCTAGGGAAGAGCCTTCCTTCAACATAATATAATTGAAAAATTAAATATACAAAACAAAGAGAACAAGAGAAATATATTAAAAGTAGAAAAAGATAGTCACTTATTAAGCGTAAGGTTTTTCCCAGCTGGTCTTTTCCCACTGCCCCACCAGCCTCACATAACACACAAAGATGTTTTATTTAATATAAAGCTGTGGGCCAGTTACTTGTTTCTTATTGATTAGCTCTGTCTTAATTATTAACCCATTTCTATTAATCTAAGTGTTTCCACCTGGTCTCATCTTACCACGGAGAGGGGCCGGGAGAGGGGCCGGCATTCTGCTCTCTCCAGTCTCTACAGGCTGATTCCTCCTTTCTACTTCCTCGAATCCTCCTTGTCTCCTAGTCCCGCCTATCTTGCTTTCCTATTGGCCAAGAGTGCTTTATTCAGTAACCAATAAGAGAAATATATTTACAGAATGATCTCCCATCAGTCACTCATGAAGACTGGCTTATCAGAATAGTAGCAGACTGGCCAACTGAAACATTAAAAGCCAGGAGGCTCTGAAATGATACATTTCAAACTGTGAAAGATGACAAATATGAACCTAAGGTAGTAATACAAAACCAAGTTGCCTGTTATAATTGAAGGAGAAACAAAACACTGCATGATTAAAAAATAGACAGAATAATTTATAACCAAACTAGCTCTTAAGAAGATACTGAAGTAATCCTTTGGAGCCAAGGAAAAAGAAAACAACAACAATAAATTAATCCACAAGGTTATAGCAAAGAATAAAACCATGGTAGAATATAAACAAGAAAGGAAGTGGAAATACACACACATACACACAGATACACATAGAAACACATATACACACAGATGCACTCACAGAGACATACACAGAGACACAGACATGCAAACATACATAAAGACACAGAGACACACACTCATACACACACAGACATACACACACACACACACACACATAGACACAGATATACACACACACACACAAACATGTACACACATACATAGATCCACAAAAAAAACAGAGGGGAAATAATACACACCCTTCAGTAATAACTCTTACCAATTTGCATGACATAATAACAAAAATAAACAGAAGTATAAGAATTAAACAGCATCATAAATAAAGTGGACTTAAACACATCTACAGAACATTATATTCAAAAGAATAAAAGAAAAAATTCTTTTTAGCAGTCCATGCTACTTCTTATAAAACATTTTATATGTCATAAAGAAGGCATAAAATATAGGAAAAATAAAAGTTTCTTGTATTCTATCTTAGCAAAATATGAGACTACAAATAAAAAAACAATAAAATCCTAGAATAAACATAATCTTCTAGAGATTAAGCATCATGTATTAAATGATGTTTGAGTCCTTGAAAAATAATTCAAACCAAAATAAAATTTTTTAGCATCAAATGAAAAATATTTCAAGTACTATGGGATAAAATGAAAACATTCTTTTTTTAATTTAATTTTTTAATTTAATTTATTATTTTACATGTCGATCCCAGTTCCTTCTCCCTCCTTTCCTCCCTCCCTTTTACCCTCTCTGCCCCCTCACATGCACCATGACCCCCCCTCTCATCCCCCCACCCCATTTTCACAAGTAAGGCAATGTCATGGGGGGGGGTCATGTAGATCTGTCAGGTCATTTGAATTAGGGACTAGGACTTCTCTCCTGTCTCTAGGTTAAAGCAGTATCCCTCCATGGGGCATGTGTCCGCAAGGTCCTTTTGTGCACCAAGAATACATCCTGGTTCCACTGTCTGAGGTCCCTTAGATTGCTCAGTCCTTCTGGCTGAGACCCATACTCAGGGAGGGCCTGAGTCAGTCCCATGCTGGCTTCCAAGCTATCAGTTTGGGGTCCTGTTAGCTTCTCCTTGTTCAGGTCAGCTGTCTCCATGTGTTTCTGCAACCTGATCTTGTCCTCTCTGTCTGCATCTGGGTTCTAGTTCGACTCAGTGTTTATGTATGGGTGTTTGCTCCTGTTTCCAACAGGTATTAGATGAGGGTTCCATGGATAAGTTAGTAGTTGATCTCACTATCTGGGAAGGGCATTTATGGTAGCCTTTCCACAGAAGCTCAAATTGTTAGTTGGCAGCAGTCTTGTAGGTCTCTAGACCTTTCTTTAGGTTCAGTTTTCTCTTCAAACCAATAATGGCTCCCTCTTTTATGTTCTCTCCCTCTCTCTCTCTCTCTCTCTCTCTCTCTCTCTCTCTCTCTCTCTCTCTCTCTCTCTCTCTGTCTGTCTTCTATTCCTAACCGGGCTCTGTCTTCCTGGTGGCATGTGTTTTCCTTTCCTCCCCCTCTCATTCTCCTACTTCTCTCTCCATGCACTGCCCCCCCCCCACTTCCCCTGTGCTCTGCATGACTTGTCCCTTCCTCCTTCTGTGAGGGACTTTATATGAATCTCTTAGAATACACCTTGTATCCTAGTTCCTCTGGTGGTGTGAAACATTCTAAAAACTAATGTAACATCAGTTATTATACATACATATATACATATACATATATGTATATATATTAAAATATGGTTCTGTCAGATGAAAACCTGTTGTACTAGTTTATAGTAGTGATTCACTAAGCAATTTCCTGACAAAAGTCATTTGTTTAAATATGGTGAAACAGATATCTCCCTCTCTCATCTCATACTTCACCCTTTAAGTGGAATTGGGCTGATTAATTGCATACAGATGGACAACAGATGGCAACAGAGATCCAGGCTACAATATGAGTGATTCTGCCCATGGCAGATGGAGGTGTGGCTGTACATATACCCTCATAGTACATCTTACAGATCTGGATGAGAAACCCACCTCTGTTTCACACCTCAGGGCATTGGAATTAACTACTGACTTACCTCTTGATTTTTACCAAGACATTGTGGCAAAGTCTGGCTGTTTGGGAAGCCCCTATTTTAACAAAAGATGTCACAGTCCCAGCACATCCTACAGTCATCCCAATAGCTCACAAACTGTGTATTTGACATTTGTGTTTCAAGTACTGAATTCATCTGCAAATTAGCACATAAGAGAGGGGATACACAATGGGTGATGAGCAATTGTTAGATGAGAATCCATTACACAGAGGATGCTGGGCTTTCTACATATTCAGTATCTACAGCAGCTCTAAGACTCAGTATGGTTTTCATAGCACTACCGGGAAGAGTGTGAAATAAATTCCGGTTTCTCACACATTGAAGTGCTATGTCAACTGGTACTTGAAAAACAGGATGCATAGCAGAAATGATAATGTTTTTAAATTGCTAATTCTTCATGTTTTGTTGTTGGGTAGGTAAATGCGCTTTTAAATACGAACTGTCCTTAAACCATATAATTTGATCCAAAGTTAATTTTCACTTCTCCAAAACACAATTCTAACATTTAAGACTTCCATCATGACTAAAAAAAGTTAATATGTATCACTGTGTCAAGGACACTTTAAAGTTTACAGTGTTCTGTGGCAGCATTTTAAAATCTTGGCTATCGTTTCCATGGCAATGTGTGTTTTTGTGTGTGTGTGTGTGTGTGTGTGTGTGTGTGTGTGTGTGTGTGATAGTGTTACTTATCACATATATTCTATTCCTCTTCGGAGTCTATACATCTATACATTCTACTCACCCATGCTTCTCTGGCTCCCCAACTTGGAGTCACTTAAAACCTTTCTGTGTGCCTCCTGTCCTCTCCACACATACACTTCCTTTCTCACTTCTCCAGGATATGAAGACTTCCTGGGAGGAAGCAATCCAATGACTCCCTCAAATGAAGACTCGTCTTCAACATGTGTCTTTGCAATGCTCTGATCCCAGATCCTTAAGATTCTCATTTTCACTGTTTTTTTTTTTTTCTCCCTCCTCCACTCTACAGTACCCAGAATTTATCTCTCTCCAGAACTGGAGACAATCTCAGTTTCAAGTGTCCTGCTTTGGGTCTTCATTCTACTTCCAAGCCCTACCCTCTAAACTGTTTCTATCCATGGATCCCATTTTATTTTAATCTCTTATTTTCTATCATCTAGCCACCTAAAACCAAGGTGGTGATAAATCTTTCATAGAACTAGTTGAACATGATATTAAATTTTTAGAGAGATGTTGTTCACCATGCATAACCATTGGACACCAGAGTACAGGGATGCTGGAAAAAGTTACTTTTTGGGATGCCAGCTTCCCAAATAGAGGTAGGATTCTTAGATTTTACTGTACATCTGGATGCTGCTAGACTGGATACATTACTTTATGACAGGGTATCGTTTTGTTTGTTGTTTGTTTGAGACAGAGTTTCTTCTGTGTATCCCTGACTGTTGGAACTCACTTTGTAGATCAGGCTGGTCCTGAACTCATAGATCTGCTTGCCTCTGCCTCCTGGGTCCTTGGATTGAAGGCAGACACTATTACTGCCTGGTTATGATGGGGTGCCTAACACGTATACACAGAAGGGAGGATGAAGAGCTGAAGGGTTAGTTAATAAAAGTGGTGTAGTATTCATATTCATTGGAGAGAGAGGTTTCAGATATTTTTTTTTAGTTTGGACAACATCCCCATTTTACCCACAGCTAGACAAATTACAGAATTTTTCTTTTGTCTTAATTCATTGTAGTCAAAATAGACTTTTATGTTTTTGGAATCCTGTAAAGTTTAACTTGGAAAAAAAATAAAACACTATATTGTTGATGGCTTTTGCCTTATTCCATCATTACAATCACACATACATTGTACCTCCATATTTCTCACCTTTTGTTTATTCATAATCTGATATCTATGTATTGTTGGAATTTTCTGTTTCTTCAAAACCAGCTTTGATTTTCTTCTATAGTAATTAAAATTTTATTATGTGGCCAAAATTCACTTTATAGTTTTATCAATTTTTAGGAGAGTAAGTCAGTTTAATTTTTTTAACCAAATAGTGGCAATTAAAAAAAACAATAATTGATCTTTATGAATAAAATCTGAAAGTGAAAAATAAGGTCTTCATGAATGGCTTATACATTCCACAAAAATGTAATACATATAATAAACATGGTTTATAATTTCAAAAATTCTATTATGATGTTTGTTATCTTGACAGATGACTTTCACTGAATTAAAGATAAATCTTTTCAAAAGGGATGTCAATACCATGCCAAGGAATAATTTAAAAGATTAAAATAGGAAAGATGACATTAAGTTGGCAATAGGAATGGTATTAATGAATTGAAGGGATTTTTAACTGTAAGAATTTCTTAAAGGTGCAGTTTTAATTAATATGTGCCTTATAAATAGTGATAACATTTATATAAAAAAGATAAATTATTTGTAAATAAATAATATAAAGACTGACAATCCTGTTCATAAAAATAAATCCTTTTCTATTCCATTAGAAATATTTAGACATTTTTTATTTTATTTGAGCTTTGAATGCTACTTTATAAAACTTAAGGTGGGGACTGATTATTTTTCTAATATTTTTCCCCATAATGTTCAGACATTTTTTAAATCTTGCGTGTTCATGTTTTCTCTGAGTAGAATTTAGTAATATCTGTGTGTGATGACATAATATATCATCTGACTTGTCTGTGGACAGTAGCTTGGTTATTCTTTATAGCTAATATTCCCTTATAAGTGAGTAACTAGCCTCTTTGTCTTTCTGGGTCTGGGTTATTTCACTAAGGATGATTTTTTTTTTCAAGTTTTACCCATTTGCCTGCAAATTTCAAGATGTCATTATTTTTAACAGCTGAGTAATACTCCACTATATAAATGTACCACATTTTCTTTATCCATTGATTGAGGGACATCTAGATTGTTTCTGGGTATTATGAATAAGCTGCTATGGACACAGTTGAGCAAGTGTCCTTGTGGTGTAATGGAACATCCTTTGGGTATGTGCCCAAGAGTGGTATAGCTGAATCTTGAAATAAGTTGATTCCCAGTTTTCTGAGAAACTGCCATGTTGATTTCTGAAGTGTCTGTACAAATTTGCACTCTCCCACCAGCAACGGAAGAGTGTTCCCCTTGTGCCACATCCTCCTCATCTTCACTGTCACATGTGAATTTCATTTTAGTCATTCTGACAGGTGTAAGATGGAATAATCTGTTCCCTAATGTCTCAGAATGTTGAACACTTAAATTTTGCTTGGCCAGTTGACATTCTTCTGTTGAGAATTCTGTATTTAGATTTGTACCCTATTTTTAATTGGATTATTTGGTTTTCTGATGTCTAGTTTCTTGAGTTCTTTATATACTTTGGAAATTAGCCCTCTGTCAGATATGGGTTTGCTGAAGATCTTTTCCTATCCTGGAGGTTGCCATTTTATTCTGTTGATGGTGTTCCTTGACTTACAGACGCATTTCAGTTGCATGAGATCCCATTTATTGATTGTCAGCCTTAGTTCCTGTACTATCAGTGTTCTTTTCAGGAAGCTGTCTCCCATGCCAATGCATTGAGGCCATTTTTCACTTTCTCTTCTATAAGATTTAATGTAATTGGATTTATGTTGAGGGCTTTGATCCACTTGGACTTGATTTTTTTTTTCAGGGTGATAAGGATCAATCTGCATTCTTCTACAGGTGAACAACCAGCTACACCAGCACCATTTGTTGAAGATGCTTTTATCTTTTTCATTAAATACTTTTGATTTCTTCGTCAGGCGCCCATAGGTATGGGGATTTATGTCTGGGGGTTTGATTTGATTTCATTGATTCACCTGTCTATTTTCATGTCTACACCATGCTGTTTTTTGATACTATAACTCTGTATCTGTAGTAGCACTTCAAGTTAGGAATAGTGATATATCCAGAAGTTATTTTATTGTACAGGATTGTTTTACATACCCTGTATTTTGTTGTTGTTGTTGTTGCTGTTTATCCATATGAGGTTGAGTCTTACTCTTTTAAGGTCTGCAAAGAACGTTGGGATTTTGATGGGGAGTAAATCGCTAGATTGCTTTTGGTAACATGTGCATGGAAGATCTTTTCATTTTCTGATATCTACTTAATCTCTTCCTTCAAGCCTTAAACTTCTGGTCATATAGGTCTTCATTTGTTTGGCATCAGTGGTCTCTTAGCACATCTGTCCAGGCCCTTCTGACTTTTAGAGTCTCCATTGAGATATAGGGTGCAATTCTAACAGGTCCGTGTTTATATGTTACTTGACCTTTTTCTCTTGAAGTTTAGAATATTCTTCCTTAGTCCTCTCTGTTTAGTGTTTTGGTTATGTGATAAGGGACCTTTCTTTTCTGGTCCAATCTATTTACTGTTTTGGGAGCTTCTTTTACCTTTATACACATGTCCTTCTTTAGGTTAAGAGAACTTTCTTTTCTCATTTTGTTAAACATATTTTCTGGGCCTTTGAGCTGAGAATCTTCTATCCCTATTATTCTTAGGTTTGGTCTTTTCCTAGTGTCCCAGATTTCTATGTATCTAATATATATATATATATATATATATATATATATATATATTCTTATTCTTATTCTACATATTGATCCCAGTTCCCTCTTCCTCCCTTCCTCCCATGCCCTCCCTCCCATCCCATCACTCCCCTATACACTCTTCCTGGGTAGTCTAAGGGACCTCTGACAGTGGAACCAGGATGTATCCCCGGTGTATAACAGGACTTAGGGAGCACATACCTCATAGAGGGATATTCCCTTAGCCTAGAGGCAGGAGGGAGGGGCTAGACCCTACTCCAAATGACTTGACAGATTTTGATGATCCCTCCTGGAAGGCATCGCCCTCCCTATATATCTATTTCTATCATATATTCAATGTTTGAGATACTTTCTCTAATCTCTTGTATTTTGTCTGTGATGCTTATATCTGTACTTCCTGTTCACTTACCTAGATTTTCTATTTCTAGAATTCCTTCAGTTATTTATTGCTTTTATTTCTATATCTGGGTCTTAAAAAGCTTTATACATTTCCTTTAACTGTTTGTTTCTTGATATTCTTTTTTAAGTACCTGTATCATCATTATAAAGTTGGTTGTGAGGTTGTTTTCTTGAGCTTCAGCTGTGTTAGAATATTCGGGGCTTGCTGTAGTGGGATGGTTGGGCTCTGTTGATACCATATTTCCCCAATTGTTTGTTGACTGTGTTCTTACACTGATGGTTAGGCATCTGTTTAGGCAACTGGTTTGGTCCAGTAGGGGGTTGATGTCCAATTAGTGGGATGGAATTTTGGTGATGTTCATAGCCTCTGACCTGGACAGGGATCCTTTGGGGTTCCAGAACATTGGGCCAGCTTCTGTTGGGGTATAAATCTTCTGCTTGGTTTTCAGTCAACTTACCTGGCTTCTGAAGTTCAGGATGCTTGCCTGGCCTCTGGTGGAGTCTGGCTTCTGTTGGAATTATGGATCAGGATATGGTGACAAAGAGAGTAAGGGCAGTTGGGGTTATATTGGGTGGGTACAAGTAGGGCTGAGGGGTTGACTTATCTAATTTCTGGGGAGCTGGCCTGGCCGGCAGTGTGGTAGGAGGCTTCCACCAAAGGTGTGGGCCATTATATGGTGAAGAGACAAGGGAGAACCATTTCTTTTGAATGAATGGAGGGATTGACTTACCTTGTTTTCAGGGAGTTGGCCTGGCATCTGATGGAATAGGAGGATTCTGCTGGTGGCAGCTGGTGGCATGGGTGGGAATGTGGGCTGTTAGAGATATGCTGGGCCAGCATAGATGGGGTGTGGGGCAGTTCTGCCTGGGGTTCAGGATGCTGGCCTGGCCTCTAGAGATGTCTTCTTTATAAAGACTGAATGTGACTGCAATATTTTTAATAAGTGCATTGATATGGAACAATTAGCATCAAGAATTGCCATCAAATTATAAAATGTAATGATTGTTATTTGGCAAAGTTAGAACTTAGTTATTAAAATAAACAGCCAAAATGTTGATGCAAGTATTGAAAATAGTGCAAAATATGCTTAACATAAATTTCTCTGGTTTGGACACATTTGCATGAATACAAATCCTGTATGTTTTGATTATTTAAAAAAAAATGTAATACTTGAAGAAAGCAAAGCAGATTATACCAAGAAGACTACAGCTAACTAACTTGAGGATTTCTGGTTTTTTAGTTCAATTTTCAGCATAACAGCTGGTAATCCAAAGAACTGAATTTGAAAGAGAAATGAATATTTACTTGTTTACTAACTTAAGTTATTATTGGAAAGCCTTGAAAATAAGTAACCTCTTGCTTCCCCTTCCTTCCCTGTTACCATTTTCCTAAGCTTTGTTTAACACTCTGATTCAACACACAGGGAACTTTTTTATTTTATCCAACACAATTTACATACATTTTATCTTGATAATATGATAATTGCTACAATTGGATATAATAATGTTTAACAATTTATCGGAATTTAATCTCCTCTGTTCAGTAAATATGATTGTTTTTCTGTTTCAAATAGGAGGACAATGAGGCACAGAAAAACTCTCTGCATGTCTCAGTTAAGGTGAGCAGTTTGTTTTAAAGCATGTTTTTTTTTTTTTTTTTTTTTTTTTCTAACCTTGAACCACCAGGGAATTTTCTGAATACCTAGGTGAAGTTAGGCAGTTGTAGGAAGTGGTGAGTGATTCTACTTCAGAGGTGCTCTGCTGCAGGTGACAAAATGTTGTGTGTACTTGTAATCACCAACTTTATAGACTTTATACATCCCACCAGCAGGCCTCTATGTTCCCAGTTTCAAAGGTAGATGCACATTGTTTGAAAAAAAGCTCCAAGAAAATTACACTGAAGCATTACTGAATTAATGTAGGAGGTATGTCCATGTCTTCTTTATAGACCTCATTAGAACTGGAAACATGAGAAAGCGAAAAATAGTTATTGATCATAACCCACAACATCTAGCCCACTCTCTTTCTGAAGAGGAAAATAGGCTCATAAGATAATGTTTAGATTACATAAGTGAAAACACAGGTCTGTGCTACCACCTGCCCTGTGCCCAGTAAGCACTATAAAGCATTTAGTCTTCATTTTGTTCCTATTATAGAGACTGTCCACACTCACATGCACGCACGCACGCACGTTAGACACACATTGGCTCATTTCTGACATTATTTTATCTCTAGAGGCAGTGATTACATTTTTACAAAGAAAACAAGATTCTCTCAAGTAGAAAAAGTCCACTATTTTCCCACTTGAAGTGACACAAGTTCTTCTGCCTCAGTGCCTGTCTCAATAGGACATGGCTTGTCTAGTTTAATCATTTGTGTTTGCCTCAAGAATTATTAATCTAATGATGGAATATGTTCCCAGAGGCTCCAGGTACCATTTCTGAGCCTCTTGCCTTCAGGATGAATTACAAGATGATTGATATTATAATTGTTCCTCACTCCTTACTGAAATGTTTGCACCTCTGCAGGTCAGAGCTATGAACTCAGTAAGAACATTTTCTTCTTAAGTGTGCTTTAGCCTTTACCGACACAGTGCTGTATTTCACACTAACATGGAGTTTTCCTAAAAAACGAAGCCAGGCAAATAAAAATGTCAGCAATTTATGCATTTAGATTTCACTCCCAGCTGAATTTCAATGTAAATATATTGAAACACATTATGTAAATATATTTAAATATGCAACACACATTTGCATTTAAATGCAAATTGAAATAATTTACATGTTAGATTTTTGAATGTCAGTCATTATAATACAGTGATTTCCTGACCCAAAGCTACCAATCAGAATGATGCATGCATATGTTTCTTAATTAACACCAAAGGTTAAAATGCTGACCCAGGTGTGCATAATAATTTGCAGGGTGATTTTCTCCTTGAAGATATTGGTGATTGGCATTCTTCATGGTAGGAGAAATATAGATAAATTCAGATCCTAAATTAAGTATTGAAAAAGCAAAGGACAAGAAAAAGAAGGTGAATGTGTACCAAATATTGTATCCATCAGCCTTAGATGTCCTGAGAAATACATAGTTCCATGCCATAATAACTTTCAGCACCTAGTCTTTAGAGGTATGGTTAAGTGATAACTTCACCACAAAAGTAACAAAGTAAATGGAGGGTAAACATGAGTCTGACCTGTCTGTTAATATGTGATTGAAGAGTTTATACTGTGGAGGCCATGGTCTGTATAATGCAATACAGACTTCCTGTGTACACACCCTGCCTGTTTCTAGTGCCTTATGCTTCCTGACCTCCCTGCCCTGAATGTGTCTGTACTCACTGTTCCTCATCATCTCATAGCAGTTCCTCCCAACATATGGCTTCACTATTTTGGTATGCAGTTACCTACTGACAACTCTGACCTTTCCCCCCATTTTACCAGGTGTGACAGTTTGAATGTAATTGGCTCCCATAAGCTCTTGAGGAATGGCACTGTTAGGAGGGGTGGCCTTGTTGATGAAAGTGTGGTCCTGTTGGAAGAGGATAGATGACAGAGACTTTTAATCCAGACCTTGAGGTTGGAGGACACACTTTTAATCTGGGCCACACCTTCTGTTGGAAGTGTGTCACTGTGGGGGCATGCTTTGAGGTCTTTTCTCAAGCTTCACTCAGTGTGGCAGTCAATTGGTTTTCTGTTGCCAGCAAGATGCAGCAGTCTCAGCTCCAGAACCGCCTCTGCCTGCTTGTTGCCAAGTCGATAACTGACTGAACCTCTGAAACTGTAAGCAACTCCATCCCCATTAAGTTTTTCCTTTACAAGAGTTGCTATGGTCATGGTGTCTCTTCATAGCAATAAAAACCCCTAAATAAGACACCAAGTAATTATTTCTTTTCCTCCCTACTTCAAGTACCATCCTATGTCTTGATCTAAGCTTCTGTTCATGAAAGTAGATTGCACAAATGCCTGATTTACATCCTGATGGGGAGTTTCTTTGAGAAATAAGATGTTGGATTATGAAGAGTGAGGCTGGTTCAAACTGATTTAGCTGCCCTCCAACTTAATTACATCTTGTAGATATATTTCCTAATGGTTTCTGTCCACCAGCTCCATGGTGCAAGTAGTTACTACCAGAACTGCCCAAACATGGTCAAGTGAGAAGAAGGCAGAATTCTTGAAAACACTGTGATATCTTCCTGGAAAGGTCATAAATATTTCATCTGTTTATTGATATACTGATTTTCCTCTCACAGGGAAACATACAGCTTCACTATTTCACTAGCCATGAAATCCATCACTGGGTTCAGCAATTTTTTTCAAAGGGCTCACAGATCTCTGGGGTGGGGGAAAAATCTACTTATTATCCCTGGTTTGTTTTAAGGACTAGGTTACAGGAACAGGCAGATGGAAGAACTGTATAACACAAAGTATAGGGGAAGAGGGTGTGCACTCTCTTTATTGACAATTTGCCTTCCCAGTGCTTGGATGTGTTCATAAGCACCAGGCATGCTGGACTCTCATTGAGACTTTATAAAGCAGTCCCATAAAATAAACATGATTAGTTGAATCATTGAGCATTTGTGTTGAGCTCAATCTCCCACCCCTCTTCCCTTCTCAGAAGCTTGAGGTGGGGTTAGAATTTGCAACCCTGTAACCCTGCTTCCTTCTTTCTGGTGGCCAGTGCCATTTGAAACTATCTAAAATTCTGGAGTCCCCAATCATGTCACCACCCCAAATGACAATTTTTACTTTGGGGATTTCAAATATCATCAAAATTAATGACTAGTGCCAAATGTTATGAGAAAAAAGGGCATTTGTATTAGCAGACCACTAAAAATTTATGAGAATATAGGTGCTTTGTGCCCTGCATGAGAGACAGATACAAAGACATGCATCTTTCTATATGACAACACCAAGTTCCATTACTCAACCTTGTCCCTAAGTGGTCCACTTTGTATCTGGCTATGATGTTTTTCCCTTTTTTCCTTAACTTTGCCATTACCACTCTCCAAGCAAAGGAGATTTTAACACAATGTAAAAGGAGGATTGGAGTCAAAATGACCCCTTCTGTTATCCGGATATGACATTGTAATCACATTACTTGATTACAACTTCTCCTTTTGCACTAAGACCATCTTGGTAGGTCTATATTCTCCATCTTAAATGGACACTCTTTTAATTCTTTTCCTTAAAGGGCAAATGTAACACAAATATAACCCAGAGACAGACATTGGGGTTCAATATTCAGTCAGAAGATCTGAAAAGCAAAGCATCCAGCCACTAGCTCTTACTTCTACCTCAGACTGAAATGGGCGATCCTATTTCCATTAATCCTCAGAGAGCAATATAGTCTGCCCTGTTCTCCACCAAGCCTCAGACTGCTTTGAGTTCCTATCTCCTTCAGCCTTATCTCTCTCTGCCCAACCATATCCCTCTTGTCTCCACCTTCCTAGTGCTGAGATTAAAGGTATGGGATTCCAAGTGCTAAGATCACATTTGTATAAGCTGTTTCTCTTTTAGACTGGATCAATTTCATATATCTCAGTGTGGCCTTTGCCTCTGTCTCCCAAGTTCTGGTATTAAATGTGTGGTCAACACTGCCTGACCTTTCTGGGTTGTAGTCAGTTTTCAGAGTAGCTTTGCATTCTGAGCTCTAAGTCAAGATTTAATAAATCATAAATAATATATCATCACAGGAGAACAATGCATTTCTTTTCAGAGTTCCTTGTAATTTGCCTGACACACTGTGTTTTGAGATTCTTCCTGTCAAAGGCAGGTCCAGGCAGAACAGTTTTCTATTTAATATTGTATTCTGCTTCTTCTCTTGGACTTCTTCATCAAACTCCCCTAGTGAGCAGCTGCAGTGAGCAGCTGCGGTGAACAGCTGTGTGCATAACTTTCACTTCCTGGATTGGTTCCTTGTGATGTAGAGGAAAAGGCTTGGTGAGTCACTCACCACCTTAGGTGGAGAATCATCCTCTAAGAGATAAACTGAGCCTTGGTATCATAAATTAAATGCAAACTAAATGAATTTATAGAACCTAATTCCTTCTCAACATTGATAACCATTTTAAGTCAAAATATTCAGTTTTCTTTAAACTTCCAATATTCCCAAATATAATGATCACCTTTCTTCTTCCATTTCTAATAAAGCATATCCTCCCAATTACTGACAATGTCCTCTAAATATTACAAAGTTCATATGGAAATAGAGTACATGAAAACACAGATGAGCACTTTTTGTCGAGATTATGTCCAATATGTTTTTCTATTGCAAACCTAGCTTTATAATAATGCCATATGATTTAGTGTTTAGAGGTAAGCAGGGAGAAATAATGTATATGTAAATTGAATTTTCTTACTGCATCATAGTCTCCTTGAGATAGTAAAAGCAACATCTCTCAGATGTGATCTTTGTGAATATTAACTGCTGAGCACCACTGTGCAAAGGTTATTATTGCTTAGTCATGTATTTTATTTAAATTCCATTATTCCCCTGCCTGGAGTACCAATATTAGCATACCTGTTTACAGACTCTCATGCTCCACTGCCAGAGCCAGCTGGACACTCATATTCCAATTCAGAAGGATCCAGGTACATGGGGCATGAATCAGCCAACAGAAATGGAATACATATTCAGCTGTGTAGATTGGAACTTAGTTTTGCTATTAATCTTAACTTCAAAATTATATACACAGCTAATTAAACCACCAGGTGCCTTAGTGTGAGGCCATTTAATTACTTGCATCTTATTTTGAGGGCAATGCTTGTTATTTATCAAGTTGCAAGAGAAATTAAATATGATGTCCCTTTTCCTGCCAGATGAATTGTGTTTGAAAGGAGAGGCTGTTCTAGGTCAGGCTGAAATAGCAGTGTTCAAGAAAACACTTGATTGTATTTAAATCACATAATGCAGCTTTGTTGTAGGCCTTATGGCAATTTAAACGGATGATGATAATATCGGAGGTAAGACCTTTGGGTTTATTGTTTCTTAGTTATGAATTAGTCATAGTGGAATATTCATGGTCATCAGAACATCTCAAAATATGTTCCAGAAAACAAAGGTTTTTTGAAGTCCATTAGTTAATTTACGTTTTTAGGATTTCCAAGGATAAGCTAAGTTGGAGAATTCTTAACTAAACATACAAAACTTATAATTATTATTTTAATTCTTGGTCTGTCTCCTAAAATTTGAGCAAGGGTGTCAGTTTTCTCAGAATAAGTTAGAAATAGGTGGAATGGAGCCTCTGGGTTATATGAGTTTAAGAACTTTTACCTTATTCCATATTCATAAAGTTCATCGCATACTCAGCAGATGGCAGGTTCAGGATATTAAACAGCACAGAAAAAAGACACTATAGAATGTTCATATGCCAATTTCTTTCTGTTTTATATAATCATTTTTTGTTTTATAATTTAAAAATTTATTTATTTTTACCATGTTTTATCCCCCTTCTGTTCTCCAAAGTCATTCTCAAATTTCTACCCACCCAACTTCAGGAATTTTCCCTCTTTCAGAAATTAAAAAAAAAAAAGAAAACCAAAAGAAACAAAAATCAATAAGACAAAGAAATGCCAAAACAAATCAAATTCGTCAGAGACTGTTTTATGTTGGCCAACATTGTTGAGCATGGGGCCTGCCTAGAGTGTGGTTAATATGCCTAGTGACACTCCATTGGAGATAACAGATTTTCTCTTTGACAACTAATGTCAATTGTAAGTAGGTTCTTGGTTAGGGCTAGGACTCTATGTCACTTCCTCACTTTAGTGCTGAGATTTTGTGTAAGTTGAATTTGTACAGGCCTTGTGAATGTGGCCACATCCTCTGTGTGTTTTGTTGTAGCAGTAGAAACTTTTAAGACATTCATGCTATGCAAACTCTCTACTTTTGGGTAACATGCTTATTTGCCTCTCACAGATATCTCATGCTACAGGTTTTGAGCTAGAAAAGCAGGCTTAACAGATATTTTATTTGTTCTTAACTTTTGCCATTGTATCCAATATATGTAAACTACTCATTGCCCAGTGAAGGGAGTACATATAAGTGAAATTTAAATGGTACTCAAATTAAAATTTAAAAGTAAGGAAAGAATTTAATTTACTTAAATGTATAAAATAAATTTTAATTTCAGTAATACATTTTGTGTGCCCATGTCATGAAGACCAAGGAGACCACCAATGAGACAGACCCATTGATGCAAATGCATAATGTTTATTGTTCATCCAACCAATACAGGGACCTCGTCTAGATGGCTGACACAGCAGCCATCAGAGGAAGCGAGTTCCCTGTCTACTGTCAGGTTTTTAAAGGCAAAAATCACAGGATTACATCAGTAGGTACAGGTTGGTTTCTGATTGGTTGACATTTGGGGGACAATCAGAGGAATTTCTCAAAGTCAAATTTTGGCACGAAATACCTGTGCATTGGTCAGTGCTGAGAGGGAACATTCTGTAGTTTCTGTGGATTTGTCTTGTTACTTTCAGGTGGCCTATTGTTCATAGATACCAATAGGTTTTAGAACTGTATCCTGAAGACTACAGGGGAAGTTTTGGTCTTCCCTAGAGTTTTTGTGTCTAAACAGTTCCCAAGAACCAAGTATCTAAGAGGCTGTGTGTGTGTGGGGGGGGAGGAGGGGAGTCTGGAGTTTCTTTGTGTTCAATTTTTGGCAGATCCTAGGGGATCAGAAGTTTATTTGTATCATGTGCTGAGTCAGAGGCCTACATGTCTTTCCTGTAGCCTGTCATGGCTGCTAAAGCAGGGAGCTGAGTGAGGGTTTGGTGCCTTTATTTCTCTCTAGTATGAATTATTAGAAGTAAAGCCTTTGATTTTCATTTACCCTTTCCAATTTCAGAATATAACATCTTAAACATAAATAAAATAAACATTTTAAATTCACCAAAAGTTAGAAACTAACAAAAAGTTGAATTATAAAAGTGAGTGAGAAATATATAATTTTATAATTATATATATTAAAAATATAATTTTGTAAAGCCACCTGCAGGCTTATAATGTGTTTATATATAAAGAGAAATACTGTTTTCTGTTTTGTCATAAAGATGAAGGATTTATAGAACCGTGGTTCCTTACATTTTGCCCTCTTTTTGAGATGGGCAGAGCTGTTAAGGGTTAGTGAGCAGTATTCATATGCTCTGAGATAACTGCCTCAGCCTTTGTGAGTTTATAGTTATACCTCTTTTCCCTAAGTAGGTCCATTAGGAGTTTTGTTCTGTGGAAATCACTTCCTTTTCCCTCTAGTTTCCTATGTGATACTGATTTACAAGTGATAATAGTGGGTGGTGTTGACTTCTACATTGTAAGACTAAGTGCTACTGATTCAAGCAATGTCTGTGAATGGCCCTCATTCCAGATGCTGTCACCGGGTAATAATGAGTTCCAGGTAATATCTTTGGGTGGTATTAATTTTAGGAAGATTCACTGGTTGGTATTGAATCCAGGTAGATTCTGGGTATTGTCACTGTTTAGTGTGGATTTCCAGGTAGAATTGCCCTTTTCTATTGACATTCTTTCTGTATCTCAAGTCTTGATCCATAGTGATACTTTTGAAAGAACCTAAACTCTATATTCCACTAAATTTCTGACTGACTAAAAAGTGTGTAAAAGAAATAGCTCAGCAGTTAATAGTACTGACTACTTTTCTAGAGGACCTGGGTTCAGTTCCCAGCACCCACATGGGGTCTCACTAGTGTACATAACTCTAGATGCAAGGGATCTGAGTCAATGCTTCTATGTGCTCTTCATGCATGTGGACACAGACATATGTAGACTAAACACCAATGCAAATAAATTAATAAAATAAAATATAAAAACTATATAAAAGATTTAATATGAAGGAAAACAAAGTAAAAGAAAAAAGCTTTAGAAATGAAAACAATTCAAACACAGAAATAGGAAGACAACATTTATTGAGGCAGATGTTCATTGTAAGACTCAGGCTGACCTTGATCTCCTTATTCATTTAGCCTCCATAGTGCTGAAATTCTAGTGAAGTGCTGCTATACCCATTATCACAGAACTATGTTCTGCAGTGACATGGCTTATGAAATTGAATTTTAAGAATTGATTTTGTGACAGGTTAAGGCAGCACAGAGGTTTCTCCATCTTGTATTCTTCCTGAAGGCTTTTTAGTCTTAACTAGAACTTTATTTCCTTGATGGGAAGCCCCATGGAAAATTACCCAATTCAATTCTAGGACCCCTTGGTCAAGATGCTGAGGCTAGCTTATTTTAGCTTCTGTTAAATTGCCTGATTACAAAATTCTTCCCCCTTCAACTTCATAGCAAGATACTGGGATATAGATTTTGCCCCTAAAAACCAGTTGATCTAAATTCTTAGTGCAACTTTTAGGTTCCAAATACTTGTGTAGTCACCGTTAGTTAGAATGAATACTTTCAGTTGGCTATCAACTGTGTGTCTAAGTGGTCTTCTCTCATGGACTACCCATAACAACCTAACCTTCAGTTGTTTTTTGCATCAAAATTTTGTCAAGTTAACTGTTATCACAGAATAATATTTCCATTGTGTTTCACCTATTGCTGCTTTCAGCATCCTGTGTCTGTTTATAGCTTACCTTTCACACAGCATATAATCATCTACAAAACCAGTTGCTGAAAGTTGTTCTCTGGTTTCTACATGCTCATGCATATGGTCAGGAATACATTAAACATACACATATGTACACACATACACACATAATCAGAACAGAATGAAAAAAATTAAAGGATATAAAGGAATAAGACACTTAAATTAAAAACAAGGTTCTGGGTCCTAGCCTCAATGTGAAGTCTCTAGGCTAACTCTTGATTGATTTTCTTCTGATGATTGGCAGGAAGGTTGGTAAGGGTCACTCAGTATAAACATGTACACAGACCAGAGAAAGGAGCTCTTGGCTCTTGGCCCTGGGCAGGTCTTAGGAGGTGTGCTTGCCATCCATAGAACCATAGAAGTGTTAACATATCTATCATGGGCACACTCTGTTAGAGGATGGTAAGCAAAGTATCAGGTTTCTGACCCTAAAAAAAGATTTAAACATAAATGTATTCTAAACCATTTATAAATTTGTTTGCCTTCATGTGTTTTAAGGGCACTCCTTCTACTGCAAGTGATGCTGCCATTGTTATCCACAGTACAGTGCCTAGCTCACTTTTATTTTATGCTCACTCATCACAGGGGTAGCATAAACCTTACTCCTTTGAAAGATGGATTCCTGTTGAATGCCATAGTCAGACAAAGTATATCACTTTCAATTTTCTGTCAGCAGCAATCAGTCTTTGTTGCTCTCCCAGGCATTCCTGTGACATTTTCATTGTGTATGAGGGAGCAGCATCAACTGTGGTAGTCTTCTGCACACAGACTTTACAAAGAAATGTATCTTGCTGGTAAGCATGCTATACATAGCTGATTCAAAGAGATGATATATTTTCAAGAGAAAACAAATTATCATATTTTATATCACACATTTGCTATATTACATATTATTAGCTTTTAGTTACGTTTTGGCATTAAATTATTTGTTCAGTGACCATAGAAATCCCAAGAAATACAATTTAAACGACTTCTAATTTTCATATGAGTTAACTACAATATATTTTCTCCATATGGTCTCTGGTAAGACAGAGATTTCACATTTTGTTTTTTCTGTTATGAATAAGATACTCTTGTTATTGTCCTGGGCACATAGATATCAATGGCAGTGTCACTTTAGGATTCATACAATATATCTTGTCATTGTACATAGGCAAATACAATAAAGTCCATTTTAGCCATTATGGAAAAAGTGTGTCTTTTGACAGTAAGCACCTATAATGAAAGAGATCATGCATGGAATTCATTGATAGTTGGTGCTAAGGCAATAACAGGTTCTGTCAGATCCAGGTAACTTCATTTGACAGGAGTAATGTTTCTACTTTGTCTTCATTTAGGACAGCTGTGCTTCACTGACTGGTAACTTGATGAAGAACTGTAGCAGCCATTCCTTCAAAGTGCTTTTCCAGAGAAATTCTGAGGGGATGCTAACAATATATTTTTTTACAAATATGGAAAATTAATGAGTTTTACAAGTAACACCCTTTGGCCCAAACTGTAATATTTTTTTTAAAGTTCTGCTATGACAATTGAGATAATGGAAACTAAAAAGAATATTAAAAATAAATTTAAGTAAGAAGGACTCTTGATAAATGCATGTTTTGTTTAAATATATCTACCAAAGCCATGTGTCTTACAGCAATGAAGCACTGTGTCATGCTGCAAGTTAAGTAGGCATTTGTGGATTTCCTCTAGGACTGAGGATGAGGAGACAAAGTCTACATTGAAATTGCCACTGAAAGAAAACCAGAAGTATTATATTGATTTAATTCTAGAGATAGTAAGTTATCTGATGACTTACTGAATTTTCAGAAAAGCACAAGATAAGGCTGTATTATTAAAAGTCAAGTCATAGTCAGGGGGTGGTATTCATGTTTTCTTTGCTATTTGTTACTTTCATGGCTTTGAAAAGTTTTTCCAATTAATTGGGTAAGGATATTTTGTTTCCAAAATAAAGAATTGGGATTCATTTGTTTAAAGGTATCCTTTGAAGCCATTCTGTGTATGTATGTTTCTTTTCTTTGTTTTTTTTTTTTTTTTTTTTTTTTTTTTGACACAAGGTTTTTATGTGTAGTATTGGCTGTCCTGGAACATACTCTGTAGAGCAGGCTGATATCAAACTCATACAGATTCACCTGTTTCTGCCTTCCAAGTGATGGGATTAAAGGCATGGATCACCACCACCCACACTTAAAAAAGAAAAAAAAAAAAAACCTGAACATTAACAGAATGTTTTCTTGTGCATGAGGTAAAGTAGGGCTAAGAATTCTAAGCAGAAGATAATACATGTGACAGAAACATATCACAAAATGCTGAATGGTTTGTTACTGGTCCAAAGTGATTCCAAAAGCCTGTTAAGGAAGGGATGTCAGTAAAGACAACACATCTGTATGAAGCTAATTGGTAGCATATATTTATTTATTTATTTATTTATTTATTTATTTTTCATCCTGAGAAGGATCTAACTGTTCCTTCCTATGCTGTAATGTAAGCATCAGAGTTGTGCCATACTCAAAAGGCACACAAATTCTACTCAGAAAAGCAGAGAAGAAGACTCAAGCCATCTTGAAAATTCAATAACTGAACATTATCTCACACAAAGCAGAGCAAGGTTTCTGAAAATCATTATTATTATTGTTATTATTATTATAAAGTATTATTTTAGTTACTACTCTACCTCTCAAATCATGTAAACAGGACAACTCAAACAAACATCAATTATGACTCTGGAGAACCTTGGCTTCTCTCCAGTTAGGATCTTCTTTGACAGGACTCATCATATGTGGCTCAGCACAAGTACCTTCTCATCTGTTCACTTTTATACAACAACAAGAAACAGTCACCTCATCATCTTCACATCACCATCCCTTGCATGATAATGATGGGGAAGGTGATGGTGGACAAACACTAGTGACTCGTGTTAACATTAAGGGATTCGCAAAGTATGCGTTTAGGATGCAAACACATCAAATTTGCTCTTTCCAGTCTTTCCTTTTCTATCAAAACAGCCAACTTTAATGTGGCATTGTATTACCAATGGCCTTAATTAGCCGGAATTTGATGCAATACTGTTTTTACCAAAATCTAGTTTGTCTGGATAAAGTTAAAAGTCAATTCCCTCTATATCTAGAAATCTAGAGAAAGGGACACCTAGATTTGCATCACCAATCAAGAACCGCCAAGACAGAGGCCATATACAATCAAAGAAAGGCAATAATTTATTTTTTCCTGAATAAAAATCGGATGAACATTCTAAAATGTCCTAAGAACAATCCTTGCACTGGCAAGCATCAAGTCATCAAGTCATCAGATCTTTCTTAATTTCCTGTTCTCTGTGGCCCATTTTTCTAGCAGCTTGACTACTCCATTTGATTTTTTTTTTTTCTGTTCTTGGATTCTCTTTGTTTTCTTCAGGTTGTCCTTTTTTTTTTTTTTTTAATAATAATAATCAGTTTTTGCTTCCTAACTAAGATAAATGCACTTAAACTTTGTTAGAAAGTTTGAACATGGAAGACTGCACTTTAGTCTTGAGTGAGGAGTATTCTAGCATCCCTTCTGTTTTAATAGCATTCCTAAAAGTCACTTAGGGGAAGAAAGGCTTATTTTACCTTACAACTTCAAGTCTCAGTCCATTACTGAGTTAAGTCAAGGCAGAACTTTCAGGCTTTGACCAAGCAACTCACCTCACAGCCAGACAGTAGAGCAGGAGCTGTAGAACATGCTGCTTCCTTGCTGATTGGAAGTCTTGTGTGCAATAAGTTTTCTTATATTGTTCAGACCTAAGAGTAGCACTGTCTATGTGAGCTGGGTCCTGGCAAATCAATCAACAATCAAGACAATTTCCTACCAACATACCTGGAAGCCAACCTGGTCTGGGCAATTCTTCAATTACCTCTCCTCTCAGATGACCCTAGGCTGTGTCAGGTTCATAATTAAGGCTAACCAGGGCGAGGATCAATGTGAATATTTTATTAGTTGTTCCTTCACTATAAATACCTACTTTTTGCCATGAAAACAGTTTCATCAGTGTAGTATTTCCTTATGTCTTGAGGTGGACATTCAAATGAGTACCTGACTCCCCTTCATATGTGTTTGGGCATTTTGAGAGATTCTTATACCAATGGTGAGCCTTTCTGCTTTCCTTGTAGTGCTTAGTTTCCCTGATCTAAGGTTTCTTTGCCTTCGTCTTTCTTTATATTAAATCTCCAGATTTTTGCAGAATGGCTAGTGATTCACTGAGCAGGATGAGTTCGAGAGATCTGAGGATTGCATTGTTCCTTAGTCTGCAGTTCTCCTTCTTAGGCACTGCCACAAGCCCTCATGACACAAGCTCCTCAACCATCTATAGAGCAGTCTTCTCTGCCCTTTTGTCTTTGATTCCCCAGATGTATTTGCTTCATTGTGCACACAGGTGCATGCATGTATGCATGTGTGCGTGCGTGTGTGTGTCTGTGTGTGTGTGTGTGTGTGTGCTAGTATGGGTGTTTATGTTTATGAAGGTGTGTGAGCCAGGGGTCAACACCAGGAGTGATTTCTCAGTAGAGAAGCCATCACTTGTTGAGGCACTGTCTTTACTTGACCTAGTAGACTATGCTTGTTGGCCAGTGAGCTTCAGGAGATCTGCCTGGCTCTACCTCCCCTATAGATGGAGTACTGGCACACACCCCTGGACTTTTTCTCCCAAATTCTGGGGATTGGACTCAGATCCCCATGCTCATGGCGAGTGCTTTTCCCACTGAGCTCTCCCCAGGCAGTGCATTTGCTTCTTACAGTCTAATTTCCATTGTATCTTTCAGGCCTTCTTACACATTTTCATAGTGTTTATTCACTTCTGCTATTGTTATGATGTAATCATATTAGAAAGAGCTTAAATGCTTAGCAGCAATCTCAATACAACAGGTCTTCTTAAAATACATGTGTTAATTTATTTGTCTCAAACTAATTCTCCTCTGAGACTTTACAATTTCCATGAAAATGGTATTAAAGAGAAAAATTCTTAACACACCCTTGTGATTTTACTCAGATTATTCTTTCCAGCATCCTAAGATATATTCTTTCTGTTGAAACACAGATTGCCATTCATACATAATAATGTCACACATGCCATTATTGAAAGGAGTAATCATAAACTTACAGTATTTTTTAAATGGCTCTACAGTATTTCACAAATATGAACTAGTTCATGAGTACAAATTCAGCAAGAAATATTATGAAGAATATGAATAAACCCAAAATGAATTACACATATCTAGATACACACATACATATAAAATACACATTAACAAAATGTACTTACTTGCATATATTAAATAAAAATTTTAGTCATCTCTATCTATATGCCATATGATAGTAACATATTCAGATTCTTGGGACTGGCTCCCAAATACTTATGTCTGCATTTGGAAACAACAAATAAATTATTACTTTTTTTGTTTTGTTTTGTTTTTCTTGTTTTTTTTTAATTTTTTAAATTTATTTTATATAACAAAGTCCATTTAAATGAAAGCAAACATTTATAGACAATATTTGGAAATTTGGGCGTTGTTCTTTCCAAACTACTTCCTGCTGGTAAGGGGAGCTGTCATGGGGGATTCGAAGAAGATTCAGAAATCCTGGTTGTAGTCTGTAAGGCTGCTTTGTCCAGCTATTTTGAATGTAGGATCACCTGGTACTCTGTTTCAGGCAGTCTGGCTTGATCAAACCACATTAGTCTGGAAGGAATCCACATCTTTTCATTTTCTGTGGAAACAAAAATAGAAATCCTTTTCCCCAGTAACTTGTCCTTGAACTTAAATTTTGGAGTCAAAGCATTTTTTTAATTTAATTTATTATTTTACATGTCGATCCCAGTTCCCTCTCCCTCCCTCTCTCTCCAACCCAACAAAGGTAACTACGCCCACAAAAATGTAGGCAACAGATAATCCAACTACACCAGAAACCAAGGGTGAAGCAGAACAAATATATTCACAATACCACTGCCAACAACAAACCTAAATCAAACAAGCATCAACAATCAATGGTCATTACTCACCCTCAACATTAATGGTCTTAACTCTCCTATAAAAAGACACAGGCTAACAGAATGGATACGAAGACAGAATCCATCCTTCTGCTGCATACAAGAAACACATCTAAGCTTCAAAGATAGACATAACCTCAGGGTAAAGGGTTGGGAAAAGATTTTCCAGTCAAATGGAAATAAGAAGCAAGCAGGCGTAGCTATCCTAATACCTAACAAATTATTACTTTTTTGATAATATTTTCTATTTAATCTTGCAACAAGCCTGTTTTACAGAACCCTCACCCTCCTTCCTCTGTCCCCCTCCCAAACCCTGTCCCATCCCCTATCTGCTCCCCAGGGAGGGTGAGGCCTTCTATGGAGGATCTTCAAAGTCTGTCATATCATTTGGAGCAGGGCCTAGGCCCTCTTCAAAGTGTCTAGGCTGATAGAGTATCCCTCTGTGTGTAATTGGCCCCCAAAGTCCATTAGTATACTAGGGATAGATACTGATCCACTACAAGAGGCCCCACAGACTGTCCAGTCCTAACTAACACCCCACATTTAGGGGGTCTGGGTTGGTCCTTTGCTGGTTTTCCAGTTATCAGACTGGAGTCCATGAGCTCCCCCTGGTTCAGGTTAGCTGTTTCTGTGGATTTCTCCAGCCTCGTCTTGACCCCTTTACTTATCACTCCTCCTTCTCTGTAACTGGATTCCAGGAGTTTGGCTCAATGTTTAGCTATGGGTGTCTGCTTCTGCTTCCATCAGCTACTGGATGAAGCCTCTAGAATGGCATATAAAGTAGTCAGTCATCAATCTCATTATAGGGGAAGGGCATTTAAGGTAGCCTCTCCACTATTGCTAAGATTTTTAGTTGGGTTCATCCTTGGAGATCTCTGGGCATTTCCCTAGTGCCAGATTTCTCTTAAAACTTATAATGGCTCCTTCTTCTATAATATCTCTTTTCTTGCTCTCCTCTATTATTTCTCTGATTCAATTTTCCTGCCCCCTCATGCCCTCCCTTCTCCCTTCTTCTCCCCGTCTCTCCTAACTTTCTCTCCCCACCCCCATGCTCCCTATTTGCTAAGGAGATCTTGTCCCTTTCCCCTTCTCTGGGAGATCATGTATGTCTCTCATAGGGTACTTCTTGTTTCCTAGTTTCTCTGGGGGTATGGATTGTAGGCTGGTAATCCTTTACTCTATGTCTAAAATCCATATATGAGTGAATACATACCATGTTTGTCTTCTTGTGACTGGGTTACCTCATTCAGAATAGTTTCTTCTAGTTTCATCCATTAAGATTCCATTGGATTTTTTCCCCACTGAATAGTACTCCATTGTGTAAATGTACCACATTTTCTCCATCCATTCTTCAGGTGAGAGTTTGTATTGTTTGTATTAGGTTTGTATTGTTGGCACATTGTCTAACAGTAAAAGCATCACATTTTTGGAGAAAATGTCAACTCCTGTGTGTGTTTATGTTATTAGTAGTAATATTCTTACCTTGAAATTGCAATTTCTTTGCAGAAATATAGATTTTGGAAAGCACTCTACATTTATGAGGTGTGCTTTTGTTAAACCAGATAATATCTATCTATATATCTATATATATCTATATATATGCCAGGGATACCAACTTTTCACATCACTGCACTGCAGGCTTTAAATGAAAGAAGAAATAAAGACACTTTTCTCAAAAGATCTTAACATTTCCTACCTCATGACTCACTATCCATAACAGACATTTCAACCATTAACCTAAGTGCTAAACTCAGAAAGATCACCATATTGAGCCATAAATCCTAGAATAGGAAGGATAACCAGCGGGCTTCTCTTTATATCATCAATGGAGAGTTTCTTCTTAGTTTTAAAGCTTACAAAATAATTTGTTTCCATGTGGGATTTTCACATAAATATTTCACTTTAGTTTATTATCTTTCTCTCAATTTGTCCTCTTTTTCCTACTCTGATTTCCACATTGGGCATTTGGTTACACAGTAAAATAACTACAAAAAGAAGTTAGAGCCAATCAGTATTTGAAGGTGGGTATGGCAGCACACTTCCAGACATGTTCTCCTTTTCCTTGTTTTACAGACCTTGTGACTGTTTCAACCACAAAGGGAGTCACTTGCAGGAAACTTGGCTACATCTTAGAATTGTCTGTCTGTCTCTGTCTCTGTCTGTCTCTCTCTTTTGCATGCCATTTCCTGTTGTCATTTCATTCTTCTTTCCCTTTATCCTCTATATTTCTCCCATTTCTCCCTCATTTTTATTTCTTCTCCTTGAATTTCAGCTACCATTCTGAGATGCCATGTGTATATGTCCCATTTGACAGATACCAATTGCCATGCTTAGGACTGTAGAATCTTTTAAAGTTTCCGTTTCTATACACTCTCCATTATCTCAGGTAAAATTGTCTAGCATACACATAATCTTTACTGTCAAACAAGCCCAAATCACACATTCATGAGCTGGAAGAATTATTTTTTTTCTAACATTGTTGTATTTGTTAACACAGCTTTTGATAACTGGAGCAAGAAGTTAACTAACTTTCATCACTTTGATTTAGTGGATTATGATCTGCTCATCTTGTGATCACATTTGACCCAAGCTATAAGAAAGAAATCAGAATTAATAAAGGTTTGGGAAGAAGGGTAAATGCTCTTCCTGCTTGACTTTAAAGCATAAATTGGTGTCTAGAAAGAAGGAAGACTCTACACATCAATTACATAACTGCTGCTCTTTCTCAGTCCACTGCTATATCTGAGTCTGTGGTAAAGGGTGATATTGTTTAAGGTTGTGACATGTAAACTGTCATCAGATGTAAGTGAAAGATTTTTGTCCTGGACTGGACCTGGAGTGGAAAAGGAAATCAGTGAGTTGGTACTCAGTGATGCAGGTATCTATGACATGTATTTCTTTGGAAATGCTGAAAACTAAAAACCCTCAGAAACAATTGACTTCCTTACTCTTCTATCTCATGTGCATCATGCTGCAGTTGGGTGTTGGCAGCTCAGCTCCTGGTAGGCCCTCTTTTTCATAAAGAATCAATCAGTTCCTTGACACCTTGGTTGCTAAACTAAAGTATTCAATGTACTTCCTTCATCAAAGCTAAAATTCATTTTGTTGTAAATGTCATATTCTGTCAGCATTGCAAATTTGTCAAATTATTTCTACTTATACTGAAATGTAACTCCAGCAACTAGAGTGGCTGCTTTGTGAAAATTTTCTCTCAAAAGTATTTTTAAGATTTAAAACCAGTGTGCCATGTTGGCAACACTTTATTATGTTAGCTATGCAGTGTTAATGTGGAGCTTGATAAACAATCAGGTCACAACCTAATGCACTCAATGAAATCTATTTTATTGAGTTGGTGATAGTGTTTGATTATGTAGTTGTAAGTTACTTGCTTGGTAGACATTTTAATTATTTTTTTGATATCAAGTTTGTCAAAGTTTGTTATTGTCTTATGATAACAGGTCCTAGTAATTAATAGTGCAATTTCTAGTGGTATGGGTTTAGGTGGGTTTGGATTTATCTCAACTCATTTAATTCAGAACATCTATGATTATAAAAGATGAATCCTGTTTCTCCTTGATTTAACAATGTGATATTAGCTAACATCTTTTTAATGTTCTTCACACTCATTGCTGATAGTGGGAAAATCTCAAGCTTTTCTATTTTGAGAATTGACTTGATTTTTTGAAAAGATTTTAAATTTGTAGTAAAATTGAGTGAAAATAAGAGCTCTCTCATACATTCGCTTTTCTCTAGACACCTGTTGAGCTCTCTGTGTCCCTCACATGAGATGTTACCTTGAGGGGCCAGCCAAGATTAGTATTCAGTTGAAAAACCAGATATAACCTAGCTAAATAGACCTTCGAAACTGACCTCATGATCTATTTTTATCAGTTTGCACAATAATTATATCTTTAAACATTATTAAATCTTCAACTAATGACAATAGCAAATCCCATTCTACTGAATGGTATTCAAAAATTTCCATACAACCCAAAATGTGTGCTGCTCTCTTCAGCAAAGGATGAGAATTCCCTGGAAGACTGACCCTACCTCTGACACCTTATGACTTACACAGTGACAGATGTGCTCATGGTATCTATGTTGAATAATAGGGGAATGGGTTAACATTGTGTGTCTGGTTTACATTCATACACAGCTAGACATCTGTAACAACACTAGTAAGTGAAATTAAAAGTTCTCATCCCTGCAATTGATCATATGATTGTTACTAATTATAGGATTACATTCATCTGTAATGCATTCCATATTCCTTAGTTCCCAGCAAGCACATAAACTGCCAGTGGATTTTCCCTGCCCCAATCATTCATTCTATAGCTGGAAATTTTTTATGACATTAATACTAAATTACTATAATAAATATCCAGAAAAAATGTTAAGAAATATTTATTCACCCTAAACAGAATACTGACAATAGACTAAAGAAACAATTTCATCCAAGTACTCTTGTTAAACTAGTAAGTTCACTGAGTTTGTTCATTGGAACATGAATGATGCTGAAGAGATGTACTGCTTAAGAATCCCACCCTAACATAGATGATGATCTACCCAAAGCTACACAGGTGGGATTACCCCTCATAGTTAGTTTTCCTCTTCCTATGTACTCTGGCTGCTAATAGCTCCCAAGACCTCATGAAGCTGAGGAAGGATTATATTCAGTGAGGAGAGGTGCAGGATGGGATGATTGGCCAGACTATAATGTGAGGGAATGACTTGTGGTTCCCATAAGGCATCAGCCATGTGATGCTCAGAAAACAGTGTTACCCAACACTCCACCCCTTCTTTTACTGTTTGCTTTTAGGTCTCTGTTCCCTCAACCCAGGAGGAGACAATATAGATTCATGATTAGTTTCTTTCCTACAGGGCTGATCATTGCTGTTATTCTAGGCAATTTGACTATTTATTGGTTTACTAATTAATTGGCACTCAATGCCAAAAGAAGCTTCTTTGGATAAAGCCAATAGCAGAAATAATATATGGGCATAAACACAAACACTCTGGTCAATTTGATAGGCACGTCAGTCATACACATTTAGCAGGAGCATTTCAATAGGGGAATGACATCCCCAACCATAGGTTTTTAGTTTGATTATCAAATATATGTTCTCTTCTACAAAGTGGGCCTGAAATGCAATTAGAAGGCAGTCATTCATTGTATCCACATTGCAGCAGCAAGCACACTCTGCTGGCAGTACTGATGACAGTGAAAAGCCATGCCTTGGACATAGGTGAACAGGTCATTGGCTTATCCCCCAATAATCTTCACATCACCTTCTAGCATCAGGAGAGTTGTCACAAGGGAGGGACTTTTGCTTTTTCATTTCATTCCCAGATCCATTTCTTCATGTCCAGCAATAGGTGTTCGTCACCAAATTTTGGTATACTTCCAGCAGCAGTGGCAACAGCATGTACTTGGGGAATTCCTCAGGAGCCCTAGAGCCAAAATCTCAGTGGGAGTGTATTAATGACGTTTCCTGTTGTAGTGAAAAAAATATGCCACTTCACTTAAACATCTCTGAAAATATCCTCAAAGATATGCCCATAATTGTGTCTCCTAGGTGATTCTAAATCTGCTTACACTATTAGTAATGATAGATCACTCCTGATGGGGAGCCCAGTCCTGGCACTGGGACTTTATTAAGTAACCTCATGACTTTTACAAGTGACATTTATATATGATGGAAAGTACTTTTGCATTTAATCACTTTACACCTTTTCTTTATTTAATTTACAGGTATGTGGTATTGTAGATTTTCCTTGGTAACATTGTTGGCTGTCATGGACATCACTTGATAGTCAATAACCTCCACCACACTCAGTGTCTTTTCAGGATTCTATGAGAATTACACAGCTTGGGGTTAGCTTGTAGTGTCCTTCTAGATCCTCTGTCTCCTACAGTTTAGATGTAGGTGGTAGTAGTAGGTATAGGTCTCCTGAGAATTTCCGTTATGCCTGGCTTGTGCACATTGTGTAGATTGATTCCACATTTTTACCCCTTTAGATATGTATGATACTCATCTTCTAAATGCTTTCATAAACCCATAAACTACTTAGGGTTACTGTTATATAATTAAACATTTTTTTTTCTATAGAGGGTAAGCAAGATCTCTGAAGGCTCATAGCAGTCCATTCTGAGCAAGTACCAATTAGTCTTGGGTGTCAGTGGCTTAGGAGAAACCTAAAAACATTTATTAGCAAGGTATTAGCATGAAAAGATTTCATCACCTGTATCACCTTTTTATCCTCTAATAATATGTTGGCTATACCTGTGTTGGTGGGATGAATTTTCTTGGTGTAACTTATAATTATTTTCCATCAGCCATCCTACTCCATCATGCTAGATTATTGCAATGGGCCATTGTGAATCCCTTAGGGCTCCCTGGGAGCAAAGGGGAGTGAGGCTTCAGTCTCTCTGGCTGTATCCACTCCACCTTTTGAAGATCTGACAGGCTCCATGCCAGTAATCCAGCTAACTACATTTCAACACTGGGCTACTGACAGGGCATGTGTCTGAGAAAGCAATATGCAGTCCAGCAAACTTTCTTGTAGAGTGAAATAGGCACTGTTCAGTTGGAGGCTAGGCCATAACTTCCCACTCACAGGAAACACTGTCATTTTTACTTCTCTCTCCCTATGGATCATTGGTACCCGCTGCCAGGTTCACAGGGATCCCTGGAACCTATGGCTACTGATACTCATAGGGGTGCTGTAGAGTCCAAAACACACATATCATAATCATCTAAGTCCAAATATTCTTTGCATTAGTAGGACAACACAATTTAATGTGAGACCTCTAGTTACATTGAATGGTTCCTACCTGTAAGAGATGTTGAGAACTGGTTAGGGAGTGTCTAGAGAGGTTTCTGTCCCCGAGGCCTACCTCCATAGTTGTGAGCACAATGGAGGCCAACTTTCATTTCCTTGGTTTCAGCCCTTAGGCTTTAATGATGGTCAGAGGCATAGTATTTAGCTTTCTGTCATTTTTTTCACCTCATGAACTTGGTCTTGACAAACATCTTGTGACAATTCTATTTGAGTTACACAGCTAGGGTTTACTAGCTCTCTTCTCCCCACTTTTCTTTCCTCTTGACTGTTTTAGCATTTTATGGACCAGAATGACATTCTAGTCTAAGACACTAAGAACCACTCATCACCTTTCTTACCTCAGAAAAATCATGACCCACCACAGGGCTCAGCAAATTCCCAAATTCCCAAACACATCATGCAGTCCCCTCTAGTTGGCCTCCGTCTTCACTTTTCAGGTGAGCACAGTTGTATCTGGTCTAGTGGACTGAGCATCACATATCACCTCTACAATGTTCAGTCCCCTCAATTTGATTTCCAGGATATTTTACCCCTTCATCCTCTTCAATGCTTCCCAAAGATTATAAGGTCTGAATCATGGCATGAACTATTTTACATTGACCTAATTTGTGTTTCTCTGTTCCTCGGCTGCCAATCACCCATCACAAGAAATGGCAGGTAGTTCCGCTATCTTGCCTTGTCCATTTCCTATTTGTCTGTCACATCAGAGGTTAATATGGAGGATGTAATCATAGTGTCTATATTTTTTTCTTTTTATGTTAGTTCTCTTATCTGGACAGATAGACAAACCTAAGCTACATATCCTGTCATGCTTTACAAGAGAGCACAACTTGTGCTACAGTTTCCTTGCAATTTTCGTTCATTCATTCCAGATACTTTCTCACCAAATGGGGGTAGGCCCCGCACTGAGCAGAGGGAGATTGCTTCACTGGCATTTCCCTCACACACTTTCCACCCTCGTGTTTCCTCTGGGCAAGTAGCTCAGCCTCAGCTGCCTGTGCAATCTTCCACAGCAGGGGCAGTTCAGCTGTCACTACAGCAAGCAGGCTTGGCATTCCCTATCACTTGGACAACACACATCAGGCTGCTTGCCTCCATGGAATCTCTACTGGCAGATAGGTTAGCCTTGTGTCTTATTAAGAATAACAGGAGAAATAGAGCTGCTGTTCTCACTTTTTATCTTCATTCTGTTAATTTCCTATGTTATATTATTTCACTGTGGCGATGGGAACAAATATCCAGTCACTCTTAATATGGCTCACAATAGATGAGAAAAAAATATCATTCCAAGGAGATTATCAGAATTATTTACAGGAACATGGGTAAATGTTATTACAGAAGTACATATGTCTTGCAGACTGTCGTATCACTGAAAAGTTCCTCTGAGTGAATGATAGTCAGCTAAAGGGTGAATAGTTATGATGCCTTTCCAGTGATCCAGGTACTGTATACTTTTGTATCTCCCAAGATAATGAATTCCTGAGGCAGGATATATGAGCTGCAAGAATGAATCAGATGCAGGCTCAGATGAGGATGTTGTGAGTGAGAAGGTCACTAAGCTCTGATTTCAAGATGGTTTGGGCATGCCAGGCTCAGAGGACAAGTCCACAGAAGAAGTCTGTCCTGGTTAGATTTTTTTTTTTTTTTTTTTTTTTTTTTTTTGTCAACTTAACAAAGGATAGAGGGAAAGTGAAGAGGGAAACTCACCTGGTAAAATGCCATCACAAAGACTGCTTATAAATAAGACTGTGAAATACTGTCTTAATTAATACTTGATGTGAAAGCATATGGTAGTCTTGAGTTGTATGAGAAAACAGGATCAGCAAACCATAAGAAACAAGGCAGTAAGCAGCATTCCTTCATGGTCTCTGCTTCAGTTCGTGCCTCTATTCCTGCCTTGAGCTCCTGCTTTGACTTCCTTCAGTAATAAAGTATGACCCAGAATTGTAACAAGAAAGGAAACTCTTCCTCTCCAAGTTGCTTTTGATCGTGGCAATTATCCTAGCATTAAAGATCCAAGACAAAGCCAGAGAGATAGCTTCAGGCGCATGTTCCTTTCAAAAGGAGTAGGCTTTTATTACCCATCTTAGCAACTCGTGTATCAAATTGTGATTACAGTAAACAAAATTAATCATTGTAGATTCTCTAGGAAAATTTGTGTTCTCTATTTTCTTGACTTACTATGTTTGAATTGCATTTTATCTACATTTACATATAGCTCAAAAGCAGATACATGCTCAAAGAAGTCATAAATTAAATGGCTGGAAAAATATTGGTATATGATCAACATTTTTTTCACTTTAGAAATTTACTTACTTTCTCCTAAGAAAGCCCATTTAGTGAATATAGTGGGACTGTAGTCTGGGAAATAGTGACTTGTGGAATAACTGGATATATTACTTGATATTAGGAAGTTTGGAGAGAAAATGGAAAAGAAGAAAACAAGCGTAACAGAATCCTGCTAATGATACAAGATTTTTTGACAAGAACAATAAGTAAATGCTATACAAAAACTTTAATGTGTGTGTGTGTGTGTGTGTGTGTGTGTGTGTGTAAGCTTCTTATAAAGAAAAGAAATGAAAAGGTGATCACAATTCCTTTACATTTTTCTTAGCAAACACAGAGCTGACTTACCAGGTCATTCAATGTCATAGATACTGGACAGACTGGCTTTCTCCATCAGTAAATGAAAAGGGGGCATTTGAGCAGGACCCTGGCTCTAGCATTATAACACCTCAAGCGTCTGTGAGAGGGAGGAAGTGGTGTGCTGCTGTGCAGCTTCTGCATTTCTCCTTTCGATTTCCTGGCCTCTCTCTGGCCTCATAGGCTTCTCTTCATGCTTGACTAACCTGTCTTCCACCATCATCCATAATGCATATTTTAAGTTGCTAGTGGCTATTTCTAACAAGTGCACATCACATATTTTATGTTGGAAATATTTGAGGAAGAGGGATAAATAATAGAAATAATGCTTTGTGTATTACTCTATGGAGTTATGTATATGAAAGAATATCTGGAGGTCAAAAATCTTATAAAATGAATCTACAGTTTAAAATGTATTACAGAATAGTTTTTCTTTCTTTTTTTTTTAAATCCATGCAGTGGGGCTTTTTAAACACACACACACACACACACACACACACACACACATATATATATATATACATATATATATATATTTGCAAAATATTACCCAATCCAATTTTTGAATAATGTCAAAAGAGACAAAAGAATTTTCAAGTCCTATAGAGATTTTCTAGTTAAAAATATTTTAGTGTGTTATTTTATTATTTATTGAGTGTAATTATAAGGTGAAACACCACAAAGGGGACTTTTTGAAATGTATTTCTACTAAAATGAGATTCTTGCTTATTCTTTCTAATTCAAAGAATAAATTTTTATTGAATTAAGAAAATGTTCAATCCTTAGATGGTATTTGTAAGATTCAGATGATTGAAAACTTACATATAGCATACAAAGTTCTGTCCAAAGCAGAACAAACCATCGCCTTGACTTTTTTATTTTATCTATCACATGGAGACTTCACATGCCTAAGGACAGGGATTTTCTTAACAAGATTAACTTTTGTCCCTAGTGTTAGTGAGAGACCAACTACAAATTGAAAATCTGGCAATGATTCTTTTCAATATCCCTGGCAGCAATGTATAAGCCCCTTAACATTGGGTCCTGGCCTTTCTACCCCTTCCTTCAATGTCCCTTCTTCAACTCCAGTCTTTCTGCCTTTCTTCAGGCTATATTTATTCAGCCGATGGATGCTATATTTGTACTCAAAGCTCCCCAAAGGTAGCCTTGTGAGACCTTTTCCCTTCAGCCTACAGAAATTTTGGGGTAATCTTGAGGAGAGAATTGGAAGATTTCACAGATACATCTGTTTTAGAAACAGAAGAACAAAGACAAACAAGGTTTCTTGGTAACAGCATTTTTCTCGGTTGTACTCTGCTTTGCAAGAGACAAGCAGATATTCTCAGGGCTACTTTAAGGGAAGATTCCTGACTCAGCATAAGTGGCAAAAAACCACATGGCTTTAAAAAAGCACTGCTAACAATTTATTGGTGTGTATGAGAGATGGCGATGGCAGTGACCACATCTCCAAGCCGGCAGCATGCCTGCTGGACGGCAGCGTAGACCAGGGCAATGACCACAGCTTTCATTGCTGGCAGTAAAGGTACCTGCTGCCATCTTTGGTAAACCATTGCAGGAACAACTATGACTTTCATTTCAGCAATGTTGTTGTTTTCCAGATAAAAGACTCGTGGCTACAAAAAGATAAAGATTTGCAGTAAAGACAGATTCACATTAAGAAAAAGCGCTAAAGGTTTACAGTATGTTCTAAAATATATGTAGGCTTGGAAAGAACGACGCCCAAATTCCCAAATATTGTTTATAAATGTTTGTTTTCATTTAAATGGACTTAGTTATAAATGGTTAGTGATCACAGCCAATTCTTTTTAAAGGTAAAATGGGGATTATGGTATAGATATGAATACTTTGTTTTGGAATGAATTTTCATTTATTGATTACTTTGTTTTGGAATGGATTTTCATTTATTGATACAATTTAAGGTCAATTTTGTGATATGTATATTTCTCCTCTTGTTTAGGTATTGTGTTTTTATAGCTCATTTAATTATAATTTATAACTTAGTACAGCTTATAGATAGTTACTTATGATAGTCAAAATTTAGAGTGAAGTTAATTAGGATTTCAAGATGTATTTGAGATGGATAGGCATTCTTCAAACCTTTCAAAGTCCCACAGAATATGGCATGTAAAATCCTTTAGGGTTTTTCTTGACAGTGAGACATAAATGCTCCTGGCAACACCACCTGAGTCAGAAAGGAAGATGAAGATTAAAGAAACTCTTTATGGAGTTTACTTCTAATATGGCAAGACTAGCCATTTGGACAAGATACTGCTCTTATCTGGACGGTTTGACTTTATGCTGTATAAACTGGATATGCAGGACCCACAGAAAAGCGACTGCTGATTCAAGATGGACATTGCTACAGAGTTCCTGCTTCGTGGAAGAGTCTGCCAGACAGTCTGCAGGACACAGAGAAAAGTGACTGACAAACTGCCAATACAAGAAGATAGTTTAAAGTTTCCTGCTTTGCTGAAGAGTATGCTAGACACACTATGGCCTATGGGCTGAAGATGGAAGATTAACTTAGGGTGACCAGGCAGTGAGATGTCTCAGTCATTTCTAGAGTTTATATATTATCCTTCTGTGGATAATACTCCTTTGAAGGAGTTGAAGACAGATAGTTATGGTTATAGTTTTCCTTAGTTAGGCTTAAAGATAAGTTACATATAGGACTTTAGATTCACAAAGATAAAATAGATGATGGAATATTTTCTTAAATTTTACTAAATGTTAATGGACTAAATATTGTTAACTGTGATTCTTATTGGATAATTGTTATATATTTTGCTATGTTAAAGTTAAAACCCTTCTTTTTATTTAGACAGGAAAGAGGAGATGATGGAGATGTCATTATGTATATTTGTTTCTCATACTGGTTAATGAATAAAGCACTGTTGGCCAATAGAAAAGGAAGATAGGAGGGACTAGGAGACAAGGAGGAAAGAGGAAGTAGGAAGGAGGAATCAAGAAGGAGAGTCTGGAGAGAACAGAACCGCCATTCCTCCGCTCTCAGGAAGACCATGTGGAAATACATAGAAATGGGTTAATAATTAAGACAGAGCTAGCCGATAAGAAACCAGTACCTGGCCAACAGCATTATATTAAATACAGAGTCTCAGTGTGTTAATTGGGGCTGGCATGGCTGCGGGAAAGACCAGTGGTGGGAGAAAAAACCTTACACCTTACAGGGAGAGGCATTTGCCTTTTCCTGAATGAAGGCAGTTGCTATGATGTGAATATGTGAACCATTTTCTGGCCAAATGGAAGAGAGGATTAAAATCTTACATGAACTGACTTACAACCCAAGGCCTCCAGGGACTGGCTATAATGTCAGGTCTTCCTGATGTCTTTAGACCCCTGGTTACTATTCCTCCTTGGCCCATTGGTCTTTCTGCCTCCCATAATAATGACTGTTCCTTGTCTCTTCAGGTTCTTTCAGGAGAAAATTTGTGAAATAATCCAAACATCAGTAAAACAAATGTTTCAGATCGATTTTTCTAATGTTTCTTACTATCACTTGCAAGCTTGACCCCTGCTTTAGACCAGCATTCCAGACTCCACCCCCAGGCTCCCAGTCTTCAGGAAGTGGCCAGAGGAATATGTCACCCCTCGTCATTAACAAGAAATGAAATGATTAGGTTCAAAGTAGGCCAACAAAATGGCAGTACTAATGGCAGTGTCCTAACAGGATCAGGACTCTGACCAGATAAACAGAAGGATCATTGTTGGGTAGATAGAGACCTAAACCCAGAATTCTTCAGACATCTCTTTTACTACCTCCCTTATCCTACCCAAAGGTTAACTACCTCAGGTAAGAATGCCTAGTGCCTAATTAATATATACAACTTGCATCAACTCAAAGACCCCATCTTTCTGTCATACAAAATACACGTGCTTTCCCACCAAGTTGTTGTTCTCTATTCTAGGAGACAGTCCAGCACTTTGTTCCCTTAATAAATTTCAAGATCAGGCTGAGGACACCCACAGAAACAGCTGACCTGGACAATGGGAGCTTGTGAGCCACAAAATGACAGCTGGGTATCAGTCAGGAGGCCTGGGCAGTCAATGGAGCTTCTGGTAGTGGTTCAGTATTTATCCCTAGTGTATGAATGGACTTTGAGAGCCCACTCCCCATACAGGGATACTCTCTGAGCCTAGGCACACAGGGGAGGACCTAGGTCCTGCCCCAAATGATGTGACAGACTTTGATGATCCGTCATGGAAGGCCTTACCCTCCCTGGGGAACAGAAAGGGAATGGGGGGTTGGTGGCGAGCATGTAATGAAGGAAGGGAAAGGGAATGGTGATTAATAAAAAAGGTTGTTTCCAATTTAAATAAAAAATACAAAACCTCTTTTCTTTATACCCAAAGAGTGGTCCAATTTGGTGGTTTCACTGAAGACTTGCTTACACCTTGCAGGAATATTAGATCACAGAGATGTTCTTGAATATTTCTAGTGCTAGAGGGATTTCCAATTATCCAGATTAATGAATTGTCTTAGTCTTTGTGAAAATGATTTTTAAAATCTTGTCATACATAATATGACTAAAAATGTACCTAAGCAGGCATCAATTGTAGTTAGACATGTCTTTTTTTTTTTTTTTGTTTTTGTTTTTGTTTTTGTACAGCCAGCTCCCAAATAATGACAGAGAGACTTCTTATTAATTGTCAAAGCTTAGGCTTGGCTTAGTCTTGTTCTCAGCTAGCTCCTAAAACTTAATTCAATCCATTTGTATTAATCTACATTCTGCCATGTGGTGGGTTACTTCTCGTCCATAATGTACACCTAACTTCTGCATGTCTCGATGGCAAATTCCACCTCTCCTCTAGCCATAAAGCTTTTATTAAACCAGTAATAATTTGGCAGAGACACATCTTCACAGTGTACAATAAGATTACCTTACAACAATTCTCCCTTTTTGTCTAAATAAAAAGCAAAAGATTTTACTCTAACTCAGTAAAACTATAGCCAATGAGAACAATTATCAGGTAAGGATTACATTTACAATATCCAATACATTTGTATTTGGCAAGTATAGAGAAGTTATTCTATTATCTATTCTATATGTATGAGTTCAAAGATTTATTTTTAAACCACTTTCTATCATAACTTTTTTTTACCAACCTAAAACTATCTTTTTTAGACCTTAAAACAATTTTTTTTATAAACAACTTACACCTTTATGTCTCTAAATCTTATATATTCAAAGTTTACGTCTCTTTTGGAAGTTTCTTTTCTAAATTTGGTACCAAAGAAAACAGTATAACTATCTATCCTTCAACCCCATTGGAGATCTGAGAAGGATAAAATGTTATTTGAGTAAACAGGAAGTGGAGAGCAAACAACTTCCAAAACTATAGGAATGACAGAAACAGCTGGTTGCCTAGACGGCCCGCCCCCAAGGTTACTCTGCAATATTGGGGCATCCATCTTTAGCCTATAGGCTTATACTATCTGACAGACTTTTCTGTGAAGCCAGACTGTTGAAGGACTGGCCTGCCTTATGTTGAAAACATTTGGAAATTATCTTCTTTTGTATCCTGCTTGTTCAATTTGAACAGCTTACTATGAGCAGTTGAGGCAATGGGAGTTTGTTTCTAGTGGCTTGCTTTGCTACAGTTATAACAAACTCCATAGGGAGGTTCTTTGATGCCCATCATTTTCTCTGAACTAGATTGATGCTGCCAGGAGCAGATGTATCTCACTGTTATGAAAAGTATTTGGTTATTAAAATATCTTAAATAGAATATTCTGTATAGGTCTCCAGGTCCACTTGTCTATCTAAAATACATGAGGCCAAATGAAGCTTATTTCTGTCAACATCTAAACCCTTCCTACAAGTTATGTCATTTATTCTAAAAAGTTTATAATAGTAGCTTTCAATGATTAGAACTTTACATTACATTTTTAAATGAGTTGCATAGGTACAATACCTTAAAGTATGTTGTTACAAACATAACTTTAAATTTGTATCAATATACAAAGATCAATTCCAATGTAAAATATTTGGGACTAGTAGTTGTTTTTTAGTCTGAAAGTAGATTCAGTAATATATCCTTTTTTCCTATCATTCCTATATCCCCCTTTTTGTTCTTTTGAGAAAGAGATCCCTGAATCTGCCCTCCTTTGAATAATTTCCTCCTTGACCATGACAAATAATAACTTGCAAATACCTCCTAAAATTACAAACATCTATAACCCACCAAATGATAAATCCACCCACCCCACCTCTTGTGGGTGTTGTGTTCTTAAAATAACTTCCTGCTTTCTGGGGGCCATAGCATCTTCAGCAGATCCTGAGAAAATTGGTATAATGGCTGTTGTGGAATATTAAGATGTGTTACATTTATTTATGTTGAGAAATATTTACTTAATGATACAAAAATATGTTACATATATTTGATTAAATAAAATTAATATGCAGTCAGGAGACTGAGTCAGCAAATAGCTGACAGGAATGGTAGGAGGGAACCATGTATATCTAGGATTCTCAGGTGGGGGTGGAGCAGAAGGAGGCTAATTTTTTGGGAGATAAGAACTAGGAGAGGAGGTTAGTTACTTGCTATTCAGCCTCTCTGAGCAAGCAGAATGTTACCTCATCTTTGAGTATTTAGTTCTATAGAGGGATAGACATCTAGATAAAGTCCTCTTCAGCCTTGTGATAGAGCCAGTGGTTGAGTGAATGAAATTCCTATCTGGGTATGGCCAGGGTGGCTGAACAGCTCCTGGTAGCTGTGAAGTTGCAACTGCCAACTAGGACAAAAATCAGCTTCCAATATTGCTGGAGCTAATTCATTCCTATTTTGAGTTGCTCAGGAATTTAACATCTTTCTCACATACAGTGAATGCATACTATATGATACATTATTTCCTTAAATCTAGTCAAATCTAACAACTCTAAGATTCCATTTAACTTCTGCATAACCTCAGGGTGCCTGCTCTCTGCTGTTTGTTCCTGTATAGCAAATGGATAGTCTAAGGTTGGTTTTCTAATAACCTTGGGCCGGTCTTTTTCAGTTTCATCTTTCAGTGGTGTAGGTTCTTGTCTTAATTCATCTGTTTCTGAGTAGTTTTTTTTATTTTTCATTAACTATTTCTAAGGCTTGTGTCTTATTATTAAGTCTTTCTCCAGCTTCTATTTTATCAGTCAAATTTTCATATTTGGCACAGTTATCAAACCACTTTTTAATGATAAAATATGCATTATCAAACTGATAACATTTAGAAAGTATGTCAATCCCAGCAAAGTTGATTATGCTCTCATTTGTATTTTCTACTTTCAAGCCATCCATGGTTGCTCTATAGAGAGTCGCAACTCCCTACATTGCAATATTTCCCATTCTTATTATTAATTTGCCTCTCTCATCAATAATTTGCCAGGTGTATCAACATATCTGCTGACTTTTTAGTTTGTCTTCAGCATTGGCATCTGAGATGGGATGGGAGGGCTGCAAGAGGTGTTCGGGAACACAGTGGGCAGCAGCTGGCAGCTGTGCTCAGAGCCCTGGTATACAAGGGCTGGCAACTGTTGTAGCTGAAGCAGCTGTACAAACACGTGGGAAGGGAGTGTCCTGTGCGTAGGTGTGGAGGAGTAGAGCCTGCAGAAGTAGCTTGAGGCTGGTGTAATCTCTTGCTGTGCATTGAACACCAAATATTGTTTTTATCTATGCTGTTTTATTAGCAATAAAGACTCAGGAGTCAGACATTGGGGTAAAAACCTGATAGATCAATGAAGCGATGGAAGAGTGACCAGATGATTTCCCCTTTTTACTAGAGACCCAGAAGACTGCTAATCTCTAAGTGCCCTTCGGACCCTTCCTGTGTGTCCTCTACACTCACTCTATATGGCTAATGCTTGTCAACTAGCCACTTGCTCTGCCCCCTGGTTGAAAGTTAATTTTATTATCACAGTCTCAGTGTCTCATAATAAAATAAAATACCTGTCAATAGTCACTCATTATAAGAGTATAAATACTTGCTTTTGAGTATTGGATTACAAATGTCTTAAGCATGCCCCTACACAGAGAAGTGTAAAAATAACATTTCTGCTCTATTACATTGCAACAAAAATTGTGAAACTGCTTGGATATTTAAGTTAACATAAGCTTTCTACAGATCTAGGCTTTTCTGCAAGCAACTAAACAGAACACATTGTAATCCTTTGACATTTGTCATTTGACTCTGTTATTTGACGTTTGTCATTTGACTGTCCTCAAATCCCAGTCATATCTTGAGGAACAGTTTTCCTTGCTTTTCTTGTTTAAGCACCATTCTCTTCAGGCAAATATAATACAGGTTTTTCATATTTTTTTTAGTTTTTTGAATGATTCCATGAAACATTTATACTTATTTTTAGAATTGTGAATATATTATCTCTGAACATGATCTTAGTCTTTTCATACGATTATATTTTCTTTTATACTAGTATCATATTATGGTACTATTTGGCTTTTCTATTAATTTAACTTGTATGGCAGTTAATGATTTTGGTGGTTTATCTATTTTAATTTCATTTTGACAGCTAATAATATTAAATATTTATTTAATCTTTTTATATTGATATATCTATAATATGTTTAAAAATCTGATGTTTGCCAATGTTATAGTTAAGTTTTTATCATATTAATTAGACACAAAATCAACAGATTTGGGGCTATTGACCAATGAACTATTTATCATTTTTCTTCTCCCCTAATACCTTCTGTCAGTCTTTGTCTTCTAATTTCTATTTCTGTTTTTATTTCCAGTGTTTTGATTTCCATTTTTCATGTGTATTTATAACATGTATGTAGCGTGACTATGTGTGTATGTGTTTGTATGTGTTCATGTGTGTGGGTGTGGAGGTATACTTGCTAGGGTATACATTTGGAGGCCAAAAGACTACCTCAGCTGTGGCTTCTCACAATCTGCACCTTGTTTCAGACAGTATTTCCTGTTATTTACTCTGTGTACATCAAAACAATTGCTTTCCTCACCCCCACCTCATGGTATGTTTGGTTGGATTAGAAATCTATGTTTTCCACATCCTACCTTACATGGGTTCCAAGGATGCAAACTCCAGTCCGCATGAAAGTAGTTTATCTATTGAGCCATCTCCTTGGCTTATTCATTGCTACCATATTCTTTAAATAAAGTGAGTTTCTATATTTTTTATTGGTAAACTGATTTTAAAAATTTCAAAATATATACTTAAAGCATTAATATCATACCAAAAATTTGGACCCATAAATACCCTTACAATCTAAAAATAATGTTTCTAACACTGAAAAGACAAAAAAGTAATTCTAGTCTATTTAAAACTCATCTTTCAAATGTTACAGAGTATTATCCCCTGTGCATTTCAGTGTGTTTACTAGTCTAGGTAGTGAAGCACATCTCAACTTCCTTCTAAGTCTTGCCAGCTATGAATAAAGCTGTTATAGACATTAACATACATGCTTTTTGATGACATTGGGTAAGTAATATTTATTTATTTGTTGATTTTTAAAGTCCGAAAAATTGTTTTGTCCTTAGGCACTGAGTTTTGGATGTCAGTTTGTTACAGTTGTAGAAACAGGTGTCTTTACCAAGGCAGCTGTTAATTCTATGAAGAAATTTTGTGTAGGTGCTTTTGCTTTTACAGTGACTTTAATGCTAGCCACCTGCCATTAATCATTCAAAGTAAAAGAGTTCCCTTTAGTTGTCATTAGTTTGTACAAATGGTTGCATGCTTGATGCTGTTTGGCTTAATGCCTTACTTCTCACCCCTTTCCCTCCCTTCTGATTGAAGGAATGACAGAGACACTTTGATTTATATTAGGGTGAATTACTCTTAATCTAAAGGGGGATATAAGTTCTCTGGACTATAACAAAATCGAATGGAATTACCTGTATGCCAGTTTCTGGGAAGAGTACCTAAAGATTTAATCAGGTCTAAAATGTGCAGATCAGTTCTCTGTAAAGTAATCTTTGAGCCTTCCCAGAATGTTCAAATGTAGGGATTTAGATCACAGGATATATTTATATATCACCCACTCAACAAAATGGGCCCAAATATCCATAACAAGAAACATAAGCACAATGGAAGTCTAATTGCCCAGCTCTCAGCACCAAACACAAATAATATGAATAACTTAGGTAATATGTGCATTTTGTTTGGTGTACCCAAGAGGTTAGGAAACTAGTACAGGGCTATAAGAAGGGGGGTGGTCTCAAGGAGGGAAGGTATAATGCAGAGATGTGAAGGTGGAAACATTTAAAATGGAACAGGAATGATTAAATGAAGTTGAGGATGGGAAGGAAGGTGTCAGGAAGGATAACTAATGCTAAGGCTTTTTGAAAAAAAAAAGGAAATTTATTAAATAAATTTATTATTTAAATATTAAATGTATTTATATTTATTACATATTAAATATATTTTAAAAGATTTAATTAATTTATCCTATAGTAAAGAGAGAACATCACTACCAGATATCATGTGCAAGCAAATAAAAATCCAAAATACAAGGAATGGTTTATCTCTATTTGAGCACCTGTCTAGTGGTCCCACGGGCTTGGTTACATTATAGAACATATCAGTAAGATGCTGGTGCTAAAGATTGGGTCTTAAAATATGGAGGAGCCAAACTGATATTTACCTGGAAGCTTCATCTTTCCTGGTTAGCTTTCATAGCGCTGGAAGTTGCTGGAGGAGAAAAGTAATCATCATTCTTACCCTGAGAACCACAGTTGTGACAAACCTGAAAAGATATGCCCACTGCTGCAAAAGGGACACAAGAATTGAGATGGAACACACAACTGGCACCTCTACCCCAAGGCATGGATGGGGATTATTGTGGAAGAGGGGTGGAAAGATCACAGAACCAGAGGCTAGGGATAACTATGTAACAGTGTTTTCCATATGGTAGTTGCACATGGGAGCTCACAGTGATTCTGACATCACACACTAAACATGTATAATATAACGAGGGACACACAGAACTGGGAAGGGACAAGTCCCTCAGAGCTTAGGTGAAGTGGGGGAAGACAGCGAATGGAGAGAGAAGTAGGAGAAAATGAGGGGGAGGAAAGGAAAACCTGTGCGACCAGGAAGATTGAGCCTGGTTAGGAATAGAAGATAGGAGGAAAGAGAGAGAGAGAGAGAGAGAGAGAGAGAGAGAGAGAGAGAGAGAGAGAGAGAGACAGAGAGAGAAACAGAGAGAGAAACAGAGACAGAGACAGAGACAGAGAGAGAGAACATAAAAGAGGGAGCCAATATTGGTTTGAAGATAAAATTGAACACAAAGAGTCGAGAGAACTTCAAGACTGCTCCCAACTAACAATCTCAGCTTCCGTGGAAAGGCTATCATAAATGCCCTTCCCGGAGAGTGAGATCAACAACTAACTTCTCCATGGAGCCCTCAACTAATGCCTGTTGAAAATAGGAGCAAACACCCATACTTAAACACTGAGTCGAACTAGAACCCAGAAGCAGATGGAGAGGACAAGACCACGTGGCAGAAGCACATAGAGACAGCTTACCTGAACAAGGAGGAGCTAACGGGCCCCCAGACTGATAGCTGGGAAGCCAGCATGGGACTGACTCAGGCCCCCCTGAATATGGGTCTCAGCCAGAAGGACTGAGCAGTCTAAGGGACCTCAGACAGTGGAGCCAGGATCTATCCCTGGTGCACAAAAGGACTTTGCAAACATATCCCCCATGGAGGGATAACTGCCTTAATCTAGAGACAGGAGAGAAGCCCTAGTCCCTACTTCACAGGACCTGTCAGATCTACATGACCCAACTGGATGGCATTCCCCTACACATGGAATTGGGGTGGGGGGATGGGAGGGGAGGGTGTTTAGAGTGCATGTGAGAGGGCAGAAAGGGTAAAAAGGGAGGGAAGGAGGGAGGGAGGGTTGGGGGGGAGGGAGGGAGGGAGGGAGAGGGAACTGGGATCGACATGTAAAACAATAAATTAAATTAAAAAAATGCTTTGACCAAATTTAAATTGAAGGACAAGTTACTGGGGAAAAGGATTTCTATTTTTATTTACACAGAAAATGAAAAGATGTGGATTCCTTCCAGACTAATGAGGTTTGATCACGCCAGACCACCTGAAACAGAGTACAAGCTAATCCTACATTCCAAACAGCTGGACAAAACAGCTCTACAGACTACAGCCAGGATATCTGAATCTTCTTCGAATCCCCCCAAGACAGCGCCCCTAACCAGCAGGAAGTAGCTTGGAAAGAACGACACCCAAATTCCCAAATATTGTGTATAAATGTTTGTTTTCATTTAATTGGACTTTGTTATATAAAATAAAATAATATATATATATATATATATATATATATATATATATATATAAACAAAAATATAACGATGGACAAAAATCCCAGTGTGGAGCAGGGAAGTTAGGTATAAACTCCCATCCTTAGATGAGCAGCTACTAGCCGTTGATACTTGTGTATGAGGGACAGACAGTTATCTTTAGGAGTATGACCTCTGGCAGGTAAACCACATGCTAGGGCAGAAAACACACCCATCAATAATTGGGCACCATGACCACAAATTGAACTCTGCTTGTGTGTGTGTGTGTGTGTGTGTGTGTGTGTGTGTGTGTGTGTGTGTGGTTTTAAAGGGGCATGAAGTTAAATGAGAGATGGGCATGGATCTGGGAGTAGATTAGGGAAAAAAGGTAATATACCTAACATACATTGCATAAAATCTTAAAGAGTTAATAATAGTATCATTTAAAAATATTTGACATGCAATTTATAAGCAATTCTTATAACTTAAATTTGTTACAGAGTAAGAGTTAATAATATAAGGGACTAAATAATCTTATGAAACTTTCAATGAAAAATTCAGCAATTTCCTGTGCCATCAAATTAAATTGAATCTTCAGGAAAAAGCTTTAGACAAAAATGAAAGAAAACTATATATCCCAATAAAATGGAATGGTAGCTATTACCTTTAATATTGGTGGAACCATCCTCAGATTGTTTGAATGGAGACATTAAAACAGGACATAAATAGGAATACATTCACACTCTATGTGAGGTACAAAATATAAAGTTTGTAGGATCTTTGGCAGCATGTATGACGTAGTCAGAATCATTTATTTTGATGGCCACTCCATATTCAAACAGACTAAGCTCAATTTACTCTGTTAGTCTCTGTGACTAGCCTTAGGATGTAGGGTTGACAACTCTTGGATTTTGTCCCCAAGGAATACTATCTTGTAGGTAAGTAGCACATAAACAAATGCAATTGTTGATGAAAGGAACATGATACATCTTTGCATACATTACTATGACTAGAAATGGGAAATTGTGTAACTCTTTCTAAGATTGGAAGGAAAGTCAGGTGAACGTGCAAGAAGACCAGATATCTATTGGAAATCATAAATGATGAGCAGTAAAGATCTTCTAATTATTCTGGATTAAAGATGTTGACCTGGCTTGATTATTTTGCCAAAATTTCACAAACATTTATAGGATATTTTATTAGGTGGATCAACTTATAAAATCACGATAAAAGCATATTTTATAGTTCATATCTTTTGTATAATGATGTCAATACCACCCAAGGTAGAAGTAGCTACTCAGGTTTCAGGAGTACCTGTAATAGCCTATCTGATGACTCACTTCTTCCATTCTGATAATATGCCTTTAAAAACAATGTCCTTTAGGGTTCAATGGACCATGAAATAGTCTCTGCAAAAATACCCCTGGTGCCAGCAGCGAGACAAACATTCATTCTGGCTGTCAGCTATAAGAACTGGGAAGAAATGAAGCACATTTATTATGTACTGATATATTCTGACTAGATAATCCTTTTTAGTTGTAGGCACCGTGAAAGAAAAGTGCAGACCACAGTTGGCAAACTAGTAAAAAGTAAAATTCAGTTCAGCTGCACCAATTTTACTTCCAATTTCACAGCTGGATAATCTTCTTTATAAACTGCTATTTAAAAGTTTTGCTGGCAATGAATACACTATTAAATAAACAATTTATAATATCATAAAGTCAGATGAAGGGATGGACTTCCAAGTAATTTTTTCATAGTTTCAGAATGTGATAATTCTGCTATATGTTCAGTAGTTTAATTAAGAAACTAATAAGGATTGGCATTGGTATTTGCATGAAAATGCTATTAGAGTTAAAATTCTATAAACTGTTTTACTTTAGGTAATGTGAAATAGCCACTTTTTGGGCTTTTAACTGTGGAAAAATGAATTCCAAGTAGTAAAGTTTTATATTATGAAGTACAAGATATAATAAGTGAATAAATTGCTATGTAGCTATAATCATTACAAATACTGACAAACATTTTTAGAAAGCAGATGAGAGAGAAGAGCCTGGACATTTCATCACATGGTAATTTCCAACAAAGCACAGAAACAAGTTGACCCGATGGCAGCCTTTCCAAAGAAAGGCACTCACTTGCACTTTGTATCATCGAATGTCTCCCAGAATGTCTCTAAATGGCTACGTTTTAAAAATGGAAGCTTTCTTTTTTCCTCAGTGATTTAAAGACAGCCAATACTATGTCATCTTTTCCTGTGTCACAAAGCCCTTTAGAATCTCACATTGTGTTAAATGTCTTCTATTTGAGTGAAAAGGCATGGTTTAGAGGGGCCTCAGAGTATTCTCATCTTAAGTATATGTATTGGTTGTTGATGTCCACTCTTTTCCTTGTAGTCTAAACATTACTTGCTGTAGGAATGAGGGTGCCTTGGAAGACTCAGGAAGTCAGTAGGAATGAATCTTCAAGACCCATAAAAGTCCTCTCCCATCATTTTCTTCCATTGTTTAGCCACAGGTTGGTTACTCTTGGTCCAGTGGATAGCTCCACAACCAGGCACAGGAACTGTCTCTGGGTGCATCACGATATAAAAACAAAGGCAAACAAGACATGAATGTAGAAAGGTTTATTCAGCAAGGACAGACACCTTGGGTGGGGCTTTGAGTATGACTAGAATGTATTATATACATGTATAAATGTATGAAGTTGTCAAGGAAAAATTGTCTTTTATTTTCTTTCTTTTTTCCCCTTTTTGCTTGTTATTTATTTATTTGTGTGTGTGTGTGTGTGTGTGTGTGTGTGTGTGTGTGTGTGTGTGTGTGTGTGTGCTTGTTTTTGGTTTTGCCAGACAGACTTTCTCTGTGTATACCCCTGGGTGTCCTGGAATTCACTCGATAGACCATGTTGGTCTTGAACTCACGAAGATCCACCTGCTTCTACCTCTGGAGTACTGGGATTAAAGGTAAGTGCCGATGCTACTCAGAAAGAACGATTTTTTTTTAAAAAAGGAAAGCAATACAAAAGAAAGAAGCAGGTTATGGGACCAATAATGGAAATTTTCAAAGCACATCAATTTTTCTACAAGGAGAATGGAAATGTGATTCCATTTTTGGGAGATGATGCTCACCACAGCAATTAGTGGAACATAAAAACAGAATGAGGAAGTTGTTACCTTGAAACCCAAGGAGATGTTTTGTTAGGCAAGAGCAACACAATCAGTCCTACTTGTTCATGACTTCTATTTCAAGATGGTATATAAGCTATATGCTGAAAATGTCACCTTGCTTAGAATAAAATTTAAATACAAAGTATCCCTTAGTAGTTTGTGTTATAAAAAGTTGATCCTCAGATAACAGATCTATTAAAATAGATTCTGAGAACTTCAGGAGGTAGAGCCTAGCCATAGGGAGTAGGTGATCACTGGAAATACCAACTTTGATGATTATACCGGGTCCTCAATCCCCTTCTAGATGTCTGGTTTCTTTTTATTATTAAGTGAGCAGCTTCATTCTCCACATACTTTATCCATGAATGTTTTTCTAACAATAGGCTCAGGAATAGAAAGTAAAACATCACTTTAGATGTTTTTTTAATAGATATTTTTGTGACAATTTTGAAAAAGTAACTACCAGAGAAATACAAATGAATCATAGACTTTCATGACATGATCCAAGGCTTAGTACAGAATGAATGGAGTGAGATCTCATAGAATAAAAGGGGAGGAAGGAGTGAAGGATGAAGGAAACATGGTAGTCAGTAGATTCAGTATAGCCCCTTTCCCCCAAGGAAATCAGAACTCGAAGTTTCTCTCATCATTACCAGGAAGGAGAGATATAGAGAGAAGATGGGGAGGAGAGGAAGGAAGAGAGAGAAAGAAGAGTAAGCAAGACAATATCACTATATACTCATTAGAGTTATATCCCCGGTGTTCTACTTCCTTCATTTAAGCCCTACGTGTGCATTACCTATTACAGTATGAACTAAGGCATTCAACCACATACAAAGTTAGGTCCTTTATAATCCAATAACCTGAAGCCCCACCTATGAACTGCTCTACCAGGTACCAAGCTGCTGCTTTGTGGTTATCCAATCATTGTCTTCATTTGTTTCAATGGAGGATTAGAAAGACAAATAGTAACACATCCATTCACTCGCATCCGTAAGTTTAACTCCTTAACCACTTGGCCATTCTGGTATGTGATCTTTCTCACATTCTTAAATCAATTTCCAAATTTATGAATTAATACAAATGTCACAGACCAGATTTATGTGCTTTATATGAAAAGTCTATATACCTGTGTTTTCCAGTGGTAATTTTACCACCTCCTTTCTCAATCCAACTCTGAAGCTTACTTCCACAGGCACACAGGCACATCAACCAGTCGACCAGTCATTGTGACTGCTTCAGTGTTATGGTGTTCTTGTTTTCTGTGCTTCGCATCTGTCCCTAGAGATGCTCTCTAGCCAGTTTGTTTTCTTCTCAGCATGTGCCATTCATACACTGTTTAGTGATCGGAATTCTGGCAAGCAGACTTTGACTAATGACTATAGAAGACACCAGCTGGAGTTAATGCCACACGATTAAAAACTATTTTTACTTGGTGTTTCTGTGGTTTTGATGAGAGCATCTTTCCTTATTAGTGCAATCTAAGAATTAGCTTTCAATTTATTTTTTCCTAACATGTAATCTCATTGAAATTAGTTTTTACAAATACCAGGCTATGTAAAAATAAATAAACAAAATTAATTCATTATTATTCATCTCAAACAACATTTCATTACCAATTTTTATATTTTAATAAATGTACCATGATAATTTAATTCTTTTTACAGAAAGATGTCAAATTAGATTTTGTTTCTGTAATGGTTTTATTCACCCATTGCTTTCCTCTGTGCAGCAACCATACCCATAGGATCTGGAATGGATCACCTTTCAAGCTCACCACTAAAGCTCTATGAGATTAATTTTCCTGAAGTGTAGGTTTAAATAGTAGGTAGTCCAATTGTATACTGTCCAATCTTTAGGAATTACTAAGGGCAATATAGAAACATACAGGACAAACCCTAGGTCTACTTTGAAGTTAATTTAGTGGGGGAAGCTTCTGCAGCAACTTTCCATTCTTTAGTGAGTTCTGGATAGGCCAATGTTTTAACCCAGATGCAACATATCCAACCTCTTCTTGCCACCTAGATTGAAGTTTTTGTACCTAGCTGTGTCCTTCCCTAACAGTCTCACACTTGCCTTCCTTCCAGAACTTGATGAGGGCATAACCTCCTGTTTCATGGGGTAATACAGGAAATTCAAGGGGAGAGGTATGGATCAGCAAGTCCTATTTCCTGAGATATAATAGAACAACAACAACAACAACAAAGGCGTAATTTCACAAGAATTGATCTTCCATCTCAAAAATAGGGAAGTCAGGGGACCAATTGAGATAGAGCAATCCATAAAAGAAAAATGCACTCTGGATACTCAGGAGGGTGATTGGATGGCATTTTGTTTGTAAGGGCCTGTGTTATAGGACCATTTTAGCTGTTTGGGTATTTAAGGTCTGATTCATGAGCTCCAATGTCTCCCTTGAGGTATGTGGCTCAAAACCTCCTTCATATTAGGTTGTGAAAGCATTTTCTCCCAATGGGGAGGAGGAATTTCCCTTTGGGATTCTGGAGACTACTATTTATTACTTCCTTTTAAGGTGGTGAAAACTGAATTCTTTTGGGGAGGTAAATATAGCATCCTCTGCTTAGAAGGCAATCCTTTTTTGCAGCCTCATTTGTTAGTGTTTCCTTTGGCCACCAGAGAATGTCATTTCCAATGTCCTATATCATGGGTCATCACTATTTCTTCAAGTAACATTAATTTATCTAAAACTACTTTGATAACTATCTCCATAGGCACCAAGCCCTGGCCTTTGATATGATGAGATTCAGTTCTGCCAAGATTTTTAATTAACATGTTTACCACTCTAAAGATGTATTTGGAGTCATTCTAGACAGTCTCTTCCTTTCCATTTAGGTATTTTAAAGCTTGCTGAAGACTGAGTAATTCACATATTATCCTAACTAATTATTAGGTACCCTGCACAATTCTAGGATGACTAGAATCTTTCCTTCAGGAGGAGGCAGAGTGAAGGGGACATTCTGTAGGTCTCTTGTACTCTGTTCTATTTCTGCTAGTTAGGGCACAGAGGAGAACAAACTGCTTTGATGTGTTTCTAGGAGGTTACCTGGGGAGATCTCAATAATTCTGTTTGCTAAAAGCTTTTGTAAGAGGTTAATAAAAGAAAGAAAGAGGAGACCCGGGACAGTTGGAATAAAGGAGGCAGCCAAAAGAAGCAACCAAGAAAGCAAAATGGTTAAGCCTAAGCTGGAGGCTTGCTAAAGGGCAGTATCTCTGTAAACCATCTCTTGCCAGAGCCAGCTTTTTGGTAAAGAAGCAGCATTGTTCAATCATTGTTCAAACAGATACCTCTATTGGCAGTCACCAGGAGATGGATCAACAGTGGTTCTTCACAACAGCAACTAGTGAGACTGTCTAGTCTTAGACTGCTAAGGACAGAGTGGTGCCATGATGGGAGATGTCACTTGGTGGCAGGACACACAGAGGAGAGCATCCAGTGGAACTTGCTGGTGTTCATCTGTCTAGGTTGTAAGTTATTTCTCCCTGAATAAACTTCTATTTGGCCTATTTGTTTATCCTGATCCTTATTTAACTGCAATATCGCCATCTTTGAGAGCATTTGGCAATTATTTAGGAAGTGGAATTGACTGATGAAAGTTAATTCTGAGCTGGAGACTTTCACATTTATCCTGTTAGGACCATCAGGATTGCTATGAGGATTAACCAAACAGACAGACACGTTCAGATGCAGCTCTGTAATGTCCTCAGGAAGTCCTGATGATTAAGATTGAGATAAATGTATTAAGAGTAGAATGAGATTTGGGGGACAGAAATGCTAACCTAGGCTGCAAAAGAGTGCAAAGGGATGGCATGCATCTTAAAATGGGGTGGTAATTCCAAGTCTAAACACTGGTGTCTAGGAAGAGGCATTTGGAGGAGTTATGAGGCATAGATAAGGTCAGGGAAATAGAGGAGGATTTCAAGTGGAAAAGAAACAGCCCAAGGCCAGAAAATAAAAATAGGTACCTCTTCCTGACAGTAGAGGGATCTTGTTTGGGTTTCTGGGTTGTGCTACGTGGGTAGTCTAGTTGATTGGAGGAGTTTGCCAGATGGAGGAATAAAGAGAATATTGAGAAGATGAAGCAGGACAAAGCAGTGTAAGGTGAGGCTGCAGAAGCAGGTTTTGGGCTGCTCACAGGAGAGGAGAAGGAGAACTGGGGCTTGGAGATGGAAAGGAAGGTTGGTGGACTTAATGAAGGGTCATTTGATATGGCCCCCTGAGGAGATGTGGAGGGGTTGGAGGTAGTTAAGAGAAAATGCTTATGGTGGTCAGTGTCAAAGGTCTTCACTTCTGGACCCGATGTCCCCTCTTATTTAAGGTTGTATGACTGACTTGTGTGGGAGAAGAGTATTTTGTAACTGGTGTGGTTGAGTCCTTGAGCTTTGGGTAAGGTATTTCTTTTGGAAAGAAATGCAGTACCAATGGGAGCTTACCTGGGTTTTGGTTGTAGTAGGTTAGGTTAGGATAACTGCATTATGATAGCATGCTTTGTTCTCTCCACAATGCTGGGGAGATCATTAACAGTGGAAGCTACAGGACATGTTTAGGGACCAGCAGATGGGCTGAATATTGGGAAGCAAATTTGGAGAATGGCTGGTACTCCAGCGTGAGGGGTGATCTTGAAGCTTGCATTCATCTTGCCTATTGTTAAAGATTGGAAAAGTGACCTTAAGGAGGTTGAGCCATGGGATTTATGGACCTTCCTCAAGGTCTTGATGCTTTTTCCTAAGAGTTAGGGTTGGAAAAGAAGTAAATGGAAAGGAGGGGAAGTGCTGACTCCTTGGAGACTCGGGTCTCAGATTAGCATTTTGAGATGGCACTGGCTGATCAATTGGATAAGAGAAAGCACTTGGTTCTCATGTGGGCCCTGTGTGATTTCCTGAAGCCTCTGTAGTTTATGGTCTTATTATGTCACCCAAAAAGCAGGAGACTACACAGGGGACTATATGTTTAAACTACTGGAAACCAGAATTTTCTCAGTTGATAAGTCCAATCAGGGTTTTGTCAAGTTAAGACTACAGCAGCCTCCCAATGGTCAGTGGCTTATGACTATGAAGCTCCCTAGAATAGGGTCTCTGCTACCCTCTAGACATGTTCCTTTTTGTCTGCTATTAGAGAAGACAGGAGAATAAAAGAGATATTCCACCAGATCAAGCTAAACACTGGGTGATTTGAAGGAACTGCTTGAAGTGATAGGCATGATCCATGGGAAAGCAGAGCAATTTGAATTCTATTTGGATCAGGTAGCACATAGAAAAACCAAAGTGTTTTCAAAGAGGTTCCTTGATCTGGGCTACCTCTCTCAAAGAGAGGATAGCCCTGGACCTCACAAAAGGGGCGAGACCATAGGGTTTGAGGGGATCATGTTGCTAAGATAAGGTCAAGGTTAAGAAAGGTAGGAACTGAAGTGATAAAGAGATGTGAGAGGCAGTGGACCCCATGGCAAGCTCAAGTGTTCTGGTTACTGGTGGAAGCCCTTCAGCAAGTTACAGCACCAGGCTAGAGTGCAAAAGGTAGAGGCTGTGGCACTGGTTCGGTGGTGGAGGAAGAAAAGGAAGAATGGGTCTCTGAAGGGAGGAAGAGGGAGGGGTCTCTCTCAAGATCAGAATTCAGGTAGAAGAAGAGCATTGGCACAGTGAAGGATTGGGATACAGGTAGAAGGAACTTCCTGTGACTTGCCATTTGGGGCTATGAAATTATCAGTATCTCTGTGAATCTGTGCTATTTCCAAGCCACTTAGAGTTGTTTTCCAATTTATACAGTTACAAGGCACTGTTGTGAAAGAAAATCTGTTTACCTGGATGCGCTTTGCCCTAGATCTATTGAGAGAAGACGAATAAAGCATACCTGGAGATGGAGGTTGCAGATATTTTGACAAATTGGAATCCCATTGTTGTGGGGAGGGCCCAGAGAGGTCTAAAGACCCCATGAACTTCTTTCAGGATTTCAGATACCTGACAGACCTTTACCTGAGAGATCAGAAACAGGTTTATACACAGTTGTGAGTCCTGGCAATCCTTCAGGAACATGTCACCAGGGTGCCTTGGGAGAGACTGAAGGTTCACTCACTATATAGAGTGGCACAGTGGTCCAGTGTTGACCTAGAATATAGGAAAAAGAAAGAAGCCTCCTCAGAAGGAGGTTTAGAGTAAGGGTGATGGAGAGTAGGAGACAGACAGGAAGAGGGGTGAAGAGCAGGAGAAAATTACCAGGAGGGTAGTTGCAGAGATGGCTAAACCCTGTAGGTGGAAGCTGACAGTTCCCCAGGAGCCAGATCTTCATAGGAATGAGCAATGCAGTGCGCTGCTTCCTGGGTAACAAGAGGACCCATGCTCTGAACAGCTGTGCTCACATAGGAGACCCAAATAAGAAGAGAAGGATGAGAAGGCAGCATGACTGTGGAATAGGTTTATTTAGGAAGACATTTCCTAAACACTATTATTAGTCAAGGAGAGAGAGTGAACTGGATGTTTATTCATAGGGCAGAGGGATTGGTCAAAGGAGCTGAGCTCTGCTTCATGTAGATGGTAATAGCTAAACTAAGGCATCTGACAATGGTATTATTGGTGTCTGTAGGAACCTGGCATTGGGAAATTGAAATAGTCAAAGGAGGGATGGCTGCTCAGGCTAGAATGTAAGATGGGTGAGGCTACTCAGTCTGGAATGAGCCTGTGAGTTGTGCTTTTTTTCAGCCACATTTGGATAAATATCATTTTTCTTCCTTTTGCTATTAATTTGACTGCTTCAGTTGGCTTCTCAAGGATGAATGACTGAAACTGAATTCTTGAGGTACATACTGTGATACTAAGTTTGGTAACACAGGTTCGAAGTAGTCGTGGGAGATTCTAGAGTATGTGGGACATATAATGTTAGTCTAAAGGGGGGACCCTTTGATGGAGCTTCCATGAGATTCCATGAGCAATCTTTGACATTGCTTACTCTAAGTAACCACCACTCCTCTGTCCTGTAAAAAAGTAAAAAAACAAAAACAAAATAAAAATAAAAGGAAGGAAGGGAGGGAGGAAGGAAGGAAGGAAGGAAGGAAGGAAAGAAGAAAGGGGGAAGGAAAGAAGGAAAAGAAAACCTCAGTGGTCTTACCAAGTTGGACTTCAGTGAATTCATACTTTGTTTTGTCATTAGTGCTCCTTTAGAATAAATGAAGATGTTAACACACAAACCAGTGTATAAAGCCTGTATTAATATTCAGCAATGTTAATGAAACAGCACAGGCAGGCTTTATTTGCCCTTATGGATCGGCTGCTATAAAGAACAGTGGACTGCTGCCTAGGTTTCCTTGGACCTGTTTAATATTTCCAGGCCCATCCTTTTCTCATTGTGGTGTGATTTTCTTTCTAATATTCATTATTCTGCGACAGAAGCCAGTCAGGGTTGTAGGAACCTGCTGGCTCAGCATTCATATTTCCTAGGAGAGACCTTTTAGCCAATTATGGAACTGATGCTACAGTGACCAGGTATCCTGACCAGAACAGCTCAAAGCCTGCTCAAATGCAGCTTCCAAAGCCTCAGGACAGTGGCACTTTGTGGTACTCTGAGGCACTGCCTTTTCATGGTCCTGCCCTGTTATCCTGCTTCCATCATTACTAGGGATTTCAGACTTTCTCAATAAATGACCCTTCCAGAACTTACACCTGAGGAATCCACTGATAACTGATTCACACAAAAAGTCCAAATCCATCTACTTGATTCCTAATTATGTTAATTACACATAACTATTGGAACAAATTTTGCTTGTTTTCAAATATCAAATCCTTAGTGGTCTAAGCCGGTTCTACTATAGTTGCTTTGGGGCATCCTTCCATGGATTTTAAAAGGTTCTGTTGAGTGTGACAGGGTATAATTTATGATATATGCCTATGCAAGCATGTACTTTCCAACACAAATGCATTGCTAAATGACCCTGTTGGCATTGGCTACAATTTGGCCCAGCTGGGAGTTTGAATTCCCTGGGGCTATTAGAGTCTGGTATTTGATTGTTGTTGGCTGCCGTTTAGTCTTTTAGCCACTATTCCTGTAGCACATCATTTTAGTGTCATTCACCAATGTCTGTGCTGAGACATAAGCATGGCAATCTGTTCTGTTTTGAAGTTATCAAATAATTGTATGCAGAATGGCCTTGGTGGCATTGCCTCTGAGATATTCCATATTTTCTCTTTGCCAAATTTCATTTCAAATTGTGTAAGTTGTGATAAACAGCCAATATCTGGCTAAGAGACCCCCCCCCACCCCAGGTTTAAGTATTCAATCAAAGTAGTCACAATATAGTTTTGGGGGGATCTTTAAACTCTGTTGTTCTCGGAGATGTTTTGTGAATATTGCTAAGTCAGCCTGTATCATTTTTATAGCATTGTTTCTTGAAGTCAAGCATCTCTGCTGTATTTCTCTTTATAGCTCTTATTGCTCTCTAAGATGGCTGGCTATATGGCATTTATGCAGCTTTTGAGAGCCATAAATCCAGGCATATCACTTTATCAGGTCCCTGCCTTACATTATGCAGTCACTGTATTTGTTTGAATACAATTGTTAGTTTATAGTACACTTTGCAGAAAGATGGCTACAAAGACTATTTTTGCTTGTTTTATTGGTTTTTATCCCCAAATGGACTGGGATATTTTACATTGCTGAAACTTATCTTACTTACAATTGGGATTCTACTCATGTTTAGAAAGTGTCATTGTCATTTAGAAGTTAGTAGACCAAAAGAAAAGACAATTTTAATAAAAAGTTTGTGTCAAGCAGTCAGTTACAGCCAATACTCTTGGTGAATATTTTGAAATGTATTAATAATAATTTAAGCCTTAAATAAAACACCAACAAGCACAAATAATAATAATAATAATAATAATAACAATTATTATTATTATTATAATTTCTGGTTAAATTATTCTTAAGGAAATGTAACTCAAAAAAATAAGCTTGCAACATAGTGATCTTGGAGAGAGAAGAAAATGACAATTTGGTATCTTATTCTAATTGGGCTTATATAACAAAGGCCATAAATTTATTTTCAAAATAATTCATGCTAGGGTAAGATAAAGGGAGTGACATATTTGGTGTATGACAAGATCTCATTGTCTAAGATGACACCCTCTTTCTGGGTCCTCAGGCTCTTATAAGGACACTACTACCACATACAACAGTCCCACCTATATGACCTACTAATATCACTCCCCACAAACCCAACATTCTTATGTTTATAACTCTATTGGGTGAGATCACAACATATACAATTTTTGAAACTAGAAATATTTAAGTAAATTAAGTCTTCATATAAAGAATCAGAGTTTGATTTCTTAAGCTTTATTTATAGAAGAATACTCATATATAGCTATGTGGTGTTATCTTGCTTGTACAAATAAAGTTTGTCTGAGGTCAGAGAATGGAGCTAACCATAGAGGTCTTGTTGTCTGTATAGACAGACATGAAGTGAGCTAGCTGGGCAGAAACAGAACATAAGCAGGGAGAGATAGGGACTCGTTCTCTTGTCTGCTGAGACCCTAAGGAGGTCAGTTGTGGTTGATCTCTCAGCATTTTCTTCTATCTTATTCTGGGTTTTTATTTCTTAGAACAATTAAGAACTCTACAAAGTTATTAGAAACATCTCCCTTGAGATTCTACTTTCAAACCAAACTATATGTGCCAGCTTTATCAAAGCATGGATGATGAAGAGCTCTATAATCTAGCTGCAAGCTACTGATATGGCCATGGGAGCATCTAAGAGTCCAGACCCTTAAGGCTCAGATACATAATGGCTTTCATGTATAAGCCAAGGTTGCCAGTGTCTTGCTTCTGGTTCTTATCAGCCCTTCACTTTTCTTCCCACAAAACCTGTAACTTTTACTCACTGAAACATACACTCAGCCTAGCTCTCCACCCTTCCATCTTATTTTCCATGAGATTTAATCAACACAGCAGTGTTTAGAAACAATAATCTCACCCCTATCCCAAAGCAAGTACTGCAAATTTCTGGCTGAAGCTTTGTCCAGCCATATAATTATGACCCAGCATGGCATTCCTGCCTTCTAAAGCCACCTGCTCATCTCCTCTGCCATGTGGAGCTCACTGAAAAGTAGATCCTTAATCTCTGTGCTACTTTATTATCCCATGAGACAAGCCCTGCTACCCTGAACTCTGTTGCAGTGTCCCAGTGTTCTGTCATCTTTACTCTTTTGCAGATCTAACAAATCCAGTTTTATGTATTATTTCATGCTTTTCTTTCTTGCCTGATTAGACTAAACAGAGTGGTTTTGCTACATGAAGGATGTAATTTAAGAAAAGCAGTGTGAGCAAGAGACACATGCTATGCCACAGGGTTCAAGCAGAGGGTTTTTTTAAAATTAATTAATTAATTTTGATTTTACCCATCATTCACAGTTTCCAGTCCCTCCCTCCCTTTCTCCCTACCTCCCACTTACCTTCTGTTCCCCCTCACATACTCCCCTCCCATCACCCCCCATCCCCGCAATTCACATGTAGGGTTATGCCATCCAAGTGGGGTCATATAAATATGACAAGTCATTTTAAGTAGGGACTAGGACTTCTCTCCTGTCTCTAGGTTTAGGCAGTATCCCTCCATGGGGGATGTGTCCCCAAGGTCCTTTTGAGCACCAGGAATACATCCTGGTTCCACTGTCTGAGGTCCCTTACACTGCTCAGGCCTTCTATCTGAGACCCATATTCAGGGGGTCTGAGTCAGTCCCATGCTCGATTCCCAGCTATCAGTCTGGGGATTCCCAACTATCAATCTGGGGGCCCATTAGCGCTTCCTTATTGAGGTCAGCTGTTTCTATGTGTTTCTGCAACCTGATCTTGTCCTCTCTCTCTCTGCATCTGGATTCTATTTTGACTCAGTGTTTAGTTGTGGGTGTTTGCTTCTGTTTCCAACAGGTACTAGATGAGGGCTCCATGATGGTGGATAAGTTAGTTGTTGATCTCATTATTAGGGAAGGGCATTTATGGTAGCCTTTCCACTGTTGCTTAAATTGTTAGTTGGAGTCAGTCTTGTAGGTCTCTAGACATTGCTTTAGGTTCAGTTTTGTCTTCAAACCAATAATGGCTTCCACTTTTATGTTCTCTCTCTCTCTCTCTCTCTCTCTCTCTCTCTCTCTCTCTCTCTCTCTCTCTCTCTCTCCTGTCTTCTATTACTACCCTGGCTCAATCTTCCTAGTATCATGTGCTTTCCTCTCCTTCCCTTCTCTTTCTCCTAGTTCCCTTTCCATTCACTGCCCACCCTTGCTTCCCATGTGCTCTGGGGGACTTGTCACTTCCCCCTACTGTTGTGAGGGACTTTATATGAATCTGTTAGAATACACCTTGTATCCTATTTCCACTGGTGGTGTGAATTATAGGCTGGTGATCCTTTGCTCTAGCTCTGAAATCCATATATGAGCGAATACATTCCATGTTCCTCTTTTTGTGACTGGGTTACCTCATTCAGGATGGTTTCTTCAAGTTCCATCCACTTGCCTGCGAATTTCAAGATTCCATTATTTTTTTCCACAGAATAGTATTCCATTGTGTAGATGTACCACATCTTCTTTATCCATTCTTCAGTTGAGGGGCATCTAGGTTCCTTCCAGGTTCTTGCTAGTACAAATAATGCTGCTATGAACATAGTTGAACACATGTCTTTTTTACATGGATGTGAATCCTTTGGGTATATGCCTAAGAGAGGGACTGCTGGGTCCTGTGGTAAACTAAATCCCATTTTCCTGAGGAACTGCCATACTGATCTCCAAAATGGCTGTACGAGTTTGCACTCCCACCAGCAGTGGAGGAGTGTTCCCCTTTCTCCACATCCTCTCCAGCATGAGTTGCCATTGGTGTTTCTAATTTTAGCCATTATGGCAGGAGTTAAGATGGTATCTCAAAGCAGTTTTGATTTGCATTTCCCTGATAGCTAAACATGTGGAACACTTTCTTAAGTGTCTTTTAGCCTTTTTGATTTCCTCTGTTGAGAATTCTCTCTTCAGTTCTGTACCCCATTTTTAATAGGGTTATATGGTGTTTTGTTGACTAGTTTCTTGAGTTCTAGTATATTTTGGAGATCAGCTTTTTTGTCAGATGTAGGATTGGCAAAAATCTTTTCCCAGTCTGTGGGCTGCCCTTTGGTTTTGTCCACTGTGTCCTTTGCCTTACAGAAACTTCTAATTTTGAGGAGGTCCCATTTATTAATTGTTGTTTCAGTGTCTGTGCTCCTGGAGTTGTGTTCAGGAAGCAGTCTCCTATACCAATTTGTTCAAGGGTACTTCCTATTTTCTCTTCTAAGAGTTTTAGTGTGGCTGGATTTATATTGAGGTCTTTGATCCATTTGGACTTGAGTTTTGTGCCTGGTGATAGACATGTGTCAATCTGCAGTCTTCTACACACTATTAGCTTAAAGTTAGGGATGGTGATGCTTCCTGAAGTTCTTTTATTATATAGGGTTATTTTAGCTATCCTGGGTCTTTTGTTTTTCCATATAAATTTGATTATTATCCTTTCAAGATCAGTGAAGAATTGTGCTGGGATTTTAATGGGGATTGCTTTGCTCTTGGCAAGACTGCCATTTTTACTATATTTATCCTACCTATCAAAGAGCATGGGAGATCTTTTCCTTTTCTGGTATCTTCTTTAATTTTTTTCTCTAAAGTCACAAAGACTTTATTATATAGGTCTTTCATTTGTTTGGTAAGAATCACCCCAAGATACTTTATGTTGTTTGTGGCTATTGTAAAGAGTGATGTTTCTCTGATTTCTTTCTCAGGCCCTTTGTCATCTGAATAAAGTAGGGCTAAAGATATTTTTGAGTTTATCTTGTATCCTGCTAGTTTGCTGAAGGTGTTTATCAGCTGTAGGAGTTCCGTGGTAGAGTCACTTATGTAAACTATCATATCATTTGGAAATAGAGACAGCTTGAATTCTTCCTTTCCAAGTTGGATCCCCTTGATCTCCTTTTGTTGTCTTATAGCTTTAGCTAGAACTTCAAGTACAATATTGAAGAGATATGGAAAGAGAGTGCAGCTTTGTCTTGTTCCTGATTTTAGAGGAATCACCTTAAGCTTCTCTCCATTCAGTTTGATGTTGGCCGTTGGTTTAGTGTATATTATATTACTCTTATTGTGTTTAGGTATGTTCCTGTTATCCCTGATCTCTCCAAGACCTTTATCATGAAAGGACGTTGAATTTTCTTCAAGGCTTTTCTAGCATCTAGGGAGATGATCATAATGTTTTCCTTTTTTTCAGTTTTTTTTATATGGTGGATCACTTTGAAAGATTTTTGTATGTTAAACCATCCCTGCAAACCAGGGATCAGCCTACTTGGTCATGGTGAATGATTCTCTGATGTATTCTTGGATTTGATTTGCCAGTATTTTATTGAGTATTTTTGCATCGGTGTTCATCAGGGTTTTTCTTTCTTAGTTGCGTCTTTGTGTGGCTTGGGTACCAAGGTGATTGTGGCCTTGTAAAAAGAGTATGGTAATGAACCTTTTGTTTCTATTGTGTGGAACAATTGAGTATTGGTATTAGCTCTTCCTTGAATTTCTGGTAGAATTCTGCACTGAAGCCATCTTTCCCTGGGCTTTTTTTGGTTGGTAGGCTTTCAATCACTGCTTCTATTACTTTGGAGATTATAGGTCTATTTAAGTTGGATGTCTGTTCTTTATTTAATTACAGTAAGTGATAGTTATTCAGAAATTTGTCCATTTCCTTTGAATTTTCAATTTTTGTGGAGTACAGGTTTTCAAAGTATGACCTGAAAATGGTCTGGAATTCCTCTGTGTCCGTTGTTATGTCCCCCTTTTCATTTCTGATTTTGTTAATTTGCATGTTCTCCCTCTGCTTTTTCGTTAGTTTAGATAAATCTTTGTCGATCTTGTTGATTTTCTTGAAAACCAACTCTTTGTTGCATTGATCTTTTGTATTGTTTTCCTGGTTTCTATTTTATTGATTTTAGTCCTCAAATTGATTATTTCGTAGCTTCTCCTCCTCTGGGGTGAGTTTGCTTCTTTTTGTTCTAAGGTTTTCATTTGTGCTGTTAATTCTCTAATGTGACTATCCTCTGCTTTCTTCTTATGGGCACTTACTGCAATGTACTTCCCTCGTAACACTGCTTTCAATATGTCCCATAAGTTTCGGTATGTTGTTTCCTCATTCTCATTGAATTTTAGGAAGTCCTTAATTTCTTTCTATTTCTTCTTTGACCCAGGTACGGTGCAATTGCGCATTGTTCAGTTTCCATGAGTTTGTAGGGTTTCTGCGACTTGTGTTGTTGAATTCCAATTTTAAAGCATGGTGGTCTGATAAGATACAGGGGACAATTCCAATTCTTTTGTATCTATTGAGGTTTGCTATGCCACCTAGTATGCGGTCGATTTTAGAGAAGTCTCCATGTGGAGCAGAGAAGAAGGTATATCCTTTTGTGTTACGATGGAATGCTCTATAGATGTCTGTTAAACCCTATTGAGACATGACTTCTGTAAGTTCTTTTGTTTCTTTGTTAAGTTTCTGACTGGTGGTCCTGTCTATTGGTGACCATGGTGTATTGAAGTCTCCCAGTATAAATGTAAATGTGTAAGGTTTTATGTGAGGTTTGAGTTTTAGCAGCGTTTCGTTTATGAATGTGGGTACCTTTGTATTTGGGGCATCGATGTTCAGAATTGAGACTGTGTTAATGGATTTCTCCTGTGATGAATACAAAATGAATGTCTTCATTTCTTTTGAACAATTTTGGTTTGAAGTTTAACTTGTTAGATATTAAGATAGCCATACCTGCTTGCTTCTTGGGCTCATTTGATTGGAAGATCTTTTCCCAGCGCTTTACCCTGAGGTAATGTCTGTCTTGGAAACTTAGATATGTTTCTTGTATGCAGCAGAAGGATGGATTCTGTCTTCATATCCATTCTGTTAGTCTGTGTCTTTTTATAGGCAAGTTAAGACGATTAATGTTGAGGGAGAGTAAGGATCATTGATTGTTAATGCTTGTTTGTTTTAGGTTTGTTGTTGGCAGTGGTATTGTGGGTATATTTGTCCTGCTTTACCCTTGAGTTCTGGTGAAGTGGGATTATCTGTTGCTTATGTCTTTGTGAGTGTAGTTAACTTCCTTGGGTTGGGGTTTTCCTTCCAAAACTTTCTGTAGGGCTGGATTTGTAGATACATATTGGGAAAGTCTGGCTTTGTCATTAAATATCTTGTTTTCTCCATCTCTAGTGATTGAGAGCTTTGGTAGCCTGGGCTGGCATCCCTGGAGTTGTAGTACTTGTAGAATATCTATCTATGATCTTTTGCCCTTGAGAGTTTCCATGGAGAAGTCAGGTCTAATTTTGAAAGGTCTGCCTTTCCTTTTTCCTTCGTTGCTCTTATTCTTTCTTTATTCTGTATGTTTTTTTTGATTATTATGTGTTGATGAGTCTTTTTTCTTTGGTCTAGTCTATTTGGTGTTCTGTATGCTTCTTGTACTTTCATGGGCATGTCCTTCTTCAGATTGGGAAAGTTTTCCTCAATTATTTTGTTAAATATGTTTTTGGCACCTTTGAGCTGGTCTTCCTCATCTTCCTCTATGCCTATTATTCTTAGGTTTGGCCTTTTCCTAGTGTGCCACATTTCCTGGATGTTTTGTGTTAAGGATTTGTTGGATTTGCAATTTTCTTTGGTCAATGAATCTTTTTCCTCTAGTTTATCTTCCGTGCCTGAGATTCTCTCTTCTATCTCTTGAATTCTGTTGGTTATGCTTGCATCTGTAGTTTCCGATCATTTTCCCAGTTTTCCTATTTCCAGCATTACTTCAGTTTGTGTTTTCTTTATTTTCTCTATTTCAGTTTTCAAGTCTTGAACTTTTCCTTCACCTGTTTAATTGTTTTTTCTTGGCATTCTGTACTTTCTTTAAGAAATTTGTTCATTTCTTCCAATTTTTTGTTTGATTTTTCTTCCATTTCTTTAAGGGATTTTCTCACATCGTCTTTGAGGGCCTCTAACATTTTTATAATGATAATTTTTAAGTTGTTCTCTTTTGCTGCATCTGCTTTGGGGTGTTCAGGTCTAGTTGGTGTAGATTCCCTAGATTCTGGTGGTGTTATGCTTGTCTTCCTATTGTTAGGTGTTTTCTTCTATTATTGTCTTCCCATAGCTTCTTCCAGTAGGTGTTGGTGGGGTCTCTCCCTCTCTCTATAGTACTCCCCAGGTGGGCTTATGTGGGTCAGAGGTTTGATGTCTATAGCTCTGGGTGGTCCAAGTTCTCTAGGAGGTCTCTCCACAGTCAGGGGCCTTGAGATGGGGGTCAAAGATCAATCTCTAGCAAAAGACTGGCAATGGGAGTCAAAGATCCTGAAGGCTAGGACTCAGGATGTTCTGCATGCTGATAGGCAGATCTAGCCTGGGCCTGGCACTCTCCAGCTGAGGCCTCTTTGGCAGAGGCCCTGTGATGGATATCAAGGATCCAGTCTGCAGGAACTCAGAGTGGCCCCATGGGGATAGGCGTATCTGTAGGAGGGGCCCAGAGCTCCAGTAGAGGTCCAGCTGTGGGGGTCAAAGACCAGGCAGGTGGGAATTATGGGTGGTCCAGTGTGGATATGCAGGCCTATTGTGCTCAGGGCAGCTCCAGGAAGTTCCCTGAATGTGGCAGGATTTTTGGCTCCACCCTCTGTTCCAGTGAGCAATCAGAGTGGTGGGACAGTGGGCAGAGTAGGGCACAGGGTAGGTGGAGGTCAGGCTCTTGGTGGGGGTGGGTGGGGGTGTATCACTCCAAGAGTGCTCTCGATGGGGACAGGGCACAGGGGCAGCGAGATCGGGGCCAACCCAGTGAGTTCCTGGGGAAGGGTGTGGGGTAGATTCAACCTGAATTGGTCCCAGACTCACATCTAGCCAATGCTTGGCAATGGGATGTCAAAGATGGTGGAGGGGGGTCAAAGACTGGGCTGATACTCAGGATGTTTCTGCATTAATAGATGATCTAGCTGGGGCCTTGCACTCTCCAGCTGAGGCCTCTTTAGCAGAGGCCCTGTGATGGGGGTCAAGATCCAGCCTGCAGGAACTCAGAGGTTTTTTTTTTTATTTATTTTATTTTTTAATTTATGTTTTTTTTGGGGGGGAATCACAAAAAGGGGGAAGGGGAGGAGGGAGACCAGCGTCTGAGGACAGGAGCATCAGGAGAGAGGAAAGAGGGGCAGAGACAGAGATACAGAGAGAGAAACAGAGAAATAGACAGAGGGAGATAAAGAGACACAGAGAGAATGGGAGGTGGGCTGAGTCCTTTTTAAAAGGGAACATAGTGAATTTGCACAGGTGGTGCTCTTAGAGACTGCAGCTGAGGGTGTATCCTATCAGAACCCTGAAGATAGGCCAGTGCAGATGCCTGAATACTAACAAAGGATATAGTTTGTCTTTTAAGTAGTCATGTACTAGAAGCTTGTCAGTCAAGAAGGTGGTATAACCTTAAGAAATGAAATTAGTGAAAGGTGATGAAACTGTGAAGGCTCAGTCTAAATGAAATTGTTAATATTGTTCCTATGAGATGGTTTATATAAAACTGGGGTAAATTATCCCCAATATTAGCAGATATGTTCAAGCTGTGAGACAACAAATTTTCTTCCTGAAATGGTTTTTTAGCAGGTGTTTTTATTTATTTGTTTGTTTTCCTTTTGTTCCAGCAATGAAAAAAGTAACTAATATAGAAAATTGGTAGCCAAGACTGGTGTTGCTATTGTTATAAACCTGACCTTGTGGTACATCTACTTTTGGAAGTGACTTGCAGGAAAGCATTGGAATTTTGTGTTGGAAAAGTATTATAATGCTATAAGCAGAGCTGAGTGGCTGATTTGAATCAGAATTCAGAATGTTAGAATGTTAGAGAAGTACAGAAATTTGAAGCCCAGCTTATGAGACTGCAGAGGGGAACAAAACCTTTAATGGAAACTGGGATAGAGGACTGTCTGTTATATTCTTGCAGGGACTCTAATTACACTCTATTTGTGTCCTGAGAAATTAGAAACTATATCTATTTGGACAGAATAGGATCTAGGCTGTCTTTGTCTCCACCCCTATCCTCCTCAATGGGTGCAGGGAGAAAGAGATAGAGAAGCAGCACAAAAGGGTAGCAAATGTATGCTCTTTTGAAGGACTGGAGGGGATTTAAAGTTGCAGATCCAGTAAGTGCTAAGAATTCAGTTGTTAATTGTCTAAGGAGGTTTTAGCACCTTTAAAGAGAAGCCTCTAGTCCTGAACTGGACCAATAGGAATGGTGCTCTGAGGAAAAGATTCATACTAATCAAAGTCTCTGTTGTCTGAAAAAGTGAAAATTCATATTCCTTTGAAAGAGAAAGCCTAAACTGAGAATGCTTCTAGAAATGGTTTGCTTCTAGAAAACAACTGCCCGGGGAAGAGCTTCCCCACTGCTTTTGGAGAGATAAAAGACATAGTTGAAGGGGTTGTAAGGTCACTATTACAGAGTGCCACTTTGGTAAAGAATTATGCAAAAGGGTTAGAGTCTCTACAAGAAGGTTTATAAAAGTCAGTCTGTGAAGCTGTGAAGGTGAAACATAACTTTCGATGGATATCTCAGAATATTGGAGATTCCAAGATTATGAGACATTGGCCAAGAAAGGATGCTTAATGGAGTAGAGGTAGCCCAAGACATATTCTATGTGCTGCAGGCAGCAGACCTGGAAAGATTGGTTACTCAAGTGCTTTTGAACCCTGGTGATTCCATCACAAATTCCAGATGTATAAGTTGTCACTATAGAATTATGTTTGTCTTGGTGAGTTTCTTCCTTGCTTTGGCTCCATTGTACCTTACCTTTTAGAATGACAATGGTTGCTCTGCAAAAAGACTGCCTGTGAATCAGAAGCAATTGTGAGCTTTTGAAAAGTGTTAGAGCTGTTTAAAAAAATATGGTGATTGTTGAAGTTTGGTATATTGTATTTTGTAGCATGAGGTGTTTATGGGCCTGTGGAGACATGGAGTAAAAATTTATGATTTAAGAGTAATGCACTTGTGGGTTACCTTGGCAAAAGGTAGAGTTATGATGGTTAAAATTTGTTGTCATCTTGGCAGAATCTAGATTATTCTAGGAGAAAAACATCCAATTGTGCTTCTGAAGAAACTTTTAGATTAGATTATTGGAGTAGGAAGGCATACCCTAACTATAGTTGGAAGTATTCAATAACTTGGGTATCTGTACTGAATAAAAAGGTAAAAGGAAAACAGTGAGATATATCAACTGGTCAAATAACTTGCTATCAAGCCTGATGACCTGATTTTGACTCTAAGAACACACATGGTGGAAAGAGAAACACATTATATGTTGTCCTTTGACCACTACATTTTTACTATGGTATACATACAATCCTCCATAAATAAATATTTTTTTCTTAAATGATGAGCTGAGAACTTGCATTCATCTTTCTCTGCTTTATGACCTTGGATACTTTCTCATAATCCTCCCTCTATGACTTCTCTGCTATGGTGACTGTTGTATCACACTGTGAGGCAAAATAATATCTTTCTTCCAAAGTGTTCTTTTTTTGTCACAGAAACAAAAAGAATATAACTTCATTTTTGCAAAGTACCCAGATCTATGCATTTGTTTATGTAAAAGCAAACTGGAATTGCTCTGGTAACTTGGGGTTTCAATTTCTGTGAAGAGACACCACAACCACCACAACTCTTATAAAGAAAGACATTTAATTGGTTGGCTTATAGTTTCAGAGGTGAGTATATTATCTTCTTAGTGAGACATGGTGGTATACAGGCAGACATGTGGCTGGAGAGGTTGCCCCATGCCCTTTGTAGATAGATTTCTATACCTTATGCAAGAAAAGGAAGTGAACTAAGATACTGGGTGGTATCTTGAACATAGGAGACATTAAAGCCAACCCCCACAGTGGCATACATCCTCCAACTAGGCCACATCTACTTCAACAAGACTATGTCTACTAATATGACAGTCCCTATGAGCTTATAGGGGCAAAGTACATGCAGGCTACCACAACTGGTATGATAGCATGCCATTTTCAGTAGTATGCAGATATTCTTAATATTCAATGGTATGAGGTATGTACATTCTTCTGAGATGTGTGGAGATCAGTAGACTTTCATAGGTGTTTGTGAGCTGATATTACAAGAATGGGGATTTGAGAATACATAGAAGGTGAGGGTATATTATATAATAAAAACCGAAAAGCATAGTGCCTTGAAAAGCAAGACTCAGGAAAATCTACTGTAGGAAGCTTATTACAAAGAGCTCTTTGGAGTAGTATATGTGCCTTGACACCTGACTGCGACCAGTTCCTAATTTATTTCATTTCCAGATTTTATTCTTTGTTTTATTTTCCATTATTTTATAGGCTGGGATTTTCAATACTATGTATTTAGAAGAAGAAATAACAACTATCCTCTCTTGGTTTTCATCCTGAGTAAACATAGACTTGTTACAAGTGATTTCTGATGTAGGCTTTCCTTAGATTTCCTTGACTGAACTGTGGAACTCCCACTCCATTTTTAGCTTGGGGATTTATCAGATGAGATGGATTTTTCAAAACCTTTCTCTTATTGTTGCAGTTGAATGATACCATAATATGCATCTTTGACCACTTGATAATTGATGTAAATATGTACAGATTTTATTGAATAATGTACTTTTCCATTCTAGTCCAACTAGTTAACTGCCTGTTTACTTTTTCTAGCTCTTTAAACATACTTTAAAATGCTTAACATTCTGCTTTCTGTCTTTAGGATTAAAGGCTATATATGTAATACTTCATGTGACAAAACTGGCAAGACTATTCATTGGTAAAACTTTGTACTTTATTCTCAGCCAAGCTTCAATAAATTTAATTACAGCAATCACTATAGCATAAAATATGTAATATAATATAAAGCAACATACTTCTCAGTAATGTCAAAATTAACTGCTAACACATGACATTTAGAAATACCATCCTTTGATACTGTAGCATCATTAGTAAATCCATTATAGGAATATTTAATTTTATATCTCTAACCTCATGATAGTAAATATATTAGTCATGTTGAAGAAGTCATACTTATCATTTGGTACTTTTCAGAAGTACTGATTTAATTATAATAAGATTTAGCAATATGTAACACCTCTTCCAAACTAAGTCATCTAGACTCTTTTTATGCACCTGCAATATTACACTCAAATCTATTTAATCAGAGAGTTGAAAATTGCACATCCAACTTCTGCAAACTCAAAAATCTTATGGTAGTGTCTTTTAAAAGTACTTTCCATTTTTCAAGAGAATGTTGAATATACACATCCATCCTAGGGAGATGTGGACAAGTGTATCCCCAATGTTGAGCAATGATGACACATGAAAGAAATTATTCCAGTCCAGTCTAGATTTGAGTGTCATTTACTGGTGTTACATGTAGGTCAATAGGTGAGGGGAACTTGCAGAATCATGGATAACTCAAAGTTGGAGCAATAAGAATCCTACCTAAACATACGTCCTTATTCACAAATGTTGGATCCCTGGAGCTCCCTGCATAATGTGCAGGTGCCTTGGCTGATGGGAGCCTCCTCTCCCTAGCAAGTGTTACTGCTTAAACCTGAGAAGTCTTGTGAATTGTGAAAGTTGCAGAAACTTCTTGAACCTTGCAAAGATTTTTTTCCTCTCTGAGTCTTGCAAATTTCATTTGCTTGCTGATTTTCCCTTATCCCTGCAGGAGGGATTTCTAATTTAAAGCAAATAGCTACAACACAACTGGCATATAGCTCGACAAAGTTTGCATAACTTCTTTTGAAATGATTAGTTTTTTCTAGAGTTTAATAAAACTGTCCAGTTCTATTAATGTATACAGCCTATGTGTGCAATATTATATCTATTTTCTCCGGTCACAGAAAAAAGGGAAAAGCTAAAACATACTATCAATGTGATTAACTAAAGAGCACCAAACTCTACTAAGTGTGGGACTTAATATGAGGTACTGTCCAGATGTCACTTGAGAGTCTACAACTTATAGGCTAACAGGTCCAAAAGAGCTAATGCACATAGTATTAAATTGGTTCCTAATGACTAATTATCCTCACAGATTAGGGATTGTGGTAGTTTGAATATAATTGCCCCCCATAGTCTCATAGGGAGTGGCTATTAGGAGGTATGAACTTGTTGGAGTAGGTCTGATCTTTTGGATAAGTATGCCACTGTGGAGGCAGACTCTGAGGTCTCATATATGCTCAAGATACTGCCCAGTGTCTCAGCCCACTTCTTGTTGCCTTCAGATCAAGATTTAGCCAACATCACGTCTGCTTGACTGCTGCCATACTGCCATGATGACAATGAACTAAACTACTGAACTGTAAGTCACCACCTGTATTAAATGTTTTCCTTTGTAAGAGTTGCTGTAGTCATGGTGTCTCTTCACAGCAACAGAAACGCTAACTAAGAGAGTCCATCTTTCAAGAACCATCACACAAGCTTTTATTGAAGTTGAAGGTGACTAAACACATTGACTCACAATGTCAATGCAGGGAGAATACGAGACTATGGAATTCTCAGCCCCCCAAAAGACCTCAATATCACACCCTTTTCTCCCAGGGATAGATCATTGCAAAAAATTGTAAAAAAGCAGAAGTTTTAGGTGATTACAAGGAAACAGTATTTCCAGACACAACAGGATAGTGTCACATATGAACTCAAAGTGGTTGTTACAACATCCAGAACTTTTATGCAAGCTTAAATTGGCAACATTCCTTTATATACAGGGGAAATAGGCACGCGATGCAAACCCTTTATTGATTTAAGCTTTTTATTGATTCCTCGTGGATTCCACACCATGCATCTTGATTCCGCTCATCTCTCCATCCCTTTGCATCCACCTTCTGCCATTACTACCTCACCCCAAGATAAAATAAAAAAAAATTAAAAAAGAAGAGAGAAATAAAGAAAAAAATCTCATCATGGAAGTTGTAGTGTAACACAGTAAGTCACAGAGAATACTCTTTAGTCCATACATCTTTACTTGCAAGAATTCATTGCAATGAGTCTTTGGTCTGGTTCAAGGCCTCTTGTTTCTGCTACATTGTCAAAACTGGGCCCTTACTAGTACTCCTCTTGGATATCCTGTTGTTGTTCTGTGTCATGGAGATCCTGGAAATTTGGGTATGCAGGACTGGCACCTTCATGTGCTTCATCAGAGTATAGATGGGCTAGATATAGGGATGGGCTATCTCAAAACTCTGATTCTGTGCATGGAGTTCCACCCCTTTCCGAAGAGCTACTAGCAATTGATAGCTGTTGAGAGAGAGAGAGAGACAGAGACAGAGACACAGAGACACAGAGAGAGACACAGAGAGAGAGACAGAGAGAGTAAATTTTCATTAAGGATGTAATTACTGATAAATCCACCATTCTCCATTGGATGGTCCCAAACCCAAGAATATTTGGATAACACAAGTTGGACTTCTTGCACATGAAAAAAAAAAAAGATTCAGAGTTGGTGGATTGGAGCTGGAAGGATTTGGAGAAGGAGGTTAAGTGATGAAAATATATTTTTTGAGGACAGACCAGTAGAATTCCTCTAACCTAAATGAGAAGCACAATAGACTAAGAAAATTATCAGGACATCAAGGATTCAGAATGGCAGGAGATTTAGCCTCCATGTTATTATATCCCAGAAGAAAAGAAGAAAGAGTGCTTAGGAGAATATTCAAAGAAGCAGTAGAGCTGAGCATCCCAAATCTGGTGAAAGCATTTACTGAACAACAGATTCAAGAGACCCAGTGAACATGGGAGACTGAACATAAATCCAACCCTCAAACACATGTATCTAAACTTTGGAAATGTCTTGAAAGCTTACAGGAAGAAATAGTGTGGAACTTGAATATGAATTATGGATTTCCATCAGATCCCAATGAGCTAAGAGCAGGAGGTGGTTATTTTCCCAATAAAGGACAATGTGACACAAATATTCAAGAGAAAAAAATAATAAAATTTACAGTAGAAATCTGAGTACATACAATGGACTAGCATATCACACATGACTTTTAGAGATTGTATTTGGTAATTAAACAAAATTATAACCTGGCAGGACAGTAGTTGGTCTCTGAATGAAATCAAAGCCCACTTATAGACAAAAGAAATGTCTAATGTGCAAAAATTAAAACCACAATTCTTAATAAGTCTACATCAAAATCAAAGCCCAGAGAAGGTTAAAAATACTGGCAATTGAGTGACATTTAAAATATAATCTATCAAAATATGTAACATTCAGCTCAAGCAGTCCTGGAAAAAATTTCAAAGAATTCAAAGTGCTTTATATTAAAAAAAATATTAAAGAAATAACCATCGGAGGAAGGAAGGGAGAGAGGGAGGGAGGGAAGGAGGGAAAGGGAACTGGGGTTGATTTGTAAAATAAGAAAAATAAAATAAAATAAAAAATAAATAAAAAAAGAAAGACTCTAACCGTATACTGTTGTAGGATACTATTTGGTTATATGTTACATTTGTTTGTGCTTTAGGATATTTGTTTAATGTTGCAAAGATGTATTTTATTCTTTTATGTTGCAATTTTTTTAACTCTGTGTAGCTGTGTAACTTTGCCTGTCTAAAACACCTGATTCATCTAATAAAGAGCTGAACAGCCAGTAGCTAGGCAGGAGAGTGTGGTAGGAAGAGCTGGTAGGCAGAGAAAATAAATAGGACAGAAAAAAGAAAAAGGGAAAATGAGAAAAGGAGGAGTGGAGGACACCAGGGACCAGCCACCCAGCCACACAACTAGCTATGGAGCAAGACAAAAAGAAAGGTACATGGAATGTAGAAAGGTAAAAGCCCATAGGCACAAAGATAATTTAAAATAAGAAAATCTGGCTAGAAATAAGGCAAACTAAGGCCAGGCATTCATAACTAAGAACAAGGCTCCATCATCTACCTGGGAACTGGGTGGAGGGCTCTGAAAGAGTAAAAACAAAAACAAATAACAAAAATGAATCACAGTATACCCAAACAAACTACAAAGAATAAAACAAAGATGCCAACAAAGTAATAACCAATATCTAAAAGAACAATAATTCCAAGACTCAATGAAAATATAAGTTGGGTGTAGAGAGATACTCAGTGATTAAGTATGCTTTCTGGTGCTTCAAAGAATCCTCATTTTGTTTTGGGTTATTTGAGGATAAGTTCATCTTTACCTATTTAAGATACCTTCTGATTGGTTTACTAAAGTGCTAAATCACCTGGAGTTAGGCAGGAGAGGGTAGGCTATATTTCCAGAGATAGATAGATAGATAGATAGATAGATAGTTAGATGGAAACCAATGGAAGAAAATAACAGGCTAAATGTACAGGGTACCCACTCTGTAAGCCTTTCCTGACTTCTCAATTTAATCACCAAATGTGGTGCATACCCTTGAACATTTAGTTTGCCAGTCACACTAGTCTTCACATTTCAGTGAAGATAAATTATAACTGTTGGCAATTAGGTAATAGGCAATTCACTCATCCATCACCACATCATTGTTCTTCTCTACTTTGTTTATTACATAAGGATTTTCTTTTAGTTTCTAAAACCAAGGAGGCAAATTGGGAGTAGATATTAAATTGGAAATATCCAAGTAGAACAAATATCAAGAGCCTTTCATTGTTAAAAATTTTAATTTATGAGGAGAGAAAAATAAAACATGTGAAATAAGACCCATACAAACATAATACAAAATTATAATTCAGAAAATACAAAAAAGAGTGAATCATAGCAACTAGACACATTTTGGAGTTACATTAGTCTGGTTTACCCAGCTACTGCAGAAAGGCCACAGACAGGTTAATTTACTTCTCTAAATCTTTGCTTCATCATCATAGATATGTTAAAAATAGTATATTTTATCATTCCCATGTATGTATGTCTTTATCTCTCTATGTACGATATGTGTGTGTGTGTGTGTGTGTGTGTGTGTGTGTGTTTCTGCCACCTTGATGGGTGTATACATGTGTGAGTATCCCAGGTGGACAGACGTGGAAGTCACATCTTTTGCAGCAGGATGGCTACAAGCCTTCTGACAGAGTGTTGGGAACCAACATCCAGTCCTCTGCAAGAGCAGTGAACACTCTTAATTGTTGAACCATTTTTCTAGGCACAACTTAACACAATTTTTAAAGTCAAGCAATGCAACAAGCTTCTTTGGCTAGATGTTATCTGTAAAGCAGTTATTAAAATATGTTAGAGTAGTCAGTATGGTGTGTACCTGTATTCCCAGATAATAAGAAATCAAAGGCAAGATGATTATTTGAGCCAGGACTAGACACTTCAATACAGTGAAAACTTATCTTGTAAACATATAGTAGCCAACCATCAGCAGAATCAGAGACTCATACATGGAAGACCTTGAGAAATGGTAGTTTTTCATGTCAGTCTTCAAGAAAGTACATACATTGCTGCTTCTGCAATCATAGTACATACCCATGATCTTGAAAATCAGACAACAGTGTGTTTATATCAATAATCCACATTAATCTCCCAGCCACACCATGATTCCCATAGGACCCCAGTTCATAGTGTGATTTTCAAAATAAATATTTAGAGAAATTTACCATTGTCATATGCAAATTATGTACTTGGGCTCTGTGTTAAAAAAAAAAAAAGTTGGAAAGTGAGTTTTTTAGGCCGTCCTTGAAAATATACAACTAAGTAATAGAAATTGTTGTAGGTATAGAAAAGAAGAATGTTAAAACTCAGACTCAACAGGCTACACTACAGCTTCCCCATGATTTTTCTCTATTTTGTTTGGCTTTTTTTTTTTTTAAAAAAAAAAAAAGTTTTGTTTTATTTGGGGAGGGGGGACTTGCAAGGGGAAAAGGTGAATGTGAGGAGACATGGAGAAAAGTAAGATCAGAATTCATGATGTGAATTCCACAAAGAGTCAATAAAACTTACAGAAAAAAAAAACAAGGACCATAAAATTTGCTAAATCTCATATAGTCATTTGATATCTACATAATTCAATTTTTGCCTCATAATTGATTACAACGGTAACAAATGTTCTCTAGGTTTTTTTTTTCTTTTCCTATTGTCACATTTTCTGGAAGAATGGTAATTCTACTTTTAGTAATCAGACCTTTTATCACTTGACAAAACATGTGAAGAAGGGAAAGACTTATTTTAAGGTCATATTTTCAAAGGTTTCAGTCACTATTGAAGGAAATGCATGTTTGAGATAAGATGCACACATTAATCGCCAAAGAAATAAAGGGAGAAAGAGGGGCCAAGGGCAACATATACCTTATAAAGGATTTCTGTAGTGACTTAAATTCTCCAATAAGGACCCACAACCTAAGTGTCCATGACATAAAATTGAATGCAACCACTAGGTGGAGATCAAGCCTTCAGTATATGAGCATTAGAGATACACTTTATATCCAAACTACAGTATTTCATTCCTAACCCCTAAAATACTCGTGCACATCTCCAACTGAAAAAACATATACTTAGTTCATCTTCAAGACTTCACATAATTTAATCAATTTCAACATTATTCAGGAGTATAAATTCATAGTGCCCTATGAAACTTAGAGCAAACCATTAGCTATGATATCTATCTATCTTAATATTATATATATGTATGTGTGTTGTGTATATATATATATATATACATATATATATATATTTAAAATTTATTTTTTATTTTACATAACAACCGATGTTTCCCCTCCCTCCTCTTCTCTTGTTTCCTCCACCCCCTCCTTATTACCCTATCCACTCCTCAGATGGGGTAAGGATTTCCTTGGGGAGTCAACAAAGTCTGACATACCAAGTTGAGGCAAGACTAAGCCTGTCCCTGCTGTATCAAGGCTGAGTAAGGTAGCCCACCATAGGGAATGGGCTCCAAAAGCCAGGTCATACACCTGGGATAGGCTCTGGCGCCACTGCCAGATGCTTCCCCAAAAGATCAAGCCACATAAATATCACCCACATGCAGATGGCCTAGTTCAGTCCCATTCAAGTTTACCAGCTGCCAGATTATAGTCCATGAGCTCCCACTAGCTCAAGTTAGCTGTCTCTGTGGTTTTCTCCATCATGTTCTTGCATACTACAGCCAAGATTTCTTCATCTTCTTAGGCTTTCCATGGTATTAGAGCATTCCCAACCAGCAGGAAGCAGTTTCGTAAAAACGACACCCCAATTCCCAAATATTGTCTATAAATGTTTGTTGTCATTTAAATGGGTTTGGTTATAAATGGTTGATGATCACAACCAATCTCTTTTTAAAGGTAAAAGGGGATTATGGTATAGAAATGAATACTTTGTATTGGAATGGATTTTCAGTTATTGATAAATTTAAGGTCAATTTGTGATAATTGTTTCTACTCTTGTTTAAGTATTATGTTTGTATAGCTCATTTAAAAATGTGATGTATAATTAAGTACAGATTATAGATAGTTACCTATAATAGTCAAAGCTTATAGTTAGGTTTATTAGGTTTTTATAGATATATAGAGATACATTTTAAATGGATAGGCATTCTTCAAACCTTTCAAAGATCAACAAAATATGGCATTTAAAATGGTTTAAGGTTTTTCTTGACAGTGAGAGAGAACTGCTCATGACAACACCACCTGCATCAGAAAGGACAATGGACAGCAAAGAAACACATTATGGTGTTTGCTCCCAATATGGCAAGACTAGCCATTTGAGCAAGATACTGCTCTTGTCTGGAATGTTTGACTTTATGATGTATAAACTGGACATGCAGAACCCACAGAAAAGTGACTGATAAAACAAGATGGACAATGCTACATGGTTCCTGCTTCATGGAAGAGTCTGTCAGACATTATACAGGAAAAAAAAAAAAGACTGACAAACTTCCAACACAGGTGGGATAGTTTGAAGTTTCCTATTTAGCTGTGACATCTGCAAGATACACTGTGGCTTAAGGGCTGAAGATGGATGCACCAATTTACAGAAGAACTTTGGATGACTGTTCAGGTTGCAAGTTGTCTCTGTCATTTCTAGATTTTATATATTATCCTTCTGTGGTCTTTGACAAAGTTGAAGACAGATAGTTATGGTTGTAGTTTTCCTTATTTAGGATTAAAGATAAGTTACATATAAGACTTTAAACTCACATAAATAGGATAGATGATAGAATATTTTCTTTAATTCCTGATAATGTTAATGGACTAAATATTGTTTGTTAACTGTAGTTCTTATCTGATAACTGTCTTGTTATATATTTTACTACGTTAAAGTTAAAGCCCTTCTTTTTTATTTAGACAGAAAAGAGGAGATGATGGGAGATGTCACTCTGTAAATATGTTTCTCTTATGGGTTAATGAATAAAAAGCACTGTAGCAAATAAGAAGGCAAGATAGGCAGGACTAGGAGACAAGGAGGATTCTGGGAGAAGTAGTAGAGAGGAGTCATGATGTAGGATGTAAGAGAAGAGGTCTGGACCCTCTCACCGTTAACATAGGACCATGTGGAAACACTTAGATTTATAGAAGTGAATTAACAGCTAAGACAGCACTAGCCATTGGCCAACAGCTTTATAACTAATATAATCTCTGTGTGTTATTTTCCGACTGATGTGGCTGTGGGACTAGGCTGGTGGAAATCTGCTCATAAAAACTACCCTAATTGTCATCAAAGATCTATGTACTTTTAAAGCTACATACTCTCAAAATACAATGGCACATGTAAAATATTGCTATTGCAAAGGTGTACCTAAGGCGTACCTACATGAAGCAATAAGTTAAAAAATCCACAAGGGCAAAAAGGCTGCTTCCTAGGTCTGACTGTGCTCTTGTCTGCAGTTTTCCTCAGCTGACAGTCTAGACACTTTTATATCTTGGTGTTACTACAACACTCTCACATCTTCAGTCACTGCTCTCAGATGGACTGGATGAATGGAATCTTCTAAATGTCCTTAGTTTGTTGCTGTCTCTTGCTATGATAAACACTGTAACCACAAGACACTTGAGGAGGAAAGGTGAGTTTCATCTGATACTTCAAGGTCTTAGTTCATTTTTAAGGTATATCGGGTAGGAATTCAAGGCAGAACCTGGAGGAGAAACCATAAAGGAGCAGTGCTTACTGAATTGATCTTTCTGGCCTTTGTTCAACCATATTTCTTATATAACCCAAAGCATTTGACCATGGACAGTGCCACCCACATTGGGTTGGGTACATCCACATTAACTGTAAATCAAAACAATGCCCCACAGACACAGAGCAAAACAATCTAAAGGGTGCAATCCTGCAATTGTTGGTTCCTCTTATAACTGTCAAGTTGACAGCTGAAGTTAATTAGAAGATGAGATGTTGTAATTTAGGTACCTTTCAAAGCCTTCTTCAGATATCTGTGCAATGGCATCCATGTTCCCATACTCTTGCTTTCTGTATTCTTAAAGAACTATAATAATTCATATAACAACCATGTCTCCCACTAGTCCAAGGAAGAGCCACTGAATTATGACTCCATAGCCCTTTGGGATTGCTTTGTGGCTGTACTCAGGAAAATATTTTTAAGTGTGTGTGTGTGTGTGTGTGTGTGTGTGTGTGTGTGTGTGTGTGTGTGTTTCAAGCAGAGAATCCTGAAGCTATTTTCTCAAATTAAAGTATTTTAAATGAGTTAAAAATATATCCTTGAGCTTGTGTTATGGGTCTAGTCTGTTGAGTTCCTAGACCTTAGCCAACTGTACCCCTCCATTATAATCAGACCTAGTCAGGGCCCCCCATCCTGTATTCTTCCCAGTGTGGTGAGTCCAGAGGTACTACCCTGCCTATGTCATTATAATAGTCCAGTGTGATGAGTCTTCTAGACCATAACCTACCTGTGCCAAATTCAATCATCATGCCTAATTCAGATCACATATTTGTACTCTGCCCCTGGTATGTGAGTCCAGAAACCTCACATACCTACAAAATCTCAAGTTCAGAAGGCTAATTTCAGTTTCTCACCTCCAATATCCTCACACTCTAAGGCACCGGTCAGGTACTACAGATTGCATTCCAGTCCAAGCATATCTAGCCATTGGTACCATGCTCATCTTTTTTTCGTTTACTACAGAATTTGAATACCCTATTACTGTATTCCCAAATCAACGTTGTATTTGAAGCAATAAGCTATCAGTTCCTCATATGAGTTCTCAAATCAATAATGTGTGATCAACAAAATCAAACTACCATCAAATGGAGTCAGAGTAACACTTCACATCATAACCAATGAAAGACATCCGCTATTGTGGAATATTAATTTAAGATGTGTTATATTTATGCTTTGAAACATTTATTTAATGATACATAGATGTTGCATTCTTTTACATTGCATTTGTTTAACTGTGAAGCTGTGTTACTGTACCTGTTGAAAACACCTGATTGGTCTAATAAACAACTGCATGGCCAATAGCAAGGCAGGACAAAGGACAGACAGGGCTGACAGGCAGAAAGAATAAATACAAGCAGAAATCTGAGAAGAAAGAAGGAAGTGCAAGAACAGGGAGAGGAGGATGCTAGGGGAGAGAGAGTAGAGCCACCCAGCTACACAGCCAGACATGGAATAAGGAGTAAAGAAAAGAAAAGAAACAGAGTAGGTAAAAACCAAGAGGCAGAAGGTAGATGGAATAATTTAATTTTAGGGACGTTGTTAACAAACAAGAGCCAAACAACAACAACAGAACAAACTATGTTAAGGCCAGACATTTATAACTAAGAATAAGACTCCATGTGATTTATTTGGCAGCTGGGTGGTGGGTCCCTGTGGTGATATATTATGTATGATCTATTAAAGCCTGCCTGAGGGTTCAGAAAGCAGTCAGCCACAATCCATAGAAGCTAGGCACACACCTTTAATCCAAGGACTCAGGAAGACAGATCTCTGTTAGTTCAAGGCTATACTGACTACACAAAATTGATCCAATGCTAAGAAAAACAGCTCACACAAAGATGGTCTCAGCACTCGATATCATACACCTTTAATTCTAGAGGGGTATAAAAGATAAGAGCAAGGTCTTTAGTAGGCTCAGTCTCAGTATTCTCTAGCCATGCTTAGGATAGGCAGCAGTCTGGGTTTGGTAAAGAACCTGAGTTAAAGGGCTGCTTTGCTTTTCTCGTCTTCAGCTTAAAGCTGGAACCCCAATATCTGAATCTGGGTCTTTTATTCATTTATTTATTTATTGTGATGCAGGCTCCCCAAAAACAAAGAGCCAAAAGAACCAAAGAGTATAAAGCAACCAACAAGAGATCACATGCCATTGTCTCCTTACAGAAAACAAACAAACAAATAATAAGAAAGGCCTTTATAATATGTCTCCACCAAATTAACTAGTTCTACAGAAATGTTTACCAACAAAAATTACCTAGAAGAACCTCAAGATACAGAACTAAAATGAAAATTAATAAATCTCATGAAAGAGTTCAAGTTGTTTAAAGAAGACATAACTAAACAACTCAGTGAAATTACAAAGTGATAACCAAGAACAACTCTTTCATCTAAATGAAATAATAAAGACAAATCACACTTAAAAAAAAAAAAACAAAAATGAGAAGGCACTACTCTCCTTGGGGAGTGTGGAGTTAAGGGCATTACTTATTTTTAAATTTATTTTTCATTGAGGTAAATATAATGCAATCTAGGTCAATTCACTGGGGATTAAAATCTATCAAAATTAAACTTAATATTAGAACCAGAGAAAAAGTGACCTGAAACTCAAATGTTACAGAGTAAAATATAAAACTGTCATCTAAGCTTACAATATTTGTATTAGCAAAATTGCTGGTTTGACACAGAAACTCTCACATAACCTAAGTTAAATCTGGCCCTGTCAAATGCTTGCTATGTGATTGATTGCATGTGTTTTAAATATCAAATCTCAACTACCTTATTTTCAAGATTCAGATAATAAAAAGATTAAATGATGCTTAAATGTTGAGTCTTCGCAAAACACGTTTGCTATTCATGCATTCTGGTATTTACTTTATTCTTCACCTTGAATCTGATGTATGCTCTTTATGAGTAATACATGGACACACCATTGCTTTGCTCAGAAACTCATTTGTATGCATTTCTCCCAAGTCTCCATTAGAGGTTTCACATGCTTAGAATAAAGTAGGTCATCACAGACATATGTATTTCATAAGAACCAGGAAATACCACAAAACAAAGTTCTGTTCAGCTGTTACATATTTGCTAGGTCTATATTATAGTTATTCTATGATGTGACCATGAACTCATCTTTAATGAGTCCCATTTTGACTATCACAGGCAAGCTTAGAGGTGAATAATGGACTTGAGTTTGCCACGGAAAGAGATACATACTTGGTAGGAGTTCTTGGAGTCTTAGAGTTCTAGTCAGCTCACATCAGCTCACTTCAGAGTTCCTAGCTTTCTGGAGACAGAAACTATGTTTTCGGGTCTCTGTGTCAATCTTCACTACCTCATCCTGGAAGTAAGGGGCAAAACCACTTATTATCAAACAAGACATCCACAGTACAGGTTTGGAGGTGCAGATCAAGGTGGTCATGAAGATGGCTGCAATCTTCCCTGACTTGGGCTGATCATTTATTTTTTGGAAAATGAAAATACTGAGAAATATTCTTGAAATTAAAAGTATATTTAAATTCATAATTATTTTAATCAACAGTATATTTGTGAAAAAGGCTAAATAAAAAGGAAACCTTGTCATCTGGTTAAGTAGATACTGGCAAATTTGCTCCCAGGAAGCTTCATCATCAATTGAAATTTTAAATTATTTGAAATAAGAGTACATTTAAAATGAGATATAAGCACCCTGATACAAAATTATGTTTACCTTTTGTTAAAATAAATTTTCTTAAAGTTTAACTTATTTGGTAATATAAAGTATCAAATGGTATAAAATTTGAAAAGAAACAAGCCTGTGATACATACTGTTATGAATAAATAATATATAAAGGCTTTGCAATGTAGGGAATTTGTTTCCTCTGTGGACAAATGCATACCCGATATGCATTTAGAATAAATTGACAACCATATCTGAGTAAATGTATTTTGCATTAATTAATGTAGTGGAAAGAGTATATTGGGAAGATGAAAACTCATTCACTAAATGACTCTAGAATCATGATGCAAAGAAATGATTATTATTTCATCAACCATTATCACTGCCTTTATGAATTTTGCATTACCAATAGACATTAATCATATAAACTAACTGAATATATTATCCAATTCTCTTTTTGCCATATTAATAGAAGTCAGTTCAATGGGCTGAATTATGATTCTGTTTCCACCAACCACTTAATTCTTATATTGTAGCTCTAAGTCACAGAACCTTAGGCAATATTGGTCATGTAAAGAAAATACATTAGAATAGACCTTAATTCAGTTTGATGACATTAAAATCATATAACATCTGGATACAAAGAAGGTGGACATGGATTTATACCTAGAGAAAAAATAGAGCAAACTAAACATGTCCTCATCTTGACCTTAGACATCTAGTCTACAAGAGGTTGAGAAAATAGATTTTTGTCATTTAATGTTTGTTTCTTTGATGCAGATGCAGCAACTCTGGTAAATGAATATAGTTAATTTTCTACATGGCATTCTCTTTTCTGGAACACTTAGCTTTAGATTAAAATTAGTTAGAAGATGAAGAGAGGATACTTCTCATGATGCCCACATGCACAGGCTATTCTGTCATCAACACTCTTCATCAGAGATGTATATTTAGCATGGTTATTAAACTTTTACTGATGCATCATCAAAGTTCACAGTTTTCATTGTGTTAATTTCAGATATTGTACAGTCTCTGGGTTCTAACCACTTGATAATGGCATCTATCTACCATTGCGGTGTCATATAAAGTAATTTCATTGCTTCTTAAGTCCTGTGTTCTGTCTTCTCATTCTTCCCTTCCATAAATACAGGGGACCGGTGTTCATTTTGCTATCTCCATAGTTCTGGCATTTCCATGGTTATGTATATTTAAAATATGTAATATATAGGATTTTGCGCATATACACTTTAACGTTCAAGGAAGGCATTGATGTTCTTTCATGATTCATGTGACAGGAATACTTCATTTTAGCACAGATGGTACACACACAGGATGCATTGCATATTCATTTCTTCCTTTAATTTTTTTAATTTTTTATTATTTGTCAATTTCACATCATGCAACCCAGTCCACTCTTCTCCCTATCCTTCCGTCTCTTCATATCCCCCACAATCTTCCCTGCAAAAGAAAACAAATAACAAAAGAATATCTCACTGTGGAAGCTGAGGTGTGTCACATTGTCTCACATAGTATACCCTGTTGCCCAAACAGCTTTACTTATAAATGTTCATTGCATTGAATCACTGGACTGGACTGAGCCATTTGGCTTCTGTTATATTATCAATACTTGGTCCTTACCAGGACTCCTCTCTTAGATACCCTGTTCTTGCCCTGTGTAATGGAGATCCTGCAGCTTTGATTCTGCAGGATTGGTCCCTTCATGAGATCCAGCAGCTCATAGATGGGTCAGATGTTGGAATGGGGCAACTCAAAGCCCTGGATCAGGGGTTGGTAGCTGAACTGATCTGTCTGACTGGGGTTCCAGCTGTTACTCTTTGCCCAGGTGAGGGGTTTGACCTGTTTTCCTGCCTGTTGCAGATAGCAAGGTGTGGGATTGATTTCTCCCACACTTATATGCTCAGGACTAGCTCTCTGTTATCCACACTACCATGGCCAGCTCTACAACACTTCCTCAATAAGGGGTGTGGACTGTTCTTCCATGCTGCCCAGGCAAAGTTTGGGGCTCACTCTCTTGCAGAGTGCTGCAGCTGGTGAAGGCAAGGAGCAGCTCTTCTGCAGCCTACAAGGGGTGGTGCCAGCTACACATGATGCTGGAATATCAGCATAGCTTCTCATGGCAGCTCAGACAACCAACAGACCTCCAATTGGCCTTTGTTGGTAGCACAGGCCATGAATATCAACAGAGCCTCTGGCTGTAGCAGAGATATGGATGCAGATATGGCTGTAGCTGACAACCAGGCCTGGACATTCTCATGGCCTCAGGTGGCAGCACAGGCCATTCAGATCAGTATGGCACTCCGGACATCAGCAGGCTTCTGGTGGCAGTACAGGCTCCTTATAGTCCCCTGTTCCTCATTCCCACTGCATATCCAGTTCTACCTCTCTCCACAATGTGTCAACTACTCTACTTCTCTTCCTCTCCCATCTTTCATTATGTTCTTCATCCTTCTTATCTCTCTATTATATATTTGTTCATTGACATGGCATTGCGTGTCTCCTACTAGTCATCCCTGGCCCACAGGGGCCAGGCATTGGGTGTCCTCATTGCAAATTCTTTATGAATCACCTCCTGAAAGAAAAATTGACTGCTTTTAAGTTTGAACAATTATGGGAATATGTGCTGTAAATATCTTTTTACAAGTTTAGGCATATACATAAGTTTTCAGCATGAAAACTGTGTGTGATCTGAAATTATGGAAATAAGGGTCTTAAACAGTGAGGTGTCAAGAGGGTGGGCCAGTAATGAAAAATAAAAAAGATGAATAAAGGAGACAAAAGGAATCACTGGAACTTGGAGGTCTTGAATAAGCTGTTGGTTTGTGTCAAGCAAATTAGCTCTGTGTCCTTGTCCAGGAATTGACTCAACAAGGCCAGTCTAACTTTGGAGCTAGTTCCTTGAAAGAGTCAAGGTCGTGGTTTCATCACACTCTGCTCCTAGACTTGGTGCAATGTCACCTCCAGCTCATGCCACTATCTATATGACTTTTCTGTCATAATGGGCTGCATCTGGGAATGGTGAGCCAAAATGAACTATTTCTGCTTTAGGTTGTTTTGTGAGAATACCTCCTTTCAGGAACAGGAACAACATCACATCAAAAATTTGTAGTGAGAAGTGAAGCTGTTGCTATGAAAAACCTGACCACATGGATTTTTCCCATGCTTTTGGGAACTTGATATGGAAGCATTTGGAACTTTGTGCTAGAAAAGGCGGAGTTAATCAGCCATTCTGATAGGAGCTTGGAAAACAAGAATACTGAGGAAAATATAGATAGTGGAGGAACATCTCACGAGGTTTCACAGAGTAATAAGGACCATTTCAGGAACTGTACTGGAAAACATTTGTATTGTATTCTGGCTACTGTCTACCCAAGTCTTGAGACTGAGTGAGATTGAACTGAAAGGCTATGGGCAAATGTGTTTGGTAGAAGGAATTTCATGATAGGACAGCATTTGGATTTCCATAGACTTACTTGTATCCAGGTTCAGAGGGGTGGAGGAGGGAGGGAAGGAAAGAGAGAGAGAGAGAGAGAGAGAGAACCAAATGGACAGTCAGACACAGAGACAGACACAGAAAAAGAGAGTGAGAAAGAACAAAAGGAACAGGAAAATATTAAGAATGTGCTGTTTGTCAAGGAAAAGAGCTTCAAGTTTTAAAGTTGCAGAGGTCCACACTGAAAAACAGGCTGCAGTCATTAAAGCCAAACTCCATGCCCTAAGAGTATGACCCCACCCTCCAAATGCTACAAATTGTGAAAATATAAACACATTATAAGGAGAGAGTCTGAACAAAAATTCCACAGCCATGAGTTCTCTATTCCTGGAAACCAACTGCTTAGTAAATTGTTTCCCAAGTTTACCACAAGCTATCAACAGAACTTGTCACCAACATCCACACAATAGTGGTCTAAAGAGGTCACAGTCTTTGTGACCAGAGAGCTTTGTAGCCAGGCAATGTGTGGCAAATGGAAATCTCCACATCAATAACCAAGAGGCTTCCATGATGCATCTGCCAAGGAAAGCTGTGGACATAGAGTGGAATCTCCTTAAGAGACAAGCCATGTTGTCTGTAAGGAGTAGATTTTCCCTCCCGCTGCTGGTCTTGTCCCGCCACTGCGGGACTCTGTATTTGATATAATTCTGTTGGAAAGTTACTTGTTTCTTATCGGCTAGCTCTGTCTTAATTATTAACCCATTTCTATTAATCTAAGTACTTCCACGTGGTCTTATCTTACCGGAGAGCTGGCTGGCATCCTGCTCTCTACAGACTCTCCATCTTGACTCCTCCTTACTACTTCCTCAAATCCTCCTTCTCTCCTAGTCTCACCTATCTTGCTTTCCTATTGACCAACAGTGCTTTATTCATTAACCAGTATGAGAAACATATTTACAGAATGACATCTCTCATCACATGTCTATTCTAGAAAGTCAAGACAGAGAAATGGGACCACTAAGTCTGTGGAGTTGAGAAAATGCCATCATCAGTCCCAGATATTGGAAATGGAGTTATAAGATTATATGTTTACTCAAATCAGTTTCAGTCTTGTTTCTGTACACTCATCCTTTACTGTGATGCCCAATTTTTCCCTTTGAATGAGAATGTTTATTCACTGTCCTTTTTGGAAGTATATAACTTGTTTTTTATTTTATAGGAGCTCATAGACTATAACCTAGAACTGGAAACTGTGAGCTAAAATAGACCTATATTCCATTAAGTTACTTCAGTCAGGTTATTTTACCACAATAGCCGAAAAAAAAAAAATGAGTGAACATGAACCAAGAAAACTTTCAGTTTTTCTAGGAAATGGACTTCAGTGTATTCCGGTCATGTCTCTATTAGTGCCATAATACATACCTTTGGCCCATCTATCTCTGAGTGCCAGCTGTACCCCGCATTAGCTAGAGATTTGTGAGTGAGAAAGGATGACTGTAGGATGAAACAATACTCGAAGGAGTATAGTATGAAATAGCATTAAGAATTTTGCATAGCTTCCTCTTCAGGCTTGAAATAGAGTAGGCTCCCAGCTTCTTCTTGGGGAAAAAAGGAATTGGACAGAGAAAATGTCCCACCTACTTTGGCTGCTTCTTCAGCCACTGGTTGCATCTCATTTGTCTAAGACATGGATTGAACCAGGAGAACCTTAGTGTCCTGAACAGAGAACACTTTGGAAAAATATGATGATGTGAGGCATGCCAAATCTCTGACACCAGATGACTGATGTGTTTGATTTCTAGTGGAAACAAACAGTGGTTATTGGTATCACAATTCAAGCTGCCATGCAGAGTACTGAAGTATTATTTAATGAATTTCATCATGGGGAATGGGGGTGGGGAGATGGGAGGGGAGGGTGGTCAGGGTGCATATGAAGAGGGAGAGAAGTTAAGAGGGAGGGAGGGAAAGGGAACTGGGATTGACATGTAAAACAAAATAAAAAAATTAAATTAAAAAAAGAAAAGCTAACCATTTTTGAACACACACACACAAAAAGTTTTGAACAGCTTCAGAAGTATGAACCTCCATCAGTAGACAAGCTCCCAGTTAAACTGACATTTCCATTAAGACATCCAGTGGGATCTAATGTGCAAGAAGGTTGGAAACAGCTTTTAAGTCATCTTCTAAATCATAATAACATAGAGAGTTGTGGGTTTTCTGTATTCAATACCCTATAGTCTAAACTTAAATTTACCTTGATTATAAAACAATTTTTATTTGTTAATGAAAAATGAAAATAGACCAAATTTAGTTAATATTTTTTTTCAATGGTAAAAAACAGCAGTCTAAAATATTACTTTCTGAGATAAATGATTCTGAAATTTGAAATATATATAATTGGATCTGAGTGACTCTGAAATGATACACCATTTAAAAATTAAGGCCTAAGTAATTTCAATGAATCTAAGAGTCATTACATGGGGAAGAGAGCTTTGAAATTCATATTTCTGGAGTTGACATGTCCATTGCATGCATGAATTTCCAGCAAATACTGTCTTCATAGGACCTGGACAAGATCAAGCCAACCAGAATTCCAGCATGGATATTAGAGGTGCTGATGGTTTCTGTGAAAACACTACCCTTTGAGATGTGTCTTCCAGGAAGCCTCTCATGACCCAGTGGATAGCCAATAGCCACATATTTGTGATTCACAAGCAATGTGAATTAAAATCAATGGGTTATTAAGAAGAATAATAAAAGAAGATCTGAACTTCTTAGAGAAATAAAGTTGGGGCACTAGTTGGATGGATATGATCAATTTACTTTGTATAAATGTATGAATCTTTCAAAGAACAAAAAATAGTGTATTAAATATGATTGAATAAATTGCTAAAGAGGAGGAAGAAAAAATGCTTTGGGTTGCCTTTAAAATCGATAGTATGTTTTTCAGGACATTATTTCCTGGCATTTCATAGAATGGTTGACAGACCCAGGGATAGGATTAGAAGCAAGTTGTATGACTATGAACTTGGGAGCCAGTACTGTTAAAGGCTTATTCCACTGGGGAGCAGAGGACATTTAATCAGCCTAAGAGTAAGATCTGAGCAGACTACTCAGATTACAATTAAAATACATTAAAGTAAGCCTTGGACTGGTAAAATGGCTTAGTACATCAAGATACTTGCAGCCAATCCTGAGGACCAAGTTGGTCTTCATGGTGGAAGGAGAGAACTGACTGCAACAAGTTTTCCTCTGACTTCCATAAGTCTATCATGAAACATGGGCACACACATACACACATACATAGATATTAAAATGTCTTTATATCCCATAATTATGAGATACTCATTTAATCTTTTCCACTCCTCAATTGCTCCAATAGTAAGCTGTAACTTCAAATGACTGTTCAGAGAATTAAATGTAGTGGGATGTGCAAAGAATATAGTGGAGTACCTATCTATGGGTGCCCATAAAGATGGCTGCACTCCATCTTGGCAAAGGCCAGAGAATTTAACGTTGTCAGCAAGTCATAAGACTTAAAGGTCAAAGGTGTGGCTCCAGAAGGATGCTTTGGCTGTCTTAGTCTAAATAAAAACAGACCTGAATCTGAAGTGTAGCTACTCCTGACCTCAAGGCTAGAGAACAAGAAGTTGGAGCTAAAGTGTGGTTACTGAACCCTTAGAATAAGTGAGGAAGAAAAGTCTGTTTGTTCCATATACATGGCTCTGTGTTCCGCTTTTTGGATAAGATACATAAGAGTGGTGAAAAATAACCTCGTGTCATTTCAGTATTAACTGGTCTGCCCTCCTAACCTTTATTCTCTTTGTCATTATTATCTATAGCTAGCCTTTCCCTCATCCACACAACCCCACTCAGGTATGGACTTGGGGCCGCTTGGCTGCGGCTATGCATATCTCTATCCAAGATCATCATACAGTAAAATTTCAGTGTATTTGTACTTAACAAGTGTAAGAAGTAGGGTTTTTCCTCTCGCCACCTAGTCTTGTCCCGCCACCGCGCCAGCCCCAATTAATACACAGAGACTCTGCATTTGAAATAATTCTGTTAGCCCGGTACTAGTTTCTTATCAGCTAGCTCTGTCTTCAGTATTAACCCATTTCTATGTATTTCCACGTGGTGTTACCAGCGAGCAAGAGGTGGCTGGCGGTTCTGCCTTCTCCTGACTCTCCATCTTAACTCTCCTTCCTACTTCCTCTTTCCTCCTTGTCTCCTAGTCCCGCTTATCTAGCTTTCCTATTGGCCAACAGTGCTTTATTCATTAACCAGTATGAGAAACATATACAGAATGACATCTCCCATCAAACAAGTACAGTTGCCACTATGTGATGCTGCAGTGTGTGTATCCACTGTGTAATGTTTAAATCAAGTGAAACCCATCTTCAAGCATTAATCATGCTTCACGGTAGAAACATTTGAAGTCCTTTCACCCTTACTTTATTTCTACAGTCAACTGACCCAAATTTCTTGCTCTGCTCTGATTGTAACTTCCTAGCTGTTTCTCACCTGTCCACCCCTCCCCCTTCCCTTCATGGTGTCTGTAAACAGCTCTGGATAAAGCAACATTTTGTAGATTCTATTGTGAGTAAGATTGCACAGTAAGCCTTTTTTATGTGCTTGGCTTTTGAAATGCCATTCTTTATGTTTACATGAAATGCCTGTCAGTGGTAGAACTTAAATCCACACGTAGTGTTAATTCAAAACCATGTTAAATGGGTAAGTCTTCAATTACAGAACTGAATGCCGCATGCTACTGAGAAGCAGAAGGAGAAATGCTTTGTGTTCCTGAGTTTCAAACAGCATCCATTCTTCTCATCTGTTTTCCTCCTACACTGATTTCTTCACTTTTATTATTTAAAGAAATGTCTAGTTCAGAACTTCCTCTCATCTGTGCAAAGCACTCTTTTTTGAGAAAATTTCTTTCATCACTTCAAGACTTACTTTAAAAACTATCCCCATAAGTAAATATTATGTATTAGATGATAACTTTTCTTCAACTCCTGGATGCACTAGGAGAAAAATGTGATTGAGCAGCAATTTATTGTGCTTTCTAAATCTTCATCCAGATGGGCAAGGCTGTCTTAGCTTTGAGGAGATCAATGTCTCCTTCTGTTTTTTTTTTTTTTGTTTGTTTGTTTGTTTTGTTTTGTTTTGTTTCATTGTTGTTCTTTTTTCTCTCTAATGGAGGAAAATGCAGAAGCTTATACCTAACATGATATGTGATTATTTGCCGGAACTCAGTAATCCAGAATAGACCATAGTAAATGGAAGATAACTATCTCCTTCTCCCCAATACTTTATGTGATGAAATTATAGATTACACTGTTTCATAGGATAACAAAATTCTGAGGCAATTTGGAGAAAGATTTAATGATTGCTAAAAATAACTCTAGCTTGGCTGGGCGTTGGTTTCACATACCTTTAATCCCAGCAGTGGTGAGGCAGAGGCAGGCAAATCTCTGTGAGTTTGAGGTCTACCTGGTCTACAAAGCTAGTTCCAGGACAAGCTCCAAAGCAATAGAGAGAAACCTTGTCTTGAAAAACAATAAACCAAAAACCACCTCAGGGAAGGACTTTATAATTCATGTCAATAAAAATCAGTCAGAAATACCCAATATGTCACGGGGGCAAGTAAATATTAGCTTGTTGCATTGACATGAATGACTGATGCTGTAAAAATTATCTCTGTGTTTATGTACTACATATAAATAGGCCAGGCATGTTACATATAACATACACAATAGATACAAGTATTGAGTTTTCAAATATGCATTCTTTAAATTTGTTTGAAGGATAAACTTATACTAAAAGCAAATCACTTAGTACAGAAAATTTTGGGGAAATGATATTTGGAAAGTATGAACTAAAGGACCACCCACCCTCTATAACAGATCCTCCAGGACCCCCATGCCCAAACCGACACCTGTTTTTACAGAGAGATCTTTTATTAAGCAAGGAAGAAATGTTAAAGTTGCTGCTTCCTGACTCAGACAGAAAAAACAACAGCAAATGATCTTGCATGAGTAAATTTTAAGGAAAAAAAAAAGGGGGGGGGAGGCCTGTGTTAGCATGTGCTAGGATGTGGTGGTATCTTTTCATTGGATATGTTAATTAGGTGAACGTAATTGCTGGATTTTAATACTTTGATAACTCAGTCTCAGGAGGAAAAAAAAACCATAGCCATATAAGGGAATAAGCCTTTGTGGCTAGCTTTAGGTATGAAATCTAATGGCTTTTAGTAAGGCAGAGAAAATGGGGCAGAAGGGCAAGGCCTGGCAGAGCCATGTTCACCTCACCAGAGCTGCCCAGAGTTTCATTAGGAACACTGGAAATATATAACTACTCAGAGGATAGACTAACCAAGGAAGTCTATATGGAAAGCTGCTTACCTTTATTCACTGGCTTTGTAAAAGGTGGTATGGACTGTATGAAACACAAGGAACAGACTGTCAGTTTTCTCTAATTTTCTTGATAAAAAAGGAAAAGAATAACATTTGCCATCAAGTCTCATATTGTCTTCTTAGAGAAAATGATTTCCTTCAGAGCAGAACTGCTCCTCTTGGAGCAAGAACTCTGCTGAAAACAGGATAAACATATTTGATATGATTATTTTTTTTCTCATGTATGAAACTGCTGCTTCGTCTATAATATGAATCCATATAGGACAAAGACAGAAGATGTAGTTGCAATGGGTATGAGTAACATTCCAGTCCTACTAATTACTTTATGCTTGAAACTTGCCTTCCAATGAGGAAAGCAATGAGGAATAAAACATGCTTCAATCTTATGAACAGTCATCCCTGGGTTGCTAGTGAAAATTGGATGACATTGTACAGAAATAACTGTTCAGTGTAAAATGTTGTCTAAAATATTTGCTTCAATCACTTTTTCTTGTTATTATCTGTGACAAAATATTTATTTATCCAGTTGCACTTGCTGCCTTCTGTTAAGCATTTGTTTTCTGATTTGTAATAATGGATTACTAACATCTTATCCTAAGTCAGCTCAACTCATCTCTATATCAAATTGTGCCATATTTGAACAAGCTAACTTGGGAGAACATTTGTTACCACTGTTTATACTAGTGTGTAGTTTTTAATAAAATAATACCATGCTGTTGATGACTTGACTTCATGTATGTCTGAAAATACTAATTATTGATATGCTTTCAAACTTCTTTGATTACCCTCCCCTAATATCTGTTCTCTTTGCACCAAACAAATTCAGTGCAATCCCAACTCAATTCTCTATACATGCTCCTCCTCAGAAACAGAAAAGAAATCTTAAAATTCATATGTAAATGTAAAACTTCCTGGGTAATATTTCATGGGTCTAACTCCCTGTCATACATTCAAGACATTATCTAGTACCAAAAACTCCTCATGTTCTGAGTATTATAGTCTTTTTTTCCTTTCTTTTATGATGTCCCATGAGCCTTAAGTTATAGTATTTGCATTGTAGCTGTAACATTTGAAAACAGGTACAGGATAGATGGTTGTTCTCTGAATTTTGACCATCTGTGGATTTTTGTGATGGACTCTGTCTACTGCAATATATATTTCAAGTTCTACAGGTAACTAAGGGCAATGACAACAGCCTATACTGTTTGGAATGTCTTTGAAATCCGCTGGCTAATAACAACTCAAAGGGAGGTTTCCTATGGCTGGAACCAGGGGTTATGTAAAAGAATCTGTAGCTTCATGGAAAGATATATATCATGAGGTTGTGAGGGAGTGGGAGAGGCATGGGAAAAGGGTAAGAGTGTGGAATGGCAATATATATATATATACATATATATATATAATATTCACATATGAAATTCCCAATGAATTAAAAATCATTGACTAGTTAAAATAATGTTTAGTAAAAAGAGCAATGCTGGAAGCGAAATTCTTGATTTCAAACTATACTACATATTCATAGCAGTAGAAATAGTTTGTGATGAAAAATAATCCACATAAATCAGACATATAGATCAATGGAAAAGAATAGAAGAGTAATATATGATTTCATACTATACCTTGAGTTTCTTACAGCCTGGTCCCATAGGTAATTAGCCCCAAGAGTCTTACATTAGTTTATAAATTGTTGCCCAATGGCTAGGGCTTCTTACTGGCTAGCTCTGTCTTAATTATTATCCCATAACTACTAATCTATATATTTCTACATGGCTTTATCTTATCAGAGAACACCTGCACAATCTATCTTCCCAATCTTTACATGGCATCTCTCTGATGGCTTCTTTCTCTTTCCTCTTGTAGCATATACATCCTGCCTGACTCAGTAGTCAGGCCAATCAGTGTTTTATTCATCAGCCATTAAGAGAGAAACATATGTACAGAAAGACTTCTCCCATCACCACACAACGTCAGAATATCAGTTTTGACACACTGAACAATATCTTTCCAAAAATGCTGCTTTGATACAGAGTTGTATGTATTTTGAAGAATGAAACTAAACTCTTATATCACCATGCACAAAAATTAACTATGCATCAAACAGCATAAAATGAAACCAGAAACTTTGGTAGGATTAGAGGAAAAGGTAGACTATTCTACAACATACAGTCAAAGACAAGGACTTTTTTACAATTTTAAGCTTTATGTTTATTATTTACACATAGAACATAATATAATGTTGACTCATCTGCCACTTTTTCTCAGCTGCCATAAGTCTGTATTCACCATAATTCATTGGAAAATGTAAGCTTCTCTGATGAAAGCTACGAGTAGCTTATGCCTCTGGATATAAACATAAATATTTAAAGCTTAATGCTGCCAATTTACTAAACAACAGTACTCAATCCCCCAATAGGGCCTACAATCTCCATAGCCATGGACTTAGACCAGATATACAACACCACTTATTAAAATTTTAATGATCTTATTATTTTACCAATCTGATTTAGTTGAGTGACTGGACAAATAACATCGAGAATTTAGAGATTATATATAGGCCAGTGGGAATTTAGATTCACAGGTTTTGCAAGAATATGATTAACCTTTTGCCTTCATTTTTTTGTTTGTGTATTTATTTATTTTTCCCTCCCTCCCTCTCTCCATCCCTCCGTTTTTCTCACCCTTCTCCCACCCTCCCATGCCCCCCCCCAACCACCCTCCCCTCCCACCACCCCATTCCACATGTAGGTTGATGCATTCTAGGAGGGGTCATCTAAATCTGTCAAGTCATTTGGAATAGTGACTAGGCCCTTCCTCCTGCCTCTAGGTTAAGGGAGTATCTCTAAATGTCCAGAAACCTACAAGATTGACCCCAACTAACAATTTGAGCAACAGTGGAAAGGCTACCATAAATGCCCTTCCCTGATAATGAGATTGATGACTAACTTATCCACCATCATAGAGCCCTCATCTAGTAGCTCATGGAAACAGAAGCAGACGCCCACAGCTAAACACTGAGCCGAACTGGAATCCAGATGCAGAGAGGGGGTACATGACCAGGTTACAGAAAACCCATAGAGACAACTGACATGAACAAGGAGGAGGTAATGGAGCTCCAGACTGATAGCTGGGAATCCAGTATTGGCCTGACTCAGACCCCCTGAACATGGGTCTCAGTTAGAAGGCCTGGACAGTCTAAAGGACCTCTGACAGGTTGTATCCCTGGAGCACAAAAGGACTTTGGGAGCACATTGCCCATGGAGGGATACTCCGTTAACCTAGTGGCAGGAGGGAAGGTGCATTTGGTCAAAGTGGACGACCTTCCCCAAATAGAGGAGGACCAGTGTTCGGTCAAGGGTATACGAGTAGCTGTGCTCCCTGATAGAACATCCAAACAAGCTCTCAAGGTCCATTTGCCTTCATTTGTAATCAACCACAAATGCATAGTTTTCTTTAAGTTTGATTTACATTATTTATGAGTAAAACGTCTTACAATGACCTTTTCATTTGATGGGGGAGGAAATGCAGTTAATCAGGGATAGAAAAGTTGATTTTAATTTTATGTTTATTTATGTTTTTGTTTATTTGTTTGTTTTAACCAATCAAGACACACTGATATAAGCCAGACTGCCTCATTATTCTTTGATCCTTTGGACAAATATACCACCATTATGCCCTCACTCCTGCTTTATAATCAATGCAACCCATAATGAACACAGATAGCAATGTAAATATCATCCTGTAAAACACATTTAGGAAAACAATTCTTCAAGAAACATGCTTTTTCTCTAATGTGCTTCTGTAGAAACTTAAATTTTATGTCAGCCTGATGCCAGTAAACAGATTATTTTAGAACCTGAAGACCTATGCCAGAGAAGCTATTAGTTCACAGTTCCACACAAATCACTCCATATCCTGAGTAGTGGATTGCTGATACATTGGACTGTTTATTGTATTTTAGTGTTTAAAAACTCTTGAATCAACAATGTGGGTAGAATTGAATGTGTCTTTATTCAAATACACAGCGGAGAAGTCACCTTGGTCATCAGTCAGGAACACAAATCTGAATTCCTTCACATGTTCATCCATCATTAAACATTCATTAAATGCCAAGTCAACATATCCTGCGGTTATTGTGACACACGCCAGGGCTCCCAAACCACTTACCATTGCCTTGAACAGAACTTTTAGCCTGCTTTTAATGGGTGTTTTGTGCCAGGAAATTGCATCATCAATCATCTCCTAATAATTACACGTGTCATTTCTAATGGGGGCTTGGGAGTATTTGTCTCAAGATTTCAGCAAATATTGAAGCAATAACCCATCTTTAGGCTCTGATAAAGTGATATAAGTTGGTATAGGAATTCCTTGATTTTTAAAGCTTTTCAAAACATTACTGAAATTACTTTTAAATCACCACCTAGTTTATAATCTGCAGGACTTCAATGAACATTTTATAGTTGATATATCCATTAAACATTTGATATTCATCAAAGCTTCTGTTTCTAAGAAAGTATGTCTGTTTTCATAGTTTATAATGTTATTATTTTATACTAAATGATTATTAACATTGTGAAAAATATTTTGTGAATTTGTATAACATTAGTAATAATATTAGTCAATCAGTAAAGTATAGAAACAAATTTAAATATATATATATATAAAATTGATAATTTTCTTTCAAATATCAACAATTTTTACCTTCTAAAAATATTAATATAACTCAATATAAATTGTTAGTAATTTCAAATTCAAAAATGCCAAATTGTTTAAACTATATTACAGTATATGTTTTTGGTTATCTTATTGAGACAGGGGTCATTGTGTAGTCTTGGCTGACTTGGAACTCACTCATCTCAAATTCAGACATCCACTTGCCTTTACCGCCCTGTCACTGGAATAAAGGGCATGAACCACCATACCTGGACCAGTATATCTTTTATATAGGCTGGGATTTTCTAACTTAACTGATGTCTAGCTTTCTCTAGACAATTTCTTTAAGTAATATGCAAATAATATTTCTTTAACTTTTGATGAGTTGCCAAGGTCAACCAGTTTTGAAATCATCATAAAGTGAAAAACAAAGGCCATGGAGGAAGCAGACAGAAATGATGAATCAGGTGGCTTTACCTTACTTGTCTTTATAGAAACCCTGCTTATAAACAAATGCGTAGACTATCATAACATTAGAGGCACTGAACTGTTTGCTATGATAGTCTGTGCATTTGTATATATTATATATGTGACAATCATGTAAATAATCAGAATATACATAATTTTAATGTAATATTGGTTAACTGTTCCCTTGATTAGAATGAAGTGTCCTTTTTCATCTCTTCTTGTTAGTTTCAGTTTGAAGTCTGTTTTGGCAGGTATTTGGTTTGTGACACTGCTTGCTTCCTGGTGCCATTTTCTTGGGATAATTTTTTTCTTGTCTTTTCAAATTAGGTGCAGACTGTCTTTAAGGCTAATATGAGCGTCTTGTAGAAAACAGAAAGATGGATTTAGTTTCTTAATGCATTCAGTTGGCATGTGTCTTTTGATTGGAGGATTGAGTCAATAAATATCTAAAATTATTATTATAAGTTGTATGTTGATTTCTGCATTTTGTTTTGGTTTTTAATATTTTTGTTTTTTGTCTTATTTTGTGTTTTGGCTTTCCTTGCTTCATTCTTTTCCAGTCCCTTGGTTATGTTTATTCTTCTCTCCAGTATGAAGTATTGTGTTCAGTATACTCTATATAGTGAGGTTGGTGGACATGGAATCATTTAGCCTTTTTATCTCCTTGGTTACTTTTCTGTCTTCAGCTATCCAGACACATTTACAGGGCACATTATTGGAGGTTACATCCATAGTCTTTTAGACTTTGGAGTACATTGTTATATAGTCTTCTAGTTTCCATTGAGAAATCAGCTATTATTCTAATAAGTTGCCTTTATGAATCACACACACACACACACACACACACACACATGTTTACACATACCATACAAATGGGATTTAAATAATTGGCTTAAATAGCATAGGTTGAATGGTCCACTTGGTTATTTACCAAGTGCAAAAGCTGAGATCCCAGGAACTTCTCAGCCCACAAGCGGGATGCTTCAACACACCTGGTGTGTTACAGAACTGCAGGGTTCTGAGACAGCTAATAGTCTTCAGTTCATGTTGGAAAGCTGAAGAAGCTATTTTGATAGAAGGAAAATGGCAATGAAATAACTGCATTCACCAAGGACTGAGTCTGGCAGGCTAACAGCTTTGCTCTTCTCTGGAATTATTTCTTCATCTAGGATGTCTCAGGAAAGCTCTACCCATTTTGGGAGAAGGTCTTATTTCTCCTTCCATTAATCTTTGCTGGTAATGCCCTCAAAGATTTTCACAGAGGTTTGTGTCTCAATTAATTCAATATTTAATCAAGTGTACAATCAGAATTAACTGTTACACTTGCTGTTGAAGTATTTGAAAAGACATTGAATTCAACACCGGGATTTAAAAAAAGCTAGCAAAGTTACTTTAGAACATTTCTGGTTATGAAAAATCCATATATTAAAGTGAACTCGAGTTATTTCTTGTGTGTATATGTTTTTGGTATGAGTTACCATGTGTGTACATATATGCATGTAAATATGAGTGCACAGATACCATTATGAGCATGTTTAAGTCATTGGACAAGCTTGGGTATCCATCCTTGACTTCGGTGACTCTAAATCCAGCCAAGGTTTCAATGCACATGAATCTCTGGCTCATTTAGTTTATTATCCAATCATCTCTCTCTCTCTCTCTTATCTATTTGTCATCTATCTATGGTGTTCACCTTTCAATAAATTTTCTTTGTTTTATGTATTTAGTGAATTAACTACAATATCCTGTGGGAGTCTCTTTTATTTTATTATTACTTTATTTTATTTGTTGCATTTTATCATTACTCACTATCTACTGAATTTACATTTCAGTTGTTTAGGTTTTGTCTAACTGAAAATATGTATGATTCTTGGGCCTTTCCTTAATTTGTGAAATATTCTTCTATGATATTGTTAAAGATCTTGTCTGTGCCATTGTCTTTAGTCTTCTTCATGTATTCCAAAAATAAAAAGATTTTGTCTTTTCATGAGGTTCCACAGTTCTTGAATATTTCTCCTGTGGTTAATTTTTTTTTTATTCTTTGCTTGTGTTGTCCAATTCCTCTACATTATCTTCTAGTACTATACTGCTATTATGTCTTCTACTAAATACATTTTACTTTCAAGGCTTTCAACTGAGTTTTCTAATTGGGTTGATATAGTTTTCCACTCCATCTTCATTTCAGCGTGGGTCTTCTCCAATATTTATGTCTCTTCATTGAATTCATTTCTTTTTAAATTCTGGACTGTCTCCATCACTACAGTCAGTCTTATGTTTGTGCTTTCTTGGGGATCATACAGCTATATTGTTATTTTCATCAAGTTTACTAAGACATTGTGTCCTTGAATGTTTTGAATGTTTTGTGTTCTGTGATTCATTTTTAAAATATTCTGCTGTGACCTTTTATATTATTCATGTTTTCCTTCTGGGACCTTGGCATGTGGATTTCTTTCATTGGTTGTTTGTCTCATATGAGATTATAAACAGCCTCTGTTGAGTGGAAGTTTGGTTTTTGTTTAGTTTTTGCTTGAACTTAGTTGGTTTCACATCAGGTATGACTTCTTGAAAGGTCAATCTGTCAGATACCTGGTGCTGATTTTAGATTGGAAGAAAGAAAGTTATTCAAATTCAATGATGAACAAGAAAGGAGTGAATGAAACACATGTTTAAGTCTGTTCAGACTGTAACTGTGAGAATGGAGTGGAGTTCCAGGCTCTTGTTCACTCACCAGGCTAGGTTGCTGCTGCATAGAGGCTGTGTAGACTGCATGTCCTAAGGGTAGGGAATGGTGTGCTCAGGTAATGGTCCAGTTGATATTGCTTGGCTGGATCAATGCTCAGATGTGTGTACTGGGCTAGATCCTATCTTAACTTGAATACAAGATATGGTACTTGGGAAAGACCAGGAGGCCGGTGAGAGGAACCGAGGATCCTGGGTATATTAGGTTACTCCCAGGATTTGAGAGGGCCAAGTCTGAGAGTTCAGAATTATTACTTAGGTTAATATAACTATCCTAAATACTAGTTCATATTAACACTAGACCATTCAGAATACTTGCTTTGAATATATGTAATAGTTTTATTTCAAAAATAAATTTGCCATCAAAGAAAAACTTCAAGCAGATACAAGGTAAACAGATAATGGGCATTCCAGCCCAATGGACACATTTCCATCACAGCTTGTTCTCAGGGAACATCACAGAAAAGGGAATAGAAAGCTTTTAAGAGCTAGAACACCGAAATCCACTGGGCAACAATCTCTTCTAGAAATGGCAGACAGAGACACCAACACCTGACTTAAATTGCTGTTGCCAAGCAGAATGAAGCCTTGAGCATATAGGGTGATTTTAGGAAAATGTTGACTCAGAAGGATTTTTGCAAAATGGCAGTTTTAAAATTATCCTTTTCTTTTAAAAACTGTGCTCCACTTGTTGTATTTAGCCATAGAAATGCAATGTTTTTTTTTCTTGCTTTTCAAAAAAACATTTTTTACAACTGAAGTTCCAGGTTTAAATATAATCACTATTCAGTCAACATCGTGTGTGTGTGTGTGTGTGTGTGTGTGTGCGCGCGTGCGTGCGTGCACGCATGTGTGCACGTGTGTGTAATGATTTTTCACCCTAACTCGCTCACTTGTGGATTCAGCACAAGTAAACCACCATTTTTTAGTTTCCCTACCTCTTAGACTTAAAGCAATGCCCAATGGCATCATATCATTCATAAGATACGGTAACAAAGTGTGGCTTAAAAGAAACAGGATAAGAATCTCAGCCCAAGTTCACCCAAGAATTGCTATAATCACCTGTTTCCATCTGACCTTGTTAGTACAGATAAGTATGCTGTTCTTAACATTCCCCACTATTCCAAGGATACTTGAGAGTTAGGGTTTGAAGAGATAAAGATGCCATTTGCTGCTCATATCAGTGGGAGTCCACTTTAGATGGATGTGTCTTTCCACATAATTACTACTTTGAGGATAACTAGAGAGCATAACACCAGCTTAGGTTTTGCTTCTATCTTGTTCTTCTTTAAAAATAGACTCAGCAATTTCCTGCTCAATTTCCTTGGTAGGACCTATTATTAATTATCTTTTTGACACTGTACTGAAAGTCACCTCATCCAGTCACAGGTTCAATCATTAAACCTGCCATTAACTGACATGGTTTTATCACCAAGGAGTGTAATGTTTGGAACCAAAGAACTTTTATCTGGAAAGGTGTTAAGTAGCAAGTGTCACTTTGTAGTGTTCATGTTACTAAATTTATAGGGAGTGGGTCTGAGAACTGGAGCAATGTGTATTCTTTAGGTAGATTTTTAAATTAAGTTTTGGTTTTATAGATTCTATGAATGTTGAGCTTTTCTTGATTTGCTTTGTTGGCACTATTTAGCTCAACTAATTAAAGTCACAGTGACATAAATGGTATAAAAGTCAATTATAAAACTTGACTAGAATTTGACATCTCCATTTTATGTGTGCTTGGTTCTTTAGTCTGCTAAGGGGGTAATTGAGTAATGCAGTCCACAGAAAAAATTTTTTTGTAATTTTTATTTTGATTGTAGGTAACTTTAAAAGGGAAAGTTCTCTAAAATTTAAATCAAGAGCAACAAATCCAATGTGAAACAATACACACTTATATCACACTCCAAGTCATTTAACCTTGATGACTATTAGTAATTTATACTTTTATGGTACTACTTCCCCTACATATGTTGCCTATTGAATTTAACTCCAGGAGAGCTAATTCCCCTCAGTTTCTTTCCTTGCAATGCATATGTTATAAACTTAAAGTTATTCAAACTGAAAATAAATTGTAATGTATTACTATTACACTTGTGCTAGATGTTCAAGAATTAGATGTCTCTGTTGCAAAGAACTTGAAAAAAAAATTTTAAGGCATCCCTTCTCTTTTAGTTTTTTGTGCTATTAATGACAAGTTCTATATTTTTATTATGTTCCTTACAATGCAATATTGAACTGAATTTACTGCCTTCAACTTTGGAAATGTCTGAGACAGTCTACTATCTCTGTTTATGAATGTGTTCAAGAACATCTGTACATATTTTTATACATATATAATATTTATCTACCTTTAAATCTGAGTACTTATTCTTTACTTCAGGAATTTTATTTTAATCTAGTATTTCCAATGATTTGCTGCTTTGCATTTTGTCACTCACTGACCTGGAACAGCTTCTGCACTGAGAGCAAGCTATTTTTTAAGTTTGATTTTTTTTTTGTCACTTTTCTGAAAATACTAGAAACCATAGCTTTTTCTGTGGCAATGTTTTTATTGTTATCTTTTTTCATTCTTTCAAACACAAACAAAAATCCCCTTGATCAGTTTCATTCTCCTATGTTGCTTAATTTTATCCTGATGTTTCTCCAACACTCTAATTTTTATAAGGCATTGGACCTGCAAGGTGGCTCAGTGGTGAAGACACTTGCTGCCAAGCCTGCCAAACCTGAAATCAATTCCTGGGACCCATATGATGGAAGTAGAGGATCAACCCACAAAAGTTTGTTCTCTGACTTTCTGGTGGCTGCCACGGAATTCACACATCCCTCTTCAAATTAATAAAGAATTTTTTTTTCAAATTTGGTGAAAGATTCAACAAATATTTGACAAATAATTAAATGACTGGATATATTTTTGATAGTTTTCAAAGGAAGATATTTTAAAATCGAAGAACAATTTTTATGAGAGGCTGATTTGTCAGTCTCTTTGGTTTTGGGTGAGTGATTTCAGTGGGAGGTAGCTGGGCATTTTGTTTGCTCATTCAAACATTAGCATATGAGTGCTTTCAGGGGTCTGTTCCTGGAAAAGGTCAACTATATGTGGCTTCTTAAAGGGTTGAAATTCGCAGTTCTACCTGATGATATCAATAGCCTATGTGATGAAATGGATGGTACTTATGGGGCGTCTCCCTTGTGTCAACTATTTCCAGAGTTTTCAGTTATCTAGAGATAACTAAACCCGGATGTACTACATAAAATATCACATCCCTAGATCTGGAGTCCAAATCCCACATCTAGTTCCTGTGTGTCAGTTTCTCTGGAGAGTAAAACTCCATTGTGCAAGGACTGCATCTATTTTATGGATCTAGCAGGTACCAGCAGATATTTTCAACTAATATTTACATGTGAACCAACTTGTCATATACAGTAAATTTAAACTTCAGATAGACACTTTGTGTATATACAGTGCATCCACTCTCTGGGTTTACTTAGATGAAAAACATTTTTTGAATTTCAACTTTATTAATCTGACCTCTTTTTTTTCTGTTATCTCTGCCAGAGAGTCTCATTGTCTTCAACTCTGAACTCTGATATCTGTATTCTGTTATTCATTTAATCCATCTTATTGAATCTATCATTTTTCTCTTGGGAAAGCCTATGCAGGAATACTGTTCTCTAACATGTTCTCTAGCATGTTGTTGATAATTTTACATGCTTTCATATCATCATATCTTCCCATTTTCTATGTGCTACAAACTACCATTTTCTGTATACTATCTTGTTTACTTATTGTCTTCTTATTGGAATTTTCAAGAGAATGATAAAAGGTAAATAGGTTTCATACAATAAGACCAGCTAAAAAAGCTCCATTGTAGTTTTTTTTATTTATTTTGAACTTGTTATTGTTGAGCTATACATTTTTCCCCATTCCCCTTCCTTCTTTCCTTCTCTCCTTCCTCCATCCCCTATTCCTCCCATTCTCCCAATTAACCCAGCGCTTGTGAGGCCCAGAGACAAAGGATGAAAGTTAGAGGCCAGTCTGAGCTACATAGAAAATTCAAGACCCCAAGATCCAGTTATACCATTACTGGGCATATACAAAGAATGCTTAATCATACCACAAGAACACTTGCTCAACTATGTTCATAAGAGTATTATTCATAGTAGCCAGAACCTGGAAACATCCTAGATGTACCTCAACCAAAGAATGGATAAAGAAAATGTGGAACATTTACACAATGTAGTATTACTCAGCTGTTAAAAATGATGACATCATGAAATTTGTAGGCAAATAAATGGACCTAGAAAAAATCATCCTGATGGAGGTAACCAAGACCCAGAAAGACAAATGTGGTATATAATTACTTAGAAGTGAATATTGGCTGTAAAGTGAAGGATAACCTTGCTACAATCCACAGATCAGAGAGACTAGGTAACAAGAAGAACAAGACTGTGGGAGGGGGGTGGCGAGCTTGAATCTCCCTGAGAAGGGGACAAAGAAAAGATTTCATGGGTGGACTGGGGGTGAATGGCCATGGGAACATGAGGGATCAAGTTGGAAAGGGATAGATGTGAGAGTACTGAAAGATTGACTGGAAAAGAGGAACATTTTAGGGTGAGACAGAAACCTGGTGGCATGCAAACTCCCAGGAATCTACAAGAATGACCCTAGCTAAGACCCCTAGGAATTGTGGATGTATATCCTGAATTGGCCATCTTCTGTGATCAAGCAAGACTTCTTGTGGGGGGATTGAGACACCAATCCAGCTACATAACCTTCATACAATGTCCTGCCTATGGGAAATTCTATTGTAAGGGTGATGTAAATATTATGGGAATAGCCAACCAATGACTGTTCCAGGCTCAGACCCATGTCATGAGAGTGTACCCACCACTGACACTGCCTGGAGTGTCAGGACCCACAGCCTACATAGTTCAGAGATCATGGATAGAACTAAACAAAATAAGTTTTTTTTCTCAATCTAATGATAACTAATTATATTCTGTTATATTCAGAGGTTGGTGCCTAACAGAATTATCATTAAGGAGGTATCATCCAGTAACTGATAGAAACAGATTACAGAGACTCAAGGCAAACATCAGGCAAAGCTTAAGGAATCATGCTGAAGAGAGGGAGAAAGGATTGTAGGAGCCATAGGGATCAAGGACATCACAAGAAAACCCACAGAACACATAAACCTGGACTCATAGGAGCTCAGACAGACTGCACCAACAACTATGGAGCCCACTTGGGACTGACCCAGACCCTCTGAATACATGTAACAGTTGTATAACATGGTCTTCATGGGGGACTCCTAACAGTGGAAACAAGGTCTGCCTTTGATTTTTTTTTTACCCCATATTTTTTACCCACCTCATATTAGGTGTCTTGTCCAGCCTTCATACAAGGCAAGATGCTTAGTCTTACTACAACTTGATATACCATGCTTTGTTGATATCCATGGGAGGTCTGTCCTATTCTGAATAAAACATAGAGGAGGAGAAGATGGGCAAAGGGCAGGTGGAAGGCCGTGGAGGGGCTGGGAGCAGAGGAGAGGGGTGAACTGTGGCTGGGAAGTTACATAAATAAATAAATAGATAGATAGATAGATAGATATTCTTGTTTACAAAGGAAAACCTTTTCCAAAAAACAAACAAACAAACAAAAAAATGCCACAGACCAAAAAAAAAAAAACTACAAAAATACTTAAGAGCTGAAGAAAATAATTGGTATCACATAGTATTAAATTATTTGAAATTCTTAATTATTTAACATGGAAAAATAGTTTAAATACATTTTATTTGGATACATAAATCATAAGATATAAATAGTTGTGGTGAACATAGTTTCTTTTCATACAAATGAAGATGAAATTAGTCATCCTAAAACCAAATAATAAATTCAAAACTGCCAAGGAGATCTTTAATGGCAGAATTGGCTTTCTGTATTAGCACCTAGGAAAAACAAATGCCCATGAACATTTTCTCTAGATTAAATGGAAAGACTGTTTTATTTGCTTCAAGGAAGCAATACAGTACATAATAGAAAATAATAATGAGGAAAGTTGAAGCAGTAAGGGATTGAGAATTTGTCAAGTCAGAATTGAAGGTGACGGGCAGGAAATTGAATTTTGCTTTCTTATAGCATGCAGTTTACCTTGTACCAGTGTAACAAATATCACAATACATACTTTATGACATATTATCTTTCATTTATTTCTGTTGCTAAGATTTGAAGACTAGAATGGGCCCTTATTTTATTGAAATATAATTCACTATTAAGCATGTTAGGTTTGTTTCTTAAGGATGCAATTTTCCCCAGAGAAAATATTAGCTTTTAGTTGTCAGCCAGCTAGCACAGAGAATAAATTGCTCCATCAGCACTCAATCCAAATTCCAAAGTCTTTGCATCACATGAAACCAACCATCCTACAGGTACTATTTGCTCAGAACCAGCATCTCTCTACTGCAGGCTGGAGACAACATGGGAATTTTGTTTCATCTTTCTTCTGGGTTTGATGATAAAGAATGGATGAGAGAGAAAGAGGGATGTAGTAACAATACCTCCTTCATCAAATTCCAGAATGCATCTCATAATTTACATAATACATACAAATTCATGCGACTAAGTCAACAGATCTTTCTGAGTGAATTCATAAAACTTACATGTTAGATTTGTGTGCTCAATAGAGCCATGCTGACTGTTCTTTTTTTACCCTCTCTTGAAAAGAGGGAACACGCAGAGCATTACCATCACAATCTGTGGTGTGTCACACAAAAATTTTTAAAACTTGTCAAAGTCCCAGTGTGAAGCAGAAACATAGATTTCTGTGGGAATATTTATGTTTTATGAGATATGTGCATGTGTATACATACTCATATGCATGCATATGCAAGTACTCGCATATGTTAACAAACATAGAGTCTAAAAGTCAATCCCTGGGCTGTAGAATAAAGGTAGCTGAGTATGAAAGAGAAAGCAAGCCAGTAAACAACAGCATTCCAGCATTCCTCCATGATCTCTGCCTCAATTCCTTCTTGTCAGGTCCCTGCTTGACTTCCTGCATTGGCTTCTTTCCCTGATGGACTATAACCTGTAAGCAAAATAAACCCTTTCCTCCTTAGACTGTTTCTGGTCATGGTGGTTATCATAACAACAGAGAAACAAACCTTAATTAGATATATATTTTATTAGTTAATTATCATAAAATGCAAGAGTTTACTTTTAAATTTGTTAGACTTTATATGCAAACCAAATAGCATTAAATGCAAAGAGAAAAATCTTAAAAGAGTGAGCCTGCCCTAGAGCACGAGATTCCTGTAGTGAGAAAGTCTTACATTGTGGTTTTCAAGAACATTTCTGCCTTTCGTTCCAGGTTTTCTGAGATGAGAATCTGTTGGAGAGCATGCAACTTGCCCTTTTCCTGTTCTTCCAGCACCCTGGGGACTTCACAGCCATCTGGAGTTTGTTGTCACACTGTGATTTCTGCAGGTTTGCCTAACTTTTAATCTCTCCAGTCACTCTTCCATTATTTTCTGTGCATAATTTTTGCATTGCAGCATCTTTATATGTTTCTTTGAAGTGTGTATTGAAATTGCTCAATTTAATTGTGAAAATGACTCTGCAAAGATGCAGTGTCTTAAGAGTAATTTACCTCCTTCCTGGGACTTAAAGATTTGGCTCTATGAGAGGCAATGGTCAGAAAGCAAATCACATCTACCAAATGAACACAAACTGAACCAGGGCTGGGTGAAGGTCAGGGGTCATCGGCATGCATAAGCAACACCCTAGATGACTTTAAAGTCTCCATTGATTTACTGCTTATGTTTTCTTTGGTGATGAAGTCCATTAGCTTTTATGCCTTTCTCGTGTTTCTGAAACATGGAAAATTAATACAGAAAGATTGTTGCTGGTGATATAATTCTGACAGGATAGTTTTCATAAAATGGGCCTTGCTGAGTGAAGATTAATTCACAATCAAATACTCCCTTTGCCTAAAACTTAATCTGTTTCTAAATATTGTGGATCTTTTCTTTTCTCTGCTCCTCATGCTCATTTCTCCTTGATGATGAATTCTATGGGTGCTTCCAGTCTCTGCAAGGTAAGTGTCCCCAGGCTTCGCAGCAGGCTCTATCTGCTGGCCAAAGTGCTCTTGCTAAGTGCGTCCCGAGGATGCCTGACACGGACATGATGGATGATTCTGTGTCATTCGGCTGTATTTATCAAAGCTGTGTATTTAATATGTCAATATTGCATTCCTCTGTCCTCTGCTTCTTTCTTACCTTCAGCATGTCGTTAGCAAGAGTGCCTCGACCCTCTAATGAAGTTATGAGTGGGAATCCACTCTAAACTGAACAGGAGGCCCCAGATCTTGCCTTAAACATCTTATTAAAGGCATTTAACTCACTTATGACTTTTGCTCTTTCTCCATTTGAAAAAAAAATTAGAATTAGCTAGGAGTTAACTAAATGTGACTTCAACACTTGCTTTGATTTTTTATTTTTATCACACAGATCAGAGCCCATTCAGTAATAACAGATGGTACACTTTTCAGCTTTGTTCCTGACTCAGTCTAATCATCCAACTTTTCAACCATTTGTTATCATTCTGTATCAGTGCATATTAATTATACAGAATAGTGGTTGTCTGTGTGACATTTTTCAGATAGGTAATAACATAATTTGATTTATTTTTACCTCTTTGAAATATACTTATTTCAAAGTCTTTAAAAATACTTTATAGGACTTAAATAATCCTACTATAGTGTGAAACAGAACAAAGGTAAATGTGCAAGTATAATAAAAAATACAAATTCAGTAAGCAAAACTACAAGGAATACTAATAGGTTAAAGATAATGATAATGTTTTATTCATTGAACAAATATTTTTAGCCATTTGTTATGTGTTAGCAAAGGTGAGAACGCTCAGTGAATACTTGAAAACAAAACAATGTAATATTTGCTGCTCTGTGTGGGAGGAAAGAAATAAAAACATGATTAGAAATGTAATATCTGAGTCTCTTAAAACAAATCTATGCCATTTATGACTACCTTCTCACTTTCTGATGTGATGCTTCAGTCTATTTTAAATCTGTTGAAAAATAAATGCTTTGATTCATAAAAAGATAAAATTTTAAGAACTGAGAGTGTAAGCAACATGGGATTTCTTTTGTAGAACTTAACAGTTGAAGAAAACAAGCAAAGCTCAATCAAATGATGAGGTACAGGTAGAGACATGTAAAGCAGGGAGATTTGTCTTTCACACAGAACATGGTGTTAGGGTGTTGGTTAGTCTTAGGGGTTCCATCATACCTAAAATAAAGCGAGTATAGGATGGAAGTCTAGATTCTCAATTGTATAGACTGTGATTTTACTTAGAAAAGCAGACACCCACAGCTAAACAATGAGCCAAACTCCTGGAATCCAGTTGCAGAAAGGGAGGAGTGATGAGCAAAGGGTTCAAGACCAGGCTGGAAACCCACAGAGACAGCTGACCTAAACAAGGGGAAGCTCATGGACCCTAGTCTGATAGCTGGAAAAACAGCATAGGACCAACCCAGACTCCCTGAACGTGGGTGTTAGTTAGGAGGCTTGGGCAGTCTATGGGTCCTCTGGTAGTGGGTCAGTATTTATCCCTACTATACAAATGGACTTTGGGAGCCCATCCCACAAAAAGGGATACTCTCTCAGCCTAGACACATTGGGGAGGGCCTAGCCTCTGCTCCAAATGACATGATAAACTTTGAAGATCCCCCATGGCAGGCCTCACCTTCCCTGGTGAGCAGAAAAGGAATGGGATGGGGATTGGGAAGGGACAGGGGAGGAGGGGAGTATGAGGCAACTGGGATTGTCATGTAAAACAAGCTTGTTTCAAATTTAAGAAAAAATATTATCATTAAAAAGAAATGAAATAATGAAATAACGTTCTGACACTAGCATGTGCTCCCACCCTGTAGGAACTGCATCCTTTTAAAAAGGAGAAATTTGACAACAAAAGCAGACATGCACAGTAGGAAGATGGCATGAAAACATACAGGGAGGGGACAGTGTGACCACACAGATTTTTGACAAACACCCCAAACTAGAAGAGGTCCAGGCCTACATACAGGCAGTAAAGTGAGGCCTTTGGTTTGAGATTAAAAGTCTTTGGAAATATAAGAAACATTTATGCCTTGATGTAGACTAATTCCCATTATCTTGAGAAACCACCATACTGATTTCCAAAGTGGCTGTATGAGTTTGTATTTCTACCAGCAGTGGAGGATTGTACCTCTTTCTTACCTCAAGCTCCAGTAATTCCAATCTTAGGCATATACCCAAAAGATGCACATGCATACAACAAGGACATCTGTTCAACTATGTTCATAGCAGCATTATTTGTAATGGCAAGAACCTGGAAGCAATCTAGATGCCCTTCAACTGAAGAATGGAAAAAGTAAATGTGGTACATTTATACAATGGAGTACTACTCAGTGGGAAAACACAATGGGAGTTTGAAATTTTCAGGGAAATAGATGGAACTAGAAGAAACCATCCTGAGTGAGGTAACTCAGTCACAAAAAGAAAACCACAGTATGTACTCAATCATGTATGGATTTTAGACATATTGCAAAGAATTACCAGTCTATAATTCACACCATCAGAAAAGCTAGGAAACAAGGAGGACCCTAAGACAGACATACATGGTCTCCCAGAGAAGGGGAAAGGAACAAGATCTCCCTAGCAAATTGGGAGCATGGAGGGAGGGGAGAGGGATTTAGGAGAAAAAGAAGGGGAGAAGAGGAGGAAGGATGTGAGCATGCGGGAATAGGAAGATTGAGACAGGGAAAGAATAGAGGAGAACAAGAAAAGAGATACCATAACAGAGGGTGCCATTATAGATTTAAGGGGAAATCTGGCACTAGGGAAATGTCCAAAGATCTGCAAGGATGAACCCAACTAACAATCTAAGCAATAGTACAGATACTACCATTAATGCCCTTCCACGATAATGAGATTGACGACTACCTTATATGCCATCCTAGAGCCTTTATCTAGTAACTGATGAAAGCAGACAGACACCCACAGCTAAACGCTAGCCAAACTCATAGAATACAGTTACAGGGAGGGAGGAGTGATGAGCAAATGGGTCAAGTCCACGCTGGAGAAACCCACAGAGACAGCTGACCTGAACAATGGGGAGCTCATGCATCTGAGTCTGGTCGCTGGGAAACTAGCACAGGACTGACTGAATGTGGATGTTAGTTAGGAGGACTGGGCAGACTATGAGGTCTAGTAATGGATCAGCATTTATCCCTAGTATACAAATAGACTTTGGGAGCCCATCCCACATAGACGGATACTTTCTCAACATAGACACATGGGGGAAGGCCTAGGCTCTGCCCCAAATGATATGACAGATTTTGAATACTCCCTATGGATGGTCTCACCTTCCTTCTGGTGCAGAAAGGGGACAGTTTGGGGTTTGTTGGGAGTGATAGGAGAGGATGGGAGGGTGAGGGAGTTAGGGTTGACATGTAAAACAATCTTGTTTCAAATTTAATTTTTAAAAAAAAACAGAAACATTTATGCCTAGTTTCATTATTTGTAAGGCTATTAAAACAATTCTAGAGCATGAAAGCAATGCATTTTTTGAGATATTAAAAACATTAAAAGGCAAATATTTATATTAATATTAAAAGGAAATGGTTTGAATATAGTTTGAAATGAGGGTCTGGGGTATTTTCTAAACAGCATGTAGTTCATATTGTTTCTTGGAGATGTTGAACCTTAGGGAAACCCAAAAGTTGGGCTTAAGTTATGGGATTTATGAAGGGGTGGTGTAGTTCCTAGACAGAGGAACCACAGTGGAAAATACACGATGAAGAAAGAGCACAGGAATACCAAACTATATTTATAAAGTATTGGTGGGTGTGGTTCAGAAAAAGCTAGGCCACACAGGCCTCATTTGATGAGCTGAAGAATGGCGAGCTGCAGTGCCTGAGCTATGATCTATTCCACTAATTGGGCGAAGGCCTGGAGATTTAAATAAAAGGAAAAACAGTGGGTTATTTGTGCAACAGGAATGCTGAATGCGGAATGCTGTCTATTGAGTGGAAGGAGTGGGCTTATATACTGACTCACAGCACAGTGGAAAACAATCAAGAGTCAAGAGTGAAAGCTTTCAGGCTTAGTTTTTCCCCAGCAGATGCATGTTAGCAAATCAAGAAGAGTACCAAGAACTACTCTGGTACAAGATGTTCCAGCCAACAGCTGCCGGCTTGCTCAAGGTGCCTCGGGGGTCCATGCAGGGCCCTACAGTGATCAACCTTGGCAGCCAGAAGCCATGAAAGGAGTAGTTGCAGATAATGTGGTCCAGCCTACTGAAGACATGGGACAGTTATCTAGGGATGCCTTACTTAAACCACTTCACAGAAAAGGGAGTAGGAAGTAGAAATCCCACATGTATTCTACCAAGCCACATGTCTGAAGATCTATGGTAATTTAGAAAAAAATAAGACAATTTTTAAAAGTCAGAGAACATAGTTTCTTTATTTTTTTTTAACGTATTTTATCTAAAATGTTACTGCATATGTAATATATTATATTATAACATTTTAATATATACACCGTTCACCATTGGGCTTTGATTATATTTTTATCACCTACCTTTCCCCTCCCCTGCTCACTGGTACTCCCGTTCTTGTTTTTTGTTTTTTGTTTTTTTGATACAGGGTTTCTCTGTATTGCTTTGAGCCTGTACTAGACTAGCTCTTTTGACCAAGCTGACCTCGAACTCTCAGAGATCCGCCAGCCTCTGCCCCCAAAGTGCTGGGATTAAAGATGTGTGACACCAATACCAAGCCTATTTTTTAATCCTTTTCTTTTCACGATACACATGCAAGTATGTAGGTATGTGTTATGTAGGGGGCGATTACAATCTATGAGTGTATACATATGAGTTGAATATATTCATAGTCAAATTGAGAGTCTTCATATGAGAAAGTTTATAGCAGATTACCCAAACACTTCTGTTGACCTAAGAGTTTACACAACTTTCTGCTATGTTTGCTTCCCTCTGCAGTTATTAGGGGCCTACACATTTATCTTGAGCAAGATTTCTTAGAAATAAGACTATGTGTTTTTTGAGTGACAACACTGTATCTTCTTCTATGTCATTTATTTTCCCAATAGCCAACACTGTTTCTATTTTCTCTTACCCTAGATAGGGATCAAAGTTACAGGGCCACCATTTCCACTATGATCTGTTCTTTGGAAGAAAAGTAATTATCGACACAATGATAAAATTCTCTGCTGTCATTGATAAAACCCAATAACAGCCAAATATTCAGTCAACATAGTCATTGAATTCTGTGTGCTGCAAACTCTACATGTACAATTTAACTACATGTACATGTACTACATGTACAATAACTTCAATATCAAGTGAAAATAAGATAGTTCTTTAATATTTAGCCCAATAAAATAAAATAGCTTATTTTTTAACAGCCAGCCAACTATATGGGGATAGAAAATAAAACACATAGAAATGTACCAATGTTTAAACTTTAGAAATAAGCAGCAGAAGTGGGTTAAGAAGTAGAGCTTGTGTTGGGTCAAATGCTGAGAATGTGATTACCTTTTTTAATTGTCTTCTAGAAAGGGAGAGAAATTTAGAAAGAAGAATTAGCCCTAGGGAAGGAAATGGCATATGGAAGTAGTTGTTTGATCTGAAACGCTGCTCAAGTGACTGCTGGTGTCTGGATCTGTGAAGAGAAAAGCATCAAGTCACCATTGTGATCACTAAGGAGACACAGGGACAATCTTGTTTTTCTTATTTTATTGATGATGCCAAAGTCCCACTTTCCATCTGCAATCTACAATGAACTGATGTCTCACTGCAATCAGAAAGAGATACTGAAATATCAGCCTTATTACTGAGAACATTACTAGTGATTGTAGCATGGACAGCATGTGCCAGAGATTGCCTTCCTTTAGTACCCAGGCTAAGGCAACACTGACACATGCCTTTTGGCCTTGAATGGACATTACCTTACTGATCTTTCTACTTTATGTTATTATGGAAAGTGATACCATGAACTGTTATGCTTATAGTAGTTTCTTTACTGTGGATTTCTAGTACCGATATATTAGTTAAAGATTTCCCCTAATCCTTGTATTGAATTCATCATTGGCACTCTGTTGTTGTCTCTGTGCCAGTGTGAAACAGTAAGAACTTGTTTTACCATATCATCAACATGCAGAATGGTCAATTTTTAAAAGTTTTATCATATCACCTTGTCCTGGGAGCTGTATCTTTTCTTTTTTCAGTTTTCATTTCTGTGATCACTAGTGATCACAGGATAATATTTCATGTTTTTTTTTTTTGTTTATTTGTTTGTTTAGGCTGTGGAAAGCCTATTTGGGTCCTTTCATAGTAAGGTTCTTATTAGATTGCTATGCTGTTGTCACAGTAGAACAGAAAGGCTAACATCCAAAGCTCAACCACCATATTTTTAGGAATTGTAAATGCAGAGAATGAGTTGGGAGGAGTTTGTTCCCATCTTAAGAAAAAGTTCAGTATCAAGACAAGTGATAAACTTAGAAACTGTAACTAAAGTTTCTTGGAGGAAGCTAAAAGATTAGAAGGCTGGGGATACGATTCATAACACAGCACTGATATAGATTGGCACCATTGGTGTTTAGCTGGATTATCTCTAGTCCATTAAAAAATGTCAGTGGCTGAACAATGTCCTGAAAAAGGAGAGTGAAAAGGGAAGGCTGAGAACCCTGTGTCTTTCTAGTGACTCTTGTGGAAATGAAACCAGTGATAGTAACTAGCCTCTAACATTCCTTGATTTTGTGTTATGTTGTCCCCATACCCTGTTTCAGCATTGGATAGTCCTTTCTTCTCTCTTCATTTTGCATATCCACTGCTCTTAGGGTAGGGGATGAAACTCTATAAACAAAGCACCCCCATCCTATGTTTTCCAATGGCGGAAACAAGACTAGCTGTTCTCCAAAATAAAAGAAAAAGTTCTACTATTGCTGTATTTATCTGGAAATATTCAAATATTGCTCATGTTAACTTCTGGAAGAGCAGAAATATTAATTAAAGTTGTTGCATAAGATATGGTACATTATAATACTATCTAAATAAATATCATTATATATGCAAACATGCATAATTATTGGTCTTAGAAACTTCATAAAAGTGGGTTTAAACATGAGAATATGAGCACATAGCAACCTGTCAAGGAGAGTTTTCAGGATTCTGAAACAAACATTTATAAAAGTGAATAATACAAAGTTATTTAAAATACAAAGAAAGGCTTGAAGATAGAAGTCCTATAGAAGAGTGTCCTTTTGGACTCTTGAGTCACATGATTTAATCAATTAATTAGATTTACTCTGAAAGAAATAACATTTTACCATTGAGAGCATCACAGCAGAGGAAGCACTCAAGAATAGTTTCCAAGACATAATAAAAAAATAAATAAAAAAGTGCAATGAAAAGTCTCCATTTTCCATCTACATGACCTTTTACATTCAAGTCCTTCACTCACTGTAGCCAAATATGAAACTATGGGATGGAACAGTAAACATATGACTATGTAGCCTGAATATGTGCCTAATAGAAACAGCAGTTGATCACTCATAAAAATAATGAAACAAAAACAAGCAAACCAAATCAGAGAAAAGGAAGCCTTCCAATTTCTCTTCTGTGTAATCATTTTAAGTCTCAAAAAATCAATATCATCTCTGAAAATAGCTACAAGTAAAAACTAGAAAACAAAAACCCCCAGCAACCTAACCTACATTGGCATGACTTCATCTGCAGTATAAGTATTCATTTGCAGTAGAAAAAACACACAGGAGAGAAATTTTCATGCATTTCACCAACTTAAACACATTGTGATTTCAAAAGTATAAAAGAATATCTACAAAAGAATGATACTAGCTTCTATGGACTTCATAAGTAACATATGTTTATGTTCACCTGTGAGTTTTTCCACAAGGTAGGAAAAAAATCTAGTTACTGGTGTTTGTATAGTTTATAATTTACATTTTAATAAGATTCCAATCCTTTGCAAACTGGAGTCTACCCATGAAAAAAATATAAGAAATTATCTAGTAATTTTTTATATGAGATATGAACTTTTATCTACCATTATAATTTAGATAAAAATAATTGTGGAAATGCAAGCATCAAATATATAATTTCTTAGGAAAGAACTCTTCTATGTATATTTAATTGTGATAAACATCTGCCACAACTTGTTTGAAAGATAATATCTTTCCACTATTAAGCTATTCTTCCTTTCTGACACTGAATACAAAACTTAAAAAAGAAATAGAGGCTTGAGGGACAGCTCAAGAGTTAAGAAAGAGTGTTTACTATCCTTGTAGAAGACCAGGGTTCAGTTCACATCACTGATGTGGCAGCTTAGATTAGACTATACCTCAGTTCCAGAGATATCAAAGCCTTTGCCTGGCTTTCATGGGTTCCATCCCATACATGTTACACATAAACCTTAGCAGGAAAACATTCATACACATAAAACCAAGCTATCCATCACTCACCAGAAATTTGTCAAACCAAGGCAATATGAAAATGTTAAATTTTATTAGTATTAATATTACTAATTATTTGTTGATATACTTTTCATGTTTTTCTAATAAAATTGTCATCTGATTGCATTAAAATTCTGGTGAATATTTATTAAGCTTTAATTTGATCATGAAGAACTAAATAACCTCCACTTATGTTTCAAATAGCCTTTGGATATGAAACTAAATTATATTTTGAATTGCTTGTACTTACTGTAATCCTATTGATCCTTCTATTTATTCTACAAGTATTTCATATATATATATATATATATATATATATATATATATATTAATTTGTACACTTTTGGAGTGCCATTCCAGATAAAATTTTAGCTCTTATACGAATCTTATAAAAAATATGATAATTTACCACAGTCCAGCTTTAGTTTGTGTTCAGATTCTGAGATGGCGAAGGGGTGTCAATGCAAAGAAAACTTCTGACCACCATGTGGATTGCATTAAAATGGGTCTGAGTAACTCAGGCCATCTTTATTAATTCTTAAACATAGTTTTTCTTAGAAGGGTTACATGATCAGCTTATTGGCCTTTTAAAACTTTAATAATTACATCACAATTTAAGGAATATATTGTGATCATTATAAAAGTTTCCATTGTTCCCCTTTATGCTTTACCAAATAACCTTCCCACCCCCTGCATAACTTTATTCTCGACAGAGTATTCCTGTTCTTGCTTTATTCATGCTAGCTGTCAGCTACTTTGTAGTTACAAAGTTAAGAGTAATAGACATGGGCACAATTCTTTAAGGACAACAATATTAACACCCAGACAATTCTTTCATGTCTATAAAATACATTTTTATATAGTTTCCTTTTCTATAAGAGGGTCCCATGTCTCAACCTCTCTGTAAAAGGCAGCCCTTGATAAAGCACTCTTTTCCCATCTCACTATACATACTTCTTCCAGAAATATAAGCTCCTGTGTATGATAAAGATGGATCTAGCCATCCAATAAATTGTATTGTACTTCTCCTCTTGGGACATACCAGATCCTACCAATGATTCTATGCTTGGTGTACAGGGAAATTACTCTCAACAGTTGACACTATGTGTATTCCTGAGTTTTTTTTCTGTATTCTGTGTAGGCATGCCTTATTCTCCTTTCCAATACTGTGAGATATAGTTAATTTTCTAAGTGTTGTTTTCTCATATATACCCAACTTTCTCTATTGAGTCAGGAAAGTTGCCAGAATTTTAAGTGTTGTAGTTAGTAATTCCAGATACAAGATTTGAAAAGTGTTAACCCCCTGTTGAATCTTTTGTGAAATTATTTGTGATAAAGCAGAATTTCCAGGGAAAATTATAGTTGTTGCATGTGTGACTGGCAAAGTAAAACTAACCCCCTCCTGCAAAGAATCGCTAATATACTGAGAGAGAAAAGAAACTGAAAGATGCAAAATTTTGCAAATTCCTACATCGTCCTGTGGACTACTGATCCTTGCCAAATGAGAGTTTATTTCCATAGAAGCCTTGTCCTGAAGAAACCCATTGGACAGGTAATCAGATGCCGATCTGGTTAGACTGTATAATTCCAAACAATAACCAAAAGATGGTACATGCAGGAAATTCAATGAAAACTTAATGAGCAAAGATTCTAAGCAAACACATTACTCTTTATTCATAAAGATGTTCTATATGAGAGTGATAGGAATAGAATATAATGATTGTAGTTATCATTAAGGATGGTCTTCCTGGTCAGATAACTCTTAAACCCGGTTTTCTGCTTGTCCAATTAAGTATTATACAACATGATTCTCCATTTGAATGGAAATATTGTTTAGTCACTTGTGAAATTCATAAGCAGAAAAACATAGCAATGAAAATTCTGAATGAATTCTGTGGTTGGAAAGGCAAGCATTAATTATGATATGCAAGTTTTTGCATGATTATTTTTATAAAATGCAAGAATTCTAATAAATGAATGACTGTGTGAATTAAAATAAATCTGCGTTATATTAATAGTTAGGGATGTCTGGCATGTGTCTTAATGCACTGTATATCTGATAGTTTCACAGAAGGGAAGACAGTACCATACTTCAGAACTGCCATCATTGTTTTGAATATTCAGATGACATATTTCAATTTGTTGCCTCTGAAGATAACCAATTTTATAATTTAATGTTAGATAATAACTAAGTATATTAGTTTAAGATCTTCAATATTGTATGCAATTTTCTAAAATATTACATAGAAATGTAGTGATTTAATATTATGGGAACAAAATTATCAGTCCAAAGTTTGTGTTGCTTTAATATATAAAAACTATATTGATATAATACATGCTTTACTATCTATCTTCATACTTATTATTCAAAGAGATTTCATCTCATACTGATATACTGATAGTTTTCTTTTTGTATAATATTCTAGTTTATTTTAATAGACTGGGGACTACCAATGAAGAGATGTACAAGACAATTTCCAGAACAGTCTTCAGTGCAGAAACTTCCAACCCTATAGAGTTGGGGTGCATCACAACCACTACATGGGTGAATTCTTTCTTAGGTTCCTATAAGCTCCTGACACCTACTGCCTTGGTGTTTAATTTTAATTTTGGGAGAGTTAATACACAAGTTGACACTACTTACATTCCTTCATCATCTCACAGAAACCCCAAAACCCTCTCTATTTCCTATCCTGTTTTTTATAAAATAATTAGACTTGTCTGTGTAGCCATGAGTATATGGCCATTTACCAGAACATGGCCTACCTACAATAAACTACACTGGAAAAACTGACCTCCCCCCCCCAGCAGCCATCCACTTTCAGTGGCTTTCATCTAGGGGAGGGATCATTGGGAGCCTCTACCCCATCTATAACGGAATGTAGATTGGCTTAATTTGTACTGGTCTTACCCAGGCAGCCATAGCTACCGTGAGTTTATAAGTATAGTAGTACTATCATATACAGAAGACATTAAACAGTGGTCTTTTCCAACTTCTGGTTCTTACAATCTTTATGCCACCTCTTCTGAGGTGTTCCTTGAGCCTTGAGGAGGAGAGGAAGCAATCTCTCTCTCTCTCTCTCTCTCTCTCTCTCTCTCTCTCTCTCTCTCTCTCCTGTGTGTGTGTGTGTGTGTGTGTGTGTGTGTGTGTGTGTGTGTATGTCTGTGTATGTGATATGTGGTGTTGCCACTTATTTTAAGCTTTGACTAGACATTTAGAAGTGCAGAAAATAAATGCCTGTATATCTTATATGTAAAGAATGGAATCTACCTCATTCCAGTGGTGCAGGTCAGGGATCTATCTAGGACATGACCCTAGCCTTAAGCTAATACACCTTTTCCTTCCCAGAATTCCTGTGCCCTACTGTAGTTCCTCCAAGCTGAGCTCTGTTGTCTGCCTGCCTCTCTGAGCTCTGACTGCAAAGGTCATGAATGTTCCTTTTCTTCTTTTTGGCCTTGTTTTTCAGATTCTTGCTAAAACCTGCATATGATTTTAAACTTTCTAATTAATGTTTGGGTTTTCTTGTTCTGCTTCTAAACCCTTCCTCCCTGCAGTGCAGCTCCCTTTACCCTGTGACTGACCTTGCCAGATTATCTTTGCCATTCTCCTCCAGACTGTTGTGCTACAGCTTGTCTACTCTTTGATTTTCCTTTTAAAGTTTGATAAAATGACATGAAACTTCAGTCACAAGTTAGAGTCTATTATTTGCCTTCAATCTGCTTGCGTCTGCTCTTAAATTATTTTATCGATAAGACTTACAACCTCAAGAAGGTTCACAATTTCCCAGTGTCATATGACAGCTGAGTTAGGACTCACTGAGATTTCTGCCAACACTCTTTTCCTATATTTTAATTCCATAGTCAACAGAGGAGAGAGAGGCCATCCCTACATCCCAGATAGTGGCATAGTTTCCTTTCCATATTGTGTGGATAGGATAATCTCAGTAATAAGGGGAATTTCATGTTTAATTAGTGGTTGCTTTTTTTTCTCCTGTTTTCAAACAGTTATTTCATACCTTAGGTTTTCTCTCTTACAATGATGACTAATATACCAATAGTGATGCATTTACTTCCTTAAGTTTTCTTATTTTGTGGGAGGAGATTTCAGGATATTGACAATGACTCTACTGCTTTGTTCACACATCATACAGCTATCTATTGTCATCCTTTTCCAATAAAAATATTATTGATTTTATGTTACTACATTGGGATTTTATTGTGCCCTTTAAAAGAACATAGGGTCTTTCACTTTGTAGTTATTTGAAATTGGGTTGATCCTTTCAAAGATTGCTTTTATGTGTGCTCAGAGCAGCCTTTAGTGGAATCTTTATTTTATCACCTCTGCTGACATGAGACTCTTTTGTGGCCATTTTCAAAGTAACTTATGTAACTAAGACTTGGCTATCAGCTCACTTCTCTAGTCTTTCTCAATCTCTACTGCCTGATGGAAAATGTTCATTTGTATATGGTTCTCATATTGGATAATGAATAAAATACTGACTGTCTAGACAGGAAGTGATATAGCTGGGTGAAATGAGGACATAGCAGGGACAAACAGGAAATCACTCTCTTCTCTGTGGAGACACTGAGCAGTTGTAGGTCCCCCATTCGCCAGTAAGATAAGAACACATGGAAATACATAGGTTAGTAGTTATGTGTTAATAATTAAGACAGAGCTAGCCAATAAGAAACCCAATCCAATGGCTAACAGTTTTATAACTAATATATTGTCTGGTGTTTCTTTGGAGCTGAGAAGGGCAACGTGACCTGCCAGGCCAAAAACATCATGTTACAGCTGCCCTGTTTCCATCACCCTTTTCAGCTGTTGCTTTAAGTTTGCCTCTAGTAAGTGAATAGTACAATTATGTCAATATCATTTATTTGTATCTGTCCATGTCTGTCTTCAATGCTTCCTGTTGTCCAATTTCTGAAAACAATTATTTCATATATTTTGGTAATTTTTGAATTGTTTAAAGTAAGGGTCTAATCTCTTTCATTTAAGTTCTCTTCAAGGCTAGACATAAGCAATTTTTTTGGCTATAATTCTCTCTCTTTCATTAACTTTTCTTTGGCCAGTGAGTGCATCTGAGGCTGACACACTCTTGCAGGATAAAGAATAAAGGACCAAGAGTTTTGCTTCAGGGCTGAGCCTCCAAAGCCACATAGTAACCAAAAGTCTTGAGAGAAAACAGTAGAGGTTCAGAAATTCTGTGTCTAACATCTCACACCGTTATCCACCACTCGCTGTTGCTGATTTGACTATGACCTCTGGATTCTCAACAGAAAGATGCTGGGGGGTTGGGATGGGATGGGGTTTTGCTTTACTTTCATGGGGAAAACATGGCAGCACAGACCAAACTGTTCTCCAACTTACCTGCCTCTGAAGGTGTATACCATCACATCAAACTGGACAGCTACATGTAAAAGAATACAAACAGAGCCATAATTATCACCCTCCACAAAATTTACCTCTAAGTAGACCAAACATATCAACATAAAACCAGATACACTGAACCTGATAGAAGAGAAAATGGGAAATACTCTTGAGCTTATTGGTACTGTAAAGAACACCATTAGCACAGACACTAAGATTAACAATTAATAAATGAGATGTCTTGAAACTGAGAAGCTTCAGCATAGCAAAAGGAACAATCAGTAGGACAAAATGGCCATGTACAGAATGGGAAAATATTATTACCAGCTACATATCCAATAGAGGAATAATAGCCAAAATTCATAAAGACCTCTAAATACTAGATATCAAGAAAATGAATAACACAATTAGAATGGGGTATAGACCTGAAAAGATAATTCTCAAAAGAGGAAATGCAAGTGTCTAAGGAATACTTAAAGAAAAATTTAACATCTTTAGCCATCAGGGAAATGGCAATCAAAATTATTTAGAGATGTCTTCTTATGCCCATCAGAATGGCTAAGATCAATAAAACACAAAATGGCTATTGCAAGTGAGAATGTGGAGTAAGGGGAAACTCAGCCATTGCTTCTTGGAAGGAAAACTTGTATAGCCATCATGAAAATTAGTGCAATGATTCCTTAAGATGCTAGTAATCAATCTACCTCATGATCCAACTATGCCACTCATGGATATAGCCATAAGATGCTTTATCCTACCACAATGATATTTGCTAAACTGTGTTCAATATTGCTCTATTCATAATAGCCAGAAATTGAAAACAATATAGTTATCCTTAAATAGGAAAGCAGATAAAGAAAATAAGAACATATATACAATGGAATATTACTCAGACATTAAAAATAAAATAATGAAATTCATAGGTAAATGAATGGAACTAGAAAAAAAATTATCCTGGGTGAGTTGACCCACATTTAGAAAAACAAAGATCATATGTATTGGCTTGTATGTCGATATTAGCTGTTAAGTAAATGATGACTAAGCTACAATCCCTACAACCATGTAGGTTAGATATAGTATAGGAGGATGGGGGTGGAGAAGGGCATATATATGAGTGCAGATGGGTCAGACATGGATATTCAATATTTGGGCTATTTACTCCTATGTGTTATCCTCCTTGGGCAGCTTCACTTGGCTAATTCCCAATGCTAGAGGCATGTTTGATATAACATTATTGGGTTTTTTGTTGGTATTCCGTCTTCACTTACTCTATATCAAGCCAAGATCAGTCCATCAGTCAACCATGCCTCTTCCTGAAAAATCTGCAAGGAGATAACTGTCAAGATCCCATTTATGTCTGCTGTAAAAGTAAACCCCAAATTTCTATAGCATATCTTCAATTTCAGCAATGGCAAAAAGTTTGCTTGAAACCACATAACTGTTGGATTTGGAGGTTGCTTCTATAATATTATCTGCACATTCAAAGATAGGCTGAACCAACAGTCCCTGGTACTTGGTTAGGAATGTAGCTCAGTAGTAGAGAATTAATTTATCTATTGGGCCTGAGGAATTGTATTTGATAACCAGTGCTGCAATAAAAGTGAATAAATAAATAATTTATTTCCTTTGCTTTAATTTAGAAATGGGTGCATAAACATATATACAAATATTGGCTAAAATCTCACAAAATGAATTAGTCCTTTCTAAATGGCAACTGATTAATAATTTTTTCTGTAAATTTATAATAATATGTTAAATATGTAATATGTAGCCTATAAGTTATGCAAGTATTAGATGTACAAGATAAAGTATACATAGTGACTTTCTCTCAAAGGAAACATATTGTTTAGCTGAAGATTAATATATGAAATATGATTACTGAATCAAGTATATCAGTATGTGTGAAGTAATATATCCATGAAGAGAAATGATGCTTCTTTTCAAACAGAGGAAAGAAATAAAATAAATATGCATCATTAAAAACAAATCAGGTATAAACTACAATAACATCTTTTTTAAATGATTCAGTGAGCGTCAAAAAATGCTTGTTGCTAAAAAAGGACTTGAGGATATGTTTCATTCTGTTGTCAATCACTATGGGTTCAATCTTTTCAAGAAATAACAGTGGAAACAGGATGTATTCCTTGTGCACAAAAGGACCTTGTGGACACATCCCCCATGGATGGATACTGTCTTAACCTAGAGACAGGAAAGAAGTCCTAGTCCCTACTTCAAATGACTTCATTTTCATGACCCCACCTGGATGGCATTGCCCTATATGTGGAATTAGGGTGGGGGGATGTGAGGGGAGGGTGGTCAGGGTACATGTGAGGGAGCAGAGAGGGTAAGACAGAGGAAGGGAGGGAGAGAGAACTGGGATTGATGTGTAAAATAAAAAATAAATAATTAAAATAAATAAATAAGTAAAAAGAAAGAAATAACTTAGAAACAGTGAAATTACTTAGTTGATAAAGGTACTTAACACCAGCCTGTCAACCTGAGTTCAATACTTTAAATCTACATTAATGTGAGAAGAGAGTACCACTTCTTCAAATTGACCTCTGACCTTCACACTGTACAACACACATACAATAATAATCTACATTAAAATAAATCACTTAATATTCATTTTGATGTTTTAATTGCCTAACCCTTTCATTTAATTAAAGTAAAACATGAAAACAGAACTTATAACAACAGCATAAAATCACTTGGCATATTTATGAAATGTTCATTAGTTTATCTTCATGAGTTTTATCTCCTAGAGATAAATTGAGTTTCCTTTTAAATCTAGCTATTATTGCCAAAGAGCCATTAGTAATGCAGTGTGAACACATACACATAGTTCAGCCTTAATTCTTGATTTCCTTCTGTGGTCTACTTATAAGAGAAGTTTTCTTACCTTTATGTAAAAATTTAGGTGATTTTATGTATTTTGGCCTTTGAGTTTAGCTTTTCATTATGCTAAAAATGTCAACCTCTTTGTACATTCTTATGACCAAGGCAACTCTTACAGAGAAATATGGTTAATTGAGGCTGGCTTACAGTTTCAAAGTTTTAGTAATTTATTCTCACTAGTCTACAAGCAAATATGGTGCTGGAGCAGGAGCTGAGTGTACCACATCTTGATCCACAGGTAGCAGAAAAAACTGTGTGTCACACTGCACATGGCTTGAGCATAGGAGACCTCAAAGTCCACCCCCACAGTCACAAACTTCCTCCAACAATGCTACACCCCCAACAAAGCCATACCAATAACTCCTAATAGTGCCAGCCACTCCCTATGAGGACCATTTGCTTTCAAACCACCATTCCAACTTACCAGGGTTTATGCATTTAAAAGTCCATATCAGAGAAAAAGAAATGTGTGAGATCAATGATGTAAATTCATCATGTAGGAAATATAAAAAAGATAGCACTGTAAGCAAACAAACAAACAAAAATAATGTATAAAATAGGAAGAAATGGAATGCAAGATAAAAGGCATAACACTATCAGAAACAGAAAAATTATTGCTACAATTTTTTAGAGATTAATACTGTGAGAAATACATATTGTCAATACTGTTATACATTGTGCCAATTTTGTGAAATCAACAAATTATATTAATGTTACAAACTCCTAAAGCTCAGCCAAGAAGCCAAGAAAAATAGACAAATTCTATCTATCTATCTATCTATCTATCTATCTATCTATCTATCTACCTATCTATCTATCTCTATTATTATCTATATTTGTCTATATTTTAATATACCAGAAATAAAGTACAGTAAAAATTCTTATAAAGAACTCTAGAATGATTAAAGAAGGAAATTTATCTTAGAAATAATAACAATTTTTTTTATCTCTGTCTCATTATTTATTAGTATACATTCTGGTGATGTTTTCCCCAATTTTCTATTTTTTGAAGCAAATGAAATAATTTTGTAAAATAGTCATGAGATTCACAACATTCTAATATTGTAATATAGAAATCTAATTATGGAGCAGAAAGTAGTAATTGTTCTTGATACCTATCTCTTCTTTTGCAAGTTTTAGTGGATATAGTTTGCTTACAAGCAGCTATGAAGTAAACTCTAAGAAAACAATACTCTTTTTGTGAGTTTCTAAATGGCCATTCATGCTTTCATTGTTGCATGATTTATACCTTTTATGTTCTATTTTTCCAGATCATTAATACTGCAACATCATTTTCATTGATTGTTTTATTTTTTTGACAGGGGTGTTGAATCATCCCTAGAAATTGACATTTACACACAAATAAACACACACACATACTATTTGCTTCATAATCAAACATTTAAAAATTATTTGTAAGATCATAATCATCATTAGCACTAATTAATTAGTCCTATATTCTACTATTCTGCTTATTACTAAAATAATTGTTTTTCTTCATATGTTGGGGCTTTGTTAATAGCAGATGATTTCAATATTTTATTTATCCAGTAGACCAGACATCTGACAAAAAATGAATATCGGAATTAAATGACTTCATGCTTCAAGTGGACTTAATGGGTATATTTAGAATAGTTCAATAAAATGCCAAAGAATATAAATTCTACTCAGCCCCACACAGGAGTATCTCAACAATAAACCACATATTGGGACATAAAACATATCTCAGCAATTTGGAAAGATTGAAATAATTTTGTGGTGTATCTTATCTGATGACAATAATATTAAAACTTTGTACTGGCAGCAAATAAATCTTGTGTTAAGTATACATACTCATGGAGATTAGACAATGCATGACTGAATGATGATATGGTCAAACCATAAATAAATATTTAAAGAACCAAATGAAAATTATAACAACACTGGGACTTGTTAAATACATTCTTAAGAGGGAATTTTATAATGCCATATTAAAAATTGGATATAGCATAAATAAGTAACTAAATGTTGCAACTATAAAATTGGGAGAAAAAAAGGACAAAGGAAAGTCAAAACTCCCATCTAATACTACAGAATATAGAAAAAAAATCTATTGTAAAATTCATGGGGAATCACAAAATACTTTGAACAGCTAAAACAACCCTGAACAAAATGATCAATGTTTGATGAAGTGATTAGCATTCCCAATCTCAAGATACATTGTAAAACTACAGTAATAAAAATAGACATCTGAACTAATGGAGCAAAATAGAACACTCAAATGTTAGTGCATACAACTACAGTCATCTACTATTTGATTAAAGTACCAAAAATGTGCACTGTAGAAAAAAAATCTTCCAAATATGTTGCTGAGAATACTTGATGTCCAGATATAAAGGATGGAATTAGATCTATAACTGACACAAAATATAGCTCCATATGTTTCAATATCTAAGTGTGAAACCTAAAACTAAACCACTAGAACGAAGCATACAGTGCATGAAATGGACACTGCAAAGACTCCATTCTGGATAAGACAGTATTTCCCCAGAAACTAAGTCCAGCTATTGACAGATAGAACCCGGTAAAGTTAAAAACTTCTTTGCAACTAAAGAAATAAAATGAGTGAAAAGAAAGTCTACCAAACATGAAAAAGTCTGTGCTATTCATGCATCCGACAATGATTTACATTCAGAATACATAGTGAACTCCAAAAACAAAGGCTTATGAAAACAAATATTTGAATCAAATTTTGGGCTATATATTAAATATATCTTTTTCAAAAATATAAATAAAAACACCTAAGGATATCTCAAAATATGTTCATCATCCTCATAAATTAAGGACATGAAAATCAAAACAACTTTGAGGTTTTATCTTATGCCAGTCAGAATCACAAAGATAAACAAAACAACTAACAACAAATTCTGCAAAGCATTCGAGAAAGTAAAATATTTTATGAATAATGTGAGGAGTAACCTACATAGGCATACTGAAGACTGGATAGATTTTCTCTTACTTGACTAAAACTCAACATCAATGGATGAAAGGCTACATAAAACCCAAAACTATTCAACTAGTGTAAGGAAACTATAGAAATACTTCAATGTATTAATACAAGTAATGATTGACGTTTTCAAAGCCAAGAAGCAAGAGCAAAAGATGATCAATGACACTGTGTCCAATTACAAAGCTTCTGCACAGCAAAGTAAACAGTTAACAGTTGAGACAACTTACTACTACCTATGATTGCTGTTTCCAATATATAAACAGCATGTGATAGCCAATCTTCATTGCCAACTTGAGGTTTAGAGTGTTTTTCAAAGAATGTTTAACTGATCTGGGAAGATCCACCCTGAATATTAAGAGGCACTATCCTAGGAGTTGGGCCCTAGACTAAATGAGAGATAGAGAGGGGGAGGGAAGGGAGAAAGGGAAGGGGGAGAGGAGGGAGGAAGGGGAAAGTAAGAGACACACACAGAGAGAATACAATTTGCCAATGAGAAAGAAGCTAGTACAAAAAAAAAAAAAAAAAAAAAAACCCAAAAAACAAAAACTATATTGAGGGTAGTAGGGGATACTGTGCCTAGGTTCTGGGCTACTCACCAGGCAGTGTCCGGGATGAGTTTCTTTTCATGGTATAGATTTCAAGCTAGACTAGTCATTGGTTAGCTACTCCCACAATTTCTGCACTACCCTTATCCCAGTATATCCTTTAAGCAGAGCAAATTGTAGGTTGAAGGTTTTGTGACTGGGTTGATGTTCCAGTTCCTCCACTAAAGTCTTGTCTGGTTAGAGGAGATTTCCAGGTCAGGCTCACTATTCCCCACTGCTAATAGTCTTAGCAAGGGTCACCTTCATAGGTTCCGGAGAGTTCCCATTGCATTCGGTTCCTAGCTCAGCTCTTCTCAGAGATCTCCTACTGCCATTCCATTTGTCTCTCCCAGTACTCACTCCCCCCCAAAAATCAATGAAATTATTCCTAATGACATTTGCTACACTCATATTAGTGACTAGCATAATTGATATCATAGAGGCTTCTTTACTCAGAAACTGATTGAAACAGATGCTGAGACCCAAAGCCAAACATTAGGTAGAGTTTGGGGAAGTCCTGACGAGGGGGAAGAAATTCCGTAGGGGCCAGAATGGTCAAAGACACTCCAAGAAACAGACAAAATCAACTAACTTGGGCTCATAGGAACTCACAAAGACTGAACAGACAATGGCGAAGTCTGCAAGGGACTGACCTAGACACTGCATTGCACAACTGTCTGTCTCTGTATCTTTTCCTTACTTATGGAACACTTTTCTCCTAATTGGGTTGGCTCATCCAGTCTTAACAGAAGAGGAGATGCTTACACTTACTGCAATTTAATATGCCATGTTTTGTTGATATCCATGGGAGGCCTTCTCTTTTTTGAAGAGAAATAGAAGAGGAGTCTGGTTGTGGGGAGGTTGGGGGAGGGGGAAACATGTCAGGATATAAACACACACACACACAAATACAGAGAAGAAATATACATATTGTTACATTTTTCTTTTGAGTGACTTTTAAATATTTCTTTACTTAATCTTGGCATGGTAGTACACATGTATCATTCCAGCACTTCGGAGGCTGAGGCAGGGAACTTGTGAGTTTGAAGCTAACCTGAACAAGAGAATTAAACTTGGAAAATGAAAAACAAAAACCCCCTTCATATGTGTATACATTGTAACTCCCATGTTTTCAAATTATAATGATTCTTGTATATTTAATTCATTTCCCCATGACAGCAAGTAAATACTGTGCTCTATTTAATATTTATCTATTTATCTTATGATACCTATCACCATAAAAATATTTCCCAAGTTTTAAAAATCTTTATTACTGTGGCTCATACAAAGCATTTTGATAGTTGAATGAAAGTATTAGAAAGAGTTTGTTTGAGATCACTAAATTCTAGCAAGGAAATGTGTGAAACTCACAAGTTAGGTCAGGCATGGATAAGATGTTGGTAAGTAGAGCATGTGTGAGTTAAACACAGAGAAGAGCACCAAGGGCACAGATTATTCATGAGGCATCAAGAATATATGAGGCACCAGAGGCACTGAATAACAGGATGAATTAAATATGCATGAGACATATGAAACACTTATTATTCATGAGGTCTTAATTCAGTCACATATTGTTGACATCCATTTTGGCCCTCACAGTTCTATGCCCAGAAAACTCACAAAAAAAACCCATTGCTGCACAGTAGGATTATCTGCAAACTATTGGTATTAGCCAAGCATGTTAGTCTCTGTGTTCCTCCAATGGAGCAAGAACCTATCACTTGCCCAGGGCACTTCCTGCCAGTGGGTCCTTTGCTGGAACATCAACTCTCATTCTGGTAGCACTATAATTATAGAGAAAGCAGAGAAGGGAAAACTGTATACTCTACCATGAATTCACACATTGTGCCTTGTTAAATGTACATAATTATAAATATGCTATATTGTATTGTATCCTTGCCTTATACTTCATATATCAAGTGCATGGTAAAAATCAGGTGCTTTGAATATTTTGATTTGGTTTGTGTCCTAGTTGGTCACCACTTGTGACCACTTCTTTTGCACTGTGGTAGAAGCTCGTTGTTGTACCAAACAATTTCCCATATAGACCCTACTGATTTAATCAAGTATTGTCGTGTCCTTGAATGTATTTGATTAACAAGGACTTACTCATTTCATTGGATTTTGTTCCTTCAGATGTAAGAGATACAAGGAAATAAACTTCTAGGGTTTGTTTGCTTGGTGGTTTGTGGGTTTTATTGTTTCTTCACATTAGTTTGCATTTTTTAGCAGTTCATGCCAGGTAAGATCTATAAAAGATAAGAAAGTTGTTCTTCAGTATTTAAAAATGGATTTTATTTAGTTGTTTGAAAGGATTTATTTATTTTTATTTTATGTGTATATGTGGAGGTTGATAGCATATTTGTGCACTACATGTATGTCTGTTACCTATGGAACACAGAAAAGTTCCTCCAGGAAAATCATTTCCGAAACTGGAGTGACACATGGGCATAAGCCAACAAATGGATACTTGGAACCAAATTTGTATTTTCTGAATGGATAGTACAGTCCCTTAACTATCTGGTCATCTTCTCTGTCCATGATTTATTTGAGGATTGACAGCAACTACTGGAGATAAGTAATAATTTTTTTTAATATACTAGCTGCTGCCGTTTATGTTTTTCACTTTTTAAAAAAATTAAACTAAATTTTAATGACAATATACTATAAGGATTTCATTTTCAAACATGATTATCAAAAATTATTTAGAGTTTTAACACTATGATAAATTCAATATTACTTCTAAATATATTCTACTTACATGATAAAATTTTTTGGTCTCATTAGCCAACCAACTGGTGAAATGGACAGTACATGTGATAAAGTCAATTATGTACTTAAATTAAACTCAAACAAACAAGAAAAATCAATGAAGTGAGTAATTACCATTATTTTATCTCTTTTAGATATTTAGGGTATTTATATCCATGGAAATTCAAGTTTTTATGGTTTTCTGAAGCACCTAGATACTCTCTTAGAGACTGGAAAGCTACTGGGTGGATGGTCACATAGAAAAATAATGACCACTTCTTCTCTCCATCAATTCTCTTTCCTTTGCATAAGAAGATATTGTATAACGATTGTGGCTTAAAAGCTTTTTGTTAGAGCAACTTGAATTTATGAATGGTGCCCTGAATAAAAGATGCCAAACAGATTAGAGACCATCTTCAACATTTTATAAGGGAAAAAAAATCTTTTGATCTTTTGAAAGTTAGACATAGTAAATAGCAGTTAATTGTATAATGGATTCTTTATTACTTGTTTTGTTTTTGTTTGAGAAAGAGTCTCAATTAGACTAAGCTTGATCTCACGATCTACTTGTCTCCTTTTTCTAAGTAATGGGATTCAGACACACATCCATTACATCTCTGCTTCGTATTTCTTAACATAAGTTAAGAACTCAATGATCTGTAAAAATACCACTTTTAAAATACCTATAAAGTATTCAGTACTTCTGACAGAGTAAAAGATAGTTGTGTTGGCTAGTTTCATATTAACTTGACACAAGCTTTAGACAAGTTTATAGGGCATTTTCTTAATTAGTAATCAATGGGGGGCAGTCTATTGTGGATAGCAACACCCTTGGGTTAATGGTCCTGAATGCTAAAAGAAAGCAGGATGAGCAACTGATTAGAAGAATGCCCACAAAGCAGTAGTCCTCCATGGTCTCAGCAACAGCTTCACAAAACTACCCTGCTTTAATCCCTGCCCTAACTACTGTTGATTCTAATTTGGTAGATGGAAGTGTGAATGAAATAAAGCATTTCCTCCCTAAGCTGCTTCTGTTTATGGTATTTTGTCACAACAATAGTACCCATAACTAACATAGTAGTCAAAGCACTGTTCCCGGTGGTTCTTTACCAGTTACATACTGTTGTGCTCTTAGGGTGCCAAGGTCACATCCATAAATAAAAGGCCAGAATGCATTATCAACATTCAGATACACATTTCTCTACATATAGAAATGTAGATATATTTGATAGGTATGTCTTCCACTATTTCTACCCATGTTCTTTTTTACCTATTATCTATTCATGTATCCATGGATTTGTGCATCTTTCATCCTACTGTAGAAAAGGAAAATGGCTTCCCTTTATCATCCCACAGTCTTTGTCTGGTGTGTAATTACATTTTCACAAATGGGATTAACATGTAAGAAGCCCATTCAATTGTATATCATACATGAAAGTCCCACAAATATACAAAATTCAAAGAAAGGCCAGATGATTGAAAGTGATGTGACATCTTGTGTGATAGGATATAATAGGGTCTTGGGATTTCTCCCAAATTATGGGTGTGTGAGAGGAGAAAACACATGTTGAATCTCGGTGTCCTTGTTGTTCATATGAAGTCTCTCTAAAGTCATGGCCTGAGAGTAACTCACTTTATAATGGAGATAGGATTTACTAGTCAAAGTGTTATTTGAAGATGTAACTTACTTTTCCAAATTTCACTGTGTGAAATTTCTTTCAATGATCTACTCAGGAAGATTCCAAGTTCATAGTAGAGCTGTTGCTTACATTCAAGATTCAGTGCTATACCCTGGGCCCTTTCAGGGCTGAAAAGACTATATCCCAAAGAATAGCACTTTGATAACTACCTGCTAGTGGACAAAGTGTCACGGAGCAATGTCTCTCTGTCCTTCCTTCTGTCTTTCCAGCACCTACTCCATTTCTTGCCAGAAATGAGACATGGAAGCAAGACTATTTTCTTTAAAAGTTTTTTTCTCAATATGGATCATGGAAACTTAGAGGACTCTTGCACTGGCTATGTCATAAACCTAAAAATATCCTCTGTCCCTTCTCCATTGAGGACACTCTTCCCAGATTGCTCCTGTTCCCTTTCTTGTGGGAGGAATGCTAGATAGAAAAGCCCAAGGAGAATCTGAATAAACAAGCATTCATGGATTTCCTTCCTCTAATCATTACATTATATCCTCCTGAGAAATAAAAAAAAGTAACAAAAATGGTAATAGAATAAATTTTACACAAATTATAGCATACCAAATAGACAGCATTGCCTATGGTTATATTTAGATATGAGTAGTATAAAATAAAAACAATTAACTATCTGTTAGAGTTCTATGCAGAACTTTCACACAGAAAAGGAAACATTCATGTCTGCATTAGAGAAACTCCTGTGAAGAAAAACGTTAAAGCTTTAGTCACTCAGGTTAAGTCGATGTTTAAAACCAGGAGCTAGAGGAGACAAGCCAGTGTCCAAGCCTAGAAAAGGTTTGATTTTGGGCATCAGTGTATGGTGAAATCAGAACACAAAGTTAATATTATGGAAATTTAAATTTTTCTCTGAGTTTATGTTACTTTTATGTATGTGTATTCCAGTAAAAAATATTTTGAAAATTTATAATTATAGCTTAATTTTGAGTTATTTCTGTACCAAATTTGGTAGTAGTCTTCCATGGAAATAAACTAAATTCAGAGATGGCTTCATATAGTGGCTCGTAGTTTGAATTGATTTTTGTGTCTGTTCAGGGAGCATGCATGCCGGTCAGAGGAGAACTTTGTGGGGGTGATTTCTATCAAACTTATGTCATTGGATTTGGTACAGACTTTTTACTTGCTGTGCTTCGTGCAGGGCCAGTATTTCCTGTTTTCAACAGGTAATTTAAAGTATTTAGTAGATTTTGAAACAAGAGAAGACTATGAAATGGTAGCTGCAAAATACTGGTGGGTATGTTCTGAAAGAAGAAAGTGAACATATTAAAGGCTAGACCTACTCCAAATGACTTGACAGATTTTGATGATCCCTCCTGGGAGGCATCACCCTCCCTGTGGAGTTGGCGGGGGGGGGGGGGGAATAGTATGGGGAGGTCGAGGGGCATGGGATGTGGGGGGAGGGAACTGGGATTGATGTGTAAACTAAGAAAAAAATAAATATATATAAAAATAAAAATTAAAAACATTCAGAATGCACGTTAAAATAAATAACTAAATAAAGACATGTATGGATACATCAAGCAAATTCTGAATTGACTGGTATACTGAGTATTTGAGTTAGTTACACTTGCTAAAATTTCTACAATTAATGTTTTTCAATCTTTTTTTTTTTTTTTTTTTTTTTTTGGCTCGAGTGTAAAAAAGGAAAAGTGCATGCTGACATCACCATATATACAGTCTGGATTGCTGTTTATTTTATTTTTTTCTTGGATAATATTTGTGGCATTTTCCATTACTTATACATTCTTTGTCAGTCTAACTGAAGACTTTTGCTTTGGTTCTTTCTCCTCGGGGAAGCATTGTGTACATGTGATTAGAATTCTAAGTTAAAACAAGAGGTTTACATCTAAATCTCAGTTGGTTACCCAATCCTTGTTGAATTCAAACTAACCTTTCAGCTCTGTGTTGCAGCACCCATGAGGCTGGCAATGGTGATATTTGTTTAAGAATTAACATTCTTCTACATCACACAATGGCATTTACTCATTTTTCTTGTTAACATATTTCAAATAACTTATGAGTATGTGCATATGAATGTATGTAATTCTACATAAATATGTAACTTACTCGCTTAAAAGTTCAATTATCCCACTCCATGAGTTCTTAGTGACTAGTTGTTCTGGTCTGAGGATGACCAAATAATCAAATGCTCAAGAGTTCCAGATGAACCTAAGTTATATATGGAGACCATGTCTCAAAATATCAAAAACACAAAGCCAAGACAGAACAAACGTAAAATATGAACCAGAGAAATAGGTGGAGGAAAACCCAAAGGAACTGCTAGTTAAGACACAGTGTAATATGCATATAAGAATATAAAGTATTACCACTTGCTATTTTAAATATATACATAAACATTTATTTTCACCCATGACTAGGTATCCATATAAACTTCACAAACACCCACACACACACAGACTCACACCCACACAATTATTTTTGAAGATAATTATATGTGTAAAAATGATGAGAATAAATTATGCTGGGTGGTAAAAGGAACCCTAAAACATCATTTCAATTCTCTTTATTATTATAACCATTATAATTTTATAGGGGAAATGTAATCTATTTTGCATTATTTTTGTTATCAAATATAAAATACACCTCCTGCAATGATATATACTCTCTACCATATTGGGTAAAGCAAATTTAATTAATTTATTTTTAATAGTATTTTGTTTATATTTTATAGTATATATGATCAAAACAAACTGTTAAAGCCTACAATTATAATTTGTCAAGTAACTGAGTTTTATGTGTAAGATTTTTATGGAGTACTCAGTGAAAGTAGAAATAACCAAAGACAAATTTGCTGCAACCTAGCTGCTTTCAACACTTGTGTGTGTGGCTTGCCATCTCATTGCTTTCAGTGAGGCAATTGTTCTTCAGCTCATCACATATAATAAGCACCTGTGCTTTCAAGTGCAGAGAAAATTGTGGAAATTGAAGTGCCTTTGCTCGTGAACATTTTCTGTTGTACATTTTAGACACTGTCTTGCCACATGTAGAATACAATATTTCTTCAGGCACTACTACATCATCATTATGTAGTTTCTCTTTCACCATCATTAACAACTTTAAGAGTACAGCATGTGATAGGCAAATAGAAGCTTAGAAAAGATAACTGTCCATTGGGCTTTTGTAAAGCAGATTCTGCTTTTGGGAACAGAGTTATAACTATTACTATTATATAAATGTGTATTTTTGTTTTTTTCCATTGAGAATTTTGTCATGTATGCAGATAAAGTATAAGTAATATCGGGTTTTTAAGTTTAATAAATTTCAAGTGCATAAAACATGAACTGTCATAAATTTTAAGCTACATAGCCTTTCTGTAAATCAATTTCTCATGTTATTACCTATAAAATAGAAACAAATATCATACATCTAAACTTTTCTTGTTGGGTAAATTGAGGGAAGGATAGCAAAAACAAAACAAAACAAAACAAACAAACAAACAAAAAAACCAAAAACACAGAAAGGAGCATTTCCTAGCTTATATGCAAGTATTGATACCCTCCTAACTCTTGTTTGCCAAAGATTTTACTATGATCAAACAAGAAGCCATAATTCCCTAATATATAGTTATGAATGATATTCAGTGAATATTTGTAATTAATTTTTCTCCTGATATAGGGTTACACTTCACAGCCCTGGAATTATTGCTACTATGATATATAAAACCTAGGTAAAATGTGTTATTTTCACATTTCTAGCTAAGTGTTTTGAGCCTGCAGGTAGCTTAACTGCATACCACTTCCCTCTTCAGTAAGTACAGAAGTCCAGAGACAGAGTCTGTAAGGTTAGGTCATCAAGTAAAAGGTAGACCAGACGTTCCCAGGTCTATAAATCCCATTTTTATGCGAACTTGGGGTTTGCAGTAAAGATGTTCTCCATAAATTACAATGGAGAAATATTTGTTCCTTTATTATCTTTTTATATCTGAAGTTAACACTGTATTTCTAAATTTCTGTTGTCCATCTGAATTTTTCTTCTGTCTCAACTAGGGAGTCTTCTATGGGTTTCATTTCTGTAGTCATGGTGATAAGGAACAGAAAAGAATTATAAATCACACTGCCAGAGAGACTAGGATACAAGGAGTTTCATAAAAGGTCACTCACAGAAGAGGAAAGGAACAAGAGCTCCTGAGCATATTGGGAGTTGGGAGGGGGGTTTGCAATGAGTGGAGAGGGAGATAGAAGAAAGAGAAGGGGAGGAGAGGACAGAATATGGGACTAGGAAGATTGAGTCAGGGGATAAATAAATAAGAGAAAAAACAAACTAACTAACTAACTAAAAAAGAGATACCATAATAGCGGGAGCCATTGTAGGTTTGAAGAGAATGCTGACTATAGAAAATTGTCCAGAAACCTACAAGGATGACACCCCAACTAACAATCTGAGCAACAGTGGAAAGGCTACTTTAAAGGCCCTTCCCTGATAATGATATTGATAACTAACTTATATGCCATCATAGAGCCCTCATCTAGTAGCTGATGGAAACAGAAGCAGACACTCACAGCTAAACATTGAGCCGAACTCCTGGAATCCAGTTGCAGAGAGGGAGAAGAGATAAGAAAATGGGGGCAAGACCAGGCTACAGAAACCCACAGAGACAGCTGATCTGAATAAGGGGGAGCTCATGGACCCCTGTCTGATAGCTGGGAAACCAGCCTAAGACCAACTCAGACCCCATGAACGTGGAACCAGGATGTATACCTGGTGCAGGAAAGGACTTTGGGAGCACATTCCCTATGGGATACTCCCTTAGCCTAGAGGCAGGAGTCCCTCCCTTCCAGTCCCTACTCCAAATGACTTGACAGATTTTGATGATCCCTCCTGGAAATCACCTTCCCTGTGGAGTCGGGGGGATATGGGAGGGGTGCTCAGGGGGCATAGGAGGGAGAGGGAACTGGGATTGATGTATAAATTAGGAAATATATATATATATATATATATATATATATATATATATTTAAAAAAATTCCTCACATAACAACCCCAGGACTGTTGCAGGGTGGGGGTTGGGAGGAGAACAGAGGAGTAGGGGAGGGTGAGGGAACTGGATTGACTTGTAAAACAAGCTTGTTTCAATTTACAAAAAAATATTATCAGAAAAAAGAATTATGATGGGCCTGAATTGCAGTGCATTGGGTTTCTATTGCCATGTTGACTGGAGGGAGAGAACTTATTAATATTTACAAATACAGTAGTTTAAAACAAAGCTGGGGCTATAGCTTAGTGGTAGAACTGAGTATTCATGTGTCCCTAGGATCGAGCGCCAGGACAGCAAAATAGTAATAGTAATAGTAATAATAATAATTTTCAAATACATTCATTAGACTGTTACATCTTGAAAAGCAAAGTGAATCACAAGTGAAAATATTTATATCAACATAAAATAGTTTAAAACACATACATTGACTGGCAAGAGTTTGAAGCTTTATGGGCTCCCAGGATTCAAACCTTGAAGGAACTAGAACTAGGACCAGTGATGCGTGAGCAATTGGGAAGTCTTCTGGAGTTTTTCCTCTTAGTGTCTTTTACAGAATTTAGTGTGAAGCTTTCCAGGCTATTGGAGAGAGGTTCCTGAAGACATGTGTCAACTCTCTGCACCACGCTTTTATGTTATTCACAGTCCAAGCATTGGAAGGTAACCACTTAATCCTGTGTGGTCTGTTTTAGACAGTGGAAGGTTGATGGCTGCTCTTTGGAAACCTTGATTAGTTCTGAGTTTAGTCGTTCAGTTCTCACTTAGTCATGACAGCTGTCCTCATGCTTTCTCTGCAACCAATTGCCATCATCTCCTTTCTGTCACTTTTGCTCCTGGAGACCACAGATCTGTCTTTTCTGTGGGTTTGCCTTTTAAAGAACTTATGGAAGTTTACTGTGAAGTAAGACATCATAGATGAGTGGCTATTTTCTAAGAGCAAGGCCTTTAGGATGAATGAGTCCTGTCTATTGATTGCTTGTTTCGGTTTGTGGTTGGATCCATTTTATTCCTCTTACTGGTACCTGAGGGTCTGTGTTACTTTTAGTATTTTAAAGAAAACTAAACTCAAAATTTTGAAGTAGTCTTAACGTAGACAGATTTTCACTTAACTAGTATGTTTCAACATATATTACTTATTAGTTTGTTGTTGGAGTTATTTGCCATTTGCCATGAATGCAAATCTTGTTTTTCATTTCATGAAAGGGATAGAATATGAAATGATGAACAAGAGCTATTCAATATATTGATTTGAAATGAATATGTTTGATGTAAGGTCAGTTGCAATTTAGAAGTTATACTTCAGAACAGTTTAGAACATTATTTGGCAATAAACAAAGGCCAGGGAAATGGTTTAGTGGATAAAGCACTTTTCATGCAAGGACTAGCATTTGGGCAAATGTAATGAGCTTGGTGGCCTGCTTTCAATCTTAACATTCAGTAACTAGAAAGGAGGTACTAGAGATAAGCTTACATTTAGGTCAGCCAAACCTGCAAGATTCAGGATCATCAACAGATCCTGGCTTAAAACATAAAGTGAAGAAAGGTGGAATACTGTACTGACACCCTTCCTCACATTTAAGTATACACACAGTCACATGCACTTTCATACACATGTATACCCATACACATGTGCACACACACACACACACACACACACACACACACACACACAGAGAGAGAGAGAGAGAGACACACACACACATTAACACGCACAACACACATGAAAAAGAAAATAAACCAAACAGAACTTGCAAATAAATTCTTTATTTTTATTTTACATGTAGATCCCAGTTCCCTCTCCCAGTTTCCTCCCTCTTACCCTCTCTCCCCCCCAACATGCACCCTGACTACCCTCCCATCTCATCCCACCACCCCCATTCCACATGTAGGGCTATGTTCTTCAGGTCAAGTAAATCTGTCAAGTCATTTGAAGTAGGGACTAGGACTTCTCTCCTGTCTCTAGATTAAGGGAGTATCCCTCCATGGGGAATGTGTCCACAAGGTCCTTTTGTGCACCAGGGATACACATCCTGATTCCACTGCCTGAGGTCCCTTAGACCGCTCAGTCCTTCTAGCTGAGACCCATATTCAGGGGGTCTGAGTCAGTCCCATGCTGGCTTCCCAGCTATCAGTCTGGGGGACCCATTAGCTCCTCCTTGTTCAAGTCAGCTGTCTCCATGTGTTTTGCCTTAATACTTGTATCAAAATTGGTGTTAAGCAGACATTATCAAACTTCCTGAGTTCTTAAATTTATGTCTAAGAAAATATTTTTAAATGTTTACTGCCTGGTAGCACTATACATTAGGAACATATTTCCATCCTGTCTTCCCAGCTTTCTGTTCTCCATAGCCTGATTGTACACATGTGACTGTGATCATAGAGTACTTCTGAAATCAGGATAAATCACATCCTTATATGTTGTCATAAATGACATCGTTCTTTTGTATGGCTAATGACATTGGATTAAGAATGTCGATTCTTCAGTGGATGGGTAGCATCACTCCTGATTTTCAGCAGTAGTAACCATCTAGGGTCTGTGCATACTAGCAGATGATCTAAAACCAAATATTCTCCCATGGTCCTACAGCACATTATCAATGAGTTATTTGGTTTTATTCACTGTTACACTTTGTTCATTTCTTATATATTCTGGATATGAGGTTCTTGTCCTATGTATTGATTGAAACTGTGTACATATTAAGGCTTTTGGTTTAGTTTTTTATGAGATTCCTGAGTGTGAAAATGAGTGGATCTTTGTGCTTTTTCCTGGGCTATTTTCCTCTGCACGTTTTGTCCTATTCCAATGTACTGGATTTTCTTGTATCTTATTATACCTTGTTTTGCTATTATCCCTTAGATACTTGCTTGCTTTCTAATGAGAGGCAAAATGGGTGAATCAGAGTGAGAAGGGAGGTGAGGAAGAACTGGAAGGAGTAGAAGGAGGTGAAACTGCAATCAGAAAATGTCCTGAAACTACAAATTTATTTCGTTAGTTACTGAACCCATTGCATTTAGATGATTTTTAAATAATGCAACAATATTAAATTAGGAGCCATTACCATAATCAAAATGCCTGTTCAACTGCCTATATCACAAACTTCTATGTAATATAAGATATGTAAGTCAACAGCTACTATTGTATTCATAACATTTTACTTTTACTTGGCATCTTACTTGGCATCAACAATTTTACACTTGTTACATTTGTATTTTGGTGTTAAGAATGAGGGAGATATTCGTTTGTCTTCTAGTATTACTGCAGCCTTTTTGTGATGTCTATATGGCAAGATAATGTTGTGGTTTGTCTTCTAGTATTACTGCAGTCCTACTGTGATGCCTATAAGGTGAAACAATTCTATAATCTCTCTTCTATTGTTACCGCAGTCCTACTGTGATGCCTTCAGGGTGAGACAATCCTATATCTGTTTCCTACTATCACCACAGTCCTACTGTCATGCCTAGATTTTGAGACAACCCTACAATCTGTCTCTTAATATATTACTACAGTCCTACTGTGATGCGTATAAAATGATAAAACCTTATAAACTGTCTTTTAGTGTTACTATAGTCATACAGTGATGCCTAGATGATGAGACAACCCTACAGTTTGTTTTCTAATCTCACTCTAGTTCTATTGTGATGCTTATATGGTGAAATAACCCTGAATATGTCTTGTAGAAATACTGCAGTCCTACTGTCATACCTGAAAGGTGATACCACCTTAGATGGATTTCAAATGCAGATACGTATGAAATTTGTTGTTGTGTGCTCTATAGAGGTGATGCATTTAAACCATAAAACATCTTAAACATGACCTTGCTATAGACTGGTTCCTCCAGTGTAACAAAGATTTCATTATTGCTGTACAATTTCCTTGATCATTTTTCTTTTGCTGTCTAAATAAATCTCTGCCTTTGAATGAATTGGTTAGGGGAATGCCATGATTAAGCTCTCAGTGACTCTGAGCTGAAATTTTCATGCCATGGTGTTTACTGTATAAGTTAGAGAATGTTTTTTATTTGTTTTGTGACTTTTTTTACCTGCTCACTTTCCTTCTTTCCTTCCTTCCTTCCTTCCTTTCTTCCTTCTTTTCTTCCCTCCATCGCTCCCTCCTTTCTTCCTCCTTTCCTTCCTGCTTGCCTTCCTCCCTGCCTTCCTTTCTTCCTTTTTCCCTTCTTTCTAGTTTCCTTTCTAGAGAAATTTTAAAGTGACCACTCTTCAAACTTGAAATGAGTGCAATGATCAATGACGATGTATATAAGTTGTATAGGAAATAAAAATTCAAAAATTATTAGTTGCCACACTTTTTATCAGAATATATTTCCTACAGAAAGTTCATTTTCTGCACAGTTAAAAGTATGTCTGTCAGGCTATTCTACTTCACCTGCCTATTGGCAATGAACAATTCATCCAGCATCTGGTGCTTTTTATTTCTTGTTAATTTTTAATTTTCAAACTCTGTACCATTACTGTGTTATAATTGAAATTAACAGTAAAACGTATGTTTTCAATTGTATATAGATGTAGATACATACACATATAACTGAAAATACTTGAACAAAATAAGTTCAACTTTTGTCTATATTATTTTAAAAAAAGAGAAAAATATGATCATTTATGGATATGTTCCAAGTAAGTTTGCTTTCATGATTATATTAAATTGTCATTCAGGTTTTATTTTGTTTCTAGAAGTGACATGCTGATGAAGAAATCACTGCTCTTTTGTATCATCAAAGGAGAAACTAGGTTTTAGCTCTCATAAAATGACTAAGTTTTCAGACATGGGATAAAACTGTACACATATTCAAATATTTAATTGTAGTGAAGACTGGCAGAGTCTATGCTTACTGATTTTAAAGATGTGAATGATTTATCATTTCTGCTCCATAAAAAACAAATTATCAGAGTTTTTGATAGTGTCTGTTTAGGTTGAAGAGAAAAAGAAATGAAATATCATAAGTACAGGTAGAACTCTTAAGCACATCCTTTATTTTACATTTTTTTCCAGTGAAAATGACAAAAAAATTAATATCTTAACATAGTGTGTCATTGTACTAGCTTGACTAGAGAAATGGTCAAATAGTACTTTAATTTGTCTTTAGTCTCCTGCAAACTGTTTTACATTTTATTAACCCTTTATGTGACTGGTACCATGTCTTGTCTCAAGAGGATGCAGGACATGGTTGAATTACTGGAAATGCGTAAATTTGCTTATTAGTGCTCAGTGTCAGTACCACCTACTCATCAAAGAAATGTACTTTTGTATTGATGTACTCAGAAAAAAATGGGTATCATGTGAAATAGAATTGAAGAGTGCTGTTTTTCCTCAGATGAACCTTCTTACCCTTTGCACTGATGGCTCTTTTCTGCTGCCTCACCATCAATCAGGACAGTTGCAACATCCTAGGCAAATTGTTACTTTCTGTGTCTTCTATTCACAGGTGCTAAAAGCAATTTCACTGAAACTAATACTTTAAGAATTACAAAGAAGAAAAAGGATTAGGGGCAAGTATTAATTTTATGAGCCCTCCACCTGAAGTGTGTATTTTAGTTAACTTCGTATGAGACAGGAAGCATCTCTGTGCACTGTAATACAGTGTGAGGATGGCTGTGGGTTCAGGAAGCATCTTTGTATAGTGCAGTGCACTGCTTGGATAGCCATGTGTTCAGGAAGCATCTGTGCACACTACACTATGCTATGAGGATGACTGTGCGCTCATCTGAGTTGGAAGAAAACTTAATTTTTTTTTATTTAATCATGAAACACTATTTTGACTTAAAGGAATAGCTAAGAGACAATTTATTATTCAAACATATTAGCCAATATGTTCTTGTGGATAGAATATTCTGCCTCATCAGTCAGTTCTGTCCTACCAGCCAACTCCCCAATAATTGCACAGCTACTTATTATTAATTACCAATGATCAGCTGATAACTTAGTCTTGTTACTAACAAACTCTTACAACTTAAACTAACCCATTGTATAAATCCACATTTTGCCATATGACTCCTGGCATTTACCTGTCCTCTTGCATATCTTGCTCCCTCTCCATCTGCCTTGTGATGCTGCCCTTCTTCCCAATGTTCTCTCTCTTGCTGTTCTTCCTAACCTCTTCCTGCCTAGCTATTGACCAGCTCGCTCTTTATTCAGCCAATCCCAGCAACACACCTTCACAGTACACAAATGGTTTTTCCATAGTAGTTCTTGAAGATGTATGGAGTAACTTACTCACATGTTAGTTCTCGGTGATGAAACCAGCTTTTACCATAAATTAACATTTTATGAAACACTGGTAAGTGCTTCCACATGTATGGCAGAGGCTCAGGCCTCAAAGCCCTTTCCATAAGACTGGTGATGATGGGAAGGGAGCCTTCTGGGTAGCAGACACTTGGCTATTTTTATGATGTACAAAATATATTAATAACCTGGAAGAACACCACACTAGAATTTGAAAGCCCTTCTACTCATTTTATTTTGAAAAGAACTTTGAGATACTCAACTTCCTTGCCTACAGTTTACAATGCTTCTAAAATAAAGAAGAAAATGTCACATACACCCCCCTGGAAAAAAAAAACCCAAGAAACAAAACTGAAGTTACTTAGAATTGTAAGACTCTTGGGAAAATTAAAACAAGTGAATACTTTTGGAGAAAGGAGTACCACCTCCTCGACAGAAACTTGATCTTTCTGTAATCACTTCTATATGATATTACTTGATTCAGCCAATAAGGAGCACAGAGGAAGGATTTCACTAAAATATTTGTTTGTTTTTGTTTAAATTGCTTACTATTTAAAAAAAAATTCATGAGAGCCTTGTTGCCACTCACATAGCAAATGTTAGGGTGTAATTAAAAGACATTCTTCAAGGTGAAAGATGTTTTGATATAGCAATGCCAAGTGTATTTGCTGCTGACTCTTAGTAGGAACCCCTTTGAAATGGCAGATTATCTGCTGGTTACCATCAGGCGGCACTTTGAGGGACTCTGTCAAAAATTCTAGATGAAGTCAGTACAAATAGACAAATCATAACAAAAGATACATTATTACAGCATGTATCCCCCATTTGGCATAGAGTTGAGTTTCATAGAATGTGATGTTAATTGTTCACATAATGAAAATTATTCACTACTCAGAAATACAAGAATATTCCGAATACTCTGGAGTAATCTATCAGTTTCCTCTGATTTTTCAATTAAATATAATTTGATTACCAAAGGACAGGGAATTACAAATTCAAAAAAATGGCTTCAAGGTGAAGTCGAGAACAGAAGCAATTTATTTATGCTAATGTCAGCTAACATAAGCAACTAAAGTAACTGTCAACACTTTAAAAGGTTTTGAAGGCGAGTCCACCCTACCTCGGAGACTTCTCAGAGCAACTCTGAACAAAGGAGACCTGCCTTTCCATGCTGGGACCACCCGTAATTTCCACCTGCTTGGTCTCTGACCCCACCTCCAGTCCTCTGCTGGAGTCCAGGGCCCCTCCCAGAGATCTGCCTATCTCTGTGGGTCCACTCTGAGTTCCTACCCGCAAGATCCTTGACCCCCAAATCTGGGCCTCTGCTAAAGAAAGAGGCCTCAGGTAGAGAGTTCCAGTTTCCAGTGAGATCCGACTATACTGCAAAACCTTTTTAAGTTTCAGCTCAGCCTTTGTCTTCTTCTGCCAGCCATTGGTTAGAGCCATTGGCTCATGGCATCTTCTACTGGATCCTCAGCTCTGACCCCATCCTTTGGTCCCTGTCTGTGGAGAGACCTCCTAGAGAGCTTGGACCACACAGAGCTACAGATATTGAATCTCTGACCCACCTAAGCCCCCCGAGGAAGTACCATAGAGAGAAGGGGAGACCCCACCAACACCTACTAGAAGAAGCTATGAGAAGAAGGCAATACAAGAAAACACCTAACAACAGAAAAACAAGCATGACACCACCAGAATCTAGGGAATCTATACCAACTAGAACAGAACACAACAACAAAGCAGAGGAAGCAGAAGGGAACGACTTAAAAATTACCATCATAAAAATGATAGAGGCCGGCTTCAAAAGCGCACGACTATCGCAGTGGTCTCCTCTTTCTCTGGTCCCACCGTCTCGTTCCTAACGTGTTGCCAAAATGTTGCTTTCTAACAAGCTGACTTTGGACAAGCTGGACGTGAAGGGGAAGCAGGTCGTGATGAGGGTGGACTTCAATGTTCCTATGAAGAACAACCAGATAAGAGATAGCCAAAGGATCAAGGCTGCTGTCCCAAGCATCAAATTCTGTTTGGACAATGGAGCCAAGTCGGTGGTCCTTATGAGCCACCTGGGCCGGCCTGATGGTGTTCCCATGCCTGACAAGTACTCCTTAGAGCCAGTTGCTGCAGAACGCAAATCACTGCAGGGCAAGGATGTTTTGTTCTTGAAGGACTGTGTGGGCCCAGAAGTAGAGAATGCCTGTGCCAACCCAGCAGCTGGCACTGTTATCCTGCTGGAGAACCTCCGCTTTCATGTAGAGGAAGAAGGGAAGGGAAAAGATGCTTCTGGGAATAAGATTAAAGCTGAGCCGGCCAAAATTGATGCTTTCCAAGCCTCACTGTCCAAACCTGGGGATGTTTATGTCAATGATGCTTTTGGGACTGCACACCGAGCCCACAGCTCCATGGTGGGTGTGAATCTGCCACAGAAGGCTGGTGGATTTTTGATGAAGAAGGAGCTGAACTACTTTGCCAAAGCTCTGGAGAGTCCTGAACGACCCTTCTTGGCTAACTTGGGAGGAGCTAAAGTTGCAGACAAGATCCAGCTGATCAACAACATGCTGGACAAAGTCAATGAGATGATCATTGGTGGTGGAATAGCTTTTACCTTCCTTAAGGTGCTGAACAACATGGAGATTGGCACTTCTCTGTCTGATGAAGAAGGGGCCAAGATTGTCAAAAATCTCATGGCCAAAGCTGAGAAAAATGGGGTGGAGATTACCTTGCCTGTTGACTTTGTCACTGCTGACAAATTTGATGAGAATGTCAAGACTGGCCAAGCTACTGTGGCCTCTGGTATACCTGCTGGCTGGATGGGCTTGGACTGTGGTACTAAGAGCAGCAAGAAATATGCTGAGGCTGTGGCTCGAGCTAAGCAGATTGTTTGGAATAGACCTGTTGGGGATTTTGAATGGGAAGCTTTTGCCAGGGGAACCAAGTCCCTAATGGATGAGGTGGTAAAAGCCACTTCTAGGGGTTGCATCACTATCATACGTGGTGGAGATACTGCCACTTGCTGTGCCAAATGGAATACAGAGGATAAAGTCAGCCATGTCAGCACTGGGGGTGGCACCAGACTGGAGGTGCTGGAAGGTAAAGTCCTTCCTAGTGTGGATGCTCTCAGCAATGTTTAGTATTTCCTGCCTTTTGGTTCCTGTGCATAGCCCCTAAGTCAACTTAGTGTATTTTCCGCATCTTCATTTGGTGTTAGCACAAGACTCAGATAGTGGTGGAGATGTAGCACCAGGAACCCTTAAACACTTGCACAGCATCTCAGCTCATCTTTACTGCATCAGTATTTGTCTACATTCTTCAAGATCCCATTTAAATCCCTTAGCAGCTAAGTGCATTCTAGAGTGCATCTATTTATATTCTGCCTGTAAAAGAAAGTGCACTATAAAAGCTTAGTTCTCTTTGACTAGCTTCTGGTTAGCTTGGTCACTGTTTATGACACAGCATGGAAATAAGATGAAATTCCAGTTGTAGGTTTGGAAAAGTTGATTCTCTATTAATAAAGATGTCCACTGGGGGGAAAAATGATAGAGGCCCTCAAAGAAGATGTGAGAAAATCCCTTAAAGAAATGGAGGAAAAAACCAAAAAAAAAAAAGTGGAAGAAATGAACAAATTCCTTAAGGAAAGTACAGAAAGCCAAGAAAAAACAATTAAGCAGGTGAAGGAAACGGTTCAAGACTTGAAAACTGAAATAGACAAAATAAAGGCAACACAAACCAAAGGAATGCTGGAAATAGAAAAACTGGGCAAAAAATAGGCAACTATAGACACAAGCATAACCAACAGAATTCAAGAGATGGAAGAGAGAATCTCAGGTGCAGAAGATAAACTAGAAGAAATAGATTCACCAACCAAAGAAAATCATAAATCCAACAAATCCTTAACACAAAACATCCACGAAATATAGGACACCATGAAAAGGCCAAACCTAAGAATAATAGGCATAGAGGAAGGTGAGGAAGCCCAGCTCTCATGTGCCAAATACATATTCAACAAAATCATCGAGGAAAACTTTCCAAATCTGAAGAAGGACATGCCCATGAAAGTACAAGAAGCATACCGAACCCCAAATAGGCTGGACCAAAGAAGAAAGACCCCTCGACATATAATAATCAAAACACCTAGCATACCGAATAAAGAAAGTGCATTGAAAGAAAAAGGACAGGTAACATATAAAGGCAGGCCTATCAAAATTATACCTGACTTCTCCATGGAAACCCTCAAGGCCAGAAGGTCCTGGATAGATGTTCTAAAAGTATTAAGAGAACACGGATGCCAGCCTAGGCTACTATATCCAGCAAAACTCTCAATCACTATAGATGGAGAGAACAAGATATTTAATGACAAAACCAGATTTTCCCAATACATATCTACAAATCCAGCCTACAGATAGTTCTGGAAGGAAACCTCCAACCCAAGGAAGGTAACTACGCCCACAAAAATGTAGGCAACAGATAATCCAACTACACCAGAAATCTAGGGTGAAGCAGAACAAATATATTCACAATACCACTGCCAACAACAAACCTAAATCAAACAACCATCAACAATCAATGGTCCTTACTCACCCTCAATTAATGGTCTTAACTCACCTATAAAAAGACACAGATTAACAGAATGGATACAAAGACAGAATCCATCCTTCTGCTGCATACAAGAAACACATCTTAGCTCCAAAGATAGACATTACCTCAGGGTAAAGGGTTGGGAAAAGATTTTCCAATCAAATGGAAATAAGAAGCAAGCAGGCGTAGCTATCCTAATATCTAACAAGCTAGACTTCAAACCAAAACTAGTCAAAAGAGATGAAGACGGTCATTTCATATTCATCTCAGGAGAAATCCATCAACACAAAGTCTCAATTCTGAACATCTATGCCCCTAATACAAAGCCACCCACATTCGTAAAAGAAACACTACTAAAACTCAAAGCTCATATAAAACCTCACACACTTATAGTGGGAGACTTCAATACACCACTCTCAACACTAGACAGGACCACAAATCAGAAACTCAACAAAGAAACAAAAGAATTAACAGAAGTTATGTCTCAACTGGGGCTAACAGACATCTATAGAACATTCCATCCAAAGACAAAAGAATATACCTTCTTCTCTGCTCCACATGGAACCTTCTCTAAAATCGACCACATACTAGGAGACATAACAAACCTCAACAGATACAAGAGAATAGAAATAGTCCCCTGTATCTTATCGGACCACCATGCTTTAAAATTGGAATTCAACAACAATACAAATAGCAGAAAACCTGCAAACTCATGGAAACTTAACAATGTGCAATTGCACCACTCCTGGGTCAAAGAAGAAATAAAGAAAGAAATTAATGACTTTCTAATATTCAACGAGAATGAGGATACAAAATACCCGAACTTATGGGACACCTTGAAAGCAGTGCTACAAGGGAAGTTCATTGCAATAAGTGCCCATATGAAGAAAACAGAGGATAGTCACATAAGAGATTAACAGCGCAACTGAAAGCCTTACAACAGAGAAAAGCGAATTCACCCCTTAAGAGTAGATGCCAGGAAATAATCAACTTGAGGGCTGAAATCAACAAAATAGAAACCAGGAAAACAATACAAAAAATCAATGCAATGAAGAGTTGGTTTTTTGAGAAAATCAACAAGATAGACAAACCTTTATCCAAATTAATAAAAAGCAGAGAGAGAGAACATGCAAATTAACAAAATCAGAAAGGAAAAGGGGAATTTAACAACAGACACAGAGGAAATCCAGACAATTTTCAGGTCATACTTTGAAAATCTGTATTCCACAAAAATTGAAAATTCAAAGGAAATGGAAAAAATTCTGGATAACTATCACTTACCAAAATTAAATCAAGAATAGACAAACAACTTAAATAGACCTATAACCTGCAATGAAATAGAAGCAGTCATCGAAAGCCTTCCAACCAAAAAAAAGTCCAGGGCCAGATGGATTCAATGCAGAATTCTACCAGACATTCAAGGAAGAACTAATACCACTACTCCTCAAACTGTTCCACAAGATAGAAACAGAAGATTCAATGCCAAACTCTTTTTATGAGGCCACAATTACCTTGGCACCCAAGCCTCACAAAGAAACAACTAAGAAAGAAAACTACAGACCAATATCCCTTATGAACATCGATGCAAAAATACTCAATAAAATACTGGCAAACCGAAGTCAAGAATACATCAGAGAAATCATCCACCATGACCAAGTAGGCTTCATACCTGGAATGCAGGGATGGTTTAACATATGAAAATCTATCAACGTGATCCACCATATAAACAAATAGAAACAGAAAAACCATATGATTATCTCCCTAGATGCAGAAAAAGCCTTTGACAAAATTCAATGATAAAGATCTTGGAGAGGTCAGGTATAACAGGAACATACCTAAACATAATAAGAACAATGCACAGCAAACCAACTGCCAACATCAAACTGAATGGAGAGAAACTTAAGCCAATTCCTCTGAAATCAGGAACAAAACAAGGCTGCTCACTCTCTCCATATCTCTTCAATATCATACTAGAAGTTCTAGCTAATGCTATGAGACAACAAAAGGAGATCAAGGGGATCCAAATTGGAAAGGAAGAAGTCAAACTGACTCTATTTGCAGATGATATAATAGTTTACATAAGCAACCCAATAAACTCTACTAGGGAACTCCTACAGCTGATAAACACCTTCAGCAAACTAGCAGGATACAAGATAAACTCAAAGAAATCAGTAGCCCTATTTTTTTCAGATGACAAAGATTCAGAGAAGGAAATCAGAGAAACATCACCCTTTACAATGGCCACAAGCAACATAAAGTATCTTGGTGTAATGCTTACCAAACAAGTAAAACACCTATATAATAAGAACTTTGTTGCTCTAAAATAAGAAATTAAAGAAGATACCAGAAAATGGAAAGATCCCCCTTGCTCTTGGATAGGTAGGATAAACATAGTAAAAATGGCAATCTTGCCAAAAGCAATCTACAGATTCAATGCAATCCCCATTAAAATCCCACCACAATTCTTCACCGACCTTGAAAGGATAATAATCAACTTTATATGGAAAAACAAAAGACCCAGGATAGCCAAAACAACCCTAAACAATAAAAGAACTTCAGGAGGCATCACCATTCCTGACTTTAAACTCTACTACAGAGCTATAGTTCTGAAAACAGCCTAACATTGGCATAAAAATAGACAGGTTGACCAATGGAATTGAATTGAAAATCCTGATATTAACCCACACACCTATGAACACCTGATTTTCGACAAAACAGCTAAAATTATACAATGGCGTGAAGACAGCATCTTCAATATTGGTGCTGGCATAATTGGATGAGGGTGTGTAGAAGACTGCAGATAGACCCATGTCTGTCGCCATGCACAAAACTCAAGTCAAAATGGATCAAAGACCTCAACATCAATCCAGCCACATTGAACCTCTTAGAAGAGAAAGTAGGAGGTACCCTTGAACAAATTGGTATAGGAGACTGCTTCCTGAACATAACTCCAGGGGCACAGACTCTGAAAGAAACAATAAATGGGATCTCTTTAAACTTAAAAGCTAATGTAAGGCAAAGGACATAGTGGACAAGACCAAACGCAGCCCACAGACTGGGAAAAGATTTTCACCAATCCTATATCCGACAAAGGGCTGATCTCCAAAATATACAAAGAACTCAAGAAACTAGTCAACAAAACACCAAATACCCATATTAAAAAATAGGGTACAGAACTGAAGAAAGAATTCTCAATAGAGGAAATCAAAAAGGCTGAAAGACACTTAAGAAAATGCTCCACATCCTTAGCTATCAGGGAAATGCAAATGAAAACAACTTTGAGATACCATCTTACCCCTGCCAGAATGGCTAAAATTAGAAACACCAATGATGACTCATGTTGGAGAGGATGTGGAGAAATGGGAACACTCCTCCTCTGCTGGTGGGTGTGCAAATTCATACAGCCATTTTGGAGATCAGTGTGATGGTTCCTCAGGAAATCGGAATTAGTTTACCACAGGACCTGGCAATCCCCCTTCTTAGGCATATACCCAAATGATCCCCATCCATGCAACAAAGACAGCTGTTCAACTATATTAATAGCAGCACTATTTGTAATAGCAAGAACCTGGAAGCAACCTAGATGCCCCTTAATTGAAGAATGGTTAATGAAGATGTGGCACATCTATACAATGGAATACTACTCTGCAGAAAAAATAATGGTATCTTGAAATTCACAGGCAAGTGGATGGCACTTGAAGAAACCATCCTTAATGAGGTAACCCAGTCACAAAAAGAGGAACATAGTATATACTCACTCATATATGGATTTTAGACTTAGATCAAAGGATCACCAGCTTATAATTCACACCACCAGAGGAACTAGGATACAAGGTGTATTCTAAGAGATTCATATAAATTCCCTCACAGAACTGGGAAGGGACAAGTCCCCCAGAGCTCAGGGGCAGTGTGGGGGCAGCAAATGGAGAGAGAAGTAGGAGAAAACGAGGGGTGGAAAGGAAAACATGTGTGACCAGGAAGATTGAGCCTGGTTAGGAATAGAAGACAGGAAAGAGAGAGAGAGAGAGAGAGAGAACATAAAAGATGGAGCCAATATTGTTTTGAAGCTAAAAGTGAACACAAAGAAAGGTCTGGAGAACTTCAAGGGTGCTGCCAACTAACAATTTGAGCTTCTGTGGAAAGGCTAACATAAATGCCCTTCCCAGAGAGTGAGATCAACAACTAACTTATCCATGGCGCCCTCAACTAATGCCTGTTGGAAACAGGAGCAAACACCCATACATAATCACTGAGTCGAAGTTGATCCAAGATGCAGATGGAGAGGACAAGACCAGGCGGCAGAAACACATACAGACAGCTTACCTGAACAAGGAGGAGCTAACAGGCCACCAGACTGATAGCTGGGAAGCCAGCATGGGACTGACTCAGGCCCCCCTGAATATGGGTCTCAGCCAGAAGGACTGAGCAGTCTTAGGACCCTCAGACAGTGGAGCCAGTATGTATCCCTAGTGCACAAAAGGAACTTGAGAACACATCCCCCGTAGAGGGATAACTGCCTTAATCTAGAGACAGGAGAGAAGCCCTAGTCCCTACTTCACATGACCTGTCAGATCTACATGACCCCTACTGGATGGCATTCCCCTACATATGGTATTGGGGTGGGGGAATGGGAGGAGAGGGTGGTTAGAGTGCATGTGAGAGGACAGAGAGGGTAAAAGGGAGGGAAGGAGGGATGGAAGGGGGAGGAAAGTTGGGAGGGAGAGGGAACTGGGATCGACATGTAAAATAATAAATTAAATAAAAAAAAATGCTTTGACTCCAAAATTTAAGTTCAAGGACAAGTTACTGGAGAAAAGGATTTCTATTTTTGTTTCCACAGAAAATTAAAAGATGTGGGTTCCTTCCAGACTAATGTGGTTTGATCAAGCCAGACCACCTGTAACAGAGTACGAGGTGATCCTACATTCAAAACAGCTGGACAATGCAGCCTTATAGACTACAGCCAGGATTTCTGAATCTTCTTCGAATCTCCCATGACAGTGCCCCTTTAAGAGTACTTGAGTTTAATTCCCTAGCACATGTTCAAGAAAACTGGATGTAGACATGCATTAGTCTGTAACCTCTGAACTGAGGTGGATCGAGGATGCTGGGGTTTGCTGGTCACCAGCCTAACTCCAGGTTCAATGTAAGACCCTGTTAAGGGGACAAAGCAGGGAGTGATGAAGTGGGACAGTCATTGGTCTCCTCTGGCCTTCTCTAGCCCCCGAATGGTGACACATGTATCCCACGTTCAAACACAAAAATAATAAATAAATAAAGATGTTTTAAAGTTTGAGATAGCTTTTTCTTTTATTGACAGAAATTTTGATGCAATATCTTTTTTTCTTAATAATTTATTTTTATTTTATGTGCATTGGTGTTTTGCCTGCATGTATGTTTGTATGAGACTGTCAGATCTTGGAATTACAGACAGTTGTGAACTGCTATGTGCATGCTGAGAACTGAACTCAGAACTTTCAGAAGAGCAGTAAATGCTCTTAAACCACTGAGCCATCTCTTCAACCTCTTGATGTAGTATCTTAAAAATGACTACATACATAAATGTTATACAACTGTGGCACTATGTCAAAATCTACCAAAAATAGTTTATTAAATGGATGGTTTGGATAGTTTATTGATGAGTTTCAATTAAGAAATGGCATAATAAAACTGTAGATGAGATGAGCTAATAAATGTCTTATGTTATATTTAATTGATCCTAGAGCTGGTTGTACAGCTTTGTAAATACATTTTTTTAAAAAACTCTCTGTTTCAATTGGATGCATTTTTGATATATGAATTATATTTCAATAAAGAAACTGTACAATCCACAAAAAAAGTTTTGAAGGCAATGAAGATGCTTAGAAATATTAAAAATAAGTATCTTAAGTTAATTTAGTTAGTAATTATGTGATGATATATAAATACTTTATTCAGTTTTATCTATGTTTATGGTTCACAGAAATACCTTTCATCTTTCTCGTTTTCTGTCTTCTCTCTACTCTTAAATTTTTGTTTCCTTTAAAATAAAGTTGATGTTGAATGTGTCTTCACCAAGTAAAAAAGGTTGAATTTTTTGAAGATATTATATATCAAACCTAAAATCAGATAAAATAATGTAAACAGAGCTATAGTGAGCAATGGGATTGAAGTAATGAAGAAAAAACATGTGTTCACTTGAGTTGGGTTGTAGTGGGATATTCACTTTGTCTCCTTCTGTGGCACTGACCACACCCATTGGGGGGTGGAGCGAGGGGCATATGTGACCTGGGGAACTAGGTCAGAGGAGGCAGGGAGAGTGCCTTCTTGCCAGCTGCACTGGGACAGGAGGACATCCAGAGGAATTCTTGGAAGCAGGACCCTGCTGGTGTTCACCTGTCTATGTTGTGAGTTATTTCTCCCTGAATAAACACCTGTTCAGCCGAATTGTTTATCCTGATCCTTAGTGATATATATCTAAAGCCCCTTCTCCCCTACCATGTTTCCCATTTTCACTTTTCTGAACTCTGCAGGGACTCCATGTTTTTAATCACTTGCAAAGGTTCAAAGCTAGGATCCACAAAAAAAAAAGAGAGAACACAGTGTCTTTCTGGCACTGGGTTACCTCACTCCATGCAATAGTCTCTGGTTCTATCCATTAATACACTTTAAACACAAACTAAAGGGAATGTAGTCTGGAGCTGAGAATTCTCAGTACTTGTTGCCAGTGTCTAGTGAATGCTTTCATGCTATGTCACAACTCTGCTGAGGGACAAGTAAGCCTGGCTAAGATAGAGGGATAAGAGACCCAAGTGGCACCTCCTAAAACTGACCTGCTACTCAAGCCTCACTCTTGTCATGACTGACCCTATTCACCCACGGAGACAATGCTATCATGATACAGTTATCTCTTAAAGTCTGACTTGTCAACATGGCTAAAAATGCCAATTAATTCCCAGCCTGAGTTCTGCAGGGCACAAAACATAGCATATGAAATCACTGTGAACTCGCCAAACCCTATTCTAATTCTGTGGTATGCTTGGCTATTTGTCTCAATGTTTAATGCTTTAACTTAGCTGATTTTCCCCCTAATTTCCATGTTCTGGAATATTTAAATGGGATTAAAATTCTAGCATGATCAGGAGTTTAATGATAGAGTGATTTAAAATATCAATATTTTATATTTATATCAACATGTACAATCTGTGATTTTCTGATGAGCTCAAGTGTACCTTAAATTTTAAAAATGCATCATATATTTTTGCATCCATAGAACTATAAGAGTGAACAAACAGGCTGGAAGGAGAAAGAAAATCTCATTATACCTTACCACTAAACTATTTTCATTGCCAGAATATTCTCATCCATATTATGCACACACCTCCATATGTGAATAAATATAAATAAAAGAGGAGAAAAAAAAACCATACAACTATAAGGGCCAGTTCAAACAAAATAGAAACGGTGCCAAAATACAGATAATAGAAACAAGAAAAAAAGGAAAACTACTGGGACACTTCTTTCTGCAGCTTCTCATCCTGGACTGACTGTGAAGAACGGAGGTGGTGACAGTAGCTGGAGCCCATCGTTCTTGTTTCCATCATACTGGCTGGTGTACTGAGCTGAAGGCTGAACATGTCAAGGCAAGGTCAGCATTGGGGCTACATCTGCTTTAGAAGCTTCCCTTCTTCATGTACCAGTAGCTGTTGTTACCCCAATGAGCTTCATGGTCTGGGGTCAGGTTCCCACATATTCCAGAGACTTAATAGTTTATAAAATCTGAGGAGGCAGAGGTCCAAAGCAAGGGATACCCCCCATGTGAGCATATTTGAAAAGATAAGTGCTTTATGTGACATTTACAAATAAATGTGAACATTTGTTAAATAATTTCTTAGTGGCACACAACTTTGAGTTCAATCATTCCATTTAGTAAGGGTTTGTGTGAAACAGACAGCTCTATCCAGTGGAAAAATATCTGGTGAAAATAATGAATATAAAATGTTTAATGAAATGTCAATAAACTGTATAGTATCTTATGAATAATAATATAAGACTGAAGATATACTTATAATATATTAAGAAATACTCTAGTATTTTAAGATATTATGATTTAAAAACTTTTTGCAGGCAAGTAGGTGATACCATATTCTATTCCCAAAGCAGTGATAGGATGGTGTCTTTTTCTTTATTTTTGATAGGATCATAATGATGTGCAAAACACTGATTTGGGGCAAAATATTCAGGGGTCACTTTTCTCAATACTTTGACCAGTAATGATCCCATCACCCACTGCAGAAAGAGGCTTTTCTGAGTAAAGCTGAGTCATAGCTATTTTGAAGCTTACTTTTTAGTGGTGTCCTATATGTTACCAAAATTGTTGATGTCTTCCAGTTGCTCAGGTGGAACTCTTGGGTGTCCTTTTAATCTCTCCGAGCATTTTGTCTCTGTGAATTCCATACTACTGTACTCTTTGCATTTATCATTTACACACTCTTAGTTCCATTTTAGGGATTTCACATTTCTTCCACTTCCTTTACAGTAGGTTCCCCTTTTCTCTTCATTGTGAAATAGGATGTAAAATGTTCTTCATGTGGCCAGTGGGTTAGTTGTCTGTCACTGCTCCCTGTAGTGTGCAAATGCAACACTTAGCACTCAGGGCCATATGTATTGAGGGTTCTGCCTTGAGTGGCTTTCACAAACTTCCCTTGGGAGAGATGAATATATTTAAAAAAAAGTATTTCCACAGGGAAAAATAATAATCTTAGAATGTGATGGGTCTTTCAAGCCAAGGAGAACATCTCTTGTTCTCCAAACATACCAGGTAAAATGCAAACCTGTTCAGATGCTTACTTTGGACTTTCCTGACAGATATAAAGTCTCATATTTTTAAAGCTTTTACTGACTTCATTAATTTGTTTTTACTGGTCTACCATTGGCAGACAGCTTTTGCTGAGGCAAATGACCTCTCAGTGTTGGTTTCCTTTGATTACAACCAAAGAACCTACTTGGTTTGAAGCTCTCTCTTTAGAATATGTGGCTATCCTTCTTTGTTACTCTGCAGTGCCAAATAACCAACAGGAATTGGAGATAAGGAATGCAAGCACTGCTCCAGGCTCCAAATGACGCATATCTGGATGGAAGTGTGTCTGTTTAATACTGTTCCAATTTCTGTTTCTCCTGTACTGAGTTTTGATTTGACAAGTGCCTCAGGCTTCTCTGAAACATGAAGCACTTCCAGCTGTTTCTCTGAGTGCTGTGTTACAGGTACTTGTTGTCAAGATCCATTCTGCCAACTAAGCCAACAACAAGAAAGAGAGTGATCAGGGATGAGTATGATGTGAGATCACACCCATAACTGGGTGAGTAGCAGAGATCTCTCTAGTAGGGGCAGAAAAATTTATAGGCTGTGAGACCACATTACCTAGGTCTGTGGTAGGCCCAGAAACTAGCTATTCTTAATAAGAATCACCCCATTGTTTGTTTGATTTCTGATATAATTATTGTAAAATAGTTATAATCTGGTGGTCAATTGAGACACCTTACACTGTGGAAGTCTTGGTTTTCCCTGCTTTTTGAAGAAATAAACTTTTTTTCTTTCTTGTTCACTCTCCATTTGTCCATGTATTTAATAGTCATCATGAGACAGCAAATATGAGCCACTGTTCTAGGTTGAGTAAGTTGTCTGGTACCTTACTCCACGGATCAAGTCCTTCTGGACTGAAAGAGTATCTATTGCCATCAGATAGATATATAATAAATAATGTCAAGATAATTTGAGTAAAACTATTGTCACATAATTAATATTAGCTGCAAGTATATTTGCCTAAAAATTTGAAAAAGCCTCATTTCTACCAGTAATACTGTATATTAGACATTTGAAAATCAGTAGAGTAGTATAGACATATAGCTATTATTAACTTAAATCTGTGCAAACTAATATGTATTTATGATCTTATACACCTACATATGTTAAGATAATATTACTATAATGGAATTAGCAATACCCACACAGCTGTATTTCTGTATATATCACCATATATGCACATGAACAAAGAAGGATCATGTAATGAAAGTATAGTAGGAAGTAAGACATCTATTCTTTCCAGACCTATGAAACACAGTCAAACTTTATTTATTCAAAGTAAAACAAGGTGAATACTGCAGTAATTATTTTCTTTATTTCTCTCCCAATAAGTTCTTCAAATAATAAGTATATAGGACTGCTAATTTAATCATTTCTGTGCCTTTTCCCTTTAGTGTATATATTTTAACATAACATTTTTTTAGAGCAAATTAAGACTCATGGTGAAATACAGCTGAATGGAGAGATTTCCCAATTATCTCATGCTTGCATCATGGACAGCCTTCCTAATTCCTAACAACCCCAGCATACCATGAGCTGATGAACCTGTGCTGAGGATCCTTAACATACCAAGTCCACAGTTTAATTTTTACTCTTATATTCTTAATTAACATTTCCACTTCCCACTTTCCATCTCTAATAAATATCTGAAATTATTTTGCATTCATTTCACTAAATGTAAATATTGTCACTGATGTGGGCTTAGATCAGATAACAAATGCTTGGCCTTTACTTATCTTTTCCTCAAGAAAGTCTCACAAATTAGCATAACTTACTATTTTGAGAGAAATTATTATATAAAGTGTGCTCTTTTGTTCTTATTTAATTTTTTTGTTTTTTTTCTCTTAGGTGTTATAGCAAAGACATTTATAAATAATCTACACACTAACAAAACTGCACTAATTTGGATGCTTTTGTAATATTTGGATCAGAGATCCAAAGAAAGGGATGGCTTGGTACACCTCACAACATGGAACATGGGGAACCATAGAACTTCCCTCCCCTTTAAGATTAAACTGAGCCATCTAGTCAAACTCAACTCTTTCTCAGTATAAAGGATTATGATTTTGGAATTCTCAGGACCTTTGAAAATCAAAGGTCCGCACAACAATTTATGACATTGTGGAAAATCAATTTCTTAAATATTTGTAATAATTAATCTGCTTAACACATATGATAATTGGAATTTTGAAAACCTTCAGTTTTTTTATTACACAAAAGAACCTCATTTTATCACAGTGCATTTTTCATAAATAAAAACATTTAGACACATCTGTAGTTATTGAAATTTTTTCACATACTGATATAAATTAATTCCACTTACATAACATAAGCAATCATTCCCAAATAATGGATAAATTTCAGTACATCTCAGGGTTAATCTTGACAGTAGACTTGTGAGGATTTAGAATCACCTGGGAAATCTGACTCTGGACAAGGCCATGACTGCTGACTGCTTTCCAGGGATACTTGACTGAGATGGAAAGACACAGTCTGAGTGTGGACCAAGCTACCCTGTGTGCTGAGGTCTCAGATGGAGAAAAAGGAGAGAGTAAGTGGAGAGGAAGCATTACTCTCCTGCTGTTCTCCTACTACAGGTTGAGTGTGACTAGTCATCTCTCTTCCATGCTGTCATATTTATACAGTATTGAAGGACTGAACCATCAAATTGTAAGCCCAAATAATCTGTATTTTTTTTTTAGGTTTTCTTTATTTTGCTTCTGTTCCCAACAGGTACTAGATGAGTGCTCCATGATGGTGGATAAGTTAGTTGTTGATCTCACTAACCGGGAAGGGCATTTATGGTAGCCTTTTCACGGTTGCTCAAATTGTTAGTTGGCAGTCTTGTAGGTCTTTCTTTCTTTAAGTTCAGATTTCTTTAAGTTCAGATTTCTCTTCAAACCAATTTTATCAGGTGCTTTTTCACATCAGTGGCAAAAGTACCTAATAAAAAAGTTTACTTTAAAATCAGTAAAAAAAAAATAAATAAATAAATCTTAAATGTTTTCTTATATGCTATGCCTGTACAGAAAGCACACACACACACACACACACACACACACGCATGCACACAGTTTCACACACCTAGCTTAATGTAGACACTCAATCAAATGCTTGCCCAATCCTAAACTCCATCCAACTCAATGAATTTCTACATAGTTAGAATATCATTATAAAGTTGTAGAGCTTTGTTTAGGGTTTTACACTTTCACTATCAATTATATTTTTATGTTTTTGTGCACCTTGAAATAGAAAACATATAAAACTCACACATTTTAAAAGAAGTATTCATTCTAGAACCCTGTTACCTCAAATTCCTTCCTTTCTAGTTCACTTATTTTTATTAAAACTGAGTGATAAACAAATTTCAGGGAGTTAACCAACAAATACAAATACAAAATGATGTACAATATATCAAAACCAATGTTAGAAAACAAACAAAAGTTAGTTACTGGATATTTTGCATTCTGAGCCAACTCTTATTTGCCAGTGTTGATGAGTGAGAGCAAGAAGATTGCCAGCATAATGGAAATCCTTCAAGTCTGGCTTTGGAATGGCATCTCTTGGAGGAGTTAGCATCACTGATGTTTTGCTAAGTATGACTTAAGAACTGGTTGTAATCCACAAACATTCAATTTGAGGTCAGGAATAAGAATAAAAGCACGAAATACAAGAAATCAATCATATGAACTCAAAACTCTGTGAGTTATGTGTACATGGGAACACTGTCTAGTTGTCTCTGGAAAACACAAACCCTCATAGTGCTACATTTGGAGTGAATGAGTGTGGCTTCTATGCAAAAGTTACGAATGGTTGTTAAAAAGCTATTGTAACGGAGGCATTCCTTTCATTATATTCTATATTTAAATTTATTCAGATAAGCTCTTATTTATGTTACCTTATGACTCCTTGCATGAGTTTCATTATTCCTAATATTTTTACATTATGTACATAAAATCACATAAAAAATCATTATCTTCTCTTTTGTAGTGTTTATTGATTTTTTTTTTTATCTAACTCCATGATCACAAGTTTCAGATGGCATCACAATAATTCTATATTGAAGGAATTTTTGACAACCAACATTAATTCAGGTAAATTTTATTCAGTTATGACTTGCACACAAAAAGTAAAGAAAAAGTAAATTGTACCAAATGTCACCATCCTAATTTCCAAAAACAGTTTTTTTTTTTTCTCTTTAATAGACTACATTAAATGTTGGGTGAGTAAAGTTTTTCTTTATTGTCAGAGTTTATATGTAAAATGTATCCATATCTTTGTGAATAGCAAAGCTGCTGTAATTTATAAATACTGTACAATACTCCACTATATGACAACAGACACTTGCTTTGTTGAACTATAATTGGTAGAGCAAGCATAGGCATTCATGTGTATAACTTTCTGGTGAGTGTGCATCATCTTTTCACAATGGTAGTGCTAACCCTATTTTTCTTGTTTTAAATCAGTGTTAAATTATAGCCTTCTCATATATTTATGGTTGTTAGCCTAACCTTTAATGGCTAAGCTATCCCTTTGGGAGCCCATTCCACCTAGAAGGATACTCCCTCAGCCTAGAAACATGGGAACAGGCTTGGGCCCTGCTCCAAGTGATACGGCAGACTTTGAAGACACCCCATGGAAGGCCCCACCCTGCCTGGGGAGCAGAAAGAGGATGGGATAGGAGTTGGTAGGGGGAATATGGGAGGAACTGGGATTGATATGTAAAACAAGCTCATTTCTAATTTAAATAAAAAATTACATAAAAATGAGCCTTCTGATGGGAGATGTCATTCTGTATATGTTTCTCATACTGGTTAATGAATAAAGCACTGTTGGCCAGTAGAAAAGGAGGATAGGAGGGACTAGGAGACAAGGAGGAAAGAGGAAGTAGTAAGGAGGGTCAAGATGGAGAGACTGGGGAGACAACATGCTGGCCCCTCTCCCCGGTTAGAAGACCACGTGGAAATATTAGATTAACAGAAATGAGTTAATACTTAAGACAGAGCTAGCCGATAAGAAACAAGTAACTGGCCACAGCATAATATCTAATACAGAATCTCAGTGTGTTAATTGGGGCTGGCACGGGGGCAGGAACAGACCAGGCGGCAGGCAGAAAAACCCTACTCCTTACAAATGGCGCCCACGAGGCTAATAAGAACTTCCACTTAAAATTTAACAAAAGCTTAAATAAGGGTTTTAGAAACAAAAGAACAGAAACAAACAAGATTTTTTTGGTAGCAGCATTTTTCTCAGTTGGGTTCTGTTTTGCTAAAGACAAACAGACATTTGCGCACGACTCCTTTAAGGAAAATTTCCTGACTCAGGATAAGCGGTAAAAAACCGCCCGGCTTTAAAATAGCACTACTAACAATTTATTGGTGTGTATGAGAGATGGCAATGGCAGTGACCACATCTCCTAGCCAGCATGCCTGCTGGACTGCAGCATTGACCAGGGCAGTGACCACAGCTTTCATTGCTGGCAGTAAAGGTACCTGCCCCCATCTGTGATAACCATGGCAGAAACAACAAAGACTTTCATTTTAGCAATGTTGTTGTTTACCAGATAAAAGACTTGTGGCCAGAAAAAGATAAAGATTTACAGTAATGACAAATTCACATTAAGAAAAAGCGCTAAAGGTTTACAGTGTGTTCTAAAATATATGTAGGCTTGGGAGAGAAAAGGAATAAAATGGTTTTAAAAATACAGTGAGGAGCTGGGTGTGGTGGCACATGCCTTTAATCCCAGCACTCCAGAGACAGAGGAAGCAAATCTCTGTGATTTGCAAAGTAAACCTGGTATACAGAGTGAGTTCCAAGACAGATAAGAGTTACACAGAGAAACCCTGTCTCAAAAAATAGAAAAGAAACAGAATAATAAAAAAGCCACTTAAGGATGGAAAGCTCAGAGAGAATCTGGATACTGTATGGAGTTATATTGTCTTTGTACCTTTTGACTGCTGAGGAAGTAACAACAACTGTTAAAACAAATGCTGCTGGATTAATTCAGTTTATATATTTTAAAAATGCTTTGACTCAAAAATTTAAGTCTAAGGACAAGTTACTGGGGAAAAGGATTTCTATTTTTGTTTCCATAAAAAATAAAAAGCTGTAGATTCCTTCCAGACTAATGAGGTTTGAGCAAGCCAGACCCCCTGAAACAGAGTACCAGGAGATCCTATATTCAAAACAGCTGAACAAAGCAGCCTTGCAGACTACAGCCAGGATTTCTGTGTCTTCTTAGGATCCCCATGACAGCGCCCCCTATCAGCAGGAAGTAGTTTGGAAAGAACAACGCTCAAATTCCCAAATATTGTTTATAAATGTTTGTTTTCATTTAAATGGGCTTGGTTATAAATGGTTAATGATCACAGCCAATTCTTTTTAAAAGGTAAAAAGGGGATTATGGTATAGATATGAATACTTTGTTTTGGAATGGATTTTCATTTATTGATACAATTTAAGGTCAATTTTGTGATATGTATATTACCCCTCTTGTTTAGGTACTGTGTTTATATAGCCCAGTTAAAAATGTAATGCATAATTCAATACAAATTTTAGATAGTTACCTATAATAGTTAAAACTTATAGTTAGATGAGTTAGTATTTCTAGATATATAGAGATGTATTTGAGATGGATAGGAATTCTTCAAACCTTTCAAAGACCTACAGAATATGGCATTTAAAATGTTTTAGGGATTTATTGACAGTGAGGCACAATTGCTCCTGGCAACACCACCTGAGTCAGAAAGGAAGATAAAGATGGACATTGAAGAAACTCGTTATGGAGTTTGCTTTCAATATAGAAAGACTAGCTATTTGGACAAGATACTGCTCTTGTCTGGACTGTTTGACTTTGTGATGTATAAACTGGACATGCAGGACCAACAGAAAAGTGACTGCTGATTCAAGATGGACAGTGCTACAGAATTCCTGCTTCATGGAAGAGTCTGCCAGACAGTATGCAGGACACAGAGAAAAGTGACTGACAAACTGCCAATACAAGAAGACAGTTTAAAGTTTCTTGCTTTATTGAAGAGTGTGTCTGCCAGACACACTATGGCCTATGGGCTAAAGATGGAAGATTACAGAAGAACTTCAGGTGACTGACAAGGCAAGATGTCTCTGTCATTTCTAGAGTTTATATACTATCCTTCTGTGGTCTTTGATGGAGTTGAAGACAGATAGTTATGGTTATAGTTTTCCTTAGTTAGGCTTAAAGATAAGATACATATAGGACTTTAAACTCACAAAGATAGGATAGATGAGGAAATATTTTCTTAAATCTTGCTAAATGTTAATGGACTAAATAGTGTTAACTGTGATTCTTATTTGATAACTGTTGTGTTATATATTTTACTATGTTAAGGTTAAAACCCTTCTTTTTATTTAGGCAGAAAAGAGGAGATGATGGGAGATGTCATTCTGTATATGTTTCTCATACTGGTTAATGAATAAAGCACTGTTGGCCAATAGAAAAGGAGGATAGGTGGGACTAGGAGACAAGGAGGAAAGAGGAAGTAGAAAGGAGGGTCAACATGGAGACACTGGGGAGACAAGACGCTGGCCCCTTTCCCCGGTAAGAAGACCACGTGGAAATATTAGATTAACAGAAATGGGTCAATACTTAAGACAGAGTTAGCCGATAAGAAATAAGTAACTGGCCAACAGAATTGTATCTAATACAGAATCTTGATGTGTTATTTGGGGCTAGCGCGGCAGCAGGACAAGACCAGCAGCAGGGCAGAAAAACCTTATGCCTTACAGCCTTCTCTATATTTGCCTTATGTTACATATACAGTATCATATTTTATACTATGACATCAAACAAGAAGCAATCTGAAAAGGCAGGATAATTATGGGGACAGAGGAAGAGAGAGAACCCTGACCCCAGAGTCTCTTGACCACGGATAAGCAGAAGTTACAAACTTAACATATTTCCCCATAGAGATGATACTCCCTTCAGATATAGATATTTGAGTCAAATCAGCAAGGAACCAGATTAAGCCCTAAATGTACTTCATCTCAGGTTGGTTCAAAGAGTGATTATTTCTTAACCTGCAAAGATTTTCATAGTAATTATTTTCATGCAATTATCTTTATGGGTCATTTTCCATCCTAGGACAGAACTGAGTAAAATCTCTTATCTTATTATTAAAAACTAACCTTTTTATTTGTTAATATAATTAATTTTGCTATGCCTAATTTAAAGTGTGTGTGTGTGTGTTTTGAATGTTTTAGCAGTATATATTTAAATGCCTGATAAATTCCTTATAGGTGCCTTAGAACCCTATTGTATTACCTGTTTCTGTTTCCATAATGCTCCTATACAAGGTAACCCAGGAGAGGATAGATTATTCATCTTAAAGTTACAGAGCAGATACAGCAAGCCATGGAAAGAAAGACAAGATGGTAGGAACACAAGGCCTAGTCAGCTGTCAGGAAGCAGAGATAGGGAACTGCAAGTCATGAGCTAGGCCGACATTGTCCACATTTCCTTTGGCATTACTATCCCCCAGCCTTTCACTAGAATGGTGCATAAAATCTGTCTGCAATACTGTTTGTTGCAGGATATTTGATTACAATGAATCCTGAGATTGCTTTATTTAGGAGAAAAACTTGCTTCTAGCTGTAGTGTGTCTCAGACTTGAATCTTTAATTCAAGAGCTTTCTTCTTAAATATTGTAAATGTCATTAAATAAATCAGCCAGAGGTCAAGAGGCAAGAAAAGCAACAGCTGGTAGGAGAAAAGCCATAGAGAGTAAGAGGAAGTCAGGAGGACAGAGAGGCACACAGAAAGTAGAAGGGAGGGACATACGATTGGAGTTTTGTTTAAGATGACATAGAAAAAATATCTCTTTCTGGGATATTGGCAGAGGACAAAGGTCGGCTGAGTGCTTTCTCTGCCTGTATGAACTAGCAGGCTTTTATCCCAGCATCTGGCTCCCAAGTCTTTATTGGTAAAATCAATTGAATGAGGATAAAAGATAGATTTACAGAAAATTTGACCACAGAAACTACAAATCAAGCGAGATCGCTTACAAACTTAATAATCTTCAAAAATTGCTTAGAGATATTAACTGATTACAGCTGGCAATTGTGTTAACTACTCAAAATCTAAGCAATTTATTTCAATCCTTACAAAGTCATAAGGACTTAAATAGTCCAAGAAAATTGTCAGCTGAGGCTGAGAAAGAATTGTCTCTTGTAGAAAAGAAATTACAAGATGAACACGTGGCTCGCTTGGATCCAAAGCTCGATTGTACTTTATTTTGCCTTCTCCTACAGGAATTCTTAAACAGAGAGAAGATCACATCTTAGAATGGATATTTTTACCATACAAACAGAGTAAAAAAATTAAAGACCTATGTAGAAAATTTTTTTGAATTGATTATTAAAGGAAAAGTGAGACTTTTTGGTACCTTTCACTAACTCAAAGTTGCATCTAGCTCAGTGGCCTGAAATCCTGGCTCAGAGCCCCAGACCAGCTCTGTCACCTATGCCAAAATACTGCCTGAGTGGCTGCCCCTTCCACAGGACAACCACACAATGTTCTTAACAAACAATAGACACCTTTGTGTTGACTGCTGTGTTCTACCCAGCTAAGATTGCCACTAAACTGACAAACACTACCCAAAGACCACCTTCAGATTACAACTGCTAAGGACATTCCATTTTTTTGAGTTCATATGAAACTGACATGAACATTTTACAGACCATTGAACTAAAAAATACTTAATCCTAAAACTACTAAACACAACCAAACTTAATGTTGTGAACAAGCTGACATAAATAGCTTTTAACATACCTTCTACCATAGTTTTATTTACTATGTTAGAGTTAAAACCCTTCGTTTTTATTTAGAAAAAAGTGGGGGAATATTGCAGGATGTTTGATCACACTTTGAACCATGAGATTGAGTTATTTATGGGAAAAACTTGTTTCTAGCAGTGATGTTTTCAGTCCTAGCACACACCATTAATCCAAGAGATTTCTCCTTGAATATTGTAAGCAGGATTACATAAAATCAACTATAGGTCAAGAGGTAGAGTAAGCAACCAACTGATAGGAAAAGAATATAGTGAGTAAAGGGAGTCAAGAGGATGGAGAGAAAAACACGCAGGAAGTAGAAAGGAGAACACACAATGGGAAGGATTTATTATCTGAGATAGCATAAGAGAAAAGTATCTTTCTGGGACACTGGCAGAGGAGGAAGTTCAGCTAAATGCATTCTTTGCCTCTCTGAACTAGCAGGCTTTCACCCCCTCCCCCGTCTGTTAAAAAAAAAAATATATATATATATATATATATATATATATATATATATATATTCATATATATTTAGTGTTATTTAACTGCAATATATATATATATATATATATATATATATATATATATATATATATTGTATTTCAGAAATATCTTCTTGGGCTCTCACTAAAATTGAGATATTTTATTAAGAATACAATGAGTTCTAGTTTTGTAAACCAGAATTTAAAAAGTAGTAATTACTAAGTAAAGATTAGATATAAGAAATTATAGATATGAGATTTATTTCTTGGTGAACAATATCAGAGAGGAAAGAAATGTTCTCTTGAAATAAAGGGGTAATTTGGATAGGTTTTAGCCTGATGTAAAAGATTTCCCCAAGATTAGAAAGTAGTAAAGCTAAAACTGGAAAGCTCAGCACATTCCAGAAGGCCCAGGAAAGTTTCAAAAGATTCCTGAGAGCAAAGGTAATGATTGTGTGTGCATGGTTAATTATGATGAGAGGTTCATTTTCCTAGGGTTAGGTGGATACTAGATGCTTATTTCATCAGTAAGTTGGCTTCATACATTAGGAGAAACCTACAAAAGTATCCACTTTTGTCTGTAAATTAACCTTTCATTTTTGGCTTTTTGTATTTTCTAACAACAGATATAAGATACAGACAGCCCCAACTGCCTAAAGGAAAAGATCATAGGTAAGAGATATGGTCTATTTAATCATCTGGAGTTGCATGACAGAGAATTCCTCAGAGAAAATCCAGACAAAAGAGACTGAATTCTAAAGAAGCAGTGATTGCTACAGATATGCATTAACCAAAGCACTATAAGATATTGTCTTCAGCAGTGTTTTAAGAAACAGGACTAAGCCCATATGTAAAGAGTAGAATAATGATGCCCCATGTTCCATGTATTAATTACTTGACTTATTGCTGTGATAAAATTTCTGACAGAAAAATTACAGGAATAGGAAGTGCTGGTCACATTGCATCTACAATCAGCAGCAAAAGAACAATGAACACTTGCACACAGACTGCTTTCAAACTGAAATGCCAGCCCAGGAATTAGTACCACTCACATTTATGGTGGTTCTTCCCACCTAAGTTACCTTACTCTTAGTTAATCCCTCACACACAAGCAAAGAAAATGCTCAACAGGCATCTCCACAGACTATTCTAATTGAGACAATCCCCTGGAGATTGCCTCATATAATTCTGAGCTGGATCAAATTGAAAGCTGATACTTACTGACTATTAGAGTTCTTAAAGTCTTTACTGATTCCAACACTGCTTCAATGTACAAAGTCCAGTTCTCATTTGAGACTCATGGAAATTCCTTAACTCTTAGCTCTTATAAAACAAAACAAAACAAAAAACACACAAACAAAAAAACGGTAATACTCACAAAATACAATGACAAAATAAACAATCTCATTTCAGTATGGAGTAATGGAGACATAACCAAGAAAGATTTGATCAAAGCAAGACCGAATACATAGGGCAAACCCTGAATCCTACAATTCCATTTCTGGTATATGGAGCTCATGATTGTACTGTTTTGACTCTAAGGGGTTACAGTAGCCAGACTACTGCAACTATTTGACTTCTTGGTATCAATTTTCTGTGTAATTACTTGCTTTGTTATGAGAAAATAACTGACAAAAGCAACTTAGAAAGTAGTATGACATTTGTGACAGGGAAACCTAGTCATGTTGTATCTACAATCAAGAAGCAGACAAAAATAAATGTTTGTGCTTAGCTGGCTTTCTTCTTTCAACCCAGTGTGGGACCATAGTTCATGGAATGGAAAAACACAAGTATGGTGATTCTTTCCACCTCACTTAATCTGATCAAGGTAATCCGTCACAAATATGCCCAGATATACATTTTCACAGTGATTCTAAATCCCATTTAGTTGACAGCAATATGAGCAATCACACTTTGAAGGAAAAGACAGACCTTCAATACTGCCCTTAAATACTAATGGCACCCAAAGTTCCTCAAAGACAGCTCTACTGATGTCTACTGAGGTGTCTTGTGAGGAAAGACTAACAAACAAATGCAAACTTTCTATTTATTACTTGGGCTTTTTTTTTTCCACCTTAATTTATAACCTAGTGCCCCTTCTGAAATAAATTTGTGTTGTGATGATTATTGATGAAAATACTCTATAGGTAAAGAAATCATGATTTCCAACCATGGCCTAGAGAATTGTCATATATGCACATGAAAACAACTCATGGTATTCTCAGTCTTCAACTAATGGCCCCAGCTATACTTTATAAAAATGCAGACAAGGAGACTACTTACAAATTGTAACAACTCAGAAATGCTCTAAGGCTATACACATAACTTATGTCACTTTCTCAAAAGTCAATGTAAGTCTATCTTGTACAAAAAACAATAGTAGCCACTCAACAAGGGTACATCTAGTATATTCAGTTAGATTCTTTTGCCTAAAATAAACCAACAAGAAAATTAAGGGGATTTATACCTCATGCAATGTAGACAATTTTCATTGAACATTCCATTTGCTTGTGCCTTCAAAAATATAAAATCTACAATCCAAAATATTCTTAGGGTTTACCTGCCCCTTATCTGTAAAACTCCAGACCAGGGTCTGGGCTGCCCTATGTCAAGAGACTCTTCCCTGTATAATATAGCCATTTTGGTTACTCATGCCCTTTTTGCCTTTTGTCCTCTTTGGCTGCTTCTCCTGGTTCCCCTTGGCCACTCACATCCACTTCACCTCAAATGGATCAGAATCATGTCTATTTTGGGGTCTCCCAGATGTCTCTGCCTCTGCCTCTGTTTTCCCTTTTATCTACAGTAAACATTCTTCTTAACCATAATCATACCTAGGAATAGTCTTGTCCTTCATTTATATTTCTTATTTCTTTCTTTCATTTAACAGCGGCTTCCATTATTCATAGAAGGAGATTCCATTCCTTTTTCTGTATCCTTGATTCTCAAGCTTGAACCATTGACTATAGCTGCTATAATCTGTTCTTTGCTGAGATTAGAATATAGCCTTTTTTTTTTTTTTTTTTTTTTTTTTTTTTTGCTACACGTTGTGCATATGCTATGAAGGATTTCTTCATTGTTTTACTTTATACTATTAATATAACTTTTACTCGTAATTTAAAAGCCTCACTCTATTTTTCTTTTAATTTAATATTGTGTTACTTCTTAGAATTAATTTATATTTTCCTGGTCCTCACATGTAAATGAGATTGTGTTATCTTTACCATTCATGTACTCTCACTGAAAAGTCAATGTAATGAAAATAGCTGTTCACTGAGGCCTAAAGTCTTTTCCAAATTTGACAGCAACACAGGAGGAATCTGTGCCATTGCTGAGTACTGAATGGTATATCTGGCAACTGAGGCAATGTATCCTAGACTTCAAGATTTACACACCCAGAATCAGCCTTAAGTTTTAACAATTTACTAACATAATGGTTTCCAGGCACCTCATTACAAAGAGTCTGTGGAAGGAGGTCGGAGGGGGCAAGGAAAGGCGCTCTCTTTCTGGCGTGACTCGGACAGGAGAGGATCGGGTTGAATTTCCTGGAATTCATCTGTCTAGGTTGTAAGTTATTTCTCCCTGAATAAACATCTATTCGGCCTATTTGTTTATCCTGATCCTTATTTACCGCGATATCTGGTGTCAGAAGCGGATTTACCTGGGTTTCGCCCCCAGGCGGCAGAAGCCACCCTCCTCCCCCATATTCCCCAACGGGCAGGGTTTAACCAGGTGGACTCACCACAGCTTTGGGACATTTGCCTCTTCCTTACTGCAAAGGAGATCTTTGCCGCTAAAGCAGACCTGAGAAGGCACTTACCGCTTAACATTTTTTGCCCATTTCTGCACGGGACTTTGAATTTGCACAGAGCCGCTCCACGGCACCCGCCCTTGGGCACTTGGCTTGCACGCCTTTCGTCTTGTGTTACAAGTAACTCCAAAAGTCCCCTTTTAACAAAATTCATAGTTTGTTAAGAGCTATTCTACAGGGACCGGAATCAGAAGGATCATCTGCTGCCAGACAATATTTGGCGGCACACTTCTAGGCAGAACCGGAATCAGACGGGCCTCGGCGGCTAGGCACTATTTGGTGACACACCTCCAGGTGTAGTTGGAGAAAGTAAGAAACTGACTGATGCAATGAAGTCTGTAGAAAGTTATTTGATTCAAGAAGTTCAGACACTCAAAGAAACAATGGTGAATAGATTTCAGGCTTTAGAAAGAAGACCTTCAGTCTGATACATCAGAAGAAGAACTACAGGTAACAGGGCATGAAAAGATTTAAAATTTTCCACACCATTTAGGGTCAGGGGAGCTTTCCCTGTATCTATTCATGAAAAGCCAGCAACGAAGAAACATCCAAAAGGTGTCGTTGCATATCAGTGGGAACCAATACGTATGAAAGATTTAAAAGGTATAAAGGAAGCAGTAGTCTCTTATGGCATGCACTCACCTTATGTGAAGCAATTAGTAGAGTCATAGGCATGGAATAACAAGGTAACCCCTAAGGATTGGGATCAATTAATATCAGCTGTCCTTGGAAGCTCCTCCCAATTAGAATGGAGGGCTTTATGGAGAGAGGAAGCAAAAGCTCTTGAACTTCATGGCTTAAAGAAAGGTTATAAAGCTGCCCAAGATAAAATTCTTGGTGAGGGTCTCTATGCTGACCCAGAAACCCAAGCTGCCTATGATGAACATATCTTGTCTCTATGCAGTACAGCAGCTTTGAATGCTTGGGATAAGGTTCATGAATTAGGAGAGAGGATAGAATCCTATACCAAGATAAAGCAAGGACCTAGAGAACGTTTTAGTATCTTTCTAGAAAGATTATCTAGGGCAGTACAATTAGAGATAGCAGACATAGATGCTAGGCGAATACTCATAGAATCTTTAGCTTATGCGAATGCGAATCCTCAATGCAAACAGGTGCTTTGACCTTTAAAAATGCGATCAGCACCCTTGGATGAATGGGTCATATATACAGGCAACATTGAGTATAATGACAATAAGACTGAAGCATGGGTAGGAGAAGCCATATCTAAAGGTCAGAGAAGATGTCAAGATAACAGAGTTCCTTACTATGGTGACTTAGAAGCTTGGGTAGGAGAAGCCATCCCCAAAGGTTTGAAGAGATATCAATATGTCAGATGTTATAACTGTGGTAAGATAGGACATCTAAAAAGAAATTGTAGGCAAAGCTTCCCTAGAAATAACACTCCCAGGAATGAATCAAACAGAAGGCCTCAGCCTCCTGGGTTATGTAGAAGGTGTAGCAAAGGCAGACACTGTACAAATGAGTGTAGATCGACCAGAGACAAGCAAGGAAACCCTTTACCATCAGGAAACTCCTTGGGGGACCTCTCGAAGGCCCCCACGTCACAGGTGATTCGAACATTCCAAGTCAATCTCCCACAGGACAATTAGAAAATTCTGTGCCTATTATAAAAACTCATACTGCTCTGGATGACAAACTAGTGATGGAAGTTGAATCAAACATGACAGAAGGAAATAAAAAACGTATATTTTGGCAAACCGCTATAAATAGTCATAGGCCTAGATTGATAGTTAAGATGAATAATAGACTGAGGGTCTCCTGGACACAGGGGCTGATGTAATTATCATATCTAATAAATCTTGGCCTCAAAGATGGCCCCTGCATGAGATAAATGTTCAATTCTTAGGGATTGGAACCCTGTATCAGGTAAAACAAAGCAGGAGATGGATTGAATGTATAGGACCAGAAGGACAGAGAGGGAGGTTGAGACCATATGTGGCTGATGTAGTGATAAATTTATGGGGTCGTGATCTATTACAGCAATGGAATACACAGATTAACATTCCTCCAGTATTAGATAGGAACCATAAACGACCTCATGATGCTGGAAAAAATATTATAAAGTACTATACAACACAGACACCAAATATCAAGGCTGTATAAAATAAAATACAAGTGCTGAACAAACAGAGAAACCAAAAGCCCTACCCTTAAAATGGCTAACAGACTAACCTGTCTGGGTAGGGCAATGAGCTATGACCTATGAGAAGTTAGAGGCTTTAGAAAGCCTGGTTCAGGAACAGCTAAATGCTGGACATATCGAGGAATCAACCAGCCCTTGGAATTCTCCTGTATTTGTTATCAAAAAGAAATCTGGTAAATGGAGAATGCTTACAGAATTGAGAGCCATCAATAAAGTTATCCAGCTAATGGGCTCTCTGCAGCCTGGAATGCCCATGCATTCTTTGATACCTAAAGAATGGCCTATTATAGTTATTGATTTAAAGGATTGCTTCTTCACTATACCTTTACAAGTATGAGATAAAGAGAAATTTTCCTTCACGGTACTTATTTACAATAATTCTCAATTGTGAAGAGATATCAATGGAAGGTTTTGCCACAGGGAATGCTAAGTATCCCCACCCTGTGTCAATATTTTGTACAAAAATTGCTAGAAATGATTCATAAACAGTTTCTACAATCCATGATGTACCATTACAAGGATGATATATTGTTAGCTGACTCTAAAGGAGAAATATTAGAAAAAATGTTTGAGAAAGTAAAGGAAGTTTTACCTTGCTGGGGATTGAAAATTGCACCTGAAAAAATACAAAAAGGAGAGTCTATCAACTACTTAGGAGATAAAATATGTCTACAGAAAATTCGACCACAAAAAGTACAGATCAGGAGAGATCGCTACGAGATTCTTAATGATCTTCAAAAATTACTAGGAGAGATTTCTCAACTGCAAACCATAATTGGAGTAGAAGGGCATGATTTGAAAAACTTGAAAATGGCCCTAAAAGGAGATAAGGACTTGAATAGTCCACGAATACTATCAGCTGAAGCTGAGAAGGAATTAGAATGGGTAGAAAAGAGGATACTAGAAGCACATGTGGACCGTGTGGATCCAAACCTAGACTGTATTCTGGTTATATTACCATCTAGAGAATATCCTTCAGGGATTTTGATGCAGAGAGAAGATATCATATTAGAATGGATATTCCTACCACATAAACAGAATAAAAAACTAAAAACACATAGAGAAAAGATCTCTGACTTGATTATAAAAGGTAAATTAAGACTTCGTCAGCTAATAGGAAGGGACCCAGCGGAAATTATAGTACCTTTAACTAATGAGGAAATTTCTTCCTTATGGAAAGATAACGAATATTGGCAGAGAGCTTGCAGTAACTTTTTGGGAACAATTAGCAACAACTATCCCAAAACTGAGAGAATCAAATTCATAAATAAAACGATTTAGATTCTTCCACGCATTGTAAGAAAAACACCTATTTCTGGAGTTCATACATTCTACACTGATACAAACAAATCAGGTAAGGCAGGATATAAATCAGGAAAAATTAGCAAAGTGGTTCAAAGCCCTTACAATTCTGTACAAAAGGCAGAATTGTATGCCATTCTCATGGTACTTATGGATTTTAAAGAACCCCTTAATATAGTTATTGACTCTCAATACGCAGAGTCGTTTTGCACATTGAGACTGCAGAATTTATTCCTGACAATACAGAATTAACTTCATTGTTTATGCAGTTACAAGATACTATCAGAAAGAGGACTCATCCTATATATATAAAACACACATCAGATCCCATACGGGTCTGCCAGGTCCTCTAGCACAAGGCAATGATGAAATTGATCGTTTATTGATAGGAAGTGTGCTAGAAGCCTCAGAGTTTCATAAGAAACACCAAAGGTTTAAAAAAGGATTTTTCTATCACTTGGCAACAAGCCAAGCAAATAATAAGGAAATGTCCTACTTGCTCATTCTATAACCAAACTCCTTTACCACCAGGCAGTAACCCTAAAGGTATAAATAGGAATGAAATATGGCAAATGGATGTGTTTCACTTTGCAGAATTTGGAAAATTAAAATATGTACATCACACTATAGATACATTTTCAGGGTTTCAATGGGCTACTGCTCTGAGCTCTGAAAAGGCTGATTCTGTTATAACACACCTATTAGAGGTAATGGCCATTATGGGCATACCTGCACAAATAAAAACTGACAATGCTCCAGCATACGTCTCCAGCAAATTGAAACAGTTTTTTGAGTATTAAAAGATAAAGCACATAACTGGTATACCACACAATCCTACAGGACAAGCAGTGGTTGAGAGATCCAATCGTACTTTAAAAGAAATGCTCCATAAACAGGCAGGAGGAACCAAAACACCCAAACACAGATTACATAATGCTTTATTAACGTTAAACTTTCTTAATGCTGATGAAAAAGGAAAAACAGCTGGGAAAGACACTGAACAATACAAAAAACTTCTGAACTAAATCAGCCAGTGTACTTCAAGGATGTACTGACCTCAGAATGGAAAGCAGGATATGTGTTACGTTGGGGTAGGGGTTTTGCATTTGTATCTACAGGAGAAGAAAAACTATGGATACCATCTAAGTTAATCAAGATTCGAGTTGAACAAGAGAAACATCTTAATGAAGAGAAATGACAAGTCATCCAACAAATTAGGTCCCATGAGATGTGGGGAGGCCTCTCAAAGGTAGGGGAAGTGTTCTGTTCTTGTTCTTACAGGAAAACAGAGAAAACCTATCATCAAACAGCCAAAAGACACTGAACATGTAGGTGCCTACAGAAGAGAAGACAGCTCTTCAGAAACAATCACTTAAGGAAGCAGAATGTGATATATGGTAAAAGAAAAATATTTAATTTTAGTAAACTATTTCTATATAGAAATCTATTTCTCTCTACTATCTAGTATTCCTGAAGTCCCAATTTATGTAAACCAATGCTGGCTTTGGAGTTGGATTTGGCTTTCCTTCTCTAAATTCAAGCATGTTGTTAAGATTAAATTCATGGTTTCTGCCTTAAATCAAGAAGCCAATTGGTGTAAGGCAGAAGAAACCAAAATCTGGGAATTCATTTCTTACATGCAATTTTCTCTCTGAAATCCTAATTTTTTCACATACTTTTAATGCTTATTGTTGTCTTTCCCTAATGTATACCTTAAAACTTGAAAATTTTACTTTAATATTGATGTGTAACTTTTCCACAAGGAATAATAATGATTCCTAACAGTAGTCTTTGAACTCTCCGGAAAGAAGATGGGGCCCCACATCATCGTTTCCACTTGACTCAACCTGATGCATCTGAACTACAAACATCACCCTAAAACCAGTTTGAGACTGTTTTTCTCGAGACAACTCATGACTAGCTAGCTGTAATGGTACACCTTTTTATTACACCCTGGCCAGAGTTTCATATAGAACTACAGTCAAGAATTTTCTGCCACACAGTGACTAGCTACATATGTCACAGCCAGTTCTGTTGAGAAATTTGGTTACTAAAAATTTTCTTCCTACAGGATCCATTGGAGCAATCATCGTCCCATTTCAACAGAAAGTAATCTTAAGATAATGACGCCCCCTTTCCCTACCCTTGGAATTTTGGGATAATAGTCATCGTCTTTGGGTTGGTTTTAGTTATTTGGGATTGGGTGATGCTTACACTCGGGTTTATCTTTTAGACAGGAATAGGGAATGGTTGGGAAAGGAATGGTTGAGATGGGATATAGGTAGATTAGCCTATTATCTTGAGAATTTGAGTAAGAATGAGATAGTATTTTACAGCTTACATTGTTGTGTATTTTTATGTGGTAAGCTATGTAAAATTAAGTTTATATTTTGTTATATTGTGTTAAATCTTTCCACTTACAATGTTTTATGCACATTATTTTTTACCATATTCTATGTATGTATACTTTTCTTGTATTCAAGACATTTTGTTTATTGATACAATTTGGGATATTTATCTTGCTGCCCTTTATAGTTCTACCTCTTGTCTTGAAACTTATACTCTACCTCTATTTTAGGGATTTACATGTATGTATATGTAAATAGTTATATTGTTTAAGTATTTGTTCCTGCTTTACTCAGGGAAGTTTTAATCAGTCTTTTTAGCCAAGTTCCCGAGTATTACAGATTATCTTCATTCACATTTCCTGTACCTATGAGATTAGTCAGATATAGATGCTTAATCTTCAATCACTTCATAGACATGCAGAACATGGCATTTAAATGTTTTAATATTAGTACTCCATTGACATGAGACACTGTTGCTCCTGACAGCACCGTGCACTTTCCCGAAAATATGTTGGACACTGTTGTTGCTCCTGCTGGAGTTGCTCCTGCTGGATTTCAATCTCGCCTCAGCTAATGGCCTGTTGGGCAAAGAATTGCCCCCACCTTGACCACTGATTTGGACATGCAGTCCTATGTGCTTGTAGGAGACAAATATAGAAGACTGCTTGACCTTGCCAAGTCAGGGTAAGACAGCCATTCTACCTCCCTGCTGTTGTTGTGGTCTGTCAAGTTCTCTTGGCCTTAGCCAATTCTGGGTGTACCAACATGGCTGTGAGACCTAGGGTGACTGTTCAGGTGGCTTGCTGTTTCTGTCCTTGCTGCACCTTTTGGAAGTTGTCCATCTACATTTCCTGTCTACTCTAGTATTGTTAATTTCCTTCTCAGGTCTGGATGAGGTTGAAGATTAAACTATCACAACTATTATTCTCTCTTCCTAGTTAGATATATTAGGTGCTAGACTTACGTTTTCCAGCTTAGGACAACTCTATTGTAAACTCCATTGCCCTCACCCTAGGACTAGATATGTACGTCATTTTGTTCTCGATTTTCCTTTTCTTAGAGCATACTTGTTATTCACTGTTTTGTATATTGTTTTGTATTAAGCCTAAATCTTTTCTTTAGACTAAAGGGGGAATTGTAGTCAGATAGTTCTGTGGCACTGACCACACCCATTGGGGGTGGAGCCATGGGTGGAGTGACCTGTGGAAGGATGTCAGAGGGAGCAAGGAAAGGCGCTCTCTTTCTGGCGTGACTCGGACAGGAGAGGATCGGGTTGAATTTCCTGGAATTCATCTGTCTAGGTTGTAAGTTATTTCTCCCTGAATAAACATCTATTCAGCCTATTTGTTTATCCTGATCCTTATTTACCACGATAAGAGTCTTTGATATTTTTGCCACAAACTTTAGATATAACAACAGCATCTAGATTACACTGAAATGGAGACCATTAGACCTTTTCATGTTCCCTCTTAGATCAGACCTGATAAAAGGATAACTTGAAGAAGTTATTTTAGCCATCAGGGAAATGCAAATCAAAACATCTCTGAGGTTACATGTTACTCCTGTCAGAATGGATTAAAAAACAAAAAACAAAAAACAAAACAAAAAAAACAAAAACAAGAACAAAAAAACAAAACACCAAAGACAGTTTATGCTGGAGAGGATGTGGAGAAAAGGGCACACTCCTCCACTGCTGTTGGGAGTGCAAACTCATACAGACACTTTGGAGATCAGTATGGCAGTTCCTCAGGAAAATGGGAATTAGTCTATCCAAGATCCAGCAATTCCACTCTTAGGTATATACCCAAAAAAATACACATCCATACAACCAGGACATCTGTTCAATTACATTCATAGCAGCATTATTTGTAATAGCCAGAACCTGGAAGCAACCTAGATGCCCCTCAAATGAAGAATGGATAAAGAAAATGTGGTACATTTACACAATGGCATACTAGTCAGCAGAAAAATACAATAGAATTCTGAAATTTGAAGGAAAATGGATGGAACTAAAAGAACCAATCCTGTGTGAGATAATCCAGTCACCAAAAGACAAACCAAACACGGTCTGTACTCATTCATATATGGATTTTAGACACAGAGCAAAGGAGTACCAGCCTAAAATCATCCTTTATTAATTATATGTTAACTCTTAAATTTGAGAGCTCAAAATCTCAGAGGAGTAAATTGGGGGAGAATATAAACATGAAAATTTTGAAAATTATGATGCAAAAGAATTTTCCATCTACAGCCTCTTACCAGCAGAAACAAGAGAATCATAACACACTTAACATTTTCTGTGAATGTTGCATTTCTTATGTAAAGTTATTTTTATGTTAAAATAGCTTTGAGTTGTGGGTTCTGGAATATTGTTTAGTTGGTAGAGTGGTTACCAAGTATGCACAAGACCATGGCTATGATCCTTCTATCCTAGTAGGCTAGGCGTTGTTGGCACAACACTCGGGAGCAGAGGCAGAGGCAGGCAGATGTCTGTGAGTTCCAGGTTAGCCTGGTCTACAAAGCTACACAGAGAAACCCTGTCTTGAAAAGTAAATCAAACAAATAATCAAACAACAAGAAAAAAAAAAAAAAAAAACAAGAATGTGGATGCAGTAGTGAGTGTACTAATCCCAGCACTTTGGTTGTAGTGGTAGACAGAGTACATGTTTGGGATTATTTTGGGCAACAATGAAAACATTATACCAACTGTGTGTGTGTGTGTGTGTGTGTGTGTGTGTGTGTGTGTGTGTGAATATGTCTCAAAAGAGAAAAGAAAAGAAACAGGCTTAAGGCCGCAGTGTATCATCATTGCTCTTCCAGACATTTTCTGAAACTCTCACACAAAACTATTAAATTTGTTTGCAGCAAATATATACAAAGTTTCTGCATTCCTGTTATCCCTATTAATTTCAATCCTGTCAATAGTTTCTGAGAATTGTCCTCTAAACTTATTTAGGTTTCTATCAAATCTTTAAAGATTATAGCTTCAAAACCCACCAAATTTGTGACCATGGTAAAGATAATTGTTTTAGAGGTGCTACTGCTATGAGAAACACCATGACAAAAAGCAACTTGGCAAGCAAATCATCATTCACTTCATCTTACACTTCCAGGTAACATTTCATCACTGAGGGAAGTCAGGACAGGAACTCAAGCAACACGGAAACCAGAAATCTGAAGTAGAAGCCACGAGTAAATGCTGCATGCTGCATATTGGCTTTCTCTCTCCATGACTTGCCCAAGTCTCTCTTTGTCTCTCTCTATCTGTCTCCATCTCTGTCTCTCTCTCTTTCTCTGAACCCTACAGTGTCAATCAAGAAAATGCCCTACAAACTTACCTATAAGCTACTCTTATGAAGGCATTCCCTCATTTAAGATTCCTTCCTCTTAGGTATATCTAGGTTTATGTCAACTTGTCAGAAGACAGTCAGGAAAATAATGAAATGTGATTCTTTCAGATAAGCCCTTATCTTGTGGTATATCTCCTTTTCATACGGATTCAACTTTGATAAATTACATTTTTTTTCATATTCAGTTTATGAAGCACTGTGATTAACTTGCCATCTGTCTGTTTTACCACATGAAAATACATTGAAATAATTTACTGGTTTTTTGCTCAGATGACAGATGAGCATCTAATCTGACCTATTTCTTCCAATGAACTGTCACATTAATCTTTAAAATATAGTTGGAGAAGAAGAAGAAGCAATATGGAGCCAGAGAATGAGTAGTTCATCCATAGGTATGGGTTTTTTGATACACAGTAATAACAAAATTTAACTATTATCTAAGTTGCATCATTTTCTATAAATTCTATGCTAGTTTGAACTTGTGTATATAACATAAATATATCTAAATAAAAGTGAACATATTTGGATGTTCTTCATTTAAATTAAATGGGAAACTTTGAAAATATTTGCATATTTTCAGTTGTGCCACCTACTTTCTGAGAGACCCAGGGACACCTACTTGATCAACGTCAAACTCATATATCTCATCTCTCAAATGGAAATAATATTGGACAGTTGTTAATAAGGACATATAATACATGCAAGTTGCTATTTTCATGCAACTGTTAATTACCCTGTATGTTCTGTGTCAACAAACACTTATTATGCGTTATTCTTAAAACCCATGGGAAATGAAAACTTAGATTCTTAGGCAGTAGTATAAGACACATTCCGTATAAGCACATTGTCACATTTCTGTGACAGGTAAAAGACACGTAGCAAATAGAAATACCATTTAAATAGTAACAGCTAATTGAGTAGCCACTATGTTTATCTTAAAGTCATTTTCATGTAATGATTTAGTGTTAATAGTTAATAATAATCATTTACACTGCTGTTGAGGAAGTGGAAGACCTCTTTCTCTTACATAATGCAGAAAAAGTAGTCAGAGGAGAGAATGTAGTCAGTTCTTGAATGCTAAGCACAGGTCAATAGACTTTTTAAGCAGGTAAGAAATCATATAATGCCTCAGCTGAGAAATATGTTGTTCTTTTATTTCCAAAAAAGAAAATAGATACCAAAAAGTGGTTTTCCATTCCAGTCACTAAAGGAACAATTATACTTGACTTATTTTTCCAAATTTTTACATCCTTGCTTAACCAGCCTTATGTTTTTGGCTTTTCCCAAAGAGCTTCATTCATGGCATATATTTTACTTTTTGTGCATGCCTATATTTGGGGAGAAATGTCTTGCTTAAAAAATGTATGCTGAAAAAGTGTTTAGAATGTATTGAATGTTAAGTCAATTCCATACAGTGGGACTCCCACAATACAAGGAAAACCAATTATTGCAAGCTGTCCTCTGACCTCCATATGCATGCTAGGGCATTTATGTACTCTCTCTCTCTCTCTCTCTCTCTCACACACACACACACACACACACACACACACACACACACACACTAAATGTAAACATGCTTATTTTAAAAATTAAATCAAACTCATTATGTGTTTATTATTATTATTTTATTTTTTTGTAAATCTTATCTGCATGCCTTCATTATTAAGACCACAGACACTCACTTCCTTTTCCCAGTAAATGCTTTATTCTTTTATGTGATGTTTTCTCAAAACCATCTCTGTAGTGTCACTGACAAAGCTCCCCAATTCTAAGTAAACAACACTATATGAGACCCTCTTTTTAGTTATCTGTATGACTTTGGGGGAAGAGTGTTACATGTTTTCAAATTTTAGCCATTTTTGTAAGTAAACTATATCGTGACCTCACAGTGTATACTAGTAATTTCATTCATAACGTGTGTTTCATGAAGTAATTCACACAGACATGGTCTCATCTCTACCTTCTTCTTATCACTGGTCCTTCATGAAGTTCTAATTTCCTGACCAACTAGCAAATTTTGTTTGAAAGTTAGCTTCTTCTGTTATTGATATGTCTGTACTGACTCAAGTTGGTATTATTTTGGAGATATTACATTTTTAAATGGTGGAAGCATATATACATACACATGCATATCTCAGCACTTTATTCTTAAGTGATACAATGAGGTAATTTATGCATAATATTTCCACACATAGTAAGCAAGACTAGAATAATTAGAACTTGCAAGTAGGGACCCTTTCTGGTTTGTTGGAAATTACTCAGAAGTGATTAGAATAGAAGACACTGATTGTAGATTTTACCTAATTATTTTCTGCTCAAGAATCTTTGCAAATAAAAATTTGAAGGTTGGTGAGAGAAAAAACAAAAGGTTGGAACCTTTAAAGCAAATAGAGAATTAAAATAAACTTATACTTAATGCAAAGGCTTTACAGTGTTCAGGAAGAATCACAATGTGGAGAGCTTAGGCATGGGGGAGGGGCTCAGAAACAGGGGGATGAAGAGGGAGTGAGGGAGGCACAACCACGACACAGTAATATAAAGTTATATCTGTTAACCATAGGCTTTTTTTAAAGCTAAATTTCTTTCTTACCTGATTTGCAATAGAGTAGATGTAAATGTAAAAGAAAAAAAAAAATCAGTATCAATTTTGTTAACCAAAATAATCAATTTTGGTTATTATATGAAAAGTACATTTTTATTTTAATGGAGTGATAAAATGATAGTAAGTTTCAGTTTATTCTTCATTGTAATTATTTATTTAAATCAGATGACAAGACAGAAGCTTGAATCATAACAAGTGATTATCCAAATGCTATGTTATATTCTATTAATGCAGCTATGCTACATGACCATTATTTTTAATGTTCCTTACATTTTAGGAAATGCTGGCTGCTACTTTGGTATGTTAAATCAGAAACAGAAACATACACACACACATACACATATATGAGAGAAAAATAAAATTTCTTGTTAAATATGGCTTTCAACTTCATGTATTTCTGTATTTCTTCATACATTTCTGAAAAACAGTATACCATGTCAGTTTGGTCAGTTGTGTGTGTGCATCTTGACTATCAATATCTAAAAATAAAATTTTAGCCTTATATTTAAAGCAATATGTTAATAAGCAGACACTTCACTCTGAGGGTAAAATTAGTTACAAGTCAATTATTACTCAATTGCTAAAGCACTCTTCTATGACATTAATCCTGAGTAGAACAACTTGACCTTTCAACATTCTTAAAATCTCTCTGAATAATTACTGCTCAGGCAGAGTTGACATATTTTCCAATTGATAATGAGATTACCTTTTTAAATATGTTAATATTTTATGTACTCTATTCTATCATACCTTGTGAGTCTTGAATTTTATCAGGCCCATCTCTTCTGGTTTCCCTCTTCAGCACTTCATTATCTAGATGCCTCTGATAAACCATTTGTTTGTTTTTTTACAATGCATACATGCCCAAGATTTCTTGTCTTAGAGAGTAATTGTCTTTTGTACCATAATAGAAACCAAGTCTTGACTAAGAATCTTCCAAGAGATAATGTTTTAAATGCTTTCCCATTTGATATAGATAGAACTTTTGTATGTGTCATTCCATCCTGATTCATATGTTGAAATCCCGAACCTACCATGAATATATTGGATAATAGTGTTTCTGAGGACCAAAGTTTAAGTATGATCTTATTGGTAGGTCCATGCTAGTGGCATTAGAGTCAATCTTAGTTTCATTTCTATTGTTATGTTAAAATACAAGAGCCAACTTATATGCAAAAAGAGGTTTTACTTTATCTTGCAATTCAGGGTAGAGTCCATATCTGAGAATTTATTGGTAGGAGCTTCAGGTAGTTCATCACACATCTGCAGTCAAGAGCAGAGAGAGAATGCACGTGTGAGTTCTTCATTCTCAGATAGGTCTTTGTACTTGTACCATGAAATCTTTCTGCATATTGGGTGGGGATGCTGACCAACAAAACACTTATTTAGAAAGCACAAAGACAGTGGTTTACTTTCTAGAACCAAGGGGAAAATATGAATTCATCCTATTCTGTGTTAGGAAGAACAAGTGCTTTTGCTTCTGTTAAGGATCCAGCTGCAATCATTATCCCAAGTTCATTAGTTATCCTTAGCCATGCCCAGGTACAAAAGTTAAGCCATTTGTAAGGGGCCACAAACTTTTGCTATTCTGGACTCATGTGCTCAGCTGTTACTGATACCCAGCCAAGTTATCCAACCTGGGGTCCCAGAAGCCTGGAAGTAAAGGAGAGTTACTACAATGGTGGTTTCAATTTCTGAATTATAAACTTTGTTTGTAGAATGAAGTGCATAACCTGTGCTTTTTTGCTGCTAGCATTAGTAAGAATTATAATTTGAAGCACTAGTAACTATCATTAACAAAACTTTCTCTAAGATTATGTAAATGTCATCAAATACATAGTTTAGCCAATTAAAAAACTGTTTAATATGAATATATTTGTTGGCAATACAGCTATGTCAGAACACAATAGATTAAGTTAACATATTTAATTTCATAATAGCTATGAGAACCATGTTGATGACACATGTTCACAATTTTTTATATTGAATTTAAGTAACCAAACTGCAGCACAATTAAATGTAACAGTCAACATTGCTGAGACTTTTGAAACCTATGAATCTGTTCTTTGTATCAGGAAAAGATTATTAAAAATTGACAAAAATATGATTTAAACTACAACAACATTATTTTAAGATGTTGTTCAAAGCCATACTTCAGTATTGGTCCAAATAACTCAAGAATAAAAAGTATTAATGTTGAATTCTTCCAGTGTCCTTAAAGAAGAACAAATTATATAACTTTAAATTTTGAATTATTTTCTGATAATGATTAAGCAAAAAAAAAAAAGTGATATTTTTACATGTCACAGATAATGGTTTAACATTACACCAAAGAGTCTAATGAGACAATGACCATACAACTAAAAATGATATATACAACAGAAAAAAAATGTATCCATTGGTTAAATTTTACTCTAGAGAGTTTTGTACCCTATTTTCTCCCAACAGCAATATATTTCTTACAACAATTTGAGAAATACAAACTTTTGCCATTCTAAAACAATGATAAAACAAAAACATATCTTTTCTCATTCTTCCATGAATGAAGTAATAGGCATTCCAAAGAAATTCTTCCTAGGCTGGGAGCTATTGGAAACAGTTAAATTTTAAGTAAACTCAAAACAAATGCAAGTGAGCCGGGCATCCCAGGTGAAATAGACTATTACCCACAGGATGGGAGGGAAGAAAAGATAGCAGGAGGCTTGCCATGACTGTGGTAGGGAATCCTTGGCACTCAGATATACTGTGTATGGCTCTAGAAAAGTCAAAATCCTAGTGCAGGCTACAATTAATTTAAAGCTGTGTGTCACAGACATAGGATGATAGAAAGTGCCTCATTACATATAGAGGCTGCAATTTTAATAGTCTAGGCTAGTCTTTCTGAAAGTGCATTCCACATGACCCCTCACTAATTCTGTAAAGCACAAGGCAGTGTGGCTCCAAGGAATGCACATTGTGCCTCTTCTAGACATTCTGATGACTCTCTGATGCCTTTCTGATGATGATTGTCCTGGATTTTTTGTTTTTGTTTTTTGTTTGTTTGTTTGTTTTTGTCATTCAGTGTTGAACATTATATGGCAGTAACATTTTTGTAACATGTCTATTTAGATTTGTCATTTCTATTTGATGTCAAAAAGCACAGTTTTATACATGCATATGTCACCTAGTAATCAATGTTCAAACAAGCTGTACTTTCCCTCTGAAAAGGCCAGGGACCAAGATAGGGGTTTTTATCTAACAGGGCTAAAATGTTGAATAGAAATTTTCTTCCTTAGTCAACCTACTGTTTTGATGACTGAAATCAAGGGTTCTTTCTGAGTGCTAGGATTAAAGGCATGTATAACTCACCTAAGTCTGACTTATTGATGGAGCAAAGTTTTAAGGCTTTGAGTTGTTTCTTATCTTAATTAGGATTTCTACTGCTGTGATAAAACATTATGACAAAAAGCAACAGGATGAAGAAAAAGTTCATTTCAGTTTACAGTATCCAAACACAATCCTTAATGAAGAGGATTCAATACAAAAATTGAAAGCAAGAGTCAGAAAGCAGAAATGCACCCAGCAACTACAGGAGAAATGCTTATTACTGGCTTGCTTCTCATAGCTTGCTCAGCCTTCTTTATTATAGCACTGAGAATTACTAACTCAGGGGAGCCACATACCCTCAGAGGTGAGCAGAACTCTTCCATATCAATCATCAGCCAGGAACATGCCCTTAGACCTGCCCATAGACCATTATAGTCAGGGCATTTTCTCAAATGTAGTTCCTCCTAGCATTTCTCAAGTTGGCATAAAACTTGGTAGCAGTCCTTCAAGTTTGTTGATTGCTTATAGAAATGACAAGCTTCTATTCTGTTCTTCAGAAAACTCAATTCTCTTCTATACTTTGTAAAAAGAACATTATTAACAATAAGATTAAAAACAATAATAAATTTATAGTTTATCCTAAACAGCTTTGGTTATATTGAACCATCACTTCATACTGTGTTGAATAAACCTCTCAGGGGAAAGACTGAGTTAATGATTATCCAAAGGGCACAGACTATATGGAAGAAAGCTATTGGCTTAATTCTAGGGCTGTTACATTTAATCCTTAAAACACTGTTGCTAGCAAAAATGTCAGGGTGTTGTATATAGAAAGAATTCAGTTTGTATGGAAGTCCAAGTCATTTTTTTAACATCTGTCATCAAGAGTCCTTGTGGTATGATTGTTTGGGTATATGCTTTGTATATGCTCTGCACATGTATGTTTTCAAGAAATATGCACATATTTTATGAGATGAGTAATCTTTCTTCACCAAATGTAAGTTAGAGAATTTATTCATTTACTTTTCGTAAAGACAAGCTATAAATAACTTTTCTGAATATGCCTTTTTTCCTTTGTGCTTTGAAAACCCTCTTAATTGTCACATCAAATTTAAGATCAAAAAGAAAATGAAATTTCAAGATGAATAAATATTTTAGTATGTGTATCTTGAGAAATTAATAGGGTAAAAAACTGTCTTTCAGCCAGGTGATGGTGGTTCATTCCTTTAATCCCAGCACTCTGGAGGCAGAGGCAGGTGGATCTCTGTGAGTAAGAGGCCAGCCTGGTCTACAAGAGCTAGTTCCAGTACAGCCTCCAAAGCCACAGAGAAACAAAAACGAAAACACACACACACACAAATCTGTCCTTTAAGACAAACTGCTGCTGTCTTCAGAAATTCAGTCCCACTCACAAAAGATCACCACAGGTGGGCTTACCAACATTCTCTCACACAATGAGGGCAAAGAGGACCACTGGACCCTCATTTTAGTACCCAGCCTCTTCTGTAAGCCATTGCAAATGATTCTACCCTAATTGCGCATGATTATTGCAGGGTTACTGACTGCATTTCCCTGTGAAAACCATTGGGAATCCACCAACCACACCAGATGCCGACCTTCTAGGACAACCATGGCAAACCATGCAGATGAAGTACAGATCTTCTAATGAAGCTGCGTTGAACCATTCTCTTGCTACAGCTCATTGCCTATGCCCTGTAAGTAACTACAATAAATTAATTTGTTCCCTAGAGCGAACTTCGGGGATTTTGAACTTTGGACTGACATTTAAAATTTATGGGGAAATGAGTAGTTGTTTCATAGTCCATCCCTCAGGGTAAAAATATCTGAAACATCTGGAAATTGACAAATATTTATTTATGAACTTAATACAAATCGGAGAGTTTAAGATTTTTGAGGTAAAATAATTTCATAACATTATCCTTTTTATTTGAAGTTTTTTGAAGATTTCACAAATGACTACAACATTATGATCTTATCTGTAATTATTTTATTTGTACAGCCAGTGGATAGCATTTAGTATTGCTCATATGTATAAGTGTTTAGGGCTGACAACATGAGATTGGATACAATCAGGAGGCTCATGCATCAAGATTGATTCCCCAACTCCTGGTAGCTATTGATTACCTGTGGTCCTTCATATAGGGATAGGCCATTGTGAGATTTCTGTGCCCCCCCCTCTGTGTTGTCATATCAACTGGTGTTATTGTATAGGTATTACCTAGGTGACCATATTTGGGGGATTTCTTGAATGCAGCTTAGCTGTCATATAGAAGGTATTATCTCACAGCAGATGGCCTGGTCCCTTGCTCTTACAATCTTTCTATCCTCTCCTGGGTGATATTATATAAACTTAGGTGTAGGTATTGTATTGTAGATGTATCAGTTGAGATTAGACACCCAAGGTTCAGTTACACTGAGTTTTTGACCAATTATAGTTGGTTTTTTTATTGATGTCTATCTACAGCAAAATGAAGTTTCTTTGTAAGGGTGAGATCTGTGCTTATCTGTGGGTATAAGGGCAAGTATTTAGAATGCAATTAGAAGTTATATTGTCGTAGGAAAGTAGTATCAGTAGATTCTCCTCTAGAGTTCATGAAATCACTGGCTACTACTGGTAGTTGGCTAGGCTTACAGTTCTGTGCATGAGTTTCTTTCTATTGACTAGGCCTAATTCCAAGTATATACCCCCAATACATACATTTCTATTATATCCTTGGGGATAGTTTGCCTTTTTAATCATTGTTATGGTTTGTAGGCTTTATAATTGAGTAGGGCTATTGTTTGCTTTTCTCCCATGGCAGCTTACATGGCACTTTTGGATACTCTGAAAGCTAGTCTTCAGGAAAGGTAATTCTAGGCCTGTTCTATACTGGTTCCTCTAAGTTTAATGTCCGAGGTATGTTGTGCATTCAACAATACAGTTTTACATTCAAGTTCAGAAGACAGCAAATGACAAAAGCAATAGCCTGGATTATGTTTGGGAGTATTTTAGATTACCACTCCTTGGCATATGGTCAAAGAACTCTCCATCCTATTCTGAAAATACTTGCTCAGCCATATTAATTGCCATTCCATTCACAAAAGTTAGGAAATAGAAAAAAATCTACTTGCCATCCAACTGATGAATCATAACAAAATTGTTGTGAAGAAAAATGGTATCATTATTTTTTCAGATAAATGGCTGTTACAAGAAAATCTTAGGTTGACAGAGGAAACCCAGACCCCCAAAGACAAACATTGCGTGTCCTGTCATATTTGTGGATCTTAGCTCCAAATCTTTAAGTGTAAGAACATGTACCTGGAGTAATCACAAAAGTAAAAAGGGACCGTGAGGGGAATAACAGGAGGCTGATGCCGAGAGTGGGTGAATAGAAAAATTGTGTGTGTGTGTGTGTGTGTGTGTGTGTGTGTGTGTGTGTGTCAGGGTTTAATTACAAAGGGGAAAGCTAATATAGAGGATGGGGAATAGACGGCAAATAAATAACACTAAAGATGTTTGAAAAATCCATAGAGAACCATTTTATGTTTACTTAAAATTTATATACTATAAAATAAAGTTAATGATTTTATGCCACTAGAGCAATCATGTTTTCCCTAAGCCTTAGACCATCTACAGTCATCACTCTTGATATTAAGGATCAGGAAGTTGACATTTAATTTTTTTTCTTGAGTGCATAAGAGCATCAGTGAAAATGTTCCACAGCATTGCAAAAGGTTTGCTAGAGCAGTTCCTTTAAATAGAACATAGTTATCAACATCAACATAATATGGCAAGCACATATGTTTATGATCTCACAAACCGAAAATATTTTGGAAAGAATGTTAATTTATCTCCCATATAAATTCATCAAATTAAATTTAGAATGTTGAAGTAATTCAAAACTCAGATGTTGGATGCTAAAATTACCAAGCTAATACAATTTGTAAAAATATCCATATCAAATGCAGTTATTGGCATGCGTTACCTAAATTTAGAATTCTATTCTTTCATACTCCTTAAGTTGTGATGAAAATATAGAACTATATGTCCCTTTTCCCTGCTTTACCCAGCTTCTTTTCCTATTGGCCACTGATTTTCATTGATTTATTAATTTTTGTCTTCTTCACTTTCTTGTTTTCATTTTAGTTGGTTATTTTAATAAAGGCTCTTTATAAGATCAATAGTAGATTTACGACACTAGAATTCCAGATATATCTTTTTACTAGTGTACTTTCAATATATACTTGTTGGTTTTGATAGGCATAATCAGTAATATGATTATAGTCATTATTTTATATGGTTGCTGTTAAAATTTTTTTTTATTTGCCTGAGCAACTAAAGACAGTGATATTTTCTTCCAGATTCTCAAACAAAGAAATAAACAAATGAACAAACAAAAACAAGTTTTTCAGCAAAATTCGAAGTTAATTGCTTAGACAATTGAAGAACCGTAACTGGGTTAAGAATCTCTTGAGATATATAACTCAGGAGATATAGAACTGGCTACTAAGATGAACAGCTTAAGATAGCTAAGTTAATTTCAGAGACTCTTCCACAGCAGTTGCAAATGATTAACCTACTTTAAAGTTGAAAATTTTTTTAAATAAAAAAGTGGCCTTTCTCTATTTATTAACATCTTCAAATTAGTGTTAGAAATATTACAAGTGACCACCTGTAATCTTTCTGAGCCTGGATGATATCACTTAATACAAATTTTCAATTTCCATCCACTTACTTGCAAATTCCATTTTCTTTCTAGTTGATGAATATTCAGCTGTTTAGAGGATCCCTATTTTTCTTATTTATTAATCAGTTGGTAGACACATTTTTTTTGTTGTTGTTGTTATTTTTCCTGTTTCTTAACTACTGTGGCTATAACAGTAAATAACATGGATAAGCAAGTATCTCTGTAGTAGGATATAAAGTTCTTTGGGTATGACCCATGTCCATGCCAACATTTGTTGTAGTTTTTATTCCCGTATTCCTGATCATAGAGTGAGGGGTGGACTCTTAGAGAGGCTTAAATATACATTTTCCTGATGTCTTAGAATTTTGAGTAATTTTTAAATTGTTTAATAGACATTTGTATTTCTTTTTCTGAGAACTTTAACTAGTTTCTATTGGCCAGATATGGATTGTTTGCCTACGGGTTCAGTAGTGGCAACGGTGGTTGTCTTCATATGATTGAGTCAGACAAAAATCACAGAATAGGTGGAGCAGGAGCTCTTGAGGCCCTACACTCTAGAAAGAAAGAAGCTATTGGTACTTGGTAGCTGTTTAAGGAGAGAGTTAATCCTCTCACCATATTGCTACTAATACAAATCATGTGGTCAGAATTAATTAACCACAGGGTGCACTTAGCAACAACAATAAAAATAATGATAATTAGACAAAATGACATGAAATTGGGATGAGCTGATGGGTCTGAGAAGGAGGTTGGAAGTTGGTAACCATAATTGGGGATGGATAAGATAAAAATACTTTATATATGTATACTATATGTGTATGTATGTCTGTGTGTATATGAAATTTTAAAAGAACAAAATAAAAATATCATTTAGAATTTAAATGTACTAAAACATGTAGCAAACATGACAAAGGTCTAAGGAAGCACAAATTCATGGACTCAATTATAATATTGGAGGTTAATTTCTTTGCAACAACAAATCCAATTGTTATTGTTAAAATGATGTAATAATAAAATGATATTGAATCAGAATGATTAATATCTATGTCACACCTAAAGTGAAAATGTTAAAAGAGTCATTTGGGGAAGAAGTTTTCTTTCTTTTATCTGTTAATTTCTGTTAATTTCTCAGCTTCTCTTGAATACATTTTTATAAATTCCTTTCAAGAGTACCACTGAATTGTCAAGAAGTTATACAGAGTCTAACTCCTAATTAGGATGTGTTTGTGGTGAGCTCAGCTAATTATGGTGCAAAAATGCTTACCTGGCTATATTCTAAAAAAGAAAAAAGAAAAAAGAAAAAGAAAAAAAAAAAAGAAAGAAAAAGAAAAAAAAGTTCAATCTAAGTATGCATCAAGACTTTATAAATTCTAATTCATAGAGAATTCAGCTCAGTAGCTAATTGGATTAAGGCAATCAACCAGAGCCTAGCTGCTCTGCTAAGATGCAATAATCCTCTCTAATTATAAGGTGGGAACATCTGGAACTGGTATAATTTTCCTTTGGCACTGGCATTTGGGTTCTGTTATGATGGTGTAGCTAGCATCAGATTTCCCTGTCATGATAAACACTTATGAAAGGAACAGTTCTGAGAAAAAAAAAAAAAAAGAAAAACCTGCCTCCAGCCTTAAGTGAAAAATTCAGAACCTTGATCCCTGGCAGATGGGAAACATATGTATTGATTGGCACTCTCATCAATTTTATTCTAGAGAATTGTTTTCTAATTGCATTAAGGAAGGTGGAATTGAAGCAAAAAGCAACAATTTTGACACTGGATGAAAAACTGTTTGGGGGTTTAAGGGTAGCATGGAACCTAGAAAGTAAAAGTCTGCACTCTTTGGTAACTTATCCTGAGGTCTCTGCTCAAGCCTCTGCACATACAGAAGGTGACTACAGAGCAGTATATGAGTTTAACCAACACTGGACCAGAGGATTAATCTGAAATGGAAAGACAGTAAATACCAAGTCTCACAGGGTCAATATAAGGAAGCTAGTTGTGATACAATATTAAATTTCCATAAAAGGGAAGGGTGAGTGTATTTAGAAAATTCTACTTAGTCAATGACATATTAAGGAATAGGGTCTGGCTGGAAAAAGCAGATCACTGTGGACAGGTATTTGAAAATTATTTCTTTCCCACACCATTCCTATCTGTTTACAATGCTTCCTGGACATGTGTAGGGTAGGGCCTTGCTCCACCATACCCTTCACCCATTATGTTATACTTCAGGTTCTGTTTCTTGGTTAAGCTTTTGTTGCTGCGAAGAGACTCCATGACCATGACAACTCTTATAAAGAAAACATTTAATTGGGTGGCAGATTTGGTGTTGGATCTGAGAGTGCTATATCTTTCAGGCAACAGGAGGTGGACTGGCTGTTACACTTAGGTAAGCTTGAGCAAAAGAGACCTCAAAGTCCCCCCCCCACCTCCACCCCCTGCCCACTACCACCATCATTATACACTTCTCCAATTACACCATATCAATTTCAACAAGCCACATTCTAATAGTGCTACTCCATTTTGGGTACCATTTTCTTTCAAACCACCACCCTGGGAATGGGAATCATTATTGCCATCACCCCAGGAAGAAAGCTAAAGTCATAATCTAAAAATTATTATTTTCTCCTTGAAAACACTATGCTCTCACATCCCAGTAACAATAATTCTAGCTAGCATACACACGATCTATGACTACAGGTAAGCCCTTAGAAAATGCTAAAAAGCAACAACTGAAAAGGAGTCATTCTAGGAGAACCTGAAGCCAAACTTTAACAAGAGTAGGATTAAGCAGTGGGAATTTAACTCTCTTTTAGAATAGAACATAGTAAACTCTAAGGCATAGGTAGACATCCAGCATGTGATCCAACTGCCAGTTTGGTTAAGGAGCTCTCCAGGAACATAACCATGATGTAGTTTTGCATATTTCTGTGACATCTCTTATCTACTGTGGGGTACAACTAAGTATGATGCAACATGCTCCCCATGTCTAAAATATCCTTTGGTATTTCTAGAAAGGATCTTATCTTCTGTTTTAGAGTAAGATAGTTCAGAATTTAGAACACAATAACAATAGGATATAGATAAGAAATTTGGCAGATAATCTAGAGATAAAATACAAGAATTATCAAGAGGCAGATGGTAGGTCTCTGTGAGTTCACAGCTATCTTGGTTTACAAAGTGAGTTAGATTAGCCAGAGCTGCACATTGAAGGATTTTGTCTCAAACAAATAAAGGATTTTTAATACAAGGATGTCATAAATACTAGAGTTAGAAAAGTAAAACTTTCAAAATAACTGCAATTAATGAGAGAAGACTGCCAAAATGGGAGAAGAAAGTAACTCAGTAATAATAAAATACAACATATGGATGAGGCATCAGATACACTTTAAAGACATGAAAACTCATTTAATATTATTAATTTATCAGTTTTGGGTCGTTACAGAACACTGAATGCAGTTTCATTAAATTAGTGAGTTCAATGATGAGTATGTGAATTATCTAATTACAAACAGTTATTACTAACTTATGGTATAAAATAAGCATTGAATATCATACCATACGTTAAAGAATAGTGTCTTTTCCATCTGAGGTGGATAGGATATCTTCTTTTGTTAGCAGTTAAATGTTAGGATTACAGTTGTTTTGTATAATACATTTTTTTAAGTTACCTTGTTTTAAAGTTATGGAAATTTTAGGAGAGTATTTAGAGATAAAACATATGGACACATCCTTTACTTGGTAGAAATCATTTTGACTCAGTAGCCATGGCATGTGCCTTGTTTTACTATGACTGTTATAGTTTAGATACAAGATGTCTGATGAAAAATGCTCATGTATTAAAGGTTTGGTCCTTGGCTACTGGTGCTGTTTCTAAAACAGATGCATAACAGGAGAAGATGAATATTGAGGAAGCATGCCTTTCAAGAGTGTTTTGCTCCTGGCACTTTTCTGTCTTGTTTCTCTATCTTGTTCCCCATCAGGAACAAGATGCCATGATGTTTTACCTCAATATGATCCAAGAATCAACAGTGATAAGGACTCTGAACTAAAACTTCCAAGATCATAAGCCAACGAGAATCCTCCACATTGCATTGCTTGGTATCTTATCTCAGCAATAACAGAAAGTTGATATTGAACCATGAAGCTGTTGTGTGACATCTTAAGCATGTTGTTCAGAAGTCTTGGTACCTGGTTAGTGGGAAGAATTTGTAAGGCCTTGGACATGTAGACTTAAGAAGATACAGAATTTTGTAAGCATAACTTAATGCACCTTTCTGGCCGGACCTCAGATGTCCACAATTCCAAAAGGACTGTGGACAGTAAAGAATGTGTTCATGAGGTTTAAGACAGACACGAAGACTCTGTTGTAGTAGAGGCCCTTTGTGTCACATTCTGTCAACAATATCATCTAAATTTCCCTGGAGTCCTTAAATGCTACACAAAGGTAAATGAGATGGATGCAATACTCAGGTGCAGGAGCAGCCCTGCACTCTGACTATCACACTGGTGACACTGACTTCTTTAGTCTCAGTTAATGATGAGAATTGGAAGCAAAATTCAGTACATAAAAAACTACATTTGTACTTATAAAAGTTATATAAATTTGGGGCTCAGAAAGCTATGGTTCCTAAAGAAATTAGTACTAATACAAAGAAGTCAAGCACTTTGCAATGGAGACAACAGGAAATGTTTTGAGGGCATAGAGTGCCTGTCTCACAGCTGATTTGAAAGGTATCTCATTCTAGCCCCTTCTTTCCTCTCTGCCTCTTACCTATCATGAAGCATAGTCTCTTACTACATGGGTTCACATTTCTTTGATGTTCATCACTTCAGACCCAAAGTAATCCAGCCAGCCATGTTGAGTTACAAAATCTGATATATGGGATAAAATAAATGTTCCCTCCCTTGAGTTGGTTTGATCAGGCATTTGTTTCAATAGTAAAAATACCTACTACCACAATAACTCTGTTTAGTTTTACCCAAAGAATGTTCAGAGTTTCCCTTTTACATATTTAGATATTTTCTTTGTATTCTTGAAATAAAGAATAGACATTTTCTTGACTGTGTCATCTACATTGACTTTAAGATGTGCTCTGTTAATTTTGGTTAACATTCCAAGTAGAAATTGCTTTTCTACTGAAAAGTTTAGAAATATCAAAGGTATTTACTTTTTATTCTGTCATTGATATTTTCTAGTTTGCTGAAGATATTTATTCACTATCACACATTCAATACACAGAAATCTCTGTTCCTTCAAAGTATCAGCATGGTTCATCATTTATCCTCCTTTCTCCCTATTATTGCTAATCAGCTTGCCAGGAAGTCCCAAATCTTTCATCAGCATTAATCAGTTGATAACAGAGCCATATTAAATTGCTGACTGTCAGTTTCCTAAAAGAAGCATCAAGCATTCATTTTTGCAGTCACAACTGAAAAGATGTGGTGCAGTATATCACACGTCTTCTCTTTCTTTGCTTCGGTATGCACAGGATCTCCCACAACCACTAATTGCAAAACCTTTACAGAAATATCAAGTCACTTTGAAAGGAGAATGAAACTAAAGGAGAAGTTAAAGCCAGCAAAGTAGGGTAGGGTATCTGCTGTATCCATATTAGAATCTGCACTAAATAATTAGATAATGTGTAGCCAAAGGATTTAATTTGAATGTCCATTTAGAGTTGGAATTAGATTGTTTTGATAAGGTATTTGTTAAAATCATGGATTGCAAGGCGAGCCTGTGACTTGCCAGAATAGCCAAGTGGCCCACCTCTGTGCAGCATTGTAGGAAGGGACTGTGAGGGCAAGCAGCAGGAAGTATAAGCAGTTAACTAACTTTCTGCAAAGCTTCAGGAAGAACTCCTGGAAAGCTCAGGAGGAATAAGCACAGGAGGAATGCTGACTCAGGGTCATGACTGCCCAGAAGAAATGTCAGAATAATTATGTCTGTTCATATATAAAGCTGGTGTCCTTCTATGCTTTATTAGTAGTGTTTATGCTTGCGATTTAAATACATGGTATTGAAAGCATTTTTCTTGGATATAGGAAATGGTAAATGATATAAGCACCAGAGACACCCAAAGCTTGGTGAAATATTAATTCCCCTGCTTCTTATCAGTACAAATTTATAATAAAATCATAACTATAATACTATATTAGTGATATCTGTTTGACCACATCACTGTAAACATTTAGATATACCATGTAGAATATGACTGAACAACAGAACAACATTTGGTTTTAAAATTAATTTTATTTATTGATATTTTTGAAAATATATGTATCCTGTGGAGGTTAGTCAACAACTCATAGGAAGCAGTTCTTTCCATTACTGTGGGATCTAAAGATTGAACTCATGTTGTCAGGCTTGTGTAAGCATTTTCATCTGCTCAACCAGCTCACTGGCCATGGCATTCTAGCTTTAAGGAGCAAGTGAGAATGGTGCTGGGGAGGTGACTCAGTGGACAAGAGCACTTGTTGAGGAAGTTAGAAGACCTGAGATCAAATCCCCTGCTTCTACTTAAAGCCTAGGCATGGCTCAGGACTCTCGGCCATCCAGCCAAGCAACATGACAAGCTTCAGTTTCAGGGAAAGACTTTGTCTCAACAAAACTGTATGAAGAATGGAGATGCAAACCTAATATTTTGTAAGCCAGTGATTCTTAAAACATTTAAAAATTCATCAAGGTTTATAGGTTGCCAAATGGGGCTACCCCATCAGGAATCATGAGTCTGGTATAATGACCTATTAAAAACTAGTTAACCCCCTTTTTATCTCTTATGAACCCTGAAATTTGCTCTCTATCATTGTGATACTGACCCCCCCCCCAAAAAAAAAAACACTTGGGAGGAAAGTGATGATTTGGTGCATAGGTTATAATACATCATTGAAGAAAATCAAACAGGAACTCAAGGCCTCAACCTAGAGACAGAAACTGAAGCAGAGACCATTGAGGAATGCTGTATTCTGCTTAGCCCCATATAGTGTCAGCCCACCTGTTTAGTGATGGTACCACCCACAATTGTCCCCCTCTCCCCCATCAATTAGTACTCAAGAAAATGTCCCACAGACAATATCCATGGGCCAATCTGGTTGTGCCAGTTCCCTTTTCTCTGGCAAGTCAAGTAGACTACTGAAGATAACTATGACAAATGGTGTCATTTAAGAATAAAACAAACATAAAGAACATGTATGTAAATGAATGGAAAAGATCTGGAAAGGGTAAGATGAGAACTTAGTGAAGAATGTCAGTTTCCTTGATATTTGATAATTCTGGAAAATATGTAATAGACAACATTTATAATAAATCATTTATTTTAATGTTCTCAATCAGGACTCTCTGCCTAAAAGTTCTAAATACAGAGAATGACCTTTTGATAATTAGCAGTTTTGTGAATGTATGAATTTTATCATTTTAACTCACTGATGTTTATTATAATATTTTTAATCTTGATGCTCAGCATCTATAATTTGCTATCTTGAATTACATTTCATGTGTTAAGATTTAAAATGTTATTTTATTCCATGCCAGACAAAAGATATTACAGAAATCTTGATATAATTTCTCTGTCAATAAAAGAAACTTATACAACTGGCAACTATCCCTGCTTAAAGTGGTCTTTGAAGGGCTTGTTTATATAGTGTTCATGTCTAGAGGCTACAAAAAAAATTGTCAGCTTGACAGTGCCTACTCAGCCAGGTCTACTCTTGCCTTTATAACAAGATTAAAATGTGTTATGGAAATGAGAATAGCCTCTATCGGGGATAATTACACTTAAAATAAGATGTAAATAGATTTAATTGAATTAAGTAGTCTGCAATAGTCATTGACATCTAAAGTCCACATATTGTCAAAATACTGAAGCCTACACACATTAAATAACCAGTTGGTTAATTGGCAATCATTATGAAGGCAAGTGTAGTAAAGTGAATATTTACATCATTCAGTGTAATTTCAATTTCTACTGCATAGTTTAGGAGACTGTGACTTGCCCAATTTCATATCCCAGGTGAGGATATGAACTGGTAGACAAGAGATTGAATTGGGTCACTATTGTTACGGCACCATTTTCTTCACTTTTTCTTTAATTTGTCACTCACACATATAAAAAGTACAATGAGACAATGAGTCTAAAAGCTGAGCTTAAAATTTGTGTAATTTTCTTATCTATGGTGTGTTACCTCTGTCTTATTTTAAATTGTTACTATGAAAGTAAAGGTATTCAAGTGATTTTGTTCCACAAATCTAGAATAATTGTCATTAATTTGCCCTCAAATGTTCAATTCATATATTTAGTTCTAATTATTTTGACTTGATCTTTTAATTATTGAATAATTTCCATTATTCTATCAGTTGTTTGATAGATTTTTAGTTTTATTTATAAAGGCCTTTATAATATGTACACACACATACATAAATATATACATACATATATGTGCATATTTATAGTCCATAGTATTGGAGTTCAATGTAATATTTTAATACAAGTGTTCATGATTCACTGATAAATGCACCTTCCTTTTTCCAATTATATTTCCAAACCTTAGTAATTACTATCCTTTATTCACTTATTTTGCTGTTGTTGTTCTAAAAACTTCTCTCTGAAATAGAGCATGCAACACTTGTCTTTCTATGCCTGGCTTATTTCCTTTGACATGCTATCTTCTGTTTACTTGCACATAAATAATAATAGCACACTGTCTTATTTCCTTCTCTGTTGACTTAATGAAATATCATGACAAAAGGAACTTAAGGAAGTTTATTGTGGCTCACAATTTGAGGGTACATCATGACAGGGAAGTCTGTCCTTGCTTGCACTTGCTCTGTAGACCAGGGTTGCCTCAAATTCACAGAGATCGACCTGCCTCTGCCTCCAGAGTACTGGGATTAAAGGCATGTACCACTACCTCCCAGCTTGATATATCACTTTTAAGGTATGACACTCTATCCATTTTCCCATAAGATTATGATTAAAACATAATGCAAAATGATTTAGTTTAACTTCAAATGTCCCATAGTCCTTAAGAATTCTTTTTTTTTTTTATTTTACATAACCAACTCCATTTAAATGAAAACAAACATTTATAGACAATATTTGGGAATTTGGGCGTTGTTCTTTCCAAACTACTTCCTGCTGGTAAGGGGCACTGTCATGGGGGATTCTAAGAAGATGCAAAAATCCTGGCTGTAGTCTGCAAGGCTGCTTTATCCAGATGTTTTGAATGTAGGATAACCTGGTACTCTGTTGAAGGCAGTCTGGCTTGATCAAACCACATTAGTCTGGAAGGAATTCACATCTTTTCATTTTCTGTGGAAACAAAAATAGAAATCCTTTTCCCCAGTAACTTGTCCTTCAACTTAAATTTTGGAGTCAAAGCATTTTTTTAAATTAATTATTTTACATGCCAATCCCAGTTCCCTCTCCCTACCTCCCTCCCTCCCAACTTCCCTCACTCCCTCCCTTCCTCTCTCCCTCCTTCCCTCCCTTTTAGCCTCTCTGCCCTCTCACATGCACTCTAACCACCCTCCCATTCCCCCACCCCAATTCCATATGTAGGGGAATGTCATCCAGTAGGGGTCATGTAGGTCTGACAGGTCATGTGAAGTAGGGACTAGGGCTTCTCTCCTGTCTCTAGATTAAGGCAGTTATCCCTCCATGGGGGATGTGTTTGCAAAGTCCTTTTGTGCTCCAGGGATACATCCTGGCTCCACTGTCTGAGGTCCCTTAAACTGCTAAGTCCTTCTGGCTGAGACCCATATTTAGGGGGGCCTGAGCCAGTCCCATGCTGGCTTCCCTGCTATCAGTCTGGTGGCCCTTTAGCTCCTCCTTGTTCAGGTAAGCTGTCTCTATGTGTTTCTGAAGCCTAGTCTTGTCCGCTTCCTCTGCATCTGAGTTCTACTTCGACTCAGTGTTTATGTATGGGTGTTTGCTTCTGTTTCCAACAGGCAGTAGTTGAGGGCTCCATGGATAAGTTAGTTGTTGATCTCACTCTTTGTGAATTCTAATGCTGCTTAAAAGTTCAAGATCTCTAATTTTAGCCATTCGTGCAGGAGTAAGATGGTATCTCAAAGTTGTTTTGATTTGCATTTCCCTGATAGCTAAGGATGTGGAGCACTTTCTTAAGTGTCTTTCAGCCTTTTTGATTTCCTCTATTGAGAATTCTTTCTTCAGTTCTGTACCCCATTTTTTAATAGGGTTGTTTGGTGTTTTGTTGGCTAGTTTCTTGAGCTCTTTGTATATTTTGGAGATCAGCCCTTTGTCAAGTATAGGATTAGTGAAAATCTTTTCCCAGTCATTGGGCTGCCATTTGGTCTTGTCGACTGTGTCCTTTGCCTTACAGAAACTTCTAAGTTTGAAGAGGTCCCATTTATTAATTGTTTCTCTCAGTGTCTGTGCCCCTGGAGTTAAGTTCAGGAAGCAGTCTCCTATACCAATTTGTTCAAGGGTACCTCCTACTTTCTCTTCTAAGAAGTTCAATGTGGCTGGATTGATGTTGAGGTCTTTGATCCATAAAAAAATAAAAATAAAAAAATAAAAGCACGTTATATACTTCTAATATATAGTACCATGGAGTAGATATTCTCATTCCAAATGGCAAAGGTCATAGCAAAGAAACACTCAAACTCAGCATGGCAATTGAAAGTAGCATTCAAGGTGCTGAGAAGTAAGATGGAATTATTGAAAAAAAAAAAAACTATCACCAGGAAAGAGAAACTTACTGCTCTTATCTTGCTGAATGTGGATTAAATATGACATTATGACCACCATCTATCATTCCCTCCTTACCATGATGGATTGAATTGTACTCTCAAACTGTGAGCCAAAATAAATCCTTCAAGTTGTCTTTTTTAGAGATCTTGTCAATGAAATCAGAAAAGCTACTGAGACAGCGTCTTGAGTGATTCCTCATCTTGTCTTATGTCAGTTATGGTACTTTGTTTTCATTTTGAGAACTATCTTCTCCTTGTCAATTATGTTAGATGATAACACCAACATACATACAATTGCCAACCTTAAAAAATAAAAAATAAAAATGTAGGCTACATCCTCTATGTGTCTTAAAATAGCAATGTTCAAAGTATTCATAATCACATATCCCAAAATTACACTCTCTATCACCCCAGATGTCCTCATCCTACTCTTCTAAGCATATATATTTCTTACATGGTAATAAATATATCCAAACTCCATCATCATAGGCCAGTGTTCCCTTTCTGAACATCCCAATACATGTTTCAGTGTGTCATCGTTTGGGCTTGAATTCATACTATTCAATTAAACTGGCATCATTTTTTAATCTTTACATCTATTAAATTGTTAAATATATTATAACTTATAAATCTATTCTATTCTATATTTTCTTTCATATTTTAATTTGCTTTTTGGTATTAAATCAGCTTGAAACAAGTATTTGTCTTCTGATTAATATAAATACTCATTAGTCATTTCTTTCTTACAAGTCTAGGAGCGTAATTGCTAGTATATATGGTTGGTATGCATACTGGTTAATTTCTTGTCAACTTGGCATAGCTAGAGTTACTGGGGAAGATAAAAACTCAATTGACAAAATGCCACTCCCAGACTGGTCTGAAGTCAAGACTATGGAAAAGTTTCTGGATTAATTATTAAAGTAAAAAGGCACAGCCTACTGGGGTAGTACCTTCCTGACAGGTGTTCCTGAGTTGTATAAGAAACCAGGCTGAAAAAGCCTGGACACAGCATCCCTCTAGTGTTTCTGCTTTAGTTCTTGCCTCTAGATTCCTGTCTTGCTTGAGTTCTTGTTTGTTCTTTTCCCACTGACATACTGTTATCAGGATGTGTAAGGCAAATATACTTTCCCCTCTCCAAGAAGCCTTTGGTTATTGGTATTTATCACAGCAATAGAAAACCAAACTAGGACAGTATGTTTAGCTTTTGTAAAACCAAATGGTTTGCAGAAAGATTCCATGATTTATACATGAATTAGCAATGCATAAAAATTCAATTTTTCATTCTTGAATTCTTAGTATGTTTGCTGCTGCTTTTATAGATATTTATGACTATGTCAGTGTTACTCCTTTTATTTTCCTGATGAACGATGTTAATTTTTCTCAGTGCATCATTGTCCATTCATCAATCCTCTTAGTGCCTACTCAAGCATTTTGCTTCATTTTAAAAAGACTTTTTATATTCTCATTAATTTGTGAAGCATTTTAAAAATGCAAATATAGTAAGATGTATTGTGCATATCTTTTCCCTATATGCTGTTTTATAAACTTTGTAAATAGTTTTCAAATCATAGAAATATTAATTAAATCCACAGAATATATCTCATATTGTTAATGGTTTTAAAGGGAATCTTTATTCACCTCCACTTCATGAATATAATTGCACATTTTTTTTCTAGGAGCATTTTCATTTTCCATAGTAAGATGGATTTTGAATTATGTTTACTTGAATAATATCTTGCAGACCACAGTTCATATATTCCATGTCTTTATTTTATTTTGCAATGATTTTTCTTTCTAAAACAGGTTGTTTAACATAAGAATCTGCTTTACAACTGTGTGCTGTACTATTGATATATATTTTGTTATACCAGAACTAATTTCTTTCCACTAATATTTTTGTCTCATACTATCTTAGTTTAACTTCATACTACTGATTTAATTATTCTAGCTTGTCATATTTTTATATGAATTTTAAAATGTAATTGACAATTTCCACAAAACAGGGAATGTTATTTTTGAGTATAATATCAATTAGGCCATATACCATATTTGAAAATGCAAACTAATTTATATATTTAATCTTAAATGTTGTCACATATTATAGTTCTTTATTAGCTTTTAGTCTTCTACTCTTTCATCAAAATTTTCTAGATCTCATAAAAATGACCTTGAATAAGACACTTCATTACATTTATGACATGTATAATGTTGTTTGATGGAATTATAAAGGCAAACTAAATATTCATACCTCAAATTTTTGTTTCCAGGTGAATAAATATAGCTCCCTTCTCATTGTATTTCACATATAAGTGAGACAATAGCAGTAAAGACATTATAAAAATGTTGTCAATGAAAGGCTAGAGAAATGACACAGTGTTTAAAAGAACTCATGACTCTTTTATAGGCCTGGACTTAGTTCCCAGCAACTATGTAGTTGCTCATAACCATGTATAACTAGTTTCAGGTGATGTGAGGGTGCTATCTTTGGACCTCTGTGAGAGCCTGGCATGCATGGTTGTATACTGATATATGTGCAGACAAAACACTAATATTCATAAAATAAAAGCATATAAATCTTTACACATGTTATATAAAGTCTTTGAGCACTTCATACATTGTATTTTGACCACATCATATGTCACTCTCTTTTCTCTTATTCCAGATACTTAAATGCAATAGGAATTATAATAGGTATTAATAATAAAAATTCAGACTCAGATATAGGAGAAAATGCTGAGAGATCAGAGAGTAGAAGGAGTAAACCAAAGCCACCTTTACCTCACTAACAATCAAGTGCAAAAGAAAATAAGTTCCTGCTTCCTCCCACTTATATTCTTTTCTCTGCCCAGCCATCTCACTTCCTGTCTGTCTATATGGACCTCCTGACCCCTACGGTTAGCTAGTGGCAAACTCCACCCTTTCTTTGATCTGCAGACATGCTTTATTTGCACATACCCAACATTGTGTCCTCATTCCTCATTTTTTGTTTTTTTAAGATCACGAAGTCCAGTTTGTGGAGCCCATGCACTCCTATGTGTGTTGTCATCCACCAGAATATGGTAAACCTACCAGGGGCCTCACCCTTAAAGAAAACTAACCCTCTCTTTGCTAGGAGCTATGAGTACAGGAGATAAAGCAGGAAATATATTTGATATCACAGACACAGGGAATGACTATTTTATAGAACGCTGGTCATACAGGTATTAGAAACAATAGAAAAAATGGGACCTCATGAAAATAAAATGATTTTTATACAGAAATGAACACCATCATTCAAATGAAGAGGCTATCTACAGAATAGAAAATTTCTTTAGTAGGTGCATTTCTGGTAGAAGATTACAATGTATAAAGCACAGGTATATAACACACATACCAAAAGAAAAAAAAAAAAAGAAAAAATAATCTACTTAAAAACTAGGGCATGAAACTAAATGAATCTTCAACAAGATCATAGGAGAAAATTTCCTCACACTATGGAAAGATACTCCCATGGTGATAAAAGAAGCACACACAGAATACCAAATAGATAAGACCAGAAAATAAATTCCCCATAAAAATCTGGGTTGTGTGGCACATGCCTTTAATCTCAGCACTTGATAGAGGCAATAAGATCTCTGAGTTCTAAGCTAGCCAAGTCTATAGACCTAATATCAGACAGCCAGGGCTACGCAGGAAAATCCCTGTCTTGGAAAAGAATATCCCCATAACATAGCATAGAAACACTACATACACATAAAAAAGAGAGTGTTTTGAAACTTCAAGAGGAAAACAAAAGCACAAGTCATATATAAAGAAAAACTCATAAGAATGACACTTTGATTTAATTTTTCTTTGGAAACTTTGGTAAGCAAAGAGCCTAGAACAGTCATTGCGCTCGAAGACTGTGAGGCTAGTCTAGAATAATATACCCAACAAAACTATTTACCATAATTGAAGGAAAAAGAAAGACTTTCCTCAATATAAGCTGCTTAAAAGTAAAATGTTTCAGATCCCCTAGTCTTGTGACACTTTGATAAAGAATTGTCTCCAAGCTAGGACCCATTGTGTAATGCAGTGGCGCTCATCATATAATAGAAACATTACAGAGAATTTACAGTCAATGCACATACATGGTAAAATTTTTTGTACCTTACTTTGCTTAACTAGTTTATATCTAAAACATTGTACATTACAAAATATTAATTGACATCCATTTATAATATGTTTCTATAGCTAAACTAAGATATATGCAAACCCAAAAGTTGCTGCTTATAAATAACAGTAATGACTGTGTTAGAGGGGATATCTGATGAATTTTTTGTGTACCACAATTTCCCTCAAGGAGTAATCCCCTGATTTACATAGAGAGACTTTCAGAAAAAAATCCTTGTATCACATATTTCTATCTGCTACTCAAAATATTTCTCAATTTTTAAAATAATGCCACAGAGACTTTGCACTTTGAAAGTAAAAGAATGTTAAAATTCATAGATTTTAATTAATTAGTTAATTATATTTAATTAGTTGCATATTAATATAATATAAAATTAAGGCAAAACAAAACACACTCAAAAATTACCCCAAGGTGTTTTCAGAATTAACTCTAATCAAGAAAAGTTACCAAGAGTTATTACCTACATTTTAACTTATATAATAAAATTGAGATTGGTAAAATAAAACAATTATTCATTTTAACATTATCCTCTTTATCCCTGTTAACTTGACACAACTTAGAGTCATATGAGAAGTGAAATTTAAATTGAGGGACTGTCTAGATCAGTTGGTTTGTGGGCATTTTTGTGAGGATATCTTGATTGTCCATTGTCTTAGATGGACCCAATTTAGTGTTCTTTCCCTGCAGTTCATTTTGTAAGATTCTACTTGAATTCTTGCCCTGACTTTTCTTACTGATAGACTGATAGACTGACATGGAAGTATAAGCCAAATAAGGCCTCTCTTTGCCAAGTGGCTTTGTGGCTTTGAGTTAGTGTATTTTATCATAGCAAAAAAAAAAAAAAAAGCAAATTAGAGCAATTGGTAGAGAGAGGCTATGGATCTAGAAATCTAGAAGATATAAATCTGTGGTACTGTTTATTACCTGATAAACTTGTGCTACAAGATATTCAACTATACTCTAATAGAGAGCTATTAGAGTATACACTCTAATAGAGTGTATACACATTGCTTTTCTTTACTAAACACATCCATATTTCTAGTCATTGGTCTCCAGGACTGACCTATGATCAAGAGTTGAAAGGTACCCACACCTGGAAAATTTCTGACTAGAGAATGAAGGAGAAAGTAGTTTCTCTTGCCCACATTTCAGACTTCATCCTGGCAATGTCATCCTGTGTGCTCACATACAGCTGCAGTGTGAATAAATGAAAATATAATTTGAAAATCAAAGATGGGCTAGAAGAGGGAAGACAATGTTTGAACTCTATTATTAGGATGTTGCTTTTAATCTATTCTCTTTCACTTAAATATTTTTTGAAGTGAAGTTCTAACATTTGTTAAAGGACAATTACAAATAGTAACTAAAAGTGCTGTGAGTGGCCTGTGATAGACCATCAAGACACAGTGTAAGGATATGCCTAGAACTGGTATCCATGGCTTTGATGTTTTGAGACAGGGGTACTCTCAGACCTGTAATTTCTGAGGAAATTATGTATTATTATTCGCTCAATCACAGACACAGAAAAGCTTAAATAATATTCAAAGTCATAATAGACAAATGCACTAATCAATACGTATCTGAGCTTAGAACTACATACTTCTTACAAAATTTAATTCATGAAGAAAACTTAATTGTTGAATCTAATAAGAGTTTCTTTATTCAAACATTTTATCAATGGTGAGAAGCTGATGATGCAAGCACTGATCTCAACTCCGAAGAAAGATTTTTAAAATGTGGTTTCTTTGCAGGTAAGCTTTCAGTTCAAATGAGGTGAGACAATGGTGCAGAAATGATTACTATGTGACTTGGTGATTTATGCACCACTTCACTAAGAGTAGAGAGGTCATGACTCTGCAGGAGTCTAGAGTATTTCTCAAGTCCAGTTAGTAAAAAGAGAAAAATTGGCAATGTCCCCTCACGGGCCAGAGATAATGTTCATCCCCTAATTTTGTCACTGATTCCATCTCCACACAGTATTGAAAGATCATTGGCTATAGCTAGAGCTGGGTGCTGGCTAGTAACTGTTGTCAGGATAGTCACTTGCTCTTCAAAGACTGTTTACTCTATCATAAAGAGAAATTCATCACTGGGTATAGAAGGTTCAACTTCAAAGCTTCTTATGTTCATCAGATGCATCTTAAACACAATGGAAAACAATTAGAAAACACATGGCAATTCAAACTGTATACAATAAATTTTAGTTGAAACATTAAATGGAGTCATTAAATATATTTGTTTTCATTCCAGGGATGACATGGAAGATATAAAAAGGCTATAGCATAAAAAAATAATAGTACATAACTAACAGTCATTTTCAGGTAATCTATTCCTCAGCAGTTGTAAAATCCTATTCAGGGATCATGATAAGTAAGAAAAATACAATTTCTCAAGCCAACTAGCAATAATAAAAAGTAGCAAAAATTATAATGTTCAGACCTTCACAGAGAGGGTTGCATCCGTAGTCTTCTTCAAAGAGGACTTTGTTTGCAGAGGACTTTATCTTGGGACTGAGAATCTCTGCAGTTATTCCCAACACTAGTTCTCTGTTGCTATAACCTTCATGTCAGTTGCAAGTTGTCTTGTAAATTCATTCCTTATCATGTTTATGTAGTTTTCTGCTGGTCTTTAAGTAAGTTTTACATAAACCATGGTGTGAAATAACAAATAACACGCATAAACTTTCAGGTGATTTGCAATCTTAAACAGCTGACACAGGTACTTCAAAACTTCAAAAACACAATAGGGTGTACTCAGAAGCTGAGAGGCTTCCAAACTAGACTCATCATGAGAGCTCTTACATGCAATGCTGAACGGAAAAAGTAAATTGTGCTATTCTTATAAAGTGTCTTCATTTTAATTCAAACTTAGTGTCTTTCAATCATCCATGTGTTAAATTGAGATAATGTCTCTGCCTTTTGAATCTGCACCCCCAGGGAAAGAAGAGCTGAATATAACAATTTCCAATGCATTTTTTTGTCCTGTATTTTTGTTTACTTCCCACTTGTTTTCCTTTTAATTTGTTACTTCTATGTAATATAACAGTTATTTTTCTCCAACCTACTATAGTGTTTATTCTAACTAACATTAGAAATGATTCTGAAACTGATTAAATTTACTAGAAAGGTATGCAAAATGAAAGTTAAGATAGACTATGAGTCCTTGTTTGTGAATGAGGATATAGCTCATTTCAAGAGTTATTAGCATAAACTTGTTGACATGGTTTTATTCATTGGCACCTCAGACATTTGGGCTTAGAAGTGAACAAAAAGAGGGTGCTTGGTATAAAATAAAGTACTGTGAATGAGATAGTGCAGGGATAAAAAACATGCAGGGTGATTATATATATATTATATATAATACATATTATATATAATATATATATATAATTTTCTTATTTTATGTATCGAACCCAGTTCCCTCTCCTTCCATCCCTCTGTCCCTTCCTCTGTCCCTCCCTCCCATGCCCCTTGACCACCCTCCCATCCCACCCTCCAACTCCACAGGGAGGGTGATGCCTTCCAGGAGGGGTCAACAAAATCTGTCAAGTCATTTGGAGTAGGGACTAGCCCCTCCCCCCGCCTGCCTCTATGCTAAGGGAGTATCCCTCCATGGGGAATGTGCTCCCAAAGTCCTTTCATGTACCAGGGTTACATCCTGGTCCCACAGTCAGAGGTCCCAAAGAGGGGGTTTCAAATAGATGACTGTATTGCATGGTCTGCCTATGTTTTAATCAATGGGACTTTTTTGTGTGACTACACCAGAAATTACACTTTGCAGTCTTCCATGCAGTTAGCTATGCTTATTTGCTTGATTTCTTGCTAAGAACAGTGATAGTTCGGGCTTCTTGATCTCGTGTATATAAACAGCTTCCATGTGTGACTTGCTAGTTTCCATGTGGTCTGAAAGCTAGAGTGCTGGAGTTCAGGGTAAAACAGCAAGTTATACAATATTGCAAGTGGCCTTAACCCCACCAGTTGGAGATTTTAAAGAACATAAGTAGATGAACTGTATGTCGGATAATCATAAAATATTCCAACGATTTTGGGTATTTATGTGACTGAGAAATAATGCCTATCACCTAATTTGCAAGTTGCTTATAGCAGTGAGATCACATACACAATATTGCTTATTTCACAATTTGTTCATATTTCTTTTGGTAGTCCATCTAACTATGTAGCATAGATTAAAACTTCTGTACTGCTTTTACATTTCTGCTGTCAAAAAAAAAAAAATACTAGTACTCTGTTACCATTTAAGACGATACAATACAATAGTGGAGGAAATGGACCTCTGGATGGGAAACATTTTCATTTCGTTTCACTCTTGAGTCATCACTGGTAATTAGAGTATTCTTTAAAATAGATTAAAATTTCTAAACTTCTAAAGGGCTACAGTGAGATTAGAAGTATATCTGCACACCTCCAATCACACAAAGAATTTGAAAATATTATTTCAACTATTTTCACTATTGTTATTTACACAGCAGTTATCTTATTGGATACCTGAGATGCTCAGAAAAAAACAGAAGGGTTATTAAAACTTAGCAAAACACACACTGTAATGAAGTCCTGTCATGCCTCAAAAGGTATGAAGATGGGATGAGTAGTAGCCACCACCCCACACCATCAGAAGCTCCCACAAAATGCTGTGACATTTTAGAGAAAGGCTGATAGTGAAGGGGCAGTGAATGATGACTCTGTTAATAACAGGCAAAAGTCAGAAGACAAAATGTTCTTTCCACAGTAAAGTGTTTTCATGAACACTATCTAATTTATTCCTTTAATAGTCTTCTACTTTAAGACATAAAATTCTAAGTCAGATCAATATAATCCAGCCTCACTATGCTCATTAAAATTTCCTATCCTAAGTCAAAAGTTCAGCTTCTATTCAAACCAAAGAGGACCTAAAATACACAGCTCTTGGGTTTCCAACTTGCTAAAGGCATCATCCCAGGGAAAGCTGCCCTCCCAGTGATTAGAAAATTGAATGCAGCTTTTAATCTTCGATCTTCCCACATTGCTGCTCAATTTAATGTTCTGTGTAGGAATTCCTGCTGAGCCATATCACCGCACAAACACTCAGAAAACTCCCAGAGTGACAATTAGTCATTGAGAAAGAGTCAGCTCGAGGAGAGCACAAGGGGCAACTTCAGTAGTTGGAGATTAAAGAGTACATAATCAACAAGATTTTTCTTAAATTGATTTCTTAATGTAGCATGACCTAGCTTAGTATTAAAAACATGATCAAACAACCACTTATTAGACTTGTCCATATAATTTTTATTTTTAAATGTCTAGTTATAAAAAAAGAAAAAACAGAAGGCTTTAAAATCAGTCACAATCAGCAAGGATCTCATAACCTGAAGAAAAGCACCATGAGACTTTGAAATCTTTATCTTCCTTTTCAAGTTTCAGAGGTGTGGTCATGTATCACTATGATAGGAAATATTTTCAGAAAGTTAAAGAAAAAAATTAGCAGTATACTTTTTAAAATTACTTTAAGTTAATGATATTTTATTGCTAAATATTTTTATTTAAACTAGTAAAGTTATAATTTTATTTAAAAATAAAAATGAAACATATTACCAAACATGATGAAAACTTTGGTGTATATAGCTCAACTAAAAAAGACAGTCTGAGAAGGGTATTTCTTTGTCTGTAGCATGTGATGGTGTAACATGAAATTTTTGAGGTGTAGATCTTTAAAGTATGAAGAGAATTCTATGTAATGCTGTGGCGATACACACACACACACACACACACACACACACACACACACACAAACACACACACATGCACACACACACACACCAGTGTGGTGCAGCTACTCCCAAGAGTAAGGCACAATGATGGCAAGTTTAAAACTTGAATATATATATATATATATATATATAAAATTTTATATCCTGACCTTAATTTTCTTTTTCTCCTCTCTTCCCATTCTCTCCCCTTCTACCAACCCCATTCCAAGCCTCCTTGAAAGGGGCAGGCCTCCCATGGGTATCAACAAAGCATGGTATATCAAGTTGGCCATGTAAGATTAAGCACTTCTCCTTGTATTAAAGATAGGCAAGACAATCCAGTATGAGGAATAGTTTCTCAAGAGCCAACCAAAGAATTAGGGACAGCCCCTGCTCCCAATGTTAGAAATTTTACAAACTGACCAAACTATGTAACTGTCACAGGTATATAGAGGGCCTAGGGCTCATGCAGTCTCTCCGGCTGTCAATCTTGATTCTGTGAGCTCCTATGAGCCAGATAAGTTGTTTCCATGGGTTTTCTTGTAATGTCCTTGACTCATCTGGCTCCTACAATCTTTTCTCCTTCTCTTCAACAGGGTTCTCCAAGCTCAGCCTAATGTTTGGCTATAGGTCTTTGCATATGTTTCTACCAGTTACTGGATGAAGGCTCTCTGATGAAAATTGAATTTTAGGCAAGCAAGGGAATCATTGCAAAATAGATATGAGATTCCCTTTTGCAATGATGGGAGGCTCTAGAATGTGTGATGATAGTAGCACAACAGTATAAACATACTTAATACCATTGAATTGCAAGTTTATTGTCTTGAATGGTCATTTGTAGGTTTTCTAAAATAATGTTTAAATTATGCTTCTTCCAACAAAGACAATACTATTTAATATGCTTTTTTGCAGCATGAGGAGGTGATGAGACTAGAACCTAGATTGCTAAGGGGAATGACAACTGTTACAGAATATTGGATACCCTTCCCAGAAGCAAGGGTATCACTGTAAGTCAACTTTATAATGGAAACAAATACTTTATTTCATGAGTATTTACTTGGGTAATAGTTTTCTGGAAATTTTTGAAAAATAAATGCCATTGTTCTTAATGGCTTTTCATTAGAGAGCACAGCATTTAGCAGTGGTCCTTATAAATGCTATTGTATGGCTAGTCCCTTTGAACTGTACATTTGCTCCAGGATGAGCCTTAAGAGGTAAGCAAATGGTCACATGTCTGGGAAAGCAGAAATCTGAGGGATTCTTAGGACCTTTACCCAGCAGTATAAAGAAGAGAAGACACTTATTGGGGATGGAGATGGTGATCACCTGAACTATAGAAAGACAGAGATACTCACCTCTGAGTAACTGCCTGTAAGCTATTGCATAGAGATCTCCAAGGTTGCAGGTTTTTAAAGTTATCACCCTTGCTAGAGTAGGCCTTCTGAGGATGCAGTTTCTTCTAAGTTAATTCTGTTCCTTATAAGTAACCATTTACCCATAATCCTCCTAATGACCCCAGTAAAAACATATTGGTACACCAAGTTTGACATTCATGCAGTGGCACTTCAGTCTGTTGTGGGCTGCCTCTGTGGGGTAAGTAGAGGTATGCCTTGTGTCTCTGCAGAAATGTCTGCCACACAACAGCTGGTTATGAATTCTAAGGAGTCTGACTTTAATATGTGTGGTTTGTGATGAAAACATTCTAAGAACCATCCCTTCACTGTCTTGGTTGGCAGTACATATGACTTGAACATGTGCGTCTGTAGTACATTTGAATCAGGAGAGCAACTCATCTTCTTTCTAGGCTTGTTATGCGTGATTACCATTTTGTATTCCTATTGTCTTCTTATTAGTCCCCTAAACATTGATAAATAAACCTGGCTGCTTGCTTTGGAGTGTGTCATGACCAGCTCACAATCTTCAGCACTCTGGATTCTTTATCAATCTGATGTTGATGCTCTGAACACAGACTTAACATCTTTTTTTTTTTTTCTTATTTTACATATCGAACCCAGTTCCCTCTCCTTCCCTCCCATGTCCCCTCACAAATCTCCCCATCCTATCCCCCATGCACTCCCCAAAGAGGGTGAGGTCTTACATGAGGGATTATCAAAGTCTGTCAAGTCCTTTGGTACAGGACCTAGGCCCTCCCCTGTGTCTCTAGTATCCCTCCATGGGGAATGGGCTACTGAAGTCCATTCCTGCACTAGGGATACATCCTGGTTCTATTCAGACTTAATATCTTAAAGCCTGCTTAAACTATGACTATGAAATTGTTCTTTTGAAATGGGGTAGAACTAAACAAACAAGGTATGTTTTTACTGTTCTTACTGTGAAGCCTTATTTCCTTTGCTAAATAAAAGCAGAGTTAAGGACACAGCAGTTTCCTTAGCACCACTTTTATATTTTAATTTATTTGGTGGCAGCTTTGTGGTATTTCTATGAGGACTAAGTTTTAATTTGAAGAAAATATCATGAAATTATTTCTGTTCTTCTTGAAAACACAAACACATTTTTATCACGATGTTCTCAATGAAGAAGAAATCTTGAAGGAGAAATGTGTTACAGTTCGTTACCTTAATATGCACCTTACAGAGTCAAACTACTGTCTTACATCATAAAAGCTAAAAATGAGTTAAAATTTTACATCTAACATAGTTAAAATAAAGTATGCTGAATTCTGATCTTGTGTTCTTGCTTGCTTCAGCTGAAATCTTCTGTCTTGGGAGGGCTAACAATTGTGAAAGCTGCCTCCTAAAACAGATGCACAGCAGGAACTGCCCTTATCAATCTTCCTTCTGTGAACATTCTTAACCAGGACAGAATGTCCCCTTGGTGGCCATGAAACACAGAGACCATCTGCAGGTGGTTACACAGGAGAGAAATTCATCATAATTGTTCAGCCATTAAAACCTAGTGGAAAGTGGAGATAGTGGCTGGTCTTTGTGGAGTGGTAACTCACTGCCCACCTAGCTTAAAGTGAGCCTGACTTGTCCAGTACTTTGTTGGTTCTTCAAGACTAGTTTTCCATCTCTACTTAAAGAGCTATCTATGTTAATGAATACAAGTTCCTTAACAAATTCACAGATTAGTACCCTGATTTATTTACATAGTTTTGATTATTCTGTGTGAATTCACGCACTTCAATCATCTGTTCAAATGCCCAGATTTGTTCTTCCAATAATTCTTTACCATGTTGGATGTGTGATAGAAATTCTCTTCATGCATTATTGCTACTTTCTGACCATTCCCCAGATCTGTTTTCAAAGTACTTGCCACCATACAACACTCCACAAGGCCATTAGCTACTGAAATTAAAACATGCAGCTGATATTTAAGTTACTTCACAGAGTTGACATCTTTACTAATCCCTTTATAATGTGTACTCCGTGAAATGAAGAATGATACTCAACTGGATTTACCAACAATATATTTTGAGAATATCTCAAAACTTTTCCAGTTAGTTATTGAAGACTAAATTATATTTTGTTGAGAGTTTGATGTTACTTCTTCATTTAATGGTGTGTGTGTGTGTGTGTGTGTGTGTGTGTGTGTGCGTGTGTAGAAATTCTCTTATGAGTACCTGAATTGTATTTTTGTGAAAAGAAAAAGAGGTTTTTATGTTAAATATCTGAATCATGGGCAATAAATTCTTGCTATTCATTGTCTTTCCTTGGCCTTTTCTACAGTTGCAGTTAAACAGAAGTACAAATTACAACCCACAAATGATGAAGAGAGGCAGTATTGGTCACTTCAAGGCAAAGTTCTTCAAGAGCTTGTAGGAAATTCTGTGTCTTTCTGAGCTGAAATGACCCAAGGATTCACATGCTCTCTTGTCAGCCCATGTGCCACCTTATTCTGTGATGGGATTTGTGGCACAAAACCCTTTGTAGAGAGTTTTTGTCTGGAGGAAATTACCTAGTGTTTTGCTAAGTAATTGAGATTGAGAAAGCAGTCTGTGACATGATTGTAACTGACTATTTTCAGATGCAAAGACTCTGTGGTATCTAGCTCTATGTGATAGAAATCCTTTGTTCCCTTCTGTAAAGCCATTCCCGAGGAAGGAAAAATGTTATTCTCCATTTTCCACAAACATTTTTAAAGCAAATTTGTTGTCCTTTTTTCTTTGGAGTTCCATAGCTTCCTAATGTATTGTCACATATCCTCACTCATTCATTCACAATTGATGTGTTTCCCGTATTTCTGACAAATTAGAAACCTTAGTAGTCAGTCTTTATTTTCACCTGGAAGAGATTAAGACCCACCTGGGAGCAAGATCTCTGAGCATGCCTGTAGGGGTTATTTTATCTAGGTTGAAATGGGAACCCTGAAAGGATCAAGGTACTCAGAACCCCCAAGATCTAATTCTTAGCACAAAGGAGATTTATTTGCCCCAGACAAAGGGCAGAGAATAAGAGACAAACACAGGAGATAGAAGATGAGGGAAAAGGGTAAGGGAACAAGGGAGGATGGAAAGGGGTATTTATCCTGAGAAAGGGGGCAAAGGACTGGCTCTAGATAAAGAGGAGACAGACATGGCCCATAGGAAAATGACAATGGAACCAGGACATATCCCTGGTGCACAAAAAGACTTTGGAAGCACTTTCTCCATGGAGGGATGCTCCCTTAAACAAGAAGTGGGAGGGAAGGCCTAGTCCCTACTTCAAATGACTGAACAGATTTAGATGAGCCCTCTAGGAAGGCATCACTCTACATGTGGAGTGGGGGGGGGATGGGATGGGTGGGTGGTGGTGGGGGCTTGGAAGGGTGAAAGAGAGGAAGAGAGGGGCAGAGAAGGAACTGGGATCGATATGAAAAATAAGAAAAAAATAAATAAATTAAGTAATTAATAAAAAAAGAAAAATGGCAGATTGGATTATAAAGGTAAAAGAAGAAACCTGGTGTTAGATTGAGGTGTTTAATTTTATTGGGCTTTTGATTGCTGGACTTCAGTACTTTCATAGCTGGACCTTAGTAGTCAGCCTCAAGAGGAAGAAGTGGCCAAATAAAGGAGTAGACCTTGGAACCTAAGAATGCAATCTAACAGTTTTTAACAAGGCAGCGGGGATAAGGGAGAAGGGCAAGGCCTGTTAGAGCCATTTTTGCGATCTGGCTGAAGTCCCTTCAAAATCCACAATTGAACCAATGCTAGGATTTTGGAAAAAAGAAGACAGTCAGTCTGCTCCCATTTCTGGGTATAAAGAGACCAATCTGAACTGAGGAGAGAGTCCATATTCTAAGCTACACAAATCGCCTAAAACCCCCAGTCTTCCTTGGGTAGAACAGCATGAACTTCAGTTTTTAGATAACCAACATGGCAGTGAGTCTTTTGGGAGTACTGCCTTCATCCCCGCCTCACCTGTGTGTACGTTTGCCTATGCTTGTGCATTTCTTCACTTCTAATAGTTGTTACGTTTGCATTCCTACTGTGTGAGATTTTCCTGCTTTTTAGTTTTTAAATCGGTGGATAAAACCAATCTGGTCAGGATGGTAACAGTATTGGTGATACAAAATGTTTTTTTTATCTGGTCCTTGAAACATCAGAATGGGAAACCTGTCATATTCCTGTTTTCCATGGCATATGTAAGCTTCCCAGAGGTGTTACCATGAGGGTACCTACTCTGGCAAACCTAAGGCTTTTAGCCACATTTCTTTCATGACACGAATTGTCAAATGAAGTGAAGAAGCCCTCAGACATGGCAAGCATTGCAAATGGTAAGAGGACTAGATGGGTGGTATACAGCAGTTTCCTCTGAGGTAGAAATCTTCCATCGTTGAAGGAACAAGACATATGATGTAAAGGGAAAGTGAAACAGCAACAGATTTCAGGAAAGGGTGTTTTCAAGGAGGAAAAAGTCAAGATGAAGGAGATGAAACACTGTACTGTGTAGGAAAGCTCCGTTAAGACAAGCAGTAAATAATTCAAAAGCTACAGGAAGTCCATGATACTTGCATTTTGGCACTCATACCAAATAACATTTTAGAGATTAAACCAAGAATTACATAAATGATAATTAGCAGTTTGCCAATCCTAGTTGAGTTGATTATCCCTGCATTTAAATATTCCATTTTAAAATCATGCATTGCATAATCATACAGAGACTTAACTCTCTCCATTGTAATTATGTTTCCCATTTTAATGTGGGGGGAAAACCCTCTCTTTTTGAACTAATTCTTTCCTTTAAGGATTCCCAACAGACTTACCTAAACTGCCGACAGTGTCAGTGAACCATGAGGCATACTGTGAATGATCTGAGGACTAGCATGTGGCTGTGAGCTGAGAGCAGCGGCCTGATGAGGGCAGCTCTAGGACAAACCCAAACCCCCCCACCCGAGGGTGGGATGCGGGGAGAACAAGCAGGATGGCTTAAAAATGACACAGGATTGTTAAGAAGAAACACATGTGTCATGTATGGCCTGGCAGGAACCCTGCCAGGAGTTTTGCCTGCAGCTCAGGCCTGTGCCTGGGCCAGTGGCCTCAAAGTGGTTTTTTTTTTTTTTTTTTTTTTTGGTAAATTTGTACCTTAAAGTTGGACACCAATAGATAACACAATGAAAACCCCGAGATAAATATTGAGATGCAAGCTGATGGTCAGATAACCAAAGCAGCTAGGCACCAGCTCTTACCTCACCTCAGACTGAAAGGGTGATTCAGCTATCTCCCTGAATCATGCTCCTGAAAATATGTAAGCACATTCATAATAATTCTGATATAAACATGTAAATTTGTGCAAGTGAGCCTTTCTTCTTTGTAAAAAGCTGCTTTAAAATGAAAAACAAGGTAACTTTCCTTCAATCTCTCAGAGAACTGAAAATGAGCAATTAAGTAAATATTTGGCATATGGCAGAAGCTAAGTTTCTTACTGTTAAAGTAGGAAGGTTAGGCCAAGCATGGGGGAAGTCTTAATTATCCATGTAAAAATTTATTAGAGCTGGAGACATCACTATAGATCCATGCTGATTTAATGTAGATGCTGATGTATATATTACAATGTATACATACACACATGAACACATGGATTAGGGTGTGCACTATATATTTGGTCTTGAGACCAAAGTAAAAAGGAAATCATGATGGTGTTGATGCAAAAAATACAGCTCTCACCTTAAAGGGAATAGGAGGTATTTATTCTAGAGCCATATTTGAGTGATAGTGGCCTAGAAACAAAGATTTAAGTTAGTTTAAATTTCATGTTCCAAAGATGCGATAATTTTATGAAGTTTTATAGTTTTACCAAGTAAAAATTCATCAATCACAGCATTTTAAAAAATATACTTGTAGGTACACTGGAGAGGCAGTAAGATGGAGAAGATTTTCTAGAGACCTCATAGAATCTACTATGAGATTCTAATCTTTGAGATCGTGAAAGCTAGGGATTTACTAATAGATTCCGAAAGGGTTTTGTCTGTTTGCCATAGGATGTTAGTCCCAACACAGAGATAATGGAAGGAACTGTCATTCAGGCGCTCAAAGTTATCCCAATTTTAACCTCTGGATCTGCAGCATTCCAATGTCTTCATATCACTACAGTTCTAATCAGTCTTTGTATACACAGCTTCTTTCCAGAAATTCTCATTTGCAATAAAGTATACCCAGCACTCATATTCTGTTTACCTTGGTATACAATGCTATCCTCCAAAAAGAGGAAACAGGACTCTGAGGATGAAAGCACTCCATATGAGTGGGGGAAATCTCACAATGCCCCCAAATAAGGAAGTGCTGACAAGAGCAAGATGTGGATGATTTTCAATGTCCTTCTTGCTGTTGAATAGATAGCACTAATGGCTTCCTGTGCTTGCTGCTTTCAGAAGCTGCGGTTTCCTGAAAACTTCAGAAACCAAAATGTGTCTGTAATCAACATGCACAATATAGTCATTAGAGAATTCCAACAGATCTTAAGAACATAGAAGTATAAATATGAAAAACTCCTTGAAAATGGTTTATAGTGAGTGATTGCTTCAAAAGGCATGTTCAGTTCAATACTGCAAAATTCTGATTAAAAAAAAAAACAAAAAAAGAAAGAAAGCTCATGCTGCTAACTGGAATTATTTTAATAAGTGTTATGCTGGTAAAAAGCTTGCAGTTTAACTTCACTCAATGTAAAAATGTCTTTTGAAAAGTATGTATTTCCTTGCTTGTATTACTCTTGCTTGCAGAGTAATACAGCATGTTTGAATCCAATTGTGAATGGTATGAGCATCACAGGTAATCAAAAGTACATTTCTCCTTGCTATTATATGTAATTTAATAAGAAAACTATGATCTGAAATAATGTTTATTTTAGTTCAAAACTATTTCTATGGAATGTTCTGTAGTATTAACAAGTTCTTATTGTTGAAAGAAGTTAGCAAAAACTTAGAGACTAGTGAAAACAAAGCATTTTTTAATACACAACTCTGCAAAATGGCTGCCTACATAGACGAAAGTCAAAAATGTCCAGCTGATGTGCCAATTTGGAACAAGCTAGTGATTTTAAAAATCCTCTGATTTTAATTGTAAGGCCTGAAAAATACACATTATTAACAACATATAGATTGAGTAGGTTGCACTTACATACTTACTAACATATGCATATATACACATATGTTCATATAGCATATACATATATAGCAACAATTAATTTAAAAAGGAAGCCATGAATTTGGAAAAAAAAGCTGAACAGGTATATGAGAGAGTTCAGAGGGATAAAAGAGAAACTTAAATTAGGTAATAATATTATAATCTTAAAAATAAAATATATATTTTTAAAAGTGAATGGTATAGTAATTAGGATGTGGTGTAAGCCCAATAGTGGTATAGTGGGTCTTGAGGTAGAATAAACCCAGTTTTCAGAGGAACTGCCATATTAATTTCCATAGTGGCGGTATAAGTTTACACTCCTACCACCATCAAAGGAAGAGTATTTCCTTTGTGTGGTTGATCTTAGCTACTTAACAGATTTAACATGGAATCTCAGTGCAATTTTGATTTACATTTCCCTGATGACTAAAGAATTTTGATCATTTCTTTAAGTGTTTCTCAGACATTTCAAATTCCTCTAATGAGAATTCTGTATTTAGATCTGTTTTTTTAATTGGATTATGTAGTTTGTTGATATCTAGTTTCTTGAGTTGTTTATCAGATATGGAATTGGTATAAATCTTTTCCCATTTCTAGGCTGCCATTTTTTCCTATTGGTATACAGTGCCTTATATAAACATTTCTGTTTCACAAGGTCCCATTTATTTTCAATTTTATTGCTTGTGCAATAAAATAAACAGTGTTCTGTTTAGGACATTGGTGCCAGTATTGATATGTTCAGAAATATTCCCTACTTTCTCTTCTAACTGGTTCAAAGTGTCTGTTTTTATGTTGAGGTATTTGATCCACTTGGACTTTAGTTTTGTGCATGGTTATCAAAAAAAATCAGGTGTACAAAGATCTGTGAATTTATGTTTGGATCTTTGAATAGATTGCATTGATCCACTCTTCTGTCTGTTTTTATACAAATACCATTACTATAGCTCTGTAGTAGAGCTTAAAATCAGGAATGGTGATACCTCCAGAAGTTCTTTTATTGTTCAGGAATGTTTTAGCTATTCTCTTGTTTGTTATTCTTTTTGAAACTGATCATTGCCTTTAATGGTCAGTAAAAAAATGTGTTGGAATTTTGTGAGGGCTTGCATTGAATCTGTAAGTAGGCCATTTTTACTCAGTCAATTCTTCTTGTCTACCTGCATTGCCTGCAATTTGCACTGGGGCAATGGGGACTTAGAGTTTGGAAAAGTGGCCAACCAATGACTGGTCTAACATGAGGCCCACATCATGCAAGGGAGCCCATGCCAAACACGTTTTTGATGGTCAGGATCTAAAAACAGGATGATTTAGAGATCTAGGGTGGAACCAAACACAACTGACAAAAAATTTAATGAAATTATTCCTAATGATAATCTCCTACTCTCACAAAATCAGTGTCCCCCAGTCATCATAAGAAAGGCTTCCTTTGGTGGTTGATGGGAGTAGCTGAAAAGACCCACAGCCTAACAACAGGCAGACTTAGCAAACTCACTAAAAGAGGGAGTGGAAGGATTGTAGGAGCTAGAGGGATCAAGGACATCAGGAGAACATGGCCCACAGAATTAAATAAGCAAGGCTTTACGGGCTCATAGAGACTGAGGAGGGAGCAACCATGGAGCCTGCTTGTGTCTGCATTAGGCCCTCTGTATACATGCTAAAGTTGTTTAGTTTGGTGTTCTGTTGACTCCTAATGATGGGAGTGGGTTATCTCTGACTCTTTTTGCCTACTTATGGGATCTTTTTCCTCCTAATAGGTGGCATCATGTAGCCTTGATAGGAGGCTATATGCCTAGACTTATTGCTTCTTGTTAAACTGAATTTGATTGATATCAATGGGATGTCTGCTCATTTCTAAAGGAAAAGGAGGCAATGGTTCTGGGGAAGATGGGAGTGAGGGAGACTGAGTAGAGGAGAGGGAGGGGAGGCTGAGGTTTGACTATATTGTATGAGAAAAGAATAAATGAAAACAGTTGATATAAATTTAACAATTTTATATGAATTCTAATCCAGACTTGAAAACAGAAAGATACCCTATATCCAGATGCAACAGTTCTACTATGCTATGAACTAAAATAAATACTATAAATATTACTGTTTCAAATTGATTTGGAAATCCAAATATAAAGACTTCAGATATTATGATTTATTTTTAAGCTGTCCTTGCAAAGTACAATGCTTTCAATTTGAATGTTCATCTATCACAGACTCTATTGATCAACTTTGTTAACAGTTTGTTCCATAATAAATATTTGCAATCAAAACACATCCCTAAATCACAAAAAAGGGAAAGAAGATGAGATATGAAATAAAATTCCATAAAGTTTAAATAAAACACATCAAGATGAAAATAGAAGAAACTATGACTTACAGAGATAATTTCCACATACATTAGGTGTTATAAATACCTATACAACACAGTAAGCATTTTAACTCAAAATGTGTAACCTGTGAAAGTATGATTCTATATATTACTGTATACCACATTAAGAAAAAACTTTTCAGTCAACCATTTTCATGCTGGAAGAACTGAATTAAATTATTTCTAAAAATATCAGATAAAATGCTCTTTCTGCAGTCATAAAGATAGAATTATTTATAGTCACAATTTATGATATTTCATCAGAATAGTTTTAGAATATTAATTAGCATACTGTAGTATATATAATTATTTGTTATATGGATATATATCATGTTATTCATCATTATGAATCATATATAAATATCATATGATGATAATAATAAATTTTAGCAAAATTTTCAGTCTATTTTATTCTAATAATTGCTATGTCATTGCAATTTTAATAATCACTTATTATTATAAGTATTAGAGTATGTATCAAAGCATATTCCCTATTCTGTGCTGGAATAATTATTCCATAATTCTCATTCATTTCAACTGGCCTATCATGTAATATTGTTTGTAGTAAATGTTTTTTTTTGTTTTAAAAACTAAAATATTCAAACACATACTATTTATTTATTGCACTAACCCATTAGTTTTGTGAGACATGCTGGAATGCTGGAATGTGCTTATTAGTAAGATGATTTCTTAAAGGGTAAACTAAAATTCAAAGAGGTGCAAGAGCAACATTGTTTGATGTGTGGAGTCCTTCTGTATGTTGTGAACACGTGAGCGTTATGGAAGAAGTGAGGCAATGGTTAATGTAGCACAGGTGCGTCACTAGATAGCTTTTCAGTGTTGTAGTTGTCCTTAATGATGGCCATCTAAGCAGAAGTCCCCGAGTCTTCCCATGCCATACATATTGTTCATGATGTGAAGTAACAGCTCCAGTGGGTATTTGCACAGGGATTGGAAGAGTTTGAACAAATGCATGCTACAGAGCATAAAGATCCCTACAGAGCACTCTTGATAACGATGCTTCTGAGATGATGGAGTAGCTCAAAGTGAGAAGATAGCAAAGCTCAAAGAACAGTTTCTTAGAGGATTTGCCCACATGTGCAACTTCTGTGATAACAGAGCACCCTATATAACAACCTTGTAGGTAAAGGGAATTTTATAGCAAAGGGATGATGATAGCCTTTTATAGTTTGTCAATTTAGTTGTAGTGACAATTCTTGTCTTTAATTTGACTCCCTGAAAATGACCTTGAATATAAACATAAAATTTTTGACTATATGGTAGTTCAGAGGTAAGTACTATTTATTATTTGTGTTTATACAAATACAAAATATTTGTCTTTAGAAGTTTCCATAAAACAATTTTTTTGTCCGTTATTGAATAGTTGAGTTCAGCTATCCATCTTTATTTTCATAACCATTACCCCTTTTTTCCACATTTTACTATTATGTTCTTCAGCAACCTTTCTTTTTTACCTTTATTATTTAGTGTTACATTTGCTGTCTAGTCTTAATCCATCAGCCTTGGTCCTGTAAGATGAAGAATCCCTTGCCTCTGCAAATTTGCTCTCTCTGTACAGTCCTTACTCATAGTGCAATGTTCTTTCCCTAGCTGTGCAGTAATTTTCAGGCCCAGAGATTGATATTTTACTCCAAAAGAGAATCACCATGGAGTTTCTTGTGATTTGCTAGTGGTTGGCATTTTATGAATAAAGACTGATGAATCGTACCCCTGGCAGTAATTTGGTTATTACAGTCATTAGAAATTGATAACAGAGTATGCTTGGCTCCTCTCCTTTTCTTCCAAATGATAAACCACACAGAAACACAGTGCTACTTCCCCCTCTTGGCTGAAAACTGAAATGCCTAAATTACATTTTACCTGAGTCTGCTTTCTTCCTTCTGTTTTTCATGATACAGATTTTGTCTCTCTCTTCAGTGTTATTTTTATGTCATATATTTGTAGTTAATTTTTATCCCACAGTTTCAGTCCCAATGCAATATATATATATATATATATATATATATATATATATATATATATATATATATTGCTCTTTTATGTCTTTCCCTGGCAGTGTATTTGACAGAATATATACAAAATGAATGTAAGTATATAAGTGTTAATCTGTGTTTAGGGTTTGAGGGTGCAGTCTTTAATGGTGGAGAAGACAAAGCATTGTCACATGGTATCTGCCATCAGGAAGTAGAGTGATGAACAGCACTGCTTACCTTAGTTTTGATTTTTTATTCAGTATAGACTCCAAATCTTTAGAATTTGTGCTGGCTATATTTTGAGTATATCCCTCAAGCACAATTAAGCCCATCCAAAACTGTCTCATTATTTAAAAGACCAAGTAAAAGTTTCTTCTGAGACTTGGGATAATAGCTTAACTATTAGCTTCAGTAATGTTGAAAAAGCAAAAGTTTTCAAATATACCATGGCACAGAGTAAATTAATACTTCCATTCCAAAAGGGGAAAAGGTGTATATAGCAAGGAGAGTTTGGAACCAAAACAGATAGCAGGAAAAGCGCACAAATACTGCAGCTCCATATCCAGTATCTGGAACTCTTTGAATTATCTGGAACACTAGGACTTTGATGATTCCACTATTCCAGGTCTGCCATCTGTATCACACATCACCCATATCTGGTGCAAGAATAAACTGGTGAATTTCATTTTCCTAAGCAGATTTCCTGCAGTTCTCAGTATCCTTGGGTCTTTATTGCGATGTAGATCTTAACTTCAAAGCTTCAACATAGGGCTCGCTACCATGGATACTACTTCTGCCATACCTTGACCTCAGCACCCCTTTGGAACAATAGTACCTTTGAACAAATTGGTATAGGAGACTGCTTCCTTAACATAACTCCAGGAGCACAGACACTGAGATCAACAATTAATAAATGGGACCTCCTCAAACTTAGAAGCTTCTATAAGGCAAAGGACACAGTGGACAAGACCAAATGACAGCCCAAAGACTGGGAAAATATTTTCATCAATCCTACATCTGACAAAGGGCTGATCTCCAAAATATACAAAGAACTCAAGAAATTAGTCAACAAAACACCAAATAACCCTATTAAAAATGGGGAACAGAACTGAAGAAAGAATTCTCAATAGAGAAAATCAAAAGGGCTGTAAGACACTTAAAAAAATGCTCAGCACCCTTAGCTATCAAGGAAATGCAAATCAAAACAAAACTGAGATATGATCTTACTACTGTCAGAATGGCTAAAATTAGAAATACCAATGACAACTTATGCTGGAGAGGATGTGGAAAAGGGGGAACATTCCTCCACTGCTGGTGGGAGTGCAAACTTGTACAGCCATTTTGGAGATCAGTATGGCAGCTCCTCAGGAAAATGGGAACTAGTTTACACAAGACCTGACAATCCCCCTCTTAGGCATATACCCAAATGATCTACACCCATGCAACAAAGACATGTTCTCAACTATGTTCATAGCAGTATTATTTGTAATAGCAACAACCTGGAAGCAACCTAGATGCCCCTCAATTGAAGAATGGATAACGAAGATGTGGCACATCTACACAATGGAATACTACTCTGCAGAAAAAAAAATAATGGAATCTTGAAATTCCCAGGCAAGTGGATGACACTAGAAGAAACCATACTGAATGAGGTAACCCAGTCACACAAAGAGGTATATACATGCTCATAAATGGATTTTAGACCTAGAATAAAGGATCACCAGCATATAATTCATACCACCAGATGATCTAGGACACAAGGTGTATTCTAAGAGATCCATAATGTCCCTCACAGAAGGGGGAAGGGACAAGTTCCACAGAGCACATGGGTTATGGGGGGGCAATGAATGAAGAGAGATCTAGGAGAAAGAGAAGGGGAGGAGAGGAAAGCATGTGTGATTAGGGATATTGAGCTAGGAATAGAAGGAGAGGAATAGAAGAGGGGAGAGGGAGAGAGAGAGAGAGAGAACATAAAAGAGGGGGCCATTATTTGTTTGAAGAGAAAACTAAACCTAAAGAAAGGTCTAGAGACCTACAAGACTGCCCCCAACTAACAATTTGAGCAACCATGGAAAGGCTACCATAAATGCCCTTCCCAGATAGTGAGATCAACAACCTACTTACCCACCATCACAAAGCCCTCATCTAGTACCTGTTGGAAACAGAAGCAAACACCCATAACTAAACACTGACTTGTTCTAGGATCCAGATGCAGAGGGAGAGGATAAGACTAGGTTGCCGAGACAGCTGACCCTAACAAGGAGCAGCTATCAGGCCCCCAGACTGATAGCTGGGAATCCAGCATGGGACTGTGTCAGACCCCCTGAATATGGGTCTTAGCTAGAAGGACTGAGCAGTCTAAGGGACCTCAGACAGTGGAACCAGAATGTATTCCTGGTGCACAAAAGGAACTTGCAGACACATCCCCCATGGAGGGATACTCCCTTAACATAGAGACAGGAGAGGAGTCCAAGTCCCTACTTCAAATGACTTGACAGATTTATATGACCCCACCTGGATGGCATTGCCCTACATGTGGAATTGGGGTGTTTGGATGGAAGGGGATGGTGGTCAGGGTACATGTGAGCATGGAGGAGGGTAAAAGGGAGGGATGGAGGGAGGGAGGGAGAGATGAAGTTAGGAAGGGAGGGAGAGGAAACTAGGATCACAATGTAAAATAAAAAAAATAATAATAAAAATGAAATTTTCCTTTAATGTAGCCAAGTATGTTCACAATTATAGCTGATTTCTATGTCATGGTGCCTGCAAGGTTAAAATCAATCTGATCCCTTTCCTTCCAAAACTGTAAAATTATATCTTACTGTTCCAAAATTTCCTCTGGTTTTCTCATTATAGAACTGCATGAGAGTGGATAGGCTGTTTCCATGTCATACCCTGAGTTCTATCCTATTTGAAAATTTCTTCCCAAACAAATTAGTGCCTTGCCTCACTCATATTCTTAGGACAGAATTCATCCAGGTTCCTTGCCAGAATGCTTCACAAATATCCTTAGTCCAGTCTCTATACAGCTCTGTTCCCCCACTGAATGCCTATGCACTGGCCTCCTTATATCTACATTTTCTTCTGCTTTCTTGTTTACCAGTTCCCATTAGAATGGTATACTAAGCTCACTTTAGGAGCCTGCTAGGGATTTCAGGCTCAATTTTCCAACTTCTTCCATGTTCTTCACAATAACTAACTCTAAAATCCTAAAACCACACTCTCAAGATTACCACATAAATGCCTGATGGCTTTGCACCAGTTTTCATGTTGCTGCAATAAAATGCCTGGCAACAGCATCTTAGGAAGAAAGATTTTATTTGGTTGGTTCACAGTCTTAAATAGAAGATTCTGTTTTCCACATGTGTCAACTAATCCCCATTGTATTCTTGATGGGACTGAAAACACCATGGAAAGAAATATGTAGTTATTTCTTTAAGAGACTTTCTAGACTATGGGTACAATGAAACTTGGATTTAACATATTGTATTTTATATTATTATATGATTTAATAAAGATTACCTGATGTATCAGAGTATAAAGCCAGCTACACTACTTATCTATAGAAGTTAGGTAATCCCATCAGCCATATTTCCTAACCATAAAACTAGGTGGTGGTGGCACATAGTTTTAATCCCAAGATTCAGACATCTGTTAGTTCAAGGCCATAATGAGCTACGTGAAATTGATCCAGTCCTAAAGAAAATAGCTCATACAAAGGTGATCTTAAGATTTGGGATCACATGCCTTTAATACTAGGATTTGAGAGATATAAAAAGAAGAAGCAAAGTCATTCTTAGAGAATTTTTCTTCAGCCACACTAAGGAGAGGCAGCAGTCTAGGATAGCTGTCTGAGCCTTGAAGACAGTATTACAATCTGAGGTTTGGTGGAGAACATTGTCTTTGAGGATTCATGGAGAGAGTACTGCCATTTCAGTCTGAGATAGAGGTAAGAGCTAGTAGTTTGGCTGCCTTGCTTCAGGTCTCTGATCTTCAACTTGAAGGTTAACCACAATATCAATCTCTAGGTTTGTACTATTTGTATTACACATGAATCTATAACAAGAAAGACTAGAAAGGTATGTCTTTAAAAAAGGTATTTTGAGAGTCAAGTTCTAAGGGATTAAATTTGTAGTGAGTTATATTGATTGTTACCCTGATGGATTTAGATCCATCCTGGACATAAACTTGTATGTATGCTTTTGAGAATTCCTTTAACCTATCTTTCAGTTTAGGAATTGAGACAACAAATCAATCTGCCAGATCACATCTTGCCCAAACCTGCTTAATTATGTATACACTTTGTACCCTGCCCAAATTCTTCCTTTGTAGACCTAGAGTTATTGTTATTACAGATTTGGGGTATGAGCCTGGGCATTAGTATTCTGAAAAAGGTAGCTCAGTCACCCATTCCCAGCCTACCAGTTAATAGGGCAAATAAAACTCCAGAGCAGAGAAAAGAGTTTTATTCAGTGTGATTACATTGAGGATACAGTGATCAAGTCTGTCATTGAAATACTAACACAAAGCTTAGGTTTAAAGAGGTATGCATAATTAAGCAATAGTAATCAAGGTGGGTCCAGCCTATCTTTGGCCCATGTAGGCTCCATTTTCTCTGCAATGTAGCTTGATAAGCAAAATGCTTAGGAGACAAGCTACTCCTCTGATACAAAGAAGCTTCCACTGTTCCTTTGTCTACATATGGGATTCTTGGGAATTTTCTGTTCCTTGGAGACCATTATTAAAAGTTCTTATGGTCAGAGGTAATGGCACAAACATCTCTCTTTAGAATATCTTGACTTTTGCCAGATGGTGCACTTAGAGTCACTGGCTGGCTTTATATATTCTTTCCAGTGTTTCATATTTGGTAAAATGTCTATCTTTGCCTTTCAACAACTGTCACTTTAAAAAACAGATTAGATCCACGCCTACTCTGTTAGACCTCATGTAGCTGAGACTTTTGCTCTCAAACTCTTGAAATATGAGCTGTGAGAAAACAAACTTCCTCTGAGGCAAAAAGTTTCCAGGAATTTTGTCAACAACAGTAAGAAGAAATATAGACTTTCAAGGGACTTTAATCTCCACTTTTTCTTTTGTCTTGAAACGTCCCCTATTTTATGCATCGGTGTTTAGTTATAAAGATGCACATATTTGTATATCTACTGAAAAACTTGCCTTTATAAGATGTTTAGAAAATTGTTTGACATAGAGGAATCTCTGGATTATCATAAATTACAAGGAAGAATTCTGACAAATTGGGGCACTCTGTGGTTTTTGTAATGGGTAGTCAACAATTCAGATGTTAGATAATCAAGATAAATTACAACCAGATCTTGGTAGCTGCCCATGGTGGTTAGGCAGGGAGTTATACGTGAAGGACCGAGAAAAATGCAGCTGTATCTTTGTAGCTGTGTGTCCTGAGGGTTGAGTGCTTTGTGTTTTTGTTCTCAAATTGCAGTTAGGTATTTCCACTCTCTCAAAAACCTAGGTACTAACAACTCCATTTGTACAACATTCACAAAAACCAAGCTTTTTCATCTCCCAAAGATCCTACACTCATTATAATATTATTTTTATTGTGGATTTGATCCCCATTGTGAGCTTTTCTAGAGTACCATGAAACAATTGCCCTAAAAGGAAGATGTAACCATTCATGATTTAGGAGGAAAAAAAGGGTAATTTGCCTTCATAAATACTAATCCATCTCATAAATATTTACAAAAATATCTTTAAATTCACAATTTGGAAACTAGTAGGTTGTCACACCCTACTCCAAGGTCAGTCTGCCCCACTATTTCTGGGGACTACAATTTGTTTTGCCAAATAAAGTTTTAAAATAAATATGTCTCTTGACTAAATTCTTCCCTTAGAAAAAATTCAAATAAATCTTAAACATAATTGCAAAAGGTTAATGCATTCTTAATCTTGACTGAAATTGTCCGTAAAATTTTATTTTATTGAATGTGGAACATGTAAAGGGCACCTAATTAGACCAGCATTGTGTAATTAGAAATGGAAAAGATGGTGGTGCGGTGGGGTGGGGAGGAGAGATGGTTCAGTCATTAAGTGGATATAATGCTCTTGCAGAAGACCTGAGTTTGGTTCCCAGCACACATGATGGATGAGTGGCTCACAACAGCCTATTAACTCCAGTTCTAGAAGGATTCAATGCCTCCATCCATGCCTAGTTCTGGCAACTAGGAACCCTCCACATATACATAATTAAAAATAATAAATTGAACATTACATCAAATAGAAATGATGAGATGTGAGTATATAAACATTAGTGTTCCATAAGTAAACATAATGTCAAGTTCATTAATAAGATAAAATTCAGAATAGTGTATAATAATTATGTACTATTGACACATAAAAGCTATTCTCTTCATTTCATTCCTCCCTGTGTGCCTTGTTGCTTGCTTTCCTTTCATTCTTTATTCTCCTAGAACTCATTATTCTCTAAGAAGTATCCTTTCCTCCTGGCCTCTTTTCTAGACTTTCTTAGAGGGAGTTTGTTCTCTTGCAGTTCTAGATGTACAGGGGCTGAAGTGCAAAAGCTTCAGCTCTGTGAGTGGCAAATGCCTTGCTCTCTTCTATCTTTATTTCTAATAGAAAAAAATATTTGTACATTGTAGTAGAGGGCATGGGCTATACATTTTTAACTATTAAGGAAGGTCCTCTAAAATGCTCAAAGATGATTGGTTGAAACAGGAAATGAGGAGATCAGTAGACAAAGGGATACATTAATCAGGAATATTTAAGCAACTTCAGTTAAAGATATAAGACTATGGCAACTGTACAGTTGAATGAGGGTGAAAAATAAAACTAGTAAGAGACATCAATGAAGCCATTCAATGATCTTATACTATAGTGATCCAGCAAACATATCTTGTAAATGCAATAAATTATCCTTTAAATATATTGAAAACCAATGTCACTCCCTCAATGTACTATATTTATCTAAGTTTTACTTATAATACTTCTTGAATGAATGTTTAAATTTTCTGGTTGAAGAGAAAGAATTTCATATTTATATTGTATGCTAATCTAATAATCAACTATCCGAACTTGTTATCTGTTACTGTACAGAATTTTTAAATAATGAAAGTACATATTCTAATAGGGAAAATCCTACTTGCGTTTAAAATAATGCGAAAAACTTGTATCTTACATTTGTTGAGTTTTGGCTAAGTATTTTACTGTTTATCTAAGTTTTTAAATGTAGTTTTGTTGATGTGTAAATCAGAAGTGGAAATAATCCGTCCTAAGTGATTAACTATGCCAGAATTCCAGTAGTCAACTAGAATGTCTCCTTGTCTGTAGAACAAAACCCTATCAGGATTTGCTGCTCTTCTTCCTGGATCTATGCAAACTCTACTTTAGTTTCAACCCCTGTATACTTGCAGAACTCTCTCTCATCTCCATTAGTTTTTCTGGTCTTTGCTTACATGTCTGTGTTTAATCTGTAGGCTCTGATTGTTTTTCCTCATTACAATTCTCTCAATTCTTGGAAACACAATGTGTCAATACATTTTCAAGTTCATGGATTCTTTCTTCTACAACTTTAAATCTTCTGTCCAACCTCTGAAGAATTTTAGAGTTTCCATTTAGTTCTTGAATTTTAATTTAATTCATGTTCATACTTTCCTCCATTTATATTATTTGTTTAATAAAATTGATACCATCTCCTCCTTTGTTTATTTGCGAAGTGTTTATAGGCATTTTTCTGAGCTCTCTCTCATCTATCATCTCTCCCTTAAACCCCACTCCTCTCTGCATATGTGTGTGTGTGCGTGTGCATGTGTTACACTTTTCTTTATATTAGCTTTTTTATACATTTGCTTGAAAATTTGGACAGTTTAGGCACATATTGTAGCAACTATGAACACAGATTTTCTTTTTTTAAGGTTTACATTGATTTGTCTTGAGATTTAAATGAAGTCTATTTCCTCTGAACTCTGATGTATGTGTAGCACACATATTTGCCTTAGAAATTAATTCTAGAAAGACAGTGTTGTTTTAATGAGTTTCTGTTAGATTATCCAACTATCTCTCCTAATGTCATACGTAGCTGTCACAAGACTCCACTAGTTAGGAGGTGATCATTTTATAATTTATTTTCAAATCTGAGTAAAGACATCAATCAATACAAAGCTTTTTTTTTTTTTTTTTTTTTTTTTCATTTAAATTCTTCTCCTAGTACAAGGTCAATTTTGAGCAAGCCTTAGAGATGTGTTCACCGAAGACTACCTTTATAGTCATCCAGTGATTTTAAATATAGTGCTTCTTTTTTTCCAGCAAATTATGGGAAACAAACAAACAAACAAACAAAAACAAACAGAATGAAACAAAAAAAATACCTCCAATGCAACCAACATTCATTGATTGTGTAATCTACATTTTGATTTTTCAATAGAATAGAGTTCTATCCTATAAATGAAAATCTGTTAAGCCAGATAGCAGGAACTCCATTGTGACTGTGTGGTGTTCCAGGTTAATACCTAATAAGAAATTATGAATCATACTAATACTGAATAACTGAATTTGAAGGAAACTATAAAAATGTGTCAACCAGAAGAATATTTGTCTAAAGTATTGAAAATGTTTAAGTCTTCAAACATGATGTACTATTAAATATTACCTTGAGGACTCTATTTTAACATTTTAGTCTTGTGTCTTTATTCATTTTTTTTCATAATTATATTGTAAAATGTAATGATTTTATTCTCTCTGACCTACTAAATCAGCCTTATGTGTACTGTGTTGTGTAGTGTTGGTTGACTACCATTTTCTATGCACTGGAAACTTCATTAAATTTGTTTGTTTAGAAGAAAGGCTTTTTCTTTTTTTCTTTTTCTTCATTTTTTTTTCAATCCCTGGTAATCCCTTGAATAACATTTGCTGCATAAGACAACCAATTTTTATACTTTGCACATTGCTTCTCGTGTTTTCTTTCAATGGATTACAATGATTTGCTTTGTCCATGGAACATATGTGAGGGTGTTGTTCTTTCTTTAATATTCCTCAAGGACATTTCTTTCTTTCTTGGTAAATATGTATGATGGAAATATTTCACTACTCTCTCCTAAAGACACTAGATGTGGTCTGTAATATATGCAGATGACATTATTACATCAATTTAATCTCAATGCTGCAACACATATATAGCTGGTGCTCTAATCTGACTTAATCAATTGCTTACAGGAATGGATTTCCTTCAAAGTGCTTTGAAATAAAATTTGTAAGTATGTTAGACTGAATAAATTATAAAATTTCATGGAAAATTAATCTATGAGCTATGGGGATACACTGATTGCCTAACTTTGCATAAAATCTTGCTCTTTTATTGACAGCAGTGGATAATAGCCACCCAAGGTACATGAGACCCTATCTTAAAATACTCTCTGTCTCTCTCTCACACATGCACCCACACTGACACATACACATCATATATATTAATGTATGGTTTAAATGTATTATTATTAAATGTATGATTTAAAATCCTTGAATCCTAAAATTTCCATGAGTAAAAATGTTACAATTTTCTATGATTATGTAGGCAGGTGAAATAATATTCTACTCAGTGTGTATTAAAGTAGGATGTAGAAAATCTGTTCAGATCATCATCAGATTTCTAATAGTATCAGGGTAAAGTTATGGGAAAAATGCAGGGAAGATATAGAAAGTCTTTTGTGAACACAGCTAAATTACAATTTTGTCTTCATAAATGCTATAATATATTATAGTTCTGAATTGTAAAATCCATTAATGGGGAAGAATTTTGAAAGTGCTTTGTGGCAATAATAAATATCAGTGATGTGTCTCATCAAGAGAATGATAACTCAAATGCTTCTATTTCTGTTTTTACTACATTTCTGAGTATTATAGCACAATTTATTCTGTCAGTTGATGTTGGCATATATGAGGTGCCATATAAAAATATTCTTCATTGATGGAGTTTATGTCCATTCAATATAAGCAAGTATTGCTGTTTTGTGTTCTTTACCTCTATATCTGGGCCTATGTTATACCTTTTGAATGATATGCTGAAATTTTTAAAAACAAAATTTTAGAAATTTCAGCCAATGAGAAGGCAAAAATTTACATGAAATATTGGCTCACATCTTAACTAATGGATATAAATATACAATTCTGAAATTCATTCTACATATTAAAATGATTGTCATATAAGATAGAGATGGGAAAATGAATTGACAAGCATTAATATGAAAATAAACTATGTTAGTCTGGATTTTGTGATGTCAAGTGTTGAATGACAAAATAATACATACAGATTCATTCAGTTTTGTTTTGTTTTGTTTTTTTGCTTTTGTTATTTTAAGCATTACCCATAGACTTTTTGATGTCTGATGTTTGAATGGAGCATGGTTTACCTTACCTACCAGGGGTCACAACCTTAAAGGCAATGGAATCTCCTTTTACCAGTAGGAACTAACTGGCAACAGTAATTGATCTAGGGCAGGAATTTCCTTCTCTCTCCTTAGTGGAAACTTGTTTGGCTTGAGCTTGTATAAAATTATCAGATAACAATAAAAAACAAACAAAAAAAGTATAGAAACAAAATCAACAAACAAAACTCAAGTTCAAGTTGCAACTATGAAGAGAAGAAATACCATTAAAAATATTGAATAATGTTTTCCAAGTTCAATAGCCAAAGCACACAGAGAAAAAACTGAAAGTCATATGTATTGTTCTGATATCTTGATATGTGAGCATTCTAGTTTTTCAAAATATTATGGGAAAAACAACCATGGAATATCATGAAAGCATTATGCATACAGAATAAGAGTAGTACACATTGTCTGTGGTCTGTATCAAAATATTAGGGATAAATTCAAATAGACTTTAAAATGCCAGAGTTTTCAAGGATGTAGGGGGGGGAGGGGAAGAGTGGATTGGTAGTTAAGAATGCTGACTGATCTTGCAGAGAACCAGGGTTTAATTTCCAGCATCAAAATGGTAGTTCACAACTGTCTGTAACTTTCAGGTGAGAGATCTGGCTCCTGCTTCTGGAACACAGACAGACAAACAGAAGGACATAAAAATAACTAATATTTAAATGTCAGAATTTTCTAATAATCTCCAGTATGTACTTTCCTTTTCTTTGTTTTTGTTAAATATTTGGAAGCAAAATAAATATTCAGGAATAGGAACAAAGCAAATTTAGATTGGTGGAATGGGTTTTTAAATATTGCCTCATTTTTTTTTTTAAGTTAACCATGTTAAGGTACCTATGTTTTGAAAATTTGCCTTCTTGGGACTGGAGAGATGACTCATAGGGAAAGCACTTGCTGCACAAGCAATAGGACCTGAAATCAAATGCCTAAAACCCATATAAAAAAGCCAAACATGGTTACACATGTGCCTGAAATCTAAATGTGTGATCTCTCTCTCTCTCTCTCTCTCTCTCTCTCTCTCTCTCTCTCTCTCTGTGTGTGTGTGTGTGTGTGTGTGTGTGTGTGTGTGTGTGTAAGTGAGGAGGGGTGAACAAAAAGACACAATCTCTAGGTTTTTTTTTTTTTTTTTTTTTTTTTTTTTTTTGCCACCAGCCTAGATTATGGTCAGTTAAGGTATCACCTCAAGTGAAGAGGGAGAGAGCGATACTAGTACATCATTCTTTCTTAAGATTCTGTGAATGTGTGCATAAGTGCCTATAAATGCACACTCACTCCTACATACACATAGATATCCCATACCATATATACAAAATGTAAAGCAAAAGACTTATCAGCTAAAGTAAAATATGATAATTTATTTTCATTAAAAATTTACCTGTATATTATTCCATTACAGTTGCATTTTATTAAAATATTGATTTAAAGAATCAGCCATTCTAATAACTTGTTTGGATCAAAAATGGAAAAAATGTTGCTTTAAACACTAAGAATCATTGCTGAGCAAACTTTTGAAGATTTCTACATGAAGTAAAAAATTCTAAGAACCCTTCAATATTCATTTAGTTCTTGTTCAGCTTCTATGTTCACAAAATTTCTACTACAATTACAGTGATTCATTAATATGATTTGAATATGAAATCTAACCCATATGTACTTATGCCATATAGGGAGACTATGAGAACTTGAAGAAGTAGGACTAAGCTGGAGGAATTTGGTCCCTTTTGTGAGTTCTTGGTTGAATCTTGTTCTGAATATGTTCTTTCTCTCTATATTCATTCGTGTCCACCAACAGGGCCTCTGTCATACGTTGTGATATCAAGGCATGTAGAATCTAGTGACCATGATTAGACTCTCTGGGGCTAAGAGATACATAAACGTTTCTTTACTTCAAGATGTTTATGACTTGAGTTCAATTGTACTACTAAAGTAATAACTGATATTATATTTCTTGCCACTTTTATCACTAAGCCGTCTAAGTGTTTGCATCTCAACTACAGTTAGACATTCCATTAGTTGGATAACAAAATGTAAATGGCTGGCTATATTTGTTCTGTTAGTTTTTTCCTATTTGTTATTTTGCATAAATGAGAAAGATTACTTTTTGGATATAAATATATGACAAAATATTTTAAGTTTTATATTTTAGTGCCACAAGAAATAATAGCAATGAGAATAATGACATGGTACTCTCCATAAATGGAGACAAAGGCAAAACAAAAAGCTTTCAAGAAAGTTTACTATGGTTTGGTTTTGATAAATTTAAATATCTGTAACCTACAGGTTTAAAAAAACAAAGGCTATTTCCTGGCAATCAATACTAAAGATGTTATATTTTTATATTGTTTGAATTTATACCCCCCCAAACCCCCACTTAACTGATAAAGCTCCTTTAATGTTCAATACAGAACTTTAAATGAAAACTTCCCACCCTAATTTAAACTTACAAAAGATACAAATCATTCATCATCATGAAGGAAAAGTGATATTTTCAATAGATTGCATTTATTTCACTTGCAAAGAAAATCTTCTGTCTTAGGGTTTCTATTGCTGTGAAAAGATGCCACAGCCACAGAAACTTTTATAAAGGAAAGCATTTAATGGAGTGGTTTATATTCAGATATTTAGTCCATGCAGGCAGACATAGAGCTGGAAAAAGAGATGAGAATTGAGAAGGAGCTGCATCTTGATCCCACAGGCAAAAGGAAGTAAACAGAGACACTGGGCATAGGAAACCTCAAAGCCCACTTCCACAGTGAAGCATTCATCCAGTAAGGCAACACCTACTCCAACAAAGCCATGCCTCGTAATAACAGTGCAACTTTGAATGAGCTTATGGGATTTAATTATATTCAAATTACCATTATCTTCTCATCTTTGTATGTGCTAGGTCTCCTAACTGAACTATTGGTTATCATCTTAAAAGGAAGGTCTTGGTGCAATGCTAGGCTTATAAATTTGAAAGCCAAGGAGTGGAATGGGCACATCCATGTAAAATGTTGCTTCTTTCAGTAGAGAGCATGGAACACACAGATTCACAATAGACCTGTACATGTGTGCAGAATGTGATAGGCCTTAGAGTACACAGTCCTATATGAAATGTCTTTATCACACCTCTCATACAAGTCTCCAGGATTTATGCACAATAGGAGGTAAAAAAGATTTTAAGAGCCAGAGGTGGTAGATGACTCTGAGAAAACAGTGTTATCTACACATAACAGGGCTGAAGTATGTATAAATTCACAGAGACTATAAGAGTATTCATAAATTTTGCACAAATACAAATCATATAAAGTCTCAGCATGGGGATGTCAACAAAAAGTTCTTCCTATTACCATGAAGCTATTTCCAATTTGTCTTAGTTACTGTTCTGCTGCTGCAAAGAGGCACTACAACAAGGATGACTCTTGTAAAAGAAAGCATTTAATTGGGGCTTGCTTATAGTCTTACATGGTGAGTCCTTTATCATCATTGCAGAAAGCATACAGGCATGGTCCTGGAGGATTAGCTGAAAACTTTACATTCTGATCCACAGGCACAAGAAAGAAAGAGAGAGTGACACTAGGCCTCTGAGCTCTGGAAATCTCAAAGCCCACAAATAGTGACACACTTCCTCCAAAATGGCCATACCTACTCCAACAACTCCTAATCAAACAGTTGGAGAATCTTCCCATTCAAACCACCACAAAATTGATACCTTCTTGGAAATAAAAAACCAACTTTCTTCAATAGAGTGCCACTGGGGTACATAAATTAAACTCCAGAGTAGCTTTCAGGTCCAAGAGTCTTTAGCATATAAAGAATAGACTTTATGTTTTATTCTTGAGAATATATATACATATATATATATATATATATAATATTTAAATTTGAAACAAGCTTATTTTACACATCAACTCCAGTTGCCCCATCCTCCTGTCCTCCCCTGTCAACAACCCCCACAACCCTTATCCCATCCCCTATCCCTTTTCTGCTCCCCAGGGAGAGTGTGGCCTTCCATAGGGAGTCTTTGAAGTCTGTCATATCATTTGGAGCAGGGACCAGGCCCTCTCCCATGTGTGTAGACTGAGAGAGTTTCCCTCTATATGGAATGGGTTCCCGAAAGTCCATTTGTATACTAGGGATAAATACTGATCCACTACCAGAGGCCCCAAGACTGCTAGGTCCTCCCAACTAACACCTCATTAAGGAAATCTGGGTAGGTCCTATGATGGTTTTCCAGCTATCAGACATGAGTCCAAGAGCAATCCCTTGTTCAGGTCAGCATTTTCTGTGGGTTTCTCCAGCCAGGTCTTGACCGCTTATCACTCCCCCCTGTCTCAAATGGATTCCAAGAGTTCTGCTCAGTGTTTAGCTGTGGGTGTCTACTTCTGCTTCCATCTACTGGATGAAGTCTCTAGGATGGCATATAAGGTAGTCATCAATTTCATTACCCAGGAAGGGCATTTAAGGTAGCCTCTCCACTATTGCTTAGATTGTTAGTTGGGGCTATCCTTATAGATCTCTGGATATTTCCCTAGTGCCAGATTTCTCTTAAAACCTACAATGGCTCCATTTATGGTATCTCTTTTCTTGCTCTCCTCTATTCTTTCCCTGACTCAGTCTTCTTGCTCCATCAAGCCCACCTTTCTTCTCCTCTTTCCCTAATGCCCTCTCCCCTCTATGGTCCTGGGAGATCTTGTCCTTTTGGCTACTCCAAGAGGTCATGTATGCCTTTCTTAGGGCTCTCCTTGTTTCCTTGCGTTTCTGGATGTGTATATTAGAGGCTGGTAATCCTTAGCTCTATGTCTAAAAGCCATATATATGAATGAGTACATAATGTGTTTGTCTTTTGTGACTGGGCTATCTCACTCAGAATGGTTTCTTCTAATTCCATGCATTTGCTAGAAAATTTAAAGATTGCTTTGTTTTTTTTTTTTTTTTTTTTTTTGGTTTTTGTTTTTTTTTCCATTGAGTGGTACTCCATTGGGTAAATGTACCACATTTTCTCCATCCATTCTTCAGTTGAGGATCTTCCAGGTTCTGGCTATTACAAATAATGCTGCTATGAACATAGTTGAAGAGATGTGCTTGTTGTATGAATGTGCATCTTTTGGGAGTATGCCTAAGAATAAAATTACTGAGTCTTGAGCTAGACTGATTCCCATTTTCCTGAGGAACCACCATACTGATTTCCAGAGTGGCTGTACCAGTTTGCAGTCTCACCAAGAGTAGAGGAGTGTATCCCTTTCTTCACATCCTTTCTAGCATCAACTGTCATTGGTAGTTTTGATTTTAGCTATTCGACTGGAGTAAGATGATATCTCAGGATGGATTTGATTTACATTTCCTTGATGGCTAAGGATTTTGTGCACTTTCTTAATTGTCTTTCAGCAATATTAGATTCCTCAGTTGAGACTTCTCTATTTAGTTTTGTTCCCCACTTTTAAATTGGATTATTTGGTGTTTTGGTAACTAGCTTCATGAGTTCTTTGTATATTTTGGAAATCATCCTTCTGTCATATATGGGGTTTATTAATATCTTTTCCCATTCTGTGGGCTGCTGTTTCGTCTTATTAACTGTGTCCTTTGCTTTACAGAAGCTTCTCAATTTCAGGAGGTCCCATTTATTAATTTTTGATCTTAGTGTCTGTGCTACCTATGTTATGTTTAGAAAGCAGTCTCCTGTACCAATTTATTCAAGGTTACCTCACACTTTCTCTTCTATGAAGTTCAGTGTGGCTGGATTTATGTTGAGGTCTTTCATTCATTTGGATTTAACTTTTGTACATGGCATAAAAATGGATCTATCTGCCGTCTTCTACACACCAGCGTCCAGTTGTGCCAGCACCATTTGTTGAAAATGCTTTCTTTTTTCCATTGTATAATTTTAGTGTCTTTGTCAAAAAGCAGGTGTTCATAGGTATAAGGGTTAATATCAAGGATTTCAATTCTATTTTATTGGTCTATCTGTCTATTTTTGTTCCTATACCAAGGTTTTTTTAGGACTATAACTCTATCGTAGAGCTTGATGTCAGGTATGATAATGCCTCAGGAAGTTCCTTTTATTGTATAGGGTTGTTTTGGCTATTCTGGATCTTTTTTTTTTTCCCCACATAAAGTTGAAGATTGTTCTTTCAAGGTCTGTTAACAATTGTGCTGGGATTTAATGGGGATTGCATTGAGTCAGTAGATTGCTTTTGGCAAGATTGCCAGTTTTACTATGCTTATCCGACCTATCCAAGAGAATGGGAAATCTTTCCATTTTCTGGTATCTTCTTTAATTTCTTTCTTTAAAGACTCAAAGTTTGTATTATATAGGTCTTTTACTTGTTTTATTAGCATTACCCCCAAGATATTTTATGTTGATTGTGGCTATTATAACAGGTCATGTTTCTCTGATGTTTTTCTCAGCCCCTTTATCATTTGTATATAGTAGTGCTACCGGGGTTTTGTTGTTTGTTTGTTTGTTTTTTGTTTTATTTTTTTGTTTTTTCTTTTTAGTTAATCTTGTATACTGCCACTTTGCTGAAGATGTTTATCAGCTGCAGGAGTTTCCTGGTAGAGCTTTTTGGTCGCTTATGTAAACTATCATATCTTCTGCAAATAGTGACAGTTTGACTTCTTGCTTTCCAATTTGTATCCACTTGATCTCCTTTTGTTTTCTTATTGCTCTAGCTAGAATTTCAAGTAAAATATTGAAGAGTTATGGAGAGAGTGGACATTCTTCTCTTGTTTCTGATTTTAGAGGTATTGCATTGAGTTTTTCTCCTTTTAGTTTGATATTGGCTGTTGGTTTGTTGTATATTGCTTTTATTATGTTTAGGTATGTTCCTGTTACCTCTCCAATACCTTAATCATAAAGGAGTGCTGAATTTTGTCAAAGGCTTTTTCAGCAGGTAGTAAAATGATCATGTGGTTTTTCTTTTTCAGTTTGTGTATATGGTGGATTATATTGATGGATTTTCATATATTGAACCATCCGTGAATCCCTAGGATGAAGCTTACTTGGTCATGGTGGATACTCTCTCTGCTATGATCTTGGATTCAATTTGCCAGTATTTTTGCATCAATGTTCATGAGGGATATTGGTTTGTAGTTCCAAGGTAATTGTAGTTTTATATAAAGATTTTGGCAATAACCCTTTTGCTTTTATTATGTGGAACATTTTGAGGAGTACTGGTATTAGCTGTTATTTGAATTTCTGGTAGAATTCTGCTCTGAAACAATCTGTCCCTGGGCTCTTTTTTGGAGAGTTTTGTTGATTATTTCTTTTTAATTAGGGGTTAAAAGTCTATTTAAATTGCTTATCTGTTCTTAATTTAATTTTGGTAAGGGATATATATCTAGACAATTGTCCATTTCCTTTGAAATTTTTAATTTTGTTTGGCACACAAATTATGACCTGGGAAGGAGAGGAGAAGAAAGCATATGGAACTAGGAAGATTGATTTGGGGGAGGAATAGACGAGATAAAAAGAGGGAGCCATTATAGGTTTCAAGAGAAAACTGACTCTAGAGAAATGCCCAGACCTACAAGACTGACCTCAACTAACAGCCCTCATCTGGTAGCTCATGGAAACACAAGCAGACACCCACAGCTAAACACTGAGCCAAACCCCTAGAATCCATATGCAGAGAACGAGGACAAGATCAGGCTACAGAAACCCACAGAGATAGCTGACCTGAACAAGGAGGAGCTAATGGGCCCCCGGACTGAAAGCTGGGAATCCAGCATTGGACCAACTCAGACCCCTAAACATGGGTCTCAGTTAGAACACCTGGGCAGTCTAAGGGACCTCTGACAGTGGAACCAGGATGTATCCCTGGTGCACAAAAGGACTTTGGGAGCACATTCCTCATGGAGGGATACTCCCTTAACCTACTCCAAATGACTTGATAGACTTAGATGACCCCTCCAGGAAGGCATCACCCTACATGGGGAGTGGAGGGGGATGGGATGGGAGTGTGGTGGGGGGGTTGAAGGGTGAAAGGGAGGGAACTAGGTATGTAAAATAAGAAAAAAAGAAGTATGACCTGAACATTCTCTGAATTTCTTCAGTGTCTATTGTTATGTCTCCTTTTTTCATTTTTGATCTTGTTAATTAGCATATTCTCCCTCTGCTTTTGGTATAGTTCGGATAAAGGCTTTTCTATCTTGTTGATTTTCTTGAGGAACCAACTCTTTGTTACATTGATTCTTTTTATTGTTTTTTTTTTTGTTTCTATCTTATTAATTTTAGCCCTCAATTTGATTGTTTCCTAGCATCTATCACCCCCCCCCTCACCCCGCACCACCCTTCCCCCCCTGTAGTGGGATATTCACTTTGTATCCTTCTATGGCACTGACCACGCCCATTGAGGGTGGAGCCAGGGGCGGAAGTGACCTGGGGAAGGAGGTCTGAGGTGCAGGAGGTAGAGAAGAGAGCATCTGGTGGAACTTGCTGTTGTTCATCTGTCTAGGTTGTAAGTTATTTCTCCCTGAATAAACATCTATTCGGCCTGTTTGTTTATCCTGATCCTTATTTAACCACAATATCCTCCCCCCACCCTGTGAGTTTGCTTCTTTTTACTCTAGAGCTTTTACTTGTGCTGTCAATTCTGTAATGTGACTATTCTCCAGTTTCTTCATGTGGGCACTTAGTACTATGAACTTTCCCCTTAGCACTGCTTTTAAAGTGTTCCATAAATTTGGGTATGTTGTATCTTCATTCTCATTAAATTCTAGGAAGTCTTTAATTTCTTTCTTTATTTCTTTCTAGACCCGGTATTTCTGTTTTTTGTTTTTGTTTATTTTAATTGTGCTATTTTTTATGGGGGGGAATTCAAATCTTTATTTTGCCAATTGTTTGAGAGAAGTCTGACTGACAGATGCTTCTTTACTTGTCTCTGTTCTCTTTTTAAAAGATAATATAATTTGTACATTTATAAATGTATATATTATATTTGTCTTTTACTTCAAGTATTTTGATCCCATTCCTTTTTTGTTCCCTATGCATCAGCTCTCTGCCCAGCAATAGCAAGAGAGCCAATCCTATTAGCAAAGCAGTGGGTGATCATGCCCTGAGATTGTAAACACAGGAGGGCTATTTCCATTTCTTTTCTGGTGGACCAAACTCTACAGCTGCCCAGGCCAAGACCCAGGGTTATAATTTGGCCCACCCCAACATACTCTCCATATATGAACTGCTGGGGCATGGGAAGAAAACATACCTCTAGACGCAAAGCTGCAGGATCTCACCAATATAGGGCAACAACAGAATACCCAGGAAGAGTCATAGTTAGAACTTGGTAAAGATAAGTACAGTAGAAACCAGAGGCTGTAACCCAGACCAGTGACTATTTGCAATAAACAATTGCAAGTTAAGTGTTATTTTTTCTTTGCCACACTTTTGATTTTTAAAGAGGAGAAGGAACATGAAATTAGGTGAGTAAGGAGGCAAGTAATCTGAGAGAATATCAGGAGATAAAGGTAATAAAAATATAATATATACAAATTTAAAAATTAAATTTAAAAACTGAAAGTAGATACATTCATTTACTCTTCAATTACTAAAATCTACGTGCTATGGTGATTGTCTGAAATAATTTGCCTGTTCATCAGACCTGTAATTAGGAAGAAGTAATAAAATTATTACTTAAAGAAAAATATTTATAGATATTTACTGCTGAATGAAGAATAAAAATTAGCTGTCTTCAAAAAATAAAACAATAATAAAAACAAAAAGCAAACAGGCAAAAGTCCTGTATCAACAATATTCTACTTGTAGCTGATTGAGAAAACCTTCTATGAACTATTCATGAGAAATTATTATGCAGAGACATGGCACATTATTTGCAAAGTAGCGTCACATAATATATCCATAGTAAAAATATGCAGAGTGAAGGATAAATCCATTAAGTAGATGACACACTTCAAGCTTTCAATACCTTCTCATGCCAAGTACTAGAAAGGCCAGTTAGAATAAATGTTATAATTAAGGTCAAATTATCCATTATATTTGCTGACAGATTGATGTCAAGCTTCCTTTCATTGTATTATGGAATTTTATTATAATGTTTTCATAAATGGATACTTTGATGCAATATGTATACATGTATATAATAATATGAGAAGACATGATAACATAAAGAACTACAACTTAAATATATATATATATATACATATATATATATATACAATTTTTATTTAAATTAGAAACAAACTTGTTTTACCTCAATCCCATTTCCTCCACCCTCCTGTCCTTCCCTACCCCCACCCAATCCCCATCCCATCCCCTTTCTGTTCCCCAGGGAGAGTGAGGCCTTCCATAGGGAGTCTTTGAAGTCTGTCATATCATTTGGAGCAGGGACCAGGCCCTCCCTCCTATGTCTATGCTAAGGGAGTATCCCTCTATGTGGAATGGGCTCCCAGAATACATTTGTATATTAGGGATTAATACTGATCCACTACCAGAGGCCCCACTAAAGTTAGTCCTCCCAACTAACACCACATTCAGGGAATATGGGTTGGTCCTATGCTGGTTTCTCAGCTATCAGTCTTGAATCCAAGAGCTTTCCCTTGTTCAGGTTAGCATTTTCTTTTCTTTTCTTTTTTTTTTAATTTTATTCAATTTTATATAACAGTCCAATTAAATGAAAACAAACATTTATACACAATATTTGGGAATTTGGGCGTCGTTCTTTCCAAACTACTTCCTGCTGGTAAGGGACGCTGTCTTGGGGGATTCGAAGAAGATTCAGATATCCTGGCTGTAGTCTGTAGGGCTGTTTTGTCCAGCTGTTTTGAATGTAGGATCAGCTTGTACTCTGTTTCAGAAGGTCTGGCGTGATCAAACCACATTAGTCTGGAAGGAATCCACATCTTTTCATTTTCTGTGGAAACAAAAATAGAAATCCTTTTCCCCAGTAACTTGTCCTTCAACTTAAATTTTGTAGTCAAAGCATTTTTTTTTTAGTTTAATATATTATTTTACATGTTGATCCCAGTTCCCTCTCCCTCCATCCCTCCCTCCCTCCCCCCCAGCCCTCCCTCCCTCCTTCCCTCCCTTTTTACCCTCTCTGCCCTCTCACATGCACTCTAAACACCCTCCCCTCCCATCCCCCCACCCCAATTCCATATGTAGGGGAATGCCATCCAGTTGGGGTCATGTAGATCTGACAGGTCCTGTGAAGTAGGGACTAGGGCTTCTCTCCTGTCTCTAGATTAAGGCAGTTATTCCTCCATGGGGGATATGTTCCCAAAGTTCTTTTGTGCACCAGGGATACATCCTGGCTCCACTGTCTGAGGTCTCTTAGAATGCTCATTACTTCTGGCTGAGACCCATAATCAGGGGAGCCTCAGTCAGTCCCATGCTGGCTTCCCAGCTATCAGTCTAGTGGCCATTAGCTCCTCCTTGTTCAGGTAAGCTGTCTCTATGTGTTTCTGCCGCATGGTCTTGTCCTCTCCATCTGCATCTGGGTTCTAGTTCGACTCAGTGTTTAGGTATGGGTGTTTGATCCTGTTTTCAACAGGCATTAGTTGAGGGCTCCATGGAGAAGTTAGTTGTTGATCTCACTCTCCGGGAAGGGCATTTATTATAACCTTTCCACGGAAGCTCACCTTGTTGGTTGGGAGCAGTCTTATAGTTCTCTCGACCTTTCTTTGTGTTTAATTTTATCTTCAAACCAATATTGGCTCCCTCTTTTATGTTCTCTCTCTCTGTCTCTGTCTCTCTCTCTCTCTCTTTCCTAACTTCTATTCCTAACCAGGCTCAATCTTCCTGGTCTCACATGTTTTCCTTTCCTCCCCCTCATTTTCTCCTACTTCTCTCTCCATTCGCTGCCCCCCCCCACTTCACTTGAGCTCTGGGGGACTTGTCCCTGCCCAGTTCTGTGAGGGACTTTATATGACTCTCTTAGAATACACCTTGTATCCTAGTTCCTCTGGTGGTGTGAATTATAGGCCGGTGATCCTTTGATCTAGGTCTAAAATCCATATATGAGTGAGTACATACTGTGTTCCTCTTTTTGTGACTGGGTTACCACATTCAGGATGGTTTCTTCAAGTGCCATCCACTTGCCTGCGAATTTCAAGATACCATTATTTTTTTCTGCAGAGTAGTATTCCATTGTATAGATGTGCCACATCTTCATTAACCATTCTTCAATTGAGGGGCATCTAGGTTGCTTCCAGGTTCTTGCTATTACAAATAGTGCTGCTATGATCATAGTTGAACAGATGTCTTTGTTGCATGGATGTGAATCCTTTGGGTATATGCCTAAGAGGGGGATTGCTGGGTCCTGTGGTAAACTAATTCCCATTTTCCTGAGGAATCGCCATTCTGATCTCCAAAATGGCTGTATGAGTTTGCACTCGGAAAAATCCTTCGACAAAATTCAACACCCTTTCATGATAAAGGTCTTGGAGAGGTCAGGGATAACAGGAACATACCCAAACAGGTTAGCATTTTCTATGTGTTTCTCCAGCCTGGTCTTGATCCCTTTCTCATCACTCCTCCCTGTCTGCAAATGGATTCCAAGAGTTCGGCTCAGTGTTTAGCTGTGGATGTCTGCTTCTGCTTCTATCTACTGGACTCTAGGATGGCATATAAGGTAGTCATCAATCTCATTACCCAGGAAGGGCATTTAAGGTAGCCTCTCCACTATTGCTTAGATTGTTAGTTGGGGCTATCCTTATAGATCTCTGGACGTTTCCCTAGTGCCAGATTTCTCTTAAAACCTACAATGGCTCCATTTATGGTATCTCTTTTCTTGCTCTCCTCTATTCTTTCCCTGACTTAGTCTTTCCCTGACTCCATCAAGCCCACCTTTCTCCTCCTCCCCCCCTAAGGCCCGCTGTCCTCCATGGTTCCAATTTACTTGGGGGATCTTGTCCTTTTGGCTTCTCCAAGAGGCCATGTATATCTGTCTTAGGGCTTTCCGTGTTTCTTAACTTTTCTGGAGGTGTGGATTTTAACCTGGTAGTCCTTTGCTTTATGTTTAAAAATCATACATGAAAGAGTACATGCTGTGTTTGTCTTTTTGTGACTGGGTTATCTCATTCAGGATGATTTCTTCTAAGAAACTACTACTTTCTATAACATGCCTATACTATGTCTTTTATTGGGTACTTGTAAATTGTGATTCATATACATACATACTAGTGTTTATACAAGAAGTCCGGGTGAATGCACATATTAAGTGTTAGGGAAATTCACATTAGGAATTAGGAATAAAAACATCAGTTTCATGGTGGAAACAGTTGTGATAACCTCACCTGTGTCAACGGTTTGACTGCTATGATTACTTCTCCCTACTCAATGAATAAAACCTCTTGATGATCCCCCACTCCAGAGTTGTCAGAAACTATGGCACAAACACTGAACTGTGTATTATTTATCCCATGAGAAGAAAACTGAAATTGATATGTACCCAAAGGAAAAGGGACTCCCCAGAACAAGAAGTCAAAGGAGACTAGAAGGAGCAGCCAGAACACTGACTCATTGTTCCATGGTCTTTGAGCAATTGTTTTCATACAGTTGGAAGAGAGCAGCATGTCATTACATGCAGAGACAGAACTTCTATCTTATCAGTCAGCTTCATATTGAGTCCTCTGGAAGATCTTTTCTGGAGCCTCCAACATAATCCATTTTATTTAGTTTACTAAAAGCTGTTAAAAAGAGGTTTAAATTAGAGAAGATTTATAGGTGATTATAAAAGAAAAAAATTGAGAAGGAACACTTGTAGCAAAATCATTAGATGAAAATAATCTATAATTTTGTAGTTTCTGATGTAATATATTAAAATATGATATTGTTTTGAACTTCTCATATTGTTCTATAATTAAATTCATGAAAAATATTATATAATGTACGTGTCTCATATGCTTATTTCAGTCATATTAATAAGCATTCACACAAGTAAATGTATTTTTACTTGCAAAGTCAATATAAGAATGATATAACTAATTAAAGTTCATGTACTACATCCTCAGATTCTGAAGATGCCTGAGTAATATTCAAATCACAAATCTCATTAACCTTTATTTGAATTCAGCTTCATTAAGACTTGTTTGATACATGACTGCATTGACTACTTTTTTTCTCAGGCTATAAAAGGTCACCTAACTACATTTTATTAATGTTGCCTCAGATTATTTTATTTTTCTGGATCAACCCAAAAAAGAGACTATTGGCATTTCTATTAGTTCTGCTTAAAGAGTATTGGCATCAGAGTTAGCACTGAAAGAATAGTTGCAGCTCATCTGAAAATAGAGGCAAGGTATTATTGGAATGCTAAACAGTTTTTACTTAGTGGAATGGGATTGTCTTGGACAAGTAACAAATAAATTCATAAAATTATATGTGAGTTTCATACCCTTTACCAATGCTCTATAAACGTATCACTAAAACACCTACAAGATCATCAAGATTCCTGCTTTTATGTTCAGAAGAAATTATGCGACTGTGGCCATAGTTTAAAACATGTGATTTCAAGACGTTCTTTTTGATACTGAGTGCAGCTGTGGACAGTAACATTGTGAAAGCCACATTTTAATTTCAAGCATGTGAAATAGTGGAGAATGCATTCATAAATTTTTGTGTATCAGCTATAGCCTGATGTGCTTCCCTCCAGGACTTTTATCATTTATACTTTTAAGTTAAGAGTCTTTGATACAGCTTTGGAGTGTGTGTGTGTGTGTGTGTGTGTGTGTGTGTGTGTGTGTGCGTGCGCGCAAGCGGATGCACACATGCATTCACAGGGTGAGAGATATGGATCTTTATTCTTCTGAAGGTTGCTATCCAGTTTTGCCATTATCACCCTGTGTCCTCTGCTAGTAGTCTATGTGGCTGTTTTGTTCCAGGTCCATACTCTTTATCACAGTGGTGGCTTGGTAGTATAATTTAACATCACATTGTTTATTATTTCTGACTGAATTTTTGCTGCTTAAAATTTCTTTGGTTATTCATGGATTTTTAGATTTCAATGTGTTTTTATACCTCAGTGAAGAAGCATATTAGAAATTTTATTTGAATTGTACTAACTTTGTTTGTTACTTCTGGTTGTATGACCATCTTCACTAAGCTAGAAGATTTCTAGAACCTAAGATATTCTTCTTTTTGCACATCAATTTTTTCAATATGATTTTATTACCTCATTGGGTAGATTTATTCTTAGAAATTTTGTTATCTATTGAACATAGCACAAGTGGGATATTTCCCCAATTTCTTTTTCAGCAAGTTTGTTATTGGTGCATATAAAACCATAAGGTTTTGCATGTTGATTTTGAACCCTATGTCCTACTAAAACTGTTTATCAGATCCAAAAGCATTATTTTGTAAGGTCTTTTAAATTTAGATTGATTGCATTTGCAAATAGGGGTAGTTCAAATTATTTTGCATTTGTTCTAATTTTATAATGTTCTTTTATCTTATGACTCTAAGACTTTGAGCAATATATTGAATAAGCATGGTGAATGGGCAGTCTTGTGTCATTCTAGATTTTAGATGAAATTGTCTCACTTCCCCCATCCACACGCTTATTATAAGGCTAGCTTAAATTGTTCAAATATGTCCCATCTATTCATAGATTCTTGTGTGAAGGTTAAATATATGTAGTGAAATGAGAGTAAATGTGTAGTGAAGATAAGAGACCAATAAGACAGAATAAAAGGCTTTAAAGGAAAAGGTATGGAGAAGTCAACAGAACACATATGATGTGAAAGGGAAGAGGTTAGGGGAGAAGAAATGATACCATAAGGAAAGGGAGGACTGAGAGTAGGAGATAGAAGCATAGGGTGGTATCTCTACTGAAAATATACATTTTTATTCTCACTCTTTCCTCATTACAGCACTTAAATTGTATTATATATTATGAATTTAAAAAGTACTGTGAAAATAGTGACAAATCCTATCAGTGAGACAATATCTCCTTAAATTTGTAGTTTATAAGGATAATTTATGTCTATTAAAGAAGATTCTGAGGGCACATGTGTACTACACTTGCACATGCATTTGCCACTGGTAAAAGCTGCTATTTAATCATCTCCAAATGGCAGTAACCTGAAGAGTATCAGCATCACAGGGAGAGATGACTTAAGGAGGGGTAGCTCACATTCAGAAAATACTTCTGTGTTGTGTACTCTTGTGTAACAAATCAGTCCAAAGCTTACAGATATAAAACTGAGATACTGGTTCATGATTTCCTGTGACTTCCATGGAACTTTAGTTCAACTGCATAGTCTTCCCTTATCTGAGATGTGTTGAACTTGAGGTTTCACTGGGGCTAACACACTCACGATGAATTACTAACAAAGCTAGTAACAGTTGCTAGCTGAGGTGGGGACTGGGACTGGGATGCGTGGCCTCATTCTTTTTTAAAGACCTTTCCTCCAGTTTGTAAGGTTTTCCAGAGGATAGTAGTCCAAAATGACTGAATCTCTTGAAATGTATAGGAAGAACATAAATTTCTTAAGATCCCGATTCACAAATTATACATCATTCCTTAAGTTGTTCTTTATTATTTCAAACAAATTTATATTAAGCTAAACACAAGAAGATAGGCAACTTTTCTGTATTTAGCAATAGAGGACACTAAAGAGCATTCCACGTTCTCTTGAGTCTGCAATAGGTATCTTCACCAGAAATTACTTAATAGAAATAATTGAAAGTAAAAAAAAAGGAGAAAAGAGTAAATGAAGCAGTTTAAAAAGATAAGAATGGATTGAAAACACTACATTCATAAGATTCTGTCTGTTTCTTACCACTTTGTCAAATTATTAATGTATGATATATTTTTCAGAACACTTCTATGATGTTGAATACACATAAAACCTAAAATGTTTAACATGTTTCTTGGTAGATCTTTTAAAGCTCTGGTTCAGGTTTAGAAATCTAGGAAGACAAAGACAAATGAGTTCATTAAGGATGGGAACAGGATTTAGGGGTTGTTATAAGTTGGCAAAATTTCAACTTGAGAGAATAATGATTTATAATTTTTTTAAAAAGACAGAATAAAAACCTTGAGAGTGCTTTAGATGTTATTTACATTGATGCTTCCCCTGTGAGCCCCAGGATATCACCTCTCCTTCAATAGCCTTTCCCATGCTAAGTATTTGAATCAACCATAAATGTGTTCAGCCTATTTTTGAGGGAAATAACATTCAGCATAAAAATGAGGAGTTCTCTGTGCATAATTTATCATGGCTTTTGTTATATTGTATCATAATTGCTTGATAGATTTTCTATGATTTTAGACTTAGAGGTTCCTTATAGTCTGAAATAATTCTGAGAATGAATACTGCCATGAAGTTCCAAGGTTAGCTGTATTAGGGAAGATAAAATAATGTTCTCTATAAAAATGAGATACATCTGTCTCCAATGTTAAATATTTTGTTATACTTTTAATACATATTTCTGATTATTTTGTTTATAAAGAATAGTGTAATGTAAGAATTGGTCAATACATATTTTTCAAAATAAATACCATTTTTCATATTTCAGTTTAGGATTGAGTTATAAATACACTTTTGATTTTTTATTTTACTTTATTATATTTTTTATTTTACATGTCGATCCCAGTTCCCTCTCTCTCCCTCCCTCCTTCCTTCCCTCCCTCTCTCTTATTCTCTCTCCCCCCACAAGCACCCTGACCTCCCTACCCTCCCATCCCCCCACCCCCATTCTCTAAACACAATGTACCTGTTGGAAACAGAAACAAACACCCATAACTAAACACTGAGTCGAACTAGAATCCAGATGCAGAGGGAAAGGACAAGACCAGGTTGCAGAAACACATAGAGACAGCTGACCTGACAAAGAGGAGCTAACAGGCCCCAGACTGATAGCTGGGAATCCAGCATGGGACTGACTCAGACCCCCTGAATATGGGTCTCAACTAGAAGGACTGAGCAGTCTAAGGGACCTCAGACAGTGGAACTAGGATGTATTCCTGGTGCACAAAAGGACCTTCTGGACATATCCCCGATGGATGAACACTATTAAACAGACTCCTAATGACTTATCATTATATACATTAATCAATAGAGCTCTTAACTCTCAAGAGTGATGCTTTTTGCAGCAGATGGCATTTATCACATAGTTCCACAACTGGCCAACATACACAGAAATAGACTTCAGAATGTTCAGAATGTTACATTTATGTAACACCCCTTCCCTTATGGCTCAGGAATTTCTTGGAAATGGGTTATGAAAAGACGAAAACCTAGAAATGGTGGATGACTTCAAGAAATATGTTTTTCCAATGCAATAGAACTGGTGTAATTATGAAGTCATGGTGGTTGTGACTGAATCCACAAGAACTTAAACAAGCTCAAGATAAAGTCCCAGCATGGCATAGGGCAGGGGGCAGGGCAAGGATTGTCCTACAGTGAGCTGAGGAGCTATTAACATTTGATAGCTACAAGGAGAGGCAGCATCAGTTTTCTTTAGTAAAGTGAACTCTGTTATATCAGCCACACTTCAGAGCAGGACCCGTACCCAAACGTATCCCCCCAATGTAAAGTGGACTAAAGGCAGGGAGTTATAATGAGTTCGCCAAACCAAGATGAATGATAAATAGCTGATTATTGGGGATGAACTTACACAGAAAACAATAAATCACTGCTGCTGCTCCAGAGATGTAGACCCTGCCTCCCCAGTGCTCTCTCTGACTCAAAGACAGAGGGACACAGACATATACAAGCAGGCACATGTTCACACACATAGGGGTGGTGGTGGAGAACATAATGAAGTTGAAGTTGATTGTGTAGGAGGGGTGGGTCTGGGAGGAGTTGGGGAATTGAGGTGATTATGATCAAAAAACATTATATGCAATTCTCTAAGATAATAAAATATTTAAAGCAAACAAAAAATGAAAGTACAGGAGGAATGAATGAGAATAGATGGGAAGAGGAAGGGGTGTGGGGACAATAGAGAATAATGGGGGTTATATATAATCAAAGTGCAGTATATATTTATGTATATAAAAAGTTACAAAATCCATTGGGCATAATTAATATGTACTGACAAAAATACAAAACCAAACCAAGTTACAAATAAGCATATATAAAGGGCATTAAAGGGAAATGGCTTGATTGCTAAGCAACTTGCTGCATAACAATAAGTTCCTGATTTTGAATCCCCAGAACCCACATTAAATCAGACACAGTGATACTTGTCTCTAATTCCAGGACTTCTCTTGGAAGACTGAAGTGAAAGACAGAATTTTTTATATATGAAGCATCATATAACAAGTGTACCTTGACTCAAACAAAGTTGAAGATGAGGGCTAATACTCAAGATTGTCATCACTTGATTATCACACATGTGCCATGGCATATTTGTACCCACACAGAAGGTAACTTAAAATAATAATGAAATATTCTTGATGTCATTAGTCGTGATGAAAATTACATTAAGTGGTTCCTTGGGCCTGTATTATATGTTTAACTTGATTGACTAAAAGAAAAAAATAGACTTGGAATATGCAATGTGGTGATATATTGTTCATGATATAATAAAGCTTGCATGGAGATTAGAATGCAAAGGTAGCTACAGGTGTAGAAGCCAGGCAGATGGATCACTCTGAGTTCACGGTTACCCAGAGTATATGAAAGTAAATCAGTAAAGAAAAAAGAGAAAAGAAACAGAGCTCATTCCTTTAATGCCAGCACTAGAGAGGTATATAAGGCAGGAGCAGGGTCTCAGAGCTGACACTTAGATGCTAGCCACGATGAGGAGAGGAGGGCAATTGGTCTTGAGCCATATTGAGGGTTTTGCATTGCAGTCTCAGTGAATCTGAGGAGCAGCTCGGTAGAGATGCAATCTATGGCCAGAATTGCCATTTCTGTCTGAGGTAAGAGCTGGGAGCTGGCTGCTTTGCTTCTCTGATCTTCAGTTTGAAACCCAATATCTATCTCTGGGTTTTTATTATTCATGCAACAATGCAATCCTGGAATTTTGTGGAGATGTATAACACTAATACATTGTAGACTGAAATATAAACTAAATCAGTCACATGGTAAATTATTTCATAGTTTATGTTCATTTATGAAATTAATTTTTTTAAATTTAAATTCCAAACAAGCTTGTTTTACCTGTCAATCCCATTTCCCACTCCCTCCTCTTTTCTCCTGCTTTTCTCAACTCCCTATCCTATCCTCTTTCTGCACCCAAGGGAAGGTGAGGCCTTCCATGGGGGAATCTTCAAAGTCTGTCATATCATTCAGGGCAGAGCCTACACCCTTCCCTTTATGTCTAGGCCGAGAGAGTATCCCTTTATTATCCCTTTAAGAAGAATGGATTCCCAAAGTCCATTCATATACTAGGGATAAATACTGATCCAATAACAGAGGCCCCATAGATTGTTCAGACCACCTGACATCCACATTCAGGGGTTCTGGGTAGTTCCTAAGCTGATTATGCTGCTATCGGTCTGGGGTCCATGAACTCCCCCTTTTTCAGATGGGCTCTTTCTGTGGGTTTCTATAGCCTGGCCTTGACCCCATTGCTCATCACTCCTCCCTCTCTGCAATTGAACTGCAGCAGTTCGGCTCAGTGTTTATCTGTAAACATCTGCTTCCATCAGCAAATGGATAAGGGATCTAGGATGGCATATAAGTCATCAATTTCATTATCCGGAAAGAGCATTTAAGATAACCTCTCCCCTATTGCTTAGATTGTTAGTTGGGGTCATTCTTGTAGATCTCTGGATATTTCCCTAGTGCAAAATTTCTCTTTAAATCTGTAATGGCTCCCTATATTGTAGTATCTTTTCTCTTGCTCTCTTCTATTCTTCCCCCAACTCAATCTTTCTGTTCCCTCATGTCCTCCGCTCCCCTCCTCTTTTCCCTCCACCCTCCCACCATGTTCTAAATTTGTTCAGGAGATCTTGTCCTTTTTCTTCTTCTTTGGGTGACAATGTATGTCTCTCTTAGGGTCTTAGCTTTCTTAGCTTCTCTGGTGGTGTGGACTGTAGGCTGGTAATCCTTTTCCTATGTCTAAAATCCATATATGAGTGAGTACCTGCTGTGTTTGTCTTTTTTTGACTGGCTTACCTAACTCTGGATGGTTTCTTCCAGTTCTATCCATTTGACTGAGAATTGTTTTTGTTGTTGTTGTTGTTTGTTTTATTTTTTTCACTAAGTAGTACTCCATTGTATAAATGTACCACATTTTCTTTATGCATTTTTCAGTTGAGGGACATATAAGTTGCCTCCAGGTTCCGTCTATTACAAATAATACTACTAAAACATAGCTGAACAGATGTCCTTGTTGTATGAATGTGCATCTTTTGGGTATATGCCTAAGAGTGGAATTGATGGATCATGTCATAGACTGATTCCCATTTTCCTAAGGAACCATCATACTGATTTCCAAAATGGTTGTACGAGTTTGAACTCCTCCCAGCAATAAAGGAGTATTACTCCCTTTCTCATCATTCTCTCCAGCATAAACTGTCATTGGAGTTTTTGATTTTAGCCCTTCTGACACAATTAAGATGGTGCATCTCTCTCTCTCTCTCCCTCTCTCAGAGTTGTTTTGATTTGCTAAGGATGTTTTGATGGCTAAAGATGTTAAGCACTTTCTTAAGGGTCTTTTGGTCTTTTTAAATTCCTCTATTGAGAATTTCCTATTTAGTTGTGTACCCCACTTTTTAATTGGATTACTTGGTGTTTAGGTAAATAGCTTGTTGAGTTCATTGTATATTTTGGAAATCAACCCTCTGTCAGATGTGGAGTTGGTGAATATCTTTTCCTATTCTGTGGGCTGCTGTTTTGTCTTATTGACTGTGCCTTTGCTTTACAGAAGCTTCTCAGTTTTAGGAGGTTCCATTTATTAATTGTTGATCTCAGTGTCTGTGCTACTGATGTTAGCACAGATGTTCAGGAAGCAGTCTCCTGTACCAATTCATTTAACAGTACCACCAACTTTCTCTCTAAGAGATTCAGTGTGGCTGGATTTATGTTGGGGTCTTTGATGCACTTGGACTTAAATTTTATGCATGGTGATAGATATGGATCTATCTGTAGTCTTCTACACACCACCATCCAGTTATGCTAGCAACATTTCTTGAAGATGCTTTCTTTTTTCCATTGTATAGTTTTGGTAGCTTTGTCAAAAATCAGGTGTTTGTAGATGTATGGGTTAATACCACGGATTTCAATTCAATTTTATTGGTCTACCTGTTTATTTTTGTGCCAATACCAAGCTTTTTTCAGGACTTTAGCTCTATCATAGTGCTTGAAGTCAGGTGTGATGATGCCTCCGGTCGTTTTGGCTATCCTGAGTCTTTTGTTTTTTCATAAATGTTGAGGATTGTTCTTTCAAGGTCTGTGAAGAATTGTGCTGGGATTTTGATGTGGATTGCATTGACTCTATATATTTCTTTTGATAAGTTTGCCATTTTTGCTATGTTTATCCTATCCAAGAGCATGGAAGATCTTTCCACATTCTGTTATCTTCTTTTTTCTTTCTTTAGAGACTCCAAATTCTTATTATAGAGGTATTTCACTTGTTGTTATCCAAAATGTTTTGTTTGTTGCTATTGTAAAGGATGATGTTTCTCTGATTTCTTTCTCAGCCCCTTTTTTGTCTATATATAGTACTGCTAGTGAACGTTTTAGTTAATCTTGTGTTCAGCCACTTTGCTGAAGGTGTTTATCAGCTTTAGGAGTTCCCTGGTAGAGTTTTTTCCAGTCACTTATGTAAGCTATCATCTCATCTGCTAACAGTGAAAGTTTAACTTCTTTGTTTTCTATTTATATTCCCTTGATCTCCTTTTAATGTCTTATTGCTCTAGCTAGAACTTCAAGTACAATATTGTAGAGATATGGAGAGAGTGGAGTGTCTTGTTCCTGATTTTAGAGGAATCACATTGAGTTTGTCTCCATTTTGTTTGATGTTGGCTGTTGGTTTGCTGTATATTGCTTTTATTATGTTTAGGTATGTTTCTGTTATCCCTGATATCTCCAAGACCTTTATCATGAAGGGGTATTGAACTTTCTGAAAGGGTTTTTAGCATCCAGTGAGATGATCATGTGGTTTTTCTTTTTCAGTTTGTTTATATGGTGGATTACATTGATGGATTTTCATATGTTGAACTATCCATGAATCCCTGTGATGAAGCCTACTTGGTCATGGTGGATGCTTTCTCTGATATGTTCTTGGATTCGATTTGCCAGTATTTTATTGAATATTTTTGCATCAGTGTTCATGAGGGATATTAGTCTGTAGTTCTCTTCCTTAGTTGTGTCTTCATGTGGCTTGGGCACTAATGTAATTGTAGACTCATAAAAAGAGTTTGGCATTGACCCTTCTTATTCTATTGTATGGAACAATTTTAGTCATATTGGTATTAGCGGTTCTTTCCATTTCTACTAGAATTCTGCACTAAAACCATCATATGGCCCTGGGATTTTTTTTGGTTGGGAGAGTTTTGATGACTGCTTCTATTTCACTAGGTTCATAGGTTTTTTAAATTTGCTTACCTGTTATTGATTTAATTTTGATAAGTGATATCAATCCAGAAAATATCCATTTTCTTTAAATTTTCCAATAATTGGAGCACAGGTTTTCAAAGTATGACCTGAAGATTCTCTTCAAATTAACTTCTTTAAAATATATGGAATAAATCTCAGTTTTATTAAGATATTTTATTAAATTTATTGTCTTGTATAAGAGGATTAATTTTGGAGTTGTATTATTTATATCATTCCAAATTACAACCACCCACTCCTTCTTCAGGAGGATCAATGAGGTATTCAAGTAAATTCATGTAAAATATGCTGTTCATCAATAGACAGGACCAGTTAAAATGGGTATGGCAATGTAGATGATGTTACTATAACTTATTCTGAATGATATGAGTCAATATTGTGTCATGTGATAAAGATGGAGTTAAAGTATGGATGCAATTAAGCAATTAATCTATAATATTGAAATCATAGCTTGTTGACCCATAGATATTGTAGAAATTAGATAAAATTCTCAACGTTTTGAGACTTTGTGAGAGAAATTGATTTATGATGTATAGCACATATAGGTAATGATAGATAGTACATAGATAGATAGATGATAGATAAATAGATGACAAACAAATTCAAATAATTGTCAAACTCCATTGAACTGAACAGCCATGGTATACTTTAACAAATCTAAGCATTATTTTAAAAGTTATCCATCTTCACAATTTCCAATACTTTTATTCTTCTGTGAAAACTCATATTTCAGACACTGAAGCCTAAGCATTGTATCTTATATTTAAAGTGAATCCTGGAACAGAATAGTAAACGAATTAGGAGTGTAACACAATTTATATTTTCAGAAATGACAATTAATTATATGGAAATTTAGGAAAGGAAAAATTTCAAAACAAAATTAGTTAACATAAAAATGTGAGGGAACACAGATAACTGTGTAAGAGGAAAAACAGGCATGCATATATACATACTCATGTACATGTAAATAATATGTGTGTGTTTTCTTTGTTATGGCCTGTAAAGATTTTCTAATTCTCTGTTAGATGAACATACTGATATCTGCTGTTCTCCATGCATACAATGGCTTTGCTTTGAGTGTTATTTAAACACAATTTGACTTGCACAGGGCCACAACACTTACACTGATCATGAAGTAGAGTTGTTTGTGATATAACATGATGCTTCCTATCTTGTTGAGTGATTTTTTTCAGGTGCTCAAGAGACAACGATGACAAACAATGTTAAATCCTCTTCTAAGACACTTAGCTCCATTTTGACTGATTACTTGGCTGACAAATATTGATTGAATACTAATAAACTTTACAAGACAAGGTTGTGATTCTATCCACTTGGCTGTTTCAACTAAGGAATTGACTTTTATGTCCCTCACTTAATTTAGATTAGGAATATGGAAAATTCAGACTCTCTAGCATTTGAAAACATATCAATCCATCAGTAACATATAATATTTAGCCATAGAAATATCCTTCTATTTCAGGTCTCAAATGGTGTCATATGGTTATACAGTTTTGATGCTCATGGAAACACAAATTATATCAGTCAGTCCATACTGCTTAAGAAAAGATGAGTAATGGAATGCACACTGCCAAAAACTATAGGTGAAATTTATTTATCTAAGGACAGTATATGTAAACATATGAGCAATGGGAACTATGAAGCTAGGGGTATGGCTCACTGGCTAAAGTTTGTACTGTCCAAACATGAGGACCTGAGGTTGGATTCCCAGCATCCAGTGAAAAGTTGGGCATGTCAGTGCTCCTGTAATCTCTGTGATGGGAGGTAGAAATAAAACACTTGTTGATGGCTCACTAGCTAGCCAAGTCCATTGACAAATTGTGTCAAAAATAAAATGGAGAGTAGTAAAGGAAGACATCGGATGTAAAAACCTTACCTCCACCAGTGAATAAGTGGAAGTGCACTCCTGCATATAACATCCATACATATGCAATTAATGTGAAACATTAAGAACGTATGAATTTCCTGAAATTAAGTTCAAATTCAGTTCTTACTTTCACTAACATTTTCCTACTTACCTAAAAAGAAGTAACAATAAAACAACTCATAATGATATTTTTCTTTAGTCAAAGATTATTGATTTATCCAACCATTATCAATGAGGCTTCCTCCTATAGCAAATAGGAACAAATACAGAGACCCACAGCTGGTCACTGCATATAGAGAGACTTTGTACAGTTTAAAATTGAAGGTCTCCATCAAATACCTCCCATCAGAGCTTGGGGACCCTGTAAAAGAGGAGGCAGAAGAAGTGTTGGGACCAGATGAGATGGAATCATTAGGCAAACAAGGCCCCCTAAATCAGCTGAATAATGCTCATATGAACTCAGAGAAACTGACATACAAAGCACAGGGCCCCTACACTCATCTGAACCAGGTCCTCTGTGTATAATTTATAGCTCTCACTTTAGTACTTTTATGGGATTCATGAGTATGTGAAGGAGTTGATATCTGATACTAGAGCCTTCTCTTTTCCTTCTTTTGGTTTGTCTAACACCACTTTAATGTGATGGTTTTATTTTAATTTCTTATATTTGCTTTGGAGTGTTTTATAAAAAAATTCTTTAATGCACATATGAAGTTTTTTATAACTCTATATCTGAATGTTCTTTTACAGACGTTCTTGTTTATTTTAAAATAAAGCTATATTTACTTATACTCTAAATAACTTGGCTATCAATTTTAATACATTCAAGAGCATTTAGGTTTGAGCAAAAATTATATTACAATACCTTGAACTACTATAATTCTTTCAAAAGTCAGGGGCTTCAAATCATCTTCTGATATTACCCTTTACTTACTTGTACAACATGGCACAGACATCATTTATTGCATATTTCACATTTAATATATTAAAATATTTTCATCCAGGTAACCTGTGGTAATTTACTGGGATATACATGATGCAAAGGATCAAATTTGTTTGTTTTGGAAACAAACAAACAAATAAGACTGCTGTTATAGACATTGCTGAAAAAGATGTTTAAAGGATTCCAGCATCCTAAGAAGTATAGAACTGAGCACATGAACAAGAACAAAGTATCTTAAATTCAAAGCATCTGATCCTACATCTAGAGGTTCCCCCATGGACAACATTACTCTGTGGATGATTATGGAAATTGCTATTATTTGGTACAAAATAAGAATTGGTACATGGAAAACTTTTCTACATGTGCAATTATTCACTCTACCTCCTTGGCCTGAACATCTCATATTTTTCATAGTATATATGTGATAATAGGCAAAGCAGCAAGGCATTGTGCTTGTAAAGGGAATACAGTTTAAAGATATGAGGATTCACGTTAATCAAATGTAAGCAAATATTAAATAATAACTAGAAGTGCCATCAAATAAGGAAAAGAGGAACACTAAAACCTATCATTGTGATCCGATCCAGTTTGACATAGTCCAGGAAAGAAAGGACTAGTGTCTCTCTCTCTCTCTCTCTCTCCCTCTCTCCTCTACCTCATTTCCTCTCTCCATCCCTCCCTTCCCCCTCCCTCCTTCTTCTCTCTCTATCACACACATACAATATAATGTTATACATTATAAACAGCTTCCTTGATTAATGAAAATACATAAGAAATGAAAACACATACAAAACAATGTGAAAATGTCATAGCAATTTTATTCAAAATACTGCACAAATAGAAGCAACAAAGTGGATCAATGGATTAACAAACTCCATTACATCCATATATGGAATATTATTCCCCTTTAAAAAAAAGAACTCTTGTACATGCTATGTCCATCATCTATGTCTTGCCTTGACAAAATAGCAGAGTTGGGAGATGACTCAGAGAGTAACTACGATCACTGATTAAACATGAAATTAAACTATGCTAAACTGGTAGCAAATAAGATTCAGGGACCCACTGCTCCTTGCCCACTCCTCCCTGCACTGGGATTACAGGTGCATAAAGTACTACAAACTTATCACAAGATTACTGTGGATCTGATCTCAGTTTATCATGTTTATGTAGCAAGACAAAACATTTTTAAAAATTGTAGGCAGACATTTTTCCCCCACCAGTCAGTTCTGATCCACCAGCTGGTACTCAAATAACCACACAGAGACTTATAAATTACAAATGCTCAACCAATAGTTTAGGCTTGTTAGTAACTAGCTCATACATCTTAAATTAACCCATATTCATTAATCTACATGTTACCACATGGCTCATGGCTTGTTACTTCATTTTTGCATGTGCTGCTTCCTCTGAATCTAGGTGGAGACTCCCAGTGACTCCATCTTTCTTCTATGCAATATCCTCTTTGGCTCTCCTGCCTAATGTCTACCTGCCTAGCTATTGGCCAGTCAGCTCTTTGTTAAACCAATGACATCAATACAATTCCACAGTGTAAAAAAAGGAATTATTACAGCAAAAATGATATTATGATCCCACAATCTGCTCTTGGGCCATGATCCTAATATCTTTATGCCTACTCACTAGATCAGTAAACCTTTTTTCTTAATGTGTCTCAAAGATGGTCCTGAAGGCTTAACTGCTTCCCATGCTGCTATTGGGCAATGTAGAATTTAAGAAAGTAGACTACTGTGGAAACAAGTTGATTTATTCCAGAAATGCCCTTGAATGTTTCATTGAACTCTGGCCTCTGCTTTCTTCTTCTTTTTCTCACTGTTTCCTTGCTTCACAACTTTCTCCCCACGATGGTTTGCATGCCAAATGCCCGAACATAAAAAAGCTGCTCAATCATGGTCTAAAATGTCTGAAATCATTGGTGAGAGTAAATCTTTCTTCCTCGATTATTTTTGGGTATCTTGTCATAGCAATGGAAAGTTGACTAGAACTGAAGTATCACATCTTAAGATTTCCACTATCTTCAAAAGCACCATTTTGGGACCATAACACATTAGTAGGACATCTAATATATAAATTACGTCATGCTACAAACACAGATTAACTTAAAGGAAAAAAAAAACTTGCTAGGTTGAATAAAACCAACACAAAGAGGCATATTGATTTTGATTTAAACAAGTATCTGGGATAGTAAGAATCATGAAGACAGAAGTAGAGTGGAGGTTGCCTAAGGAAGGGGTGATAGAGTCATAAAACATAGTGTTTAATTTGTGGAACATTTCATGAAACATTTCTGTTAATGCTTGACCATCACACTGGTACATCATTGAGAATATTTTAATTTGAATGAAGTAAACTATGATTGTGATATATATGTTTGTTGGCTTTCCTAGAACTCACAGGGTACCTGACTCTGCTCCATGAATGCTGAGATTAAAGGTATGTGCCACCATACCCGGCTAAGAGAATCAATTTTAATTTAAGGATTTTTCCTACAATCTTTAAAAGAGAACAGATTGTATCTTTTGAGTATGTTTATTTGAAAACCATATTAGCACTTTTCCGTAATGATTTCTTAAGGGGTAGTCAGAGGGATAGCAATTAAATGTAGCCATTAAAGTAACCATTAAAAACCTAAATAAAATTTTAGACACATAATTGAAGATGTAATTAAACGTGTCAGCTTACTAATGTTGCAATTACAAAAGTGATGCTTCAAATAAAGACATTTTTCACCAAACTGAATTCTAAATAACTTGAATACTCCCAATTGCTTTTAGACACTTACAGCCCAGAAAAATCTCATACTACTGTGCAGGACCTATGTCCATCGATATCTCAGGCAAGTGTTTCCTTTAGTTAGCTGGTGAAGTAAGAATAGAAGCTCCATGTGAAGTTACACTTTTGTTGGAAGCTGTAAAATTATGCCAGGAGGTGTCACGGTAACCACATTCCTTTGCTTTTGCTACCCTGGTAAGTTTATTTGTCCAAATATGTAGTCAGTAAACATTTTAGTAAAACACAGATTCATTGTAACTTCCAACATTAGAATTACAGTCATTCTACTCTACTCAGCCGTCTTTAAACTACTGTTATTTTCATCTGGGCTGCTAGCATCCTTATTTTTAAATTTGTAGCAACCTATTCTTTTTCACGCAAGAGAGTTTCCTGCCTTGTTCTTTGTTTCTGCTACTGTCAGTTACCTCAAAATTGTTTCTTTATATTCAATAATCAAGGTAAATACTTAAATTTATTTATTGGAGATTTATTTAATTCTAAAATAATGTCAATTTCTTCTTATTGGTATTATAGAGACAACATATTCCCTCAAATGGCTGCAACAATAACAGACAAAATAAACTTACTGCTCAATGGTTGGCCTGAGTTGGAACATGATTGTCTTTTAGCTACAGGGCACATCGTGTCTGACAAATTCAAACAATCACTCCTTTCTTCAAACATTCAATAATCCTTGAAAAGAATTCTGGAAAGTTCACTATAGTTCCTTGCAGTGTTTACCTTCACTTTGAATTAAAATCTGTCAGACCACCTGAAACAGAGTACCAAGTGATCTTACATTCAAAACAGCTGGACAAATCAGGTTTGTCTTGAAGACTACAGCCAGGATTTCTGCATCTTCTTAGAATCCCCCATGACAGTGCACCTTACCAACAGTTTGGAAAGAACAACACCCAAATTCCCAAATATTGTCTATAAATGTTAGTTTTCATTTAAATGGACTTGGTTATAAACAATAAATAAGTAAATAAATAAATAACTGATTTTTGAAATTTCTTTTGAAATTCTTATATGTGAAGCTTTTTTAAAAAATATTAATGAAATATTTTCAGCTCCCAAGGCAACTGTGAAATACATACTTACTTTTCACAAATATTTGGCCTATAAGAAAAAATAAACAAAGATAAAAACAAAACAATACCAATAACAACAAACAAATAAACAAACAAAAAATTTACTTTCTGTTTTGCTATGAGGGGACACAAGATGATGCCACCACTCTTTGGCAAGACATGGCACCTCTGTTGTTTTCTGTTCACAAAACTCATGAGCACACTAGAAAATAGAATTTCTACGACATGTTATTAGTGAGGATATCATGCATAGAGGAAACACAAACAAGCAGAAAGGAAAACATGTCACTTCCATATTCACACACTGGTTTTATCTTAAGGTTCCTTTTGTTCTCTCGATTTTGTAACTACTTTCCCAATCATTTTCAGATTAGTAAGTATCAAAGATATTCTAATATCAGTCCTTTGCTACATGCCAACCCATCATTCCTTTCTGACATACACTGACCCTTTGTAGAAGAATGTGTTTTAGTATCAAATCCCCTTCCATCTGTGAGATGAAGACCCATAGATTTCCCATATTCTATTCACTATGTATATTTGAAGTTACATGATGCAATGGTGGTGGCCAAAACTCTTATTTCCTTTTATCATACTCAAAACACACTCAATAGTCTGAATGCTCATTACGTTTCTATGCATGTGTATTATGAATAAATGTTAGCTTCTTTGACTATTTCCCCTTACATTTGTATTCTAAAAGTATATAATTATGATGGAGGTAATTTGACTCATTTACAGAATAAAGGATATATAATCTTCAGTAGTATATGAGCAGTGGATAAAAAAAGTCTTAGTTTAGTGTTAAAAATTGGCAGTTAAAGAGCAATTTTTAAATATTCATAACTTCAATTTTTTGGAAAAATACATTGAAATTTGAAAAATTACTTTGTAACTCTAAAGTAAATGTTTCACACATACTATTTAGTTTTGTTTTCCTAATTTAGATGACAACTTGTTGAATCTGCAATCCATTATGCTCTGCATCCTTTACAGTCTCAGGTACTGAACTGAATGTTTATGCCAGATGATATGTGGTTTTGAGCCATGTTGCAGTCTTGTGAAATATTGCTCCATATAATGTCTGTCTCCCTCTTTTTAAGATTTCCATGAATGAAATTTTACTGAAATTATGCAGGGTACTCTGTTATTTAAGAATGACTTTTTGTTAATAGAATATTATTGGTCTAAAGACAGCTTTATGCATTTAGTATAAAAAATGAAGATGCTTTAAAATTAGATACTTTTGTAAAGACTACAAGACATTATATTTCAGAACTCAAAAACATTTAAAGTGAAGCCTTGAGATAACAAAAGTCATTCTATATAGCATAGGTTACACCGTGACTTATGACTTGGTATGAACCTATTCATATCTCTCTCATTTATAATCAATTCTTGGATGGCTTTTTTCAAGTCATGAAAATGCAACCAAGAGAGTTGGGAATATATTTCAATAGTAGGGTACTTGGCTTATATTTTCTTGGGGACAGATGGGTATGGGATCATGCCCAAGAGGTTCAAGCAGGTAAAAGAGTAGGAGGAGAGAACTGGAAGAGGTGGGCATTTAGGGGTTCATATGGAGACCCAGTGCAGGGAAATTTCCTGCAACCTATGAGGGTGATGCTAATGGAGGATATGGGGCATGAACTGGCCATCTTCCTTAAGCTCTCTAGACTCTCAGATGTGAGACTGGGACACCAATCCAACCACAAAACCTTCTATCCACTACCTGTCCTATTAGCAAGACGTGGGATCAGTGGTGGCCCAGAACTTGTAAGAGTGGCCAACCAGTGGTCCTTCCGACTTAAGGCCTAAGTCAGGAGCAGGAACTAGAAGCAGTACAGACCTAGGATAGAACCAAACATGAATGGAAAGTCAGAGAAATGATTCCTAATGACAATCTGCTATATTCATAAATTGGTACCTGGCCCAATAGTTTTCAGAGAAACTTCATCAAACAGCCTTATCATCAGAGAACAGATGCAGAGACCCACACTCAAACATTAGGCAGAGCTTGGAGAGGAAGATAGGGAAGAAAGATATTTGGAGCCAGTGAGGCATAGCACACCAGGAGAATGCAGCCCACAGACTCAACTAAGCAGGGCTCACAGGGACTCACAGAAACTGAAGTAGCAATCACAGAACCTGCATGGGTTCGTACTAGACCCTCTGCATATATGCTGTGGTTGTTTAGCTTGTGGGGGTTGTGAGACTCACAACAGTAGGAGTGGGTATGTCTAACTTGTGCCTTGTTGTGGAGCCCTTTTCCTCCTAGTGTGTTGCCTTCTCCAACCTTGATATGAGGGTTTATGACTAGTCTTATTGAATTTCATGATATTTTATATATATATATATATATGTATATATATATATATATGTGTGTGTGTATATATATATATATATATATATATATATATTATGTTTGGTTAATATAACTTGGAGGACTGAGTTTTCTGAGGGGAAATGGAGGAGCAGTGGATATGGTAGGAGAGGGGAGGTGGAGGAAGTTGGGAGGCTGGGAGGCTACAATCAAGATGTATTGTATTGGAGGAAAACGAAGAAAAAGAAAAAAAATGCAACCAATGGATGGCTCTTCCCCCAAATATAATATAGATAGTGAGTTTTGAAACAATTATTTAGCAGTCTCTATACTGTAAGTTTCACAAGTTAGCTTTTCCCAAACAAAAAGTATTTTAGTTGCTGAACAGCATTTACCAAAATTTACAAATGTTTTTGATTTCCATTAGTGCATGACATATATGGAGCACAGTTGTGGGCAGTCACTGGTCACTAGTTGTTGGGTGATACAAAGACTAGCAAACATCACAATGCTATCTGGCCCCAGATCAGTAGAGTGAGGCTGATACAGCTACTTTACCATTTACTTCTCTGCGGTTGATTTCTTAGGTGTCAAAATAGTAATTAGTTGTACTTATGCCAACTCCAGTTACTCAGCAAAAATTATTAGGAGCCATTTGGTTGGACAGAAATGGCATGGCAATGTTCTGCCTACTCAAAGGGAAAATGGCTTTACAATTCATTGGTGTTGCAATTCATTTTCAGGATAATTCATTCTTTAAAAATTGATGGCATTGTTGCTGTTTTAGGGTGTCGATTTAATAGTTTCAGTATTTGTCATATCTAAAATCTTGTCTCCTGAAATCATACCCTAGGAAAGGAATTTTGTTTTGTTTTATTCTGTCTATTTCTGCCTCTCCTCTCCTCCCTTTTCTTCCCTCTCCTCCCCCTCCTCTTCTCTTTCCTCCCTCCCCCTTCATGTGTAACTAAATTAAAGTTTGGCATTATTGTATATTTTCTAGAAGGCTCATGCAGATTAGAAAAAGTGCATATGAAATAATTTTTTCAAATTATGTTTGATTAGCTGGAAGGTGGTGATGCACAACTTTAATCCCAGCACTCTGCTCAGAGGCAGAGGCTGGCAGATCTCTATGAGTTGGAGACCAACCTGGTCTACAAGGCAAGTTCCACAAGGCAAGTTCCAGGCCAGAGTCCAAAGCTACACATAGAAACCCTGTCTTGAAAGAAAAATCAAACAAGCTAAAAACAAAACAAAACAATAACAACAACAAAAACCTATGTGTGGTATATGGTCAAATACATGTGGAGGCCAGAGCAGGGTTTCTTGTGTCCTTGTGTCCTACTCTTCCCTGTTTGCTTTGTTGAAAGTCAACAATATTTGATACACTCCCCTTTTCTCTCAGGTTTAGTGTTAAAATAACTAAAATAATATGCCCCACTTGTTATGGGAAGACACAAATTCCGTCCCCATGTTTGCACAGCAAGCACTCTAAGCTTTAATTCAATCACCTGCAAAGTGAGATTTTTGTTGTTGTTTTGGTTTGGTTTGTTTTACATGTAAGATTCAAGGGTTTAGATTAATTCTTGATTGCTACACACAATCTTAATGGTACTACTTTTATTATTTTTCCAATTAGTATTTTTACTTTTATTTTATGTGTGTGGGTTGTACCACTTGTGTGAAGCACCTCTAGAAAGCCAGAAGAGGATGTAGGATCCCTTACAACTGGAGTTATAGACAATTGTGAGATGCCATATGTAATCTGGGAACTGAACCTGGGTCTATTGCAAGAGAATGATGGTCCTAATCACAGAGTGGTGTCTCCCGCCGTGTTCTCTGTTGATACACTCAGTCTTCATTTTCGTTGTTTTGAATTATTTAGGGTCATTGTTTTTGGCTTAATAAATTTCTCCTCTTTATCATTACACAGTCCTCTTCCTTTGGTGTATTGATGACTTAAGGTTTATTTATTTTTCCTGAAATGAGTATATCTATTCCTGCTTTCTTATAGATTCCATTTGCACAGGATATTTTTCTGTATTCTTTCACATTCTGTCTGAATATCTGTTGTAAAATACTATTCTCATTGCAAGTGTGATTACTTACAAGAGACCCTAAAGTCAGACCTGTTGACAGTGGCCATTTCCTCATCTGAGTAGGGACGAGTGGAGCATTTGAATTCACCTGAGATTTCAACATCTTGCTCTGTACTCCCTTTAGTCTCTGTGTGATTCTGTCCCTCATTGCATATGGACTCAGATGGTGCTGAAGTACATAGATTATGGGAGGCTCACTTAAGGGGAGATAACATGCATTTAGTTATAAGGATGTTATTATCCTCACTGAAAAAGAAACAAGTGTAATTTTCTAAACTGAAAAAAAAAATAGAAAGATGAAATTTTCTGGCATTCTGGGATTCTAATATTTACTATATATTTGAAGAAATAACTTACATTCGACTCAGGTTTTACAAATTAACTAAAATCCAAATAATCAAGACTGAGGATCTAAGATTATGCCATAGGGTCCCACTAATGATTAAGTAAAATCTTTCAGCTGTCTGGCACAATGCCTGGACGTTGTTGCCTTAAATATATGATGGAGTATAAGGACCACTTTTCTTCACTAAAAGAATAATAAAGAATGTTAATATCAAAGTGTTTAGCTTATATTCACTAAAGAAGTGATATGAAATCATCTCAAAGGAATGTGGTCTATAATAATGCCTGTGCCACAAATTAACATTTTTAACTACATAAAATACCAGAAATGATAAAAATATGTCTGACAAGTACATACATGTATATCAAAATATTTACTTACATTAAATACTGAATTATTTTACTCCTACAACTTTTGTTTATGATAAAAATGAAGTGTACTCTTATGAAAATGGACTATTATTATCACCATTTTTATGAAAATAAAAAGTTTCTTCTCCTAAATATTTGTATAGTGTTAAATGTTCTTTGATTTGTATGTTCAAAATTACAGTGGAAGGGACTAGAAAGATGACTCAGTGGTTAAAAACACTGGCTGGCCTGTGAAATTGGCTTGATGCAGAAAATTTATATATATTTCCAGAGTATTTGAGGAATCCACTCTTCATTCTATGATCCATGACCACAAATTCATAGAAGTTTGTAAGACATACAGGTTTTTCCTCCCGCTGCCAGTCTTGTCCTGCTGCCGCGTCAGCCCCAAATAATACACAGAGACTCTGTATTAGATAATATATTGTTGGCCAGTTACTACTTTCTTATCGGCTAGCTCTGTCTTAAGTATTAACCCATTTGTGTTAATCTATGTATTTCCATGTGGTCTTCTTACCCGGAGCCGGCTGCCGCGTACTGCTCTCTCCAGACTCTCCATCTTGACTCCTCCTTACTACTTCCTTTTCCTCCTTGTCTCCTAGTCCCTCCTATCTTCCTTTCCTATTGGCCAACAGTGCTTTATTATTAACCAGTATGAGAAACATATACAGAATGACATCTCCCATCATCTCCTCTTTTCTGTCTAAATAAAAAGAAGGGTTTTAACCTTAACATAGCAAAATATATTATACAACAGTTATCAAGTAAGAATCACAGTTAACAATATTTAGTCCATTAACATTTAGCAAGATTAAAAGAAACTATTCTATCCTATATTTGTGAGTCTAAAATCATATATGTAACTTATCTTTAAGCTTAACTAAGGAAAACTATACCCATAACTATCTGTCTTCAACTCCATCAAAGACCACAAAAGGATAATATATAAACTCTAGAAATGACAGAGACAACTCATTGCCTGGTCACCCGAAGTTCTTCTTTAATCTTCCATCTTCAGCCCATAGGCCATAGTGTGTCTGGCAGACTCTTTAGCAAAGCAGGAAACTTTAAACTGTCTTCTTGTATTCATAGTTTGTCAGTTACTTTTTTCTGTGTCCTGCAGACTCTCTGGCAGACTCTTCCATGAAGCAGGAACACTGTAGCAATGTCCATCTTGAATCAGCAGTCACTTTTCTGTGGGTCCTGCATGTCCAGTTTATACAGCATAAAGTCAAACAGTTCAGACAAGAGCAGTATCTTGTCCCAATGGCTAGTCTTGTCATACTGGAAGTAAACTTCATAACGAGTTTGTTTCTTCAATGTCCATTTTTCTTTCTGATGCAGGTGGTATTGCCAGGAGCATTTATATCTCATTGTCAAGAAAAACCCTAAACCATTTTAAATGCCATATTCTGTAGGTCTTTGAAAGGTTTGAAGAATACGTATTGATCTTAAATACATGTCTGTATATCTAGAAATCTTAACTAGCTTAACTATAAGATCTGACTATCATAGGTTCTATCTACAATCTGTATTGAATTATACATTACATTTCTAAACAATACTTAAACAAGAGGAGAAATATACATATCACAAAATTGACCTTAAATTGTAGCAATAAATGAAAATCCATTCCAAAACTAAGTATTCATATCTATACCATAATCTCTTTTTTACCTTTAAAAAGATATTGGTTGTGATCATTAACCATTTATAACCAAGTCCATTTAAATGAAAACAAACATTTATAAACAATATTTGGGAATTTGGGTGTCGTTCTTTCCAAACTACTTCCTGCTGATAGGGGGCGCTGTCATGGGGATCCTAAGAAGATGCAGAAATCCTGGCTATAGTCTGCAAGGTTGCCTTGTTCATCAAGCTGAATGTTGCTGAAGTGCTGGGATTAAAGGCGTGTGTCACCACACCCAGCTCCCCACTCTCTTTTTAAAACCATTTTTTATTCTTTCCCAAGCCTACGTATTTTTTAAAACACACTGTAAACTTTTAGCGGTTTTTCTTAATATGAATCTGTCTTTAATGTAAATCTTTATCTTTTTTTGGCCACAAGTCTTTTATCTGGTAAACAACAACGTTGCTAAAATGAATGTCATAGTTGTTTCTGTTGTGGATTACCAAAGATGGCGGCGGATACTTTTACCGCCAGCACTGAAAGCTGTGCCCATTGCCTTGGTCTGCATTGCCATCTAGCAAGCATGCTGCTAGCTTGGAGATGTGATCAATGCCATTGCCAGCTCTCCTACACAATAAATTGTTAGCAGTGTTTTTTTTTTTTTTTTTTTTTTTCAGAAAATAGTTTTCTTTTTTTCTTTTTTTTTTTTGCATATAGAGTATTTTTTATTTAATTTTATATAACAAAGTCCAATTAAATGAAAACAAACATTTATACACAATATTTGGGAATTTGGGCGTCGTTCTTTCCAAACTACTTCCTGCTGGTAAGGGGCGCTGTCTTGGGGGATTCGAAGAAGATTCAGATATCCTAGCTGTAGTCTGTAGGGCTGTTTTGTCCAGCTGTTTGGAATGTAGGATCAGCTTGTACTCTGTTTCAGGCGGTCTGGTGTGATCAAACCACATTAGTCTGGAAGGAATCCACATCTTTTCATTTTCTGTGGAAACAAAAATAGAAATACTTTTCCCCAGTAACTTGTTCTTCAACTTAAATTTTGGAGTCAAAGCGTTTTTTTTTTTTTTTTTTTTTTTTTTTATTATTTTACATGTCGATCCCAGTTCCCTCTCCCTCCCTCCCTCCCTCCCCCCAAGCCCTCCCTCACTCCTTCCCTCCCTTTTGCCCTCTCTACTCTCTCCCATGCACTCTAAACACCCTCCCCTCCCAACCCCCCACCACAATACAATATGTAGGGGAATGCCATCCAGTTGGGGTCATGTAGATCTGACAGGTCCTGTGAAGTAGGGACTAGGGCTTCTCTCCTATCTCTAGAATAAGGCAGTTATCCCTCCATGGGGGATATGTTTGCAAAGTCCTTTTGTGCACCAGGGATACATCCTGGCTCCACTGTCTGAGGTCTCTTAGACTGCTCAGACCTTCTGGCTGAGACCCATATTCAGGGGGGTCCGAGTCAGACCCCTGTTGGCTTCCCAGCTATCAGTCTAGTGGCCCTTAGCTCCTTCTTGTTCAGGTAAGCTGTCTCTATGTACTTCTACCGCATGGTCTTGTCCTCTCTATCTGCTTCTGGGTTCTAGTTTGACTCAGTGTTTATGTATGGGTGTTTGCTCCTGTTTTCAACAGGCATTAGTTGAGGACTCCATGGAGAAGTTAGTTGTTGATCTCACTCTCCGGGAAGAGCATTTATGATAGCCTTTCCAAGGAAGCTGAGATTGTTAGTTGGGAGCAGTCTTGTAGTTCCCTCGACCTTTCTTTGTGTTCAACTTTATCTTCAAACCAATATTGGCTCCTTCTTTTATGTTCTCTCTCTCTGTCTCTGTCTCTCTCTCTCTTTCCTATTTTCCATTCCTAACCAGGCTCAATCCTCCTGGTCGCACATGCCTTCTTCTCCTCCCTCTCATTTTCTCCTACTTCTCTCTCCATTAGCTGTCCTCCCCCACTATACCTGAGGTCTGGGGGACTTGTCCCTTCCCAGTTCTGTGAGGGACTTTATATGAATCTCTTAGAATACAACTTGTATCCTAGTTCCTCTGGTGATGTGAATTATAGGCTGGTGATCATTTGATCTAGGTCTAAAATCCATATATGAGTGAGTACATACTGTGTTCCTCTTTTTGTGACTGGGTTACCTCATTCAGGATGGTTTCTTCAAGTGCCATCCACTTGCCTGCGAATTTCAAGATACCATTATTTTTTTCTGCAGAGTAGTATTCCATTGTGTAGATGTGCCACATCTTCATTAACCATTCTTCAATTGAAGGGCATCTAGGTTGCTTCCAGGTTCTTGCTATTACAAATAGTGCTGCTATGAACATAGTTGAACAGATGTCTTTGTTGCATTGATGTGAATCCTTTGGGTATATGCCTAAGAGGGGGATTGCCGGGTCCTGTGGTAAACTAATTCCCATTTTCCTGAGGAACCGCCATACTGATCTCCAAAGTGGCTGTATGAGTTTGCACTCCCACCAGCAGTGGAGGAGTGTTCCACTTTCTCCACATCCTCTCCAACATAAGTCATCACTGGTGTTTCTAATTTTAGCCATTCTGGCAGGGGTAAGATGGTATCTCAAAGTTGTTTTGATTTGCATTTCCCTGATAGCTAAGGATGTGGAGCATTTTCTTAAATGTTTTTCAGCCTTTTTGATTTCCTCCATTGAGAATTCTTTCTTCAGTTCTGTACCCCATTTTTTAATAGGGTTATTTGGTGTTTTGTTGACTAGTTTCTTGAGTTCTTTGTATATTTTGGAGATCAGCCCTTTGCCGGATATAGGATTAGTGAAAATCTTTTCCCAGTCAGTGGGCTGCCGTTTGGTCTTGTCAACTGTGTCCTTTGCCTTACAGAAGCTTCTAAGTTTGAAGAGGTCCCATTTATTAATTGTTTCTTTCAGTGTCTGTGCCCCTGGAGTTATGTTCAAGAAGCGGTCTCCTATACCAATTTGTTCAAGGGTACCTCCTACTTTCTCTTCTAAGAGGTTCAATGTGGCTGGATTGATGTTGAGGTCTTTGATCCATTTGGACTTGAGTTTTGTGCATGGCGACAGACATGGGTCTATCTGCAGTCTTCTACACACCCTCATCCAATTGTGCCAGCACCATTTGTTGAAGATGCTGTCTTTGCCCCATTGTATAATTTTAGCTGTTTTGTCGAAAATCAGGTGTTCATAGGTGCGTGGATTAATATCAGGATTTTCAATTCGATTCCATTGGTCAACCTGTCTATTTTTATGCCAATACCAGGCTGTTTTCAGAACTATAGCTCTGTAGTAGAGCTTAAAGTCAGGAATGGTGATGCCTCCTGATGTTCTTTTATTGTATAGGGTTGTTTTGGCTTCCTGGGTCTTTTGTTTTTCCATATAAAGTTGATTATTATCCTTTCAAGGTCGGTGAAGAATTGTGGTGGGATTTTAATGGGGATTGCATTGAATCTGTAGATTGCTTTTGGTAAGATTGCCATTTTTACTATGTTTATCCTACCTATCCAAGAGCATGGGAGGTCTTTCCATTTTCTGGTATCTTCTTTAATTTTTTTCTTTAGAGTCACAAAGTTCTTATTATATAGATCTTTTACTTGTTTGGTAAGCGTTACACCAAGATACTTTATGTTGCTTGTGGCTATTGTAAAGGGTGATGTTTCTCTGATTTCTTTCTCTGCCTCTTTGTCGTCTGAAAAAAATAGGGCTACTGATTTTTTTGAGTTTATCTTGTATCCTGCTAGTTTGCTGAAGGTGTTTATCAGCTGTAGGAGTTCCCTGGTAGAGTTTATTGGGTCGCTTATGTAAACTATCATATCATCTGCAAATAGAGACAGTTTGACTTCTTCCTTTCCAATTTGGATGCCCTTGATCTCCTTTTGTTGTCTTATAGCATTAGCTAGAACTTCTAGTACGATATTGAAGAGATATGGAGAGAGAGGACAGCCTTGTCTTGTTCCTGATTTTAGAGGAATTGGCTTAAGTTTCTCTCCATTCAGTTTGATGTTGGCAGTTGGTTTGCTGTATATTGCTCTTATTATGTTTAGGTATGTTCCTGTTATCCCTGACCTCTCTAATACCTTTATCATGAAAGGGTGTTGAATTTTATCGAAGGCTTTTTCTGCATCTAGGGAGATAATCATATGGTTTTTCTTTTTCAGTTTGTTTATATGGTGGATCACGTTGATAGATTTTCGTATGTTAAACCATCCCTGCAATCCAGGTATGAAGCCTACTTGATCATGGTGGATGATTTCTCTGATGTATTTTTGAATTCGGTTTGCCATTATTTTATTGAGTATTTTTGCATCGATGTTCATCAGGGATATTGGTCTGTAGTTTTCTTTCTTAGTTGTGTCTTTGTGAGGTTTGGGTACCAAAGTTATTGTGGCCTCATAAAAAGAGATTGGCAATAAACCTTCTGTTTCTATCTTGTGGAACAGTTTGAGGAGTAGTGGTATTAGTTCTTCCTTGAATGTCTGGTAGAATTCTGCACTGAATCCATCTGGCCCTGGACTTTTTTTCGTTGGAAGGCTTTCGATGACTGCTTCTATTTCATTTCGGGTTATAGGTCTATTTAAGTTGTTTGTCTGTTCTTGATTTAATTTTGATAAGTGATAGTTATCCAGAAACTTGTCCATTTCCTTTGAATTTTCAATTTTTGTGGAATACCGATTTTCGAAGTATGACCTGAAAATTGTCTGGATTTCCTCTGTGTCTGTTGTTATGTTCCCCATTTCGTTTCTGATTTTGTTAATTTGCATGTTCTGTCTCTGCTTTTTCGTTAATTTGGATAAAGGTTTATCAATCTTGTTGATTTTCTCAAAAAACCAACTCTTTGTTGCATTGATTTTTTGTATTGTTTTCCTGGTTTCTATTTTGTTGATTTCAGCCCTCAAGTTGATTATTTCCTGGCATCTGCTCCTGCGGGGTGAATTCGCTTCTCTCTGTTCTAAGGTTTTCAGTTGCGCTGTTAATTCATTTATGTGATTATCCTCTGTTTTCTTCATATGGGCACTTAGTGCAATGAACTTCCCTCGTAGCACTGCTTTCAAGGTGTCCCATAAGTTCGGGTATGTTGTATCCTCATTCTCGTTGAATATTAGAAAGTCTTTAATTTCTTTCTTTATTTCTTCTTTGACCCAGGAGTGGTGCAATTGCATATTGTTAAGTTTCCATGAGTTTGCAGGTTTTCTGCTATTTGTATTGTTGTTGAATTCCAATTTTAAAGCATGGTGGTCCGATAAGATACAGGGGACTATTTCTATTCTCTTGTATCTGTTGAGGTTTGTTATGTCTAGTATGTGGTCGATTTTAGAGAAGGTTCCATGTGGAGCAGAGAAGAAGGTATATTCTTTTGTCTTTGGATGGAATGTTCTATAGATGTCTGTTAGCCCCAGTTGAGACATAACTTCTGTTAATTCTTTTGTTTCTTTGTTGAGTTTCTGATTTGTGGTCCTGTCTAGTGTTGAGAGTGGTGTATTGAAGTCTCCCACTATAAGTGTGTGAGGTTTTATATGAGCTTTGAGTTTTAGTAGTGTTTCTTTTACGAATGTGGGTGGCTTTGTATTAGGGGCATAGATGTTCAGAATTGAGACTTTGTGTTGATGGATTTCTCCTGAGATGAATATGAAATGACCGTCTTCATCTCTTTTGACTAGTTTTGGTTTGAAGTCTAGCTTGTTAGATATTAGGATAGCTACGCCTGCTTGCTTCTTATTTCCATTTGATTGGAAAATCTTTTCCCAACCCTTTACCCTGAGGTAATGTCTATCTTTGGAGCTAAGATGTGTTTCTTGTATGCAGCAGAAGGATGGATTCTGTCTTCGTATCCATTTTGTTAATCTGTGTCTTTTTATAGGTGAGTTAAGACCATTAATGTTGAGGGTGAGTAAGGACCATTGATTGTTGATGGTTGTTTGATTTAGGTTTGTTGTTGGCAGTGGTATTGTGAATATATTTGTTCTGCTTCACCCTAGGTTTCTGGTGTAGTTGGATTATCTGTTGCCTACATTTTTGTGGGCGTAGTTACCTTCCTTGGGTTGGAGTTTTCCTTCCAATACTTTCTGTAGGGCTTTCAGGGATCATTTCTATAGTTTGTTAGCAGTGTTTTTTAAAGCCTTGTGGTTTTTAGTCCGTTATGCTGAGTTAGGAAATTTCCCTTAAAGGAGCCGCACAAATAATATCTGTTTGTCTCTCACAAATCAGAGTCCAACCGAGAAAAATGTTGCTACCAAGAAACCTTGTTTGTTATTTTTTTTAAAACCCTTATTTAAGCTTTTGTTAAATTTTAAGTGGAAGTTCTTATTAGCCACGTGGGCGCCATTTGTAAGGAGTACGGGTTTTTCTGTCGCCGCCTAGTCTTGTCCCGCCGCCACGCCAGCCCCAAATAATACATTGAGACTCTGTTTTTGATATTATGTTGTTGGCCAGTTACTACTTTCTTATCGGCTAGCTCTGTCTTAAGTATTAACACATTCGTGTTAATCTATGTATTTCCATGTGGTCTTCTTACCCGGAGCCGGCTGCCGCGTACTGCTCTCTCCAGACTCTCTATCTTGTCTCCTCTTTACCACTTCCTCTTTCCTCCTTGTCTCCTAGTCCTTTCTATCTTCCTTTCCTATTGGCCAACAGTGCTTTATTATTAACCAGTATGAGAAACATATGCAGAATGACATCTCCCATCAGAAGTCTGTTATAGACAACAGGTTTGGACTGTATGTGCTGGATGAAGGGAGACTTGAACAGAACTTTAACTTGCTCGATTAAGTTTTCATGAGTCAAAAGACACCTTCCACACCATAAAGCAAGGCTGTCATAGGCATTTATGACAAATGCTGCTTCTTTCAAAAGTATCCCCTTGTATATTTCTGAATATTTTGTTTTATCCTGTGGAATGATTTTATTTGAGAGATACTGTGTAATGCCAATAATTGCAGTTTCTTTGACAGAGAACACACATATAATCTGTGTCTGGCATATGGGTCTCTCCAACACTTAAATCAGAACAACAGAGTGAATTCCTCATCCTTAGCTAGCTTCCGGCACTCTGTTGACATACAATCAATCTCAGGTACTAAATCTCTTAAAGAACCATTCGTGGATATGCATGCAGGACGACTCATGTACCCTGGTGACACAGAGGCGAGGGGATCTTCCTTGCTAGTATATGGCAATATTCACTCTCTATTCCACATAATCCATAGATAACATGTCTTTCCATAATGAAATTATTTTCTCATACATTTACTATTTCAAACCATGCTTGTGAGTGGGTATTGATGGTCATCTGTGTGTGCCAGAATATTTAACAGTAAAGTTAGATTACCTGTGGCAGATGTCATCATTTCCCATATATTATATATAGTACACATCCAACAAGAATATCTGAGTAAAGTACATGTAGTCTTGCCAAAAATGCATGTTAGCATACATATGTCCCTTGTTGTTCTACCCTGTTTCTCTCTGGCATCTAAAATAGGGCATGAACATTTCCTATTTCTAGAGAGTATCTCTGTGTAGTATAAGAAAAAAATTCATCTCATTTATTATATACATTGAAAGCATTTCTCCAACTTCATAATCTGTCTTTTATTTTTATAGTTGTTTTACTGGACAAGAAATTATTTTGTAGCAAAGAGTCTTCTTTTACAAGCTTTAATTTTTATCCAGTATACCTCTGTTAATAATGTGTTTTCTCAAGTTTTATTCAAGCCATTAATTTTCAAAAGAAAAAAAGTACTTCGGTGAAATATACTACTTCATATGCTGAAGGTTAGAATTAAGAAGAGGGTTTGAGTACACAGCTTACAAATGATGGAGACAAGTTATGAACTCACAGAAGCATCTGTGTTCTAATTCCAGGAACTTAGGCATATGCTACCTTAACAAAATTAACTTTGGAAACATGGTAAAATGAATAACTGCTATGTTTCAGAAGCTATCATGATTATTAAGACAGGTCTACTATGGATGAAAGGACCTTATTATTAGTAAGTTAATGTGGCCATGCAGTTGAGCAGCAGAATGCAGAATCAGGGGAGAAGGGAGATTACTCAGTTTACCAGTTGCCTAACATGTAAACATGACTATTTGAGTTCATATTTCCATCACCCACTTAAAAATGGAAATACTGGCATGATTATATAATTCCAACACAGGGGAAGTGGAGACGGGAGAGTTCTAGAGTTTGTTGGATACCTATTATAGTAAAAATTGTCAAGCTTTGTAGTCAATGGAAAATTTTGTCTCACAAAATAATATTGAGAGTGGCTGATATTAACCTATGGCTTACACACACACACACACACACACACACACACGCACATGCACATGCACACACATACACACAGACATAAAATAAAAAGCAGGAAATACAAAGCTATGTAGAAAATTGGTGTTGATAGGGTTGTAGCTTTAAAAGTGGATCAGGCCATGAATCAAGAAATGCAGAATATATCTAGAGCCTGAGAAAACAAAGAAAAGATTCTTCCACAGAACCCACCAAGGACTACAGTCCCACTGACATATAGATTTGAACTCAGCAAGACCCAGTCCACAGCTCCAGTTCTCTTTACTGTAATGAGCATGTCCATGTAAGTCACTGATTTTGAAATGATTTAAGGTATTAATTTTCTGATATTTTTGGTAATTTCTGTATTTTTGTATATTTACCTTTACTCAGCAATATATGCTAATGCAACTATCTGATTCACTGAAAGGACATAATAAATATATTTAGTAGGACACTAAGGTAAAAAGAAAATGGAAACTAATAAACATCATGTAATACACAGTTAACTAATAAATCTCAAAACGAATGTGTTAAGAGAAAATAGAACAGCTTCTTCCTGAGCTGTCTAATGGACACTATGAGTTTTGTGCTTGCACAGAAATGATAAAAAGGTATCTCCTAAGACAACAAGAACCCTAATAATAGCTCTTCAATTAGAAAATGCAATAAAGGTCTAAATAAAAAAAAACAAGAAAGGGCAATATGAAATTATGTATTCCATCCAAGTTCAAAGTGATTCTCAATACTTAAAACACGACAATGTGGTTTTCATGTGAAACATAAATTAAAAATATACAAGAGAGTGAAATTCTAATGTATTGATATAATTTCTGGTCTCATAAATAACAGAAGAAAATACTAGTAACATATGGTGTCATTAAAAGTTATTATATACAATAAGCCAACATTCCTACAAATGTAAATTGAACAAATATAAACATGAAAAGAGCAGGTGATTAAGAAGTCATTTTTATATAACCTGACATGTTCTGAATAATTGTAATAGATAAATAAATGGCTGAAAATTATGAAAAATGTGATTTCTCATTCTATGTCTGAACTTAATCCTTAACTTCATATTAGATTCAACATTGTTTAATGTTGAAAAGAAGAATAGTTTTTGCCTTAGGTAACAGGAAATATCTTGACATAGATACTAAGGATACTAAAGGACAAACCTGTAGACACAGTTATCACTGTGTGAGTTCTCATTACTTAAAGTCTGTGAAGAACTGGAAGATAAAATTTAACCTTACAATTATGTATGATTTAATAAATACCCTAAATGCTTGGAAATCTCTACACTTTGAAATTGAATTTTTTTAACTTTGTATTGAGAAATTTTGCAAAATTTAAAGATATTCTCTCTCTCTCTCTCTCTCTCTCTCTCTATATATATATATATATATATATATATATATATTCCATTTGCTATTTATAAAGTCACAGGTAAGCTTTATAAATAAATATTTTCACTGTAGACTATTTCTTTTGACAATAAAAATAATTAATTTAGTACTATTACATATTTTTTTTCTGAAATTCAATTGTTTGGGGAAGGACATTACCAGATTTGTAGTATCATTCCAATATCATTTTTTCTAGTTGTAACTCTATGAAAGGAGGATTTTTTTCAAAAATAAGTTAAATTTTTCATAGGGTTTTTGATATTGTGCTACATAATCATTTTCCACTTGATGTTTTTATAGAGATATTAATCATAGTATAGGTCTGAATTTTATTTTGTAATTTATATCATTTCTGATTTTTATAAATGCATGTTTTGCCTTTAGTACTGAGAATAAATAAGATAACAAAAACATTAAAAACATGTCATTTAGAAGATGAATTCTAAGGTAAATTATTTTAAGGTATAGTGTCTAATTTTCAAGCCTCTAATAATTTAGCTTTTTAAAATGATTAATTTAGTTAACTTTAATCTATAATCTATTTTTTTATTTCTTTAATTTGTAAGATAATATGTGTGCATTGAGGGTTAATGATGATATCCGAGCATGACAGAATTGCAATCTTACTGTTATAGGTGGTCATCTGTAACGAGTACAGGTTTTTCCACCCGCCGCCTGGTCTTGTCCTGCCGCCACACCGCCAGCCTGAAATAATGCACAGAGACTCTGTATTAGATATTATACTGTTGGCCAGTTACTACTTTCTTATCGGCTAGCTCTGTCTTAAGTATTAACACATAGATGCCTACAGAAGAGAAGACAGCTCTTCAGAAACAATCATTTAAGGAAGCAGAATCTGATATATGGTAAAAAAAAATATTTAATTGTAGTAAACTATTTCTATATAGAAATCAACTTCTCTCTACTATCTAGTATTCCTGAAGTCCCAATTTTGTGAACCAATGCTGACTTTGGAGTTGGATTTGGCTTTCCTTCTCTAAATTCAAGCATGTTGTTAAGATTAAATTCATGGTTTCTGCCTTAAATCAAGAAGCCAATTGGTGTAAGGCAGAAGAAAACAAAATCTGGGGACTCATTTCTTATATGCAATTTTCTCTCTAAAATCCTAATTTTCTCCCATACTTTTAATGCTTATTGTTGTCTTTCCCTAATGCATACCTTAAAACTTAAAAATTTTACTTTAATATTGATGTGTAACTTTTCCACAAGGAATAATAACAATTCCTAACAACAGTCTTTGAACTCTCCAAAAAGAAAATGGGGCCCCACATCATCGTTTCCACTTGACTCAACCTGATGCATCTGAACTACAAACATCACCCTAAAACCGGTTTGAGACTGTTTTGCTCGAGACAACTCATGACTAGCTAGCTGTAATGGTGCACCTTTTTATTACACCCTGGCCAGAGTTTCAAATAGAACTACAGTCAAGAATTTTCTGCCACACAGTGACTAGCTACATATGTCACAGCCAGTTCTGTTGAGAAATTTGGTTGCTAAAAATTTTCTTCCTACAGGATCCATTGAAGCAATCATCGTCCCATTTCAACAGAAAGTAATCTTAAGATAACGACGCCCCCTTTCCCTACCCTTGGAATTTTGGGATAATAGTCATCGTCTTTGGGTTCATTTTAGTTATTTGGGATTGGGTGATGCTTACACTCGGGTTTATCTTTTAGACAGGAATAGGGAATGGATGGGAAAGGTATGGTTTAGATGGGATATAGGTAGATTAGCCTATTTTCTTGAGAATTTGAGTAAGAATGAGATAGTATTTCACAGCTTACATTGTTGTGTATTCTTATGTGGTAAGCTATGTAAAATTAAATTTATATTTTGTTATATTGTGTTAAATCTTTCCACTTACAATGTTTTATGCACATTATTTTTTACCATATTCTATGTATGTATACTTTTCTTGTATTCAAGACATTTTGTTTATTGATACAATTTGGGATATTTATCTTGCTGCCCTTTATAGTTCTACCTCTTGTCTTGACACTTATACTCTACCTCTATTTTAGGGATTTACATGTATGTATATGTAAATAGTTATATTGTTTAAGTATTTGTTCCTGCTTTACTCAGGAAAGTTTTAATCAGTCTTTTTAGCTAAGTTCCCAAGTATTACAGATTGTCTTCACTCACATTTCCTGTACCTATGAAATTAGTCAGATATAGATGCTTAATCTTCAATCACTTCATAGACATGCAGAACATGGCATTTAAATGTTTTAATATTAGTACTCCATTGACATGAGACACTGTTGCTCCTGACAGCACCGTGCACTTTCTCGAAAATATGTTGGACACTGTTGTTGCTCCTGCTGGAGTTCAATCTCTCCTCAGCTAATGGCCTGTTGGGCATAGAATTGCCCCCACCTTGACCACTGATTTGGACATGCAGTCCTACCTATGTGCTTGCAGGAGACAAATATAGAAGACTGCTTGACCTTGCCAAGTCAGGGTAAGGCAGCCATTCTACCTCCCTGCTGTTGTTGTGGTCTGTCAAGTTCTCTTGGCCTTAGCCAAATCTGGGTGTACCAACGTTGCTGTGAGACCTAGGGTGACTGTTCAGGTGGCTTGCTGTTTCTGTCCTTGCTGCACCTTTTGGAAGTTGTCCATCCGCATTTCCTGTCTACTCTAGTATTGTTAATTTCCTTCTCAGGTCTTGATGAGGTTGAAGATTAAACCATCACAACTATTATTCTCTCTTCCTAGTTAGATATATTAGGTACTAGACTTACGTTTTCCAGCTTAGGACAACTCTATTGTAAACTCCATTATGCCCTCACCCTAGGACTAGATATGTAGGTCATTTTGTTCTCGATTTTCCTTTCCTTAGAGCACACTTGTTATTCACTGTTATTCACTGTTTTGTATATAGTTTTGTATTAAGCCTAAATCTTTTCTTTAGACTAAAAGGGGAATTGTAGTGAGATAGTCCTTCAGTGGCACTGACCATGCCCATTGGGGGTGGAGCCATGGGCGGAAGTGACCTGTGGAAGGAGGTCGGAGGGGGCCAGGAAAGGCGCTCTCTTTCTGGCATGACTCGGACAGGAGAGGATGGGGTTGAATTTCCTGGTTTTCATCTGTCTAGGTCGTAAGTTATTTCTCCCTGAATAAACATCTATTCGGCCTATTTGTTTATCCTGATCCTTATTTACCGTGATAGTCATCAATTATTACTAACAACTGATGCATTTTACATCACAGCTTCTCATCCAGTCAGTGGAGACTCCTGTTATCTTATCTTTCTGGGTCATCAACCCATAGAATGCTTAATTCATGTCAGAAACAAGTCTTATTTCTTGACCTCAGTGGCTCCTACAACTTGCTCTGATGATCATTACTTCTTCACAATCATTCTATATCCTCTTTCTTCATCCTTGTTATAGGACTGATCAAAAAAATTAAATGAGCTATCTCATAGCACAGGAAACTAAAGAGAGTAATGTTTTAATCTATAGAAAGAACACTAAAAATAGAGGAAAAGCCAATTTTGTAAAATTAAAAACATGGCATAGAAATATGGGTGTCCGCTACTCAAATAGTAAGAACTGCTACATGATTCTGCTTAGCAGTTTTTGTTGCATAACAGTTGCCTATGCTTATTTTGTGAAGATTTTTGGAGCATATATGTCATCCATCCTTAACATGTACATAAAAATGTGTAGCAAATATTTGTTAGGAAAGCATACTATGTGCCATTTGACTATTTGGCTGAGAAAGTCGTGATCTCATCAGCTCTCCTTACATGGTCTACAATGTATTTGCCACTTTGTGATTTATGGATTTCTTACAAAGAATGGCCCGTTGAATTTTTACCAACTGTAGACATTGGATTTTACAAACCAATCCATTTCTTTTTTCTTTTTATTTTACATATAGATCCCAGTTCCCTTTCCCTCCCTTCCTTCCTCCCTCTCTCCCATTCTCTCATGCCCCCGAACACCTTCCCCTCCCATCCCACCCGTTCCACATGTAGGGTGATGCCTTCCAGGAGGGGTCATCTAAATCTGTCAAGTCATTTGGAGTAGGGACTAGGCCTTTTTTCCTGCCTCTAGGTTAAGAAAGTATCTCTCCATGGGAGGTGTGCTTCCAAAGTCCTTTGTGCACCTGGGATAAATCCTGGTTCCACTGTCCGAGGTCCCTTAGACTGCACAAGCCTTCTAGCTGAGACCCATGTTCATGATAGCTGAGTCAGTCCAATGTGGGATTCCCAGCTATCCATCTGGGGGCCAATTAGCTCGTCCTTGTTCAGGTCAGCTGTCACCATATATTTCTGTAACTTGGTGTTATCCTCCCTCTCTGCATCTGGATTCCAGTTCAGCTCAGTGTTTAGTTGTGGGTGTCGCAGTTAACAAGACCAAACAGCAGCCTACAGACTGGGAAAAGATCTTCACCAATCCTACATCTGACAGAGGGCTGACCTTCCGAAATATACAAAGAACTCAAGAAACTAGTCAACAAAACACCAAATAACTCTATTAAAAAATGGGGTGCAGAACTTAATAGAGAACTCTCCATAGAGGAAATCAAAAAGGCTAAAAGACACTTAAGAAAGTGCTCAACATCCTTAGCTATCAGGGAAATGCAAATAGAAACAACTTTGAGATGCCTTCTTACTCTTGCCAGAATGGCTAAATTTAGAAACACCAATGAAAATTTATGTTGGAGAGGATGTGGAGAAAGGGGAACATTCTTCCACTGCTGGTGGGAGTGACTTGTTACCACAGAATAAAACCATGAGGATTGGATTAAAATTTTGGTCTTCAATTAGGCTTTTTGTTTGTTTGACTTTTTAATCAAAGTTGAGCCAAATTTGTACTTTAATATTACTTACCTAATGCACTAGCATCAAAAGGTTTATTAGCATATTGGGCTTACCTAAATAAGCCCTGGGTTATCAGGCAATGCCTGATATATTATAAGGAATTTATTGTGTATCCTGTGAACATTACATGCAGACTATGAAATCTAGTCTTGAGTATTTTAAAAACATAAAATTCACTGCACTGCTTTACATTAATCAGTCATAAAAAGGAAGAAGAATGAACATTTAGAACATATTTATAAAAGAAATGATTATGTCAGTGTTTGTGACTAGATACCTTCAATGAAGTGAACTTAAAAAGCTAATTATGTGTTACAGAAAATGATTGCTGCATGCATTGGTTCTCTGAGCCCTTGCTTTGTGAGCATGAGATATCAAGCAGACAGAGAAAAGTGGATCATGGGAAATGTTGGGAGTCCTTGAACACAAAAGCTTACTTATCTTGATAAGCTTAACTTGTGGAGCTATGGTTCTGGACAGTCGATGACTACTAATGATACCATGGCTTTCAGGTTCTTAGTTTTGTGAATTTGAAGAATGAATATTATGGACAGTAGGAGGTGAACTTCAGGAAATACTTTATTATAGGTGGGAAATTTAGAGAAAAGAAACAAATGGAGCTCTAATATAGCAGGAGCAGACCCTAATGTGGGATACACCATGGAACTCTGTCCAGAAATGAATAAGGCTCTACTTACGGTTAGGTAAGGGGGTTGAACTACTCAGTCATGTTGTCCTATATGTCAGGTACCCATGTGCCTGTCCATCTCAGTGTCTGGACTAGAGTTGCAGACACATATTCAAGAATCAAATATTATGTAGAGGTTCACAGAAGATCTGCTAATTAAATTTCCATGTAAAAGGAGAAGAAAGATTAACACAAAAACCGGCCTTAGCATGGATAGAACCAAGTATGTTTATTTTTTCCTTTTGGCTAAGATATACAAGATGCTGAACTGTTAGCTTTGACTTTTTTCCCTAAACTTACTCATGTTTCTTTTTACTCCTGTTGTAATTTTACTACCTGAAGAGATAGCCCCACTTTCATAGGGAAGTAAATTAAAGATCTATCTATTTGACAGAATCATAGTTAGGTTATGACTCCAACAGCCTGTCTAACAGATATTGATAATCTATTAGTGGTTATGTTTGCATCATGATTAGAGATTAATAGTCTGATTAAGTCATGAAAGGAGAAAAGAATAAATTTATATGAGAAAAGTCATACAGAAAAGAAAATGGAGCTCTTTGAGCAGAGTAAATGATTCATTCTATCCCCCAGAGAGCAGGCCTGAGTTCACACAAAAGTTTAATATTATAACCTGTAGAAGAACAAACAGAAAAAATCATAACAAAGGACACTTCACAGTGTCCTAATCAAAGCCCATCAGACAATTTATCTGTTCTCTTTTGAAGAGAAGTTTTAACCTCTTCTAAGCTCATAGTAGTATACCTGTCTGTCTCCATCTAAGTTATTGGATTCATCCTCACATCTTTTCTCATCTGGCCTGCAAGGTTTGTGTTGAGGATGATGAACTTTAGACTTGATTCTGGAATATTTTGATAGCTATTTAACTGGAAAGATCGAAGTGTGAGGTCGCTGCCACATATATTTTCTAAAAAAGAAATTAGGAGAGATATTTGACCTGTCCCCCAGCTTGAATGATAATGGTCTCTCTCAGTTTTAGGCCCTATGTAAGAGCCATATCCAGGAAATAGTTTTCTTATGAAGAAGAAAAATTACTATTGAGAAATAGCTGCCTGTCTATCACATGTCTAGTGGAATTCAACAGAATGTCTGGGAAGTTGAATACCTGAACTGTTTTAAACAAAATAACAAACAAGAAAATAACAATAATGATCATAATAATTTTATTTGTTGTCTGTACTCCCCTGTTAGTCCATTCGGGTGGCAAATATTTATCATTCTACTTTTTATTGCTAAGGGGGTCAAGTCTGTATTGTTTCCCTGAGACTAAAGGGTAGCCTCTGAATCCTTTACAAATCAATTTATTATTTGTGCCACTTCCTATGCTTTGTCAGGATCTTGCTAACCATGTGGCTTCTATTGGAAGCATTCAGGATATTTTCCTTGTGTTGGATATCGTCTTTGAAGAATGTGCTTTGATTAGAGGCTGACCTTTTGATCTTCCATGGGTTCTTTCATCATGAAGACAGATGACTTAACAGAGCAGTAGTTCTTGAAAGGGGTCGTATGACATCCAATGGATGATGCTGGACAATGCGAGCCAAATGCTAGCCCTTCATCTTGTCCCCTGTCCTGTATCACAGGCTTCAAAGCTTTGATAGTTAAACAACTTAAATAAAAGATTTATTGATTGTGTAGTATGAAAGTTTGAGTAACATTTATTTAAAGCTCAGACAAAAATAGTTTTAGATATCTTATGATTTTTTATATTTATTTTTCACAAATAGCTATTCTGATTAGACTTCCATTTTATTTGTTCTTGAAGCCAGTTCATATAAATGCTACAAAGAACAGATAAATAGCTATAAAACTCATTGATAGAGGTTTGATTTCAATGTATTATCTTTGACCATAGAAATTTCAATACTTATACCATCATATATGCATATACATATATACATATATGTATTTTAATGACATGATACCATCTCACACACACATATCATGTTACTGAAATTTTTTATTTTATAAACTTTATGTAACTTACACCAGCATTCTGTAACTTTTCATAATCTTATGGGTTATACTTTGGTCAGGCTCTAAAACAGAAATATAGTTTAAAGTCTGTTAGAAAACTGAACAGCAGATAGGTATCTATTATAAGATGAAACGAAGATGCTAGAATACCTACTGGGTTGATTTGCTCTCCTCCTCCCAGAGTATCCTCTGGTGATCTTTTTTTCCATCCAATTACTGTGAATAAAGGTGGTATTGAGTTAATTATAATTACCAACATGACCTTCATATCTATGTTCTCCTCTATCATATCTACCATAAGGGAAAGTGAGATCTTTTTTTCTTAGTCACCCTTGCTAACATGATCTTAACACCCTGTTATTACTTTGATACATTTTTTTTCTTCTGAATTTGATCTTGTTAACATATATCAGTGTGTGCTGTACTCTTGATCGATAAAAGTCTGTGAGGCCAGTTTTTATGGTTTTTTATGAGGCAAAGAGGGCCATTACTTCTTTGTATACTGAGTCTCCATTATGTTCTTAACAAATTCCTCATGATCATTTTCCCCCATTTAAATGTGCAATCTACAAGCTTGTATTATGTTTTAAAGTCTGCTATAAGAAGACAAGCACGATGTCTTCCATTCTCAGAGTGAAACCCCTAATTAAGGTTGGGCTGCCACATCAGAAGAGTCACATTGTAATTTTCCTCATGCAGCTAGTATTTAAGTCCATGTAATCCACAGAATATAGGGATACAGAAAAAGATAGTGTGTGTGTGTGTGTGTGTGTGTGTGTGTGTGTGTGTGTGTGTGAAGATATTGGTATTATAGTGCCCCATTCCTTGTTTATGTCACAGCAGTTGGAAAGCATCAGTCAGTGTTAGCATACAAATATGAGAGATAAAAAACACAAAGTTAAATCAGAGAAGACACAGGACAACAGTTCATGCGCATACTTGCCTGGACTCCTGACCAATAGACTGCAAATGGAATTACAGTGAAGGAAGCAGACTGCAATGGAGGTGTTGCTCCTTAATATAGACATACTTCAGAAGTCTATGGTCCCAGATAGTAAGTGGACACCAAGCCGCCAACCCTTACCTGGCCAGTGACTTCCATATCTTTTGTCTCTCAAACTCAAAGAATGAATTTCATAAACAGAAAAAAGTAATATTGAGAGAGTATTATAATTATGGCTTAGAGCTTAAGACACCAGAAATAAGACTAGCTCCCATACTGAAAAAGTACCCCTCAGATAGGTTACCACAAAGGGCTCCCTGTCTGGTAGTTAATTAGGACTGGAATGAGATGGCCAGTCAAGTTGTTCATGTAATTAATCCATCCTGATATCTAGATAAGAGTTCAGTCAGAGCATTAAGGGCCAATCACATATCTATCATGGAAAGATTCTGACAACTGTGCCCACTAAATATCTATGTAAAAAGAGAAGATGAAAACAAGAAACCAGAGCATTAATTAGTGCCCTGAAACACTTTTGTTATTTCTTGCCTTTGTCCTGCACTGGACAGGTTAAAAAGGAGGCAAAAATTCCCAAGGTCCTGGGATGCTAACTTCCTGGCTAATTTATTTCTTCTCTTCTCATCAGTAGGATTAGGAAAGTTCAGTATAACAAAGCATCTATTTGACCCATGTGGCACTCTTTCACTTAATGTCACTCTGATGGATGAATGTCTTGGAGCATTTCTGCAAATGATTCACTCCCTCTCTGTCTGCTACCACTACAATATTAAATTGTTTTTCATATTGATGTATATTTCATGAAACTCAGTAATTAAAAAGAAGGGCAATAATCCACCCCCTTCTGTAAGGAGTTCGGTTTTTCCGCCTGCCGACAGGTCTTGTCCGGCAGCTGCGCCTGCCCCAAATAACACACAGAGACTCTGTATTTGATACAATACTGTTGGCCCGGTTACTTGTTACTTATCGGCTAGCTCTGCCTTTAATTATTAACCCATTTCTATGTATCTTCACATGGCCTTCTCTTACCGGGGAGGCGGCTGGCGTCCAGCTCTCTCCAGACTCTCCATCTTGACTCCTCCTTACTACTTCCTATTTCTTCCTTGTCTCCTAGTCCCTCCTATCTTCCTTTCCTATTGGCCAACAGTGCTTTATTATTAACCAGTATGAGAAACATATACAGAATGACATCTCCCATCATCTCCTCTTTTCTGTCTAAATAAAAAGAAGGGTTTTAACCTTAACATAGCAAAATATATCACATAACAGTTATCAAATAATCACAGTTAACACTATTTAGTCCATTAACAATTAGCAAGATTTGAAGAAAATATTCCATCATCTATCCTATCTTTGTGTGTCTAAAGTAACTTATCTTTAATACTAAGGAAAACTATAACTATAACTATCTGTCTTCAACTCCTTCAAAGACCACAGAAGGATAATATATAAGCTCTAGAAATGACAGAGACATCTTGCCTTTTCAGTCACCCGAAGTTCTTCTGTAATCTTCCATCTTCAGCCCATAGGCCATAGTATGTCTGACAGACTCTCCAGTAAAGCAGAAAACTTTAAACTGTCTTCTTTATTGGCAGTTTGTCAGTCACTTTTCTCCGTGTCCTGCATACTGTCTCGAAGACTCTTCCATGAAGCAGGATCTCTGTAGCAATGTCCATCTTGAATCAGAAGTCACTTCATGTGCAGTTTATACAGCATAAAGTCAAACAGTCCAGACAAGAGCAGTATCTTGTCCAAATGGCTAGTCTTGCCATATTGGAAGTAAACTCCATAATGAGTTTCTTCAATGTCCATCTTCATCTTCCTTTCTGACGCAGGTGGTGTTGCCAGGAACAATTATGTCTCATTGTCAAGAAAAACCCTAAACCATTTTAAATGCCATATTCTGTAGGTCTTTGAAAGATTTGAAGAATTCCTATCTATCTTAAATACATCTCTGTGTATCTTGAAAACCCTAACTAAACTCTAAGCTTTGACTATCATAGGTAATTATCTATAATCTGTACTACATTATACATTACATTTCTAAATGAGCTATACAAACAAGAGGAGAAATATACATATGACAAAATTGACCTTAAATTGTATCAATAAATGAAAATCCATTCCAAAACAAAGTATTCATATCTATACCATAATCCCCTTTTTACCTTTAAAAAGAATTGGCTGTGATCATTACCCATTTATAACCAAGTCCATTTAAATGAAAACAAACATTTATAAACAATATTTGGGAATTTGGGCGTCGTTCTTTCCAAACTACTTCCTGCTGACAGGGGGCGCTGTCATGGGGGATCCTGAGAAGTTGCAGAAATCTTGGCTGTAGTCTTCGAGGCTGCTTTGTCCAAGCTGTTTTGAATGTTGGATCATCAGCGACTGTTTCAGGGGGCCTGGCTTGATCAAACCACATTAGTCTGGAAGGAATCCATAGCTTTTCAATTTCTGTGGAAACAAAAATAGAAATCCTTTTCCCCAGTAACTTGTCCTTGAACTTAAATGTTGGAGTCAAAGCATTTTTAAAATATATAAATTGAATTAATCCAGCAGTATTTCCTTCAACAGTTGTTGTTATTTTCTCAGCAGTCAAACAATGTAGAGACAACACAATAGCATACAGTAACCAGATTCTCTCTGAGCTTTTCATCTTTATGTGGCTTTATTATTACTCTGTTTCTTTTACTTTTTATTTTTTGAGACAGGGTTTCTCTGTGTAACTCTTATCTGTCCTGGAATTCACTCTGCATACCAGGTTTACTTTGCAAATCACAGAGATCTGCTTGTCTCTGTCTCCTGAGTGCTGGGATTAAAGGTGTGTGCTACAACACCCAGTTCCTCTTTGTCTCTTTAAAACCATTTTTTTTTTCATGTCTACGTATATTTTAAAACACACTGTAAACCTTTAGAGGTTTTTCTTAATATAAATCTGTCTTTACTGTAAATCTTTATCTTTGTCTGGCCACAAGTCTTTTATCTGGTAAACAACAACATTGCTAAAATGAAAGTCATAGCTGTGTCAGCCACGGTTTACCAAAGATGGTGGCGGGTACTTTTACCGCCAGCACGGAAAGCTGTGCTCACCATCTTGGTCTGCGCTGCCACCCAGAAAGCATGCTGCCGGCTTGGAGATGTGGTCACTGCCATTGCCATCTCTCATACACACCAATAAATTGTTAGCAGAGTTATTTAAAAGCTGTGCGGTTTTTTGTCGTTTATGCTGAGTCAGGAACCTTCCCTTAAAGGAGTCGCGCGAATATCTGCTTGTCTCTAGCAAGTCAGAGTCCAACCGAGAAAAATGCTGTTACCAAGAAACCTTGCTTGTCTCTGTTCTTTTGTTTGTAAAACCCTTTTTTAAGCTTTTGTTAAAATTTAAGTGTAAGTTTTTATTAGCCACGTGGGCGCCATTTGTAACGAGTACGGTTTTTCTGCCTGCCGCCGCTGGTCTTGTCCCGCCACCACGCCGCCAGCCCCAAATAATACACAGAGACTCTGTATTTGATACAATGCTGTTGGCCCTGTTACTTGTTTCTTATCGGCTAGCTCTGCCTTAATTATTAACCCATTTCTGCTGATCTATGTATTTCTCTTACCGGGAGCCGGCGGCATACAGCTTTCTCCAGACTCTCCATCTTGACTCCTCCTTACTACTTCCTATTTCCTCCTTGTCTCCTAGTCCCTCCTATCTTCCTTTCCTATTGGACAACAGTGCTTTATTATTAACCAGTATGAGAAACATATACAGAATGACATCTCCCATCACCCTTCAATGAAGCAGTAACATTAGTTTAGCTCATAAAATAGTGGTAGTCCTACTATAAGTCCTACTATAAGTGAATGGCCCTTATAGGCTCATATATTTGAATGCTTGGTCCCCAGTGAGTAGAACTGCTTGTGAGTGAAGTTCAGACTTGCTGGAAGACTTAAGATACTGTGATTGCACTTGGAGTTTTCAAAAGCCCATGTTAGGCTGAGTTCTGTGCTCTCTCCCTCTACCTGCAAATCAAGATGCAAAGCTCTCAGCTACTGCTCTATTTCCATGCCTGAAAGCTTCCCACCATGATGTCCATAGACTAACATTCTAAAATTATAAGTAAGATCTTAACTAAATGCTTTCTTATATTAATTGCCTTCACAGGATTGGACAGTAACTAAGATATAACAGATGCAAACTAGGGTATTAGGATCTATCCTTAATGACCTTCAAAGGAGTTAGAATTTAGCCAGATGCTTAACAATTGTACACTGTTGGCAAGTGCTAGAAGTGATTACTGATGATCTAAAGAAACCAGTTTTAGGAAAATTATGTTGTCTGGGAGGCATATTGTGAAGATGTATGGCTGTCCAGATATTCTTAGTGAATTTCAACTTATTTTACAAACATTTTTTTCATAACCAGTGCATCATGAAATGTTCTTTCTAAGCCAGTAACAAGAGGTATATAACATGAAGATTAAATGGCTTTGTAAAATGCTCATGGCACAAACAGTACTAGAATAAGTGCACAAAGAGTATATATACGTTTGTTCTACAGTATCATTCTGATAAATTGTGTTTACCATCAAAGAAGTAGAAACTAGAAATGCATATTATACATAAATTCATGCAATTTATTTCACAAAGAAATACACTAAGAATATGCAGAAGACTTGACAATGTTTTTATGAAATACCAAATATTCTGAACTCTGTTTAACCACACAGAAGAGTCCTAACTATATTGGGCCAAAGTAGTAAGAACCTGTTGAAACTGTGTTATTTGTATACAAATTTAAGTATTCTGTGTTTGTTCACTATTTTGGTAATAAGTATATATTAATATTTATATTAACAGGAAGCTGATATTGAAACCATAAACATAATCTACATATTCTATCTCTGTGTTGTAAAGATCAGGGTTTGAAAATCCATATGAAACAAATGTTTTCTAAAAGAAATTTGAATTAATTGAAAATTTTTTAAGATGTGACTATTTCACAATATTTGGTAAATTTGCTTCTTTCAATGATTTTTCTGAAATGAACATAAACAATAATTGCAGACCAATATTCTTTAAGAGTTGAAAACTTAAATACTTTTTAAAACATTTCAAAGTACAAAGGTCCACCACTGAACTATGAAGCTTTTTGTGTGAATGGATTTTAGATTTATTATAGAACTGAATCAAGAAATTTGAACAGAAAGGCATGTGCCAGAAGCACCAAGATTAATGATAAGAACAACAACAAAAACAAAAACAAAAACAAAGCAAAACAAAAAACAAACCTAAACTAACTAAACAAACAAACAAACAAACAAACAATGATAATGAAAAAAAGAGCCTATAAAAGTTTCCATCAAATTGCTAAATATAAAGGATAAAGCATGTGAGAGAAAGTCCATGGTATTCAAATGCAGGAGACATCAGGGCCTTTTGGTGATAACTCATTGGCATCACAACTTTCAGTGCCCCAAAGGCTGCTAAATACGTTAAGTTCACTACCTGTTTCCTTTCTCATAAGAATTAAAAAAACATATTAGTTTGTGTGTGTGTGTGTGTGTGTGTGTGTGTGTGTGTGTGTGTGTGTGTAAATGTGCATGGCTGTGTGAATGTATGCCACATGAGTCAAGACATACAGGCCAGAAGAGGATGGTGATCTTGAGTAGGAATTTCAGTTTTCAGGCAGTTGTGAGATACTTGTGGCAGGTGTGGAAACCAAATTCCATTTTCTAGCAAAGGAACACGTGTTCTTAACTGCTGAGCCACCACACTAGCACTTTTAAATTTTAAATAAAAATTTTAAACAAGCTATACTTTTTTTCTTATGACTATCCTCATGTTTTTCCCCAAACTCTTTGTTCCAGGACCCAGGAACCTAGAAATATGAGCAAATACCCACCATTGCTTGTCTACAACAGTTTGACAAGCAGTTAAGAGTTGTGTAGTCCAGAAAATGGAAAGATAAAAATGAAAGCAAACAAACGAACAAAAAATACCACTGCCTTAACTGTTGAGGACAAACTCTTTACATTTTTTCTTAAATTATAAATATCATCTCAATCTATAATATTAATGTCATATTTAAACTTTCTGTAATGATATTAGTGATCACACAGTGTATTAACTAATTATTCTAGCTTCCTGCACATGCTTTCAGGTTTACGTCTGAAGCAAGAGACAAGGAACTGAGTTTGTGTACCCCAGATATACTTAATAGATTATAACAAGGGTTTGGGTGTATATTTTAGATACATAAGTAGTATTTGAACACTTCAGAAATCTACAGAATATGACATTTAATATATTTAATAACATAAATTTTCATGATAGTGACATATGTCTGCTCTTGGCAACACCAATCTACTTTAGAAAAGGTCATAGGGATAAATAAAAATGTCAATATGGAGTTTGCTTTCAATATGTAAAAGCTAGAAATTGGACAAGAAACTGCCCCTTGTCTCCATTACAGACAGTATGCTGTTCATACTGGACAAGCAGGATACAAATGAATACAGGTGCTTAACTTTGCCAAAGCAAGGTAGACATGTCCTTCAAAATTTTCTCTTCACAGAAATGTTTGTCAGAAATTCTAGGTCTGTAGACTGAAGAAAAATGCCCCTACATTGTCAAGGGAACTTGGGTGACTGTCCAGACATCTAACTTACACTTTCATTTCTATAGTTTAGAAAGTTGTTTACTCTGTACTTCCTGTGACTCAGGTAATATTTTATTCTTTTTAGGTCTCTGATGGGGGTTGTGGATAGTTATACTGTTTAGTTATTCTTCAAATTCATAAAAGAAACTTACAAAAGAGATGCAAAGTTTATAAGGTTGAGAGATAAAAAGCTTAAGTTGTTTATCTAAGAAAATGTTTTAAGGTCTAAAAGATGTATTTAGACTGGCAATACATGTTATGATAGAAAATAATTTAGCTATACAACTTTTAATTCACCAAGATAGAATAGCTAATACAGTACTTTCTCTGAGTTTTCCAAATATTAATGGACTGGACATTGTACATATGATTTCACCTGATAGTTGTTCTTATTATATATAGTTTTACTGTGTCTGAGTTTAAACCTTTCCTTTGTATTTAGGCAAAAATGGGGAAATGTTGCAGGACATTTGGTCACTGTCAAACCTGAGATTGTGTTAAAAAAAAAAAAAAAGAAAGCTACCTTGTATCAAGAGGTAGAACCAGCAACTATTTGTTAGGAAATAGCTACAGAGATTAAGATGGAGTCCTGAATATCAATACAGATGTGTACAAAAAGTAATGAGGGAGGAATTTTGAGTTTGTCAGGGGTTCTGTTGTTGTTGTTTTTATTAATTAATTAATTAATTAATTAATTTAGTTTGGTTTGTTTGGTTGGTTGACTTGGTTTGGGGTGGTAGAAGAGAGCCCTTTTTCAAGACCTTTGCTAAGGAATAAAGTCAGATGGTTGCTCCTTGGCCTCTTTAAACTAGTAGGTTTTTACCCCAATATCTAGCTCCTGTGACTTTATTTGTGGAGTTTTAAAATTGAGATTTAGTATAAAAATCATTTCTATTTCATTTTCTTCAGAGAGTATGGATCCAATTGCAGATGATGGGTCTGTTGGATGTAGATGAAATGATAGAATCATGGCCCTTAAAAGAAGTCACCAGGTTGCTCTCAACTTTCTTACCCAATATATCAATCTGTTTCTTTCTTCTTTGCCTTCATCCTGTCATTTTCTTCAGTATTATTGGAAAAGTGGGGCAAATATCTGTGCAAATGATGACAGTGGTCTGAGAGCATATAGTCTTATCCTTTCTACCCTTCATATTGTATCTTAGAATGCCTGGGAAATTAGATACTCAACTGTTTGACATTGCTTCCCTAGTGTTTATATCCCAAAATCTGAAGAAAGATAAAAGTACAGAGAATTGGAAATAAAGGACCAATAACTCCCATAGCTACCCACAGTTACCTCATTGACCCTTCTAAAATGTCCCAGACATCAAAATGAAAAGAACTGGGTGAATGGGCAAGTGAATGCCCTACATATCCCTGCATCCATGTCCCATATGTAAAGACTGAGGCTTAACATTGGAAGATTATTGTCCCCAATTCTAGAGAAGAAAGAAACCAATACCTAATAGAACTGAGACTATCCAAGGGAATTTACTGGCAGATAAATCACAAAAACAGCCTTATAAATCCCTTGAGAATTAATTCGTTCCTTTGAAAAGCAGATAGAGATAAAACTTTCTATTTGTTTTTACTAAGTACACTCTAATTTAATGGAATTGTGTTTTTGTGTTGTCAATAAGTGTTTTCAGATAAATATTTATATGTCGATTTGTATCTAATATACCTTTTTATTGTTAATTCCTCAATATCTGGCCTAATAACAAGATGAAGAATATGGACTCCTAATTTAAAGGTCTGGGAACATACATACACTCATAGCTTACTTCTCCAGTAAGATTCATCAATGTGTGGATATCTTGTTTGCTATTAACTGTAGTAGCTAAATAATGCTGGTAAATGTACCTTGTCAAAGATATAAATTGATTTTGATGTTGTCAACAGCTTCTTCATGTGGACAAAAGCCAATGCCACCTAGGTTGAATTAACATAAAAAGTTTTTTCTTTAACTGATTTGGGTATCTGCACAATCATGTGTATCTTAAAGACAAGTATTTTAAACTTACAAATTTTTAAAAAACTAAAGTTAAACAAGTTCTATAATAAGCAAAGGTTGTCTTAACATCCTAATATAAAATATAAGTACTTCATCCTACTTTCAAGACTTCTTGGAGCAACTCTGAACAAAGGAGACCTGCCTATCCATGTGGGACCACCCATAATTTCCACCTGCTTGGTCTCTGACCCCACCTCCAGTCCTCTGCTGGATTCCCGGGCCCCTCCCAGAGATCAGCCTATATCTGCGGGTCCACTCTTAGTTCCCACCTGCAAGATCCTTGACCCCCAAAGCAGGGCCTCTGCTAAAGAAAGAGGCCTCAGCTGGAGAGTGTAAGTTTCCAGTGAGATCCGACTATCATGCAGAAACTTCCCAAGTTTCAGCTCAGACTCTGTCCTCTTCTGCCAGCCATTGGCTAGAGGCATCTTCTACTGGATCCTCATCCCTGACCCCATCCCTGAATCCCTGTCTGTGGAGAGACCTCCTATAGAGCTTGGACCACCCAGAGATACAGATATTGAATCTTTGACCCACGTAAGTCCACTAGGGAATCTACACCAACTAGAACAAAACACAACAACAAAGCAGAGGAAGCAGAAGGGAACGACTTAAAAACTACCATCATAAAAATGATAGAGGCCCTCAAAGAAGATGTGAGAAAATCCCTTAAAGAAATGGAAGAAAAAACAAAGTGGAAGAAATGAACAAATTCCTTAAGGAAAGTACAGAAAGCCAAGAAAAAACAATTAAGCAGGTGAAGGAAATGGTTCAAGTCTTGAAAACTGAAATAGAGAAAATAAAGGCAACACAAACCAAAGGAATGCTGGAAATAGAAAAACTGGGCAAAACATTGGCAACTACAGACACAAGCATAACCAACAGAATTCAAGAGATGGAAGAGAGAATCTCAGGTGCAGAAGATAAACTAAAAGAAATAGATTCATCGACCAAAGAAAATCATAAATCCAACAAATCCTTAACACAAAATATCCAGGAAATGTGGAACACCATGAAAAGAACAAACCTAAGAATAGTAGGCATAGAGGAAGGTGAGTAAGCCCAGCTCAAAGGTGCTGAAAACATATTCAACAAAATCATCGAAGAAAACTTTCCCAATATGAAGAAGGGCATGCCCATGAAAGTACAGGAAGCATACCGAACCCCAAATATGCTGGACCATAGAAAAAAGACCCCTCAACATATAGTAATGAACACACCTATCATACAGAATAAAGAAACAACATTAAGAGCAGTGAAGGAAAAAGGTAACATATAAAGGCAGACCTATGAAAATTACACCTGACTTCTCCATGGAAACTCTCAAGGACAGAAGGTCCTGGATAGATGTACAACAAGTATTAAAAGAACACGGATGCGAGCCTAGGCTACTATATCCACCAAAGCTCTTATTCACTATAGATGGAGAAAACAAGGTATTTAATGACAAAACCAGATTTTCCCAATATGTATCTAAAAATCCAGCCATACAGAAGGTATTGGAAGGAAAACCCCAACCCAAAGAAGGTAACTACAGGCAACAGATAATCCAACTACACCAGAAACCAAGGGTAAAGCAGAACAAATATATTCACAATGCCAATGCCAACAACAAACCTAAAACAAACAATCATCAACAATCAATGGTCCTTACTCATCCTCAACATTAATGGTCTTAACTCATCTATAATAAGACACAGGCTAACAGAATGAATATGAAGACAGAATCTAACATTCTCCTAAATACACAAAACACATCTAAGCTTCAAAGATAGACATTACCTCAGGGTAAAGGGTTGGGAAAAGATTTTCAAATCAAATGGAACCAAGAAGAAAGCAGGCATGGCTATCCTAATATCTAACAAGTTAGACTTCAAACTAAAATTAATCAAAAGAGATGAAGACAGTCATTTCGTGTTCATTGCAGGAGAAATCCATCAACACAAAGTCTCAGTTCTGAACATTTATACCCCTAATACAAAGGCACCCACTTTCATAAAAGAAATGCTACTAAATCTCAAAGCTCATATAAAACCTCACACACTTAGAGTGGAAGACTTCAATACACAACTCTCAACACTAGACAGGACCACAAATCAGAAACTCAACAAAGAAACAAAAGAACTAACAGAAGTTAAGTCTGAACTGGGGTTAACAGACATCTATAGAATATTCCATCCAAACACAAAAGAATATATGTTCTTCACTGCTCCATATGAAACCTTCTCTAAAATCGACCACGTACTAGGTGGAATAACAAACCTCAACAGATACAAGAGAATATGAATAGTCCCCTGTATCTCATCCACCATGCTTTCAAATTGGAATTCAACAACAACACAAATAGCAGAAAACCTGCAAACTCATTGAAACTGAACAATGTGCAATTGCACCACACCTGGGTCAAAGAAGAAATAAAGAAAGGAATTAAGGACTTACTAATATTCAATGAGAATGAGGACACAACATATGTGACACCTTGAAAGCAGTGCTACGAGGGAATTTCATTGCACTAAGTGCCCATATGAAGAAAACAGAGGATAGTCACATAAGAGAATTAACAGCCCAACTGAAAACCTTAGAACAGAGATAAGCGAACTCACCACATAGGAGTAGACACCAGGAAATAATCAACTTGGGGGCTGAAATCAACAAAATAGAAACCAGGAAAACAATACACAAAAAAAAAAAATCAATGCAACGAAGAGTTGTTTTTTTGAGAAAATCAACAAGATAGACAAATCTTTATCCAAATTAATGAAAAAACAGAGAGAGAACATGAAAATTAACAAAATTAGAAACGAAAAGGGGAACATAACACAGGGGAAATCCAGAGAATTTTTAAGTCATACCTTAAAAAAAATCTGTATTCCACAAAAATTGAAAATTCAAAGGAAATGGACAAATTTCTGGATAACTATCACTTACCAAAATTAAATCAAGAACAGACAAACAACTTAAATAGACCTATAAACTGCAATGAAATAGAAGCAGTCATCGAAAGCCTTCCAACCAAAAAAAGTCCAGGGCCAGATGGATTCAGTGCAGAAATCTACCAGACATACAAGGAAGAACTAATACCCCTACTCCTCAAAGTGTTCCACAAAATCGAAACAGAAGGTTCATTGCCAACTCTTTTTTATGAGGCCACAATAACCTTGGTACCTATGCCTCACAAAGACACAACTAAGAAAGAAAACTACAGATCAGTATCCCTGTTAAACATCGATGCAAAAATACTCAATAAAATACTGGCAAACTGAATTCAAGATTACATCAGAGAAATCATCAACCATGACCAAGTAGGCTTCTTCCCTGGAATGAAGGGATGGTATAACTAATGGAAATCTATCAACATGATCCACCATATAAACAAACTGAAAAAGAAAAACCATATGATTATCTCCCTGACTGCTGAAAAAGCCTTCAACAAAATTCAACACCCTTTCATGATAAAGGTCTTGGAGAGGTCAGGGATAACAGGAACATACCTAAACATAATAAGAGCAATATACAGCAAACCTAATGCCAACATCAAACTGAATGGAGAGAAACTTAAGCCAATTCCTCTGAAATCAGAAAGAAGACAAGGCTGCCCTTTCTCTTCATATCTCTTCAGTATCAAACTGGAAGTTCTAGCTAATGCTATAAGCCAACAAAAGGAGATCAAGGGGATCCAAATTGGAAAGGGAGATGTCATATTGTCTCTATTTGCAGATGATATGATAGTTTATATAAGTGACCTAATAAACTCTACCAGGAAATTCCTACAGCTGTTAAACATGTTCAACAAACTAGCAGGATACAAGATAAACTCAAAAAAATCAGTAGCCCTACTTTTTTCAGACGACAAAGAGACAGAGAAAGAAATCAGTGAAACATCACCCTTTACAATAGCCACAAGCAACATAAAGTATCTTGGTGTAACGCTTACCAAACAAGTAAAAGACCTATATAATAAGAACTTAGTGGCTCTAAAGAAAGAAATTAAAGAACATACCAGAAAATGGAAAGATCTCCCATGCTCTTGGATAGGTAGGATAAACATAGTAAAAATGTCAATCTTGCCAAAAGCAATCTACAGATTCAATGCAATCCCTATTAAAATCCCACCTCAATTCTTCACTGACTTTGAAAGAATAATAATCAACTTTATATGGAAAAACAAAAGACTCAGGATAGCCAAAACAACCCTATACAACACAGGAACTTCAGGAGGCATCACCATTCCTGACTTTAAGCAGTACTACAGATCTATAGTTCTGAAAACAGCCTGGTATTGGCTCAAAAATAGACAGGTAGACCAATGGAATCAAATTGAAAATCCGGATATTAACCCACATACCTATGAACACCTGATATTCGACAAAACAGCTAAAATGATACAATGGGGCAAGGACAGCATTTTCAACAAATGGTGCTGGCACAATTTGATGAGGGTATGTAAAAGATTGCAGATAGACCCATATCTGTTGCCATGCACAAAATTCAAGTCCAAATGGATCAAAGACCTCAACATCAATCCAGCCACATTGAACCTCTTAGGAGAGAAATTAGGAGGTACCCTTGAACAAATTGGTATAGGAGACTGCTTCCTGAACATAATTCCAGGGGCACAGACACTGAAAGAAAAAATTAATAAATGGGCCTCTTCAAACTTAGAAGCTTCTGTAAGGCAAAGGACACAGTCGACAAGACCAAACAGCAGCCCACAGACTGCGAAAAGATTTTCACCAATCCTATATCCGACAAAGCGCTGATCTCCAAAATATACAAAGAACTCAAGAAACTAGTCAACAAAACACCAAATAACCCTATTAAAAAATGGGGTACAGAACTGAATTGAGAACTCTCCATAGAGGAAATTAAATAGGCTGAAAGACAATTAAGAATGTGCTCCACATCCTTAGCTATCAGGGAAATGCAAATCAAAACAACTTTGAGATACCATCTTTCTCCTGCCAGAATGGCTAAAATTAGAAACACCAGTGATGACTTATGTTGGAGAGAATGTGGAGAAAGTGGAACACTCCTCCACTGCTGGTGGGAGTGCAAACTCATACAGCCATTTTGGAGATCAGTATGGCAGTTCCTTAGGAAAATGGGAATTAGTTTACCAGAGGACCCTGCAATCCCCCTCTTAGGCATATACCCAAATGATGCACATGCAGGCAACAAAGATATCTGTTCAACTATATTCATAGCAGCACTATTTGTAATAGCAAGAACCTGAAAGCAACCTAGATGCCCCTTAATTGAAGAATGGGTAATGAAGATATGGGTCATCTACACAATGGAATACTACTCTGCAGAAAAAAATAATGGCATCTTGAAATTTGCAGGCAAGTGGATGGCACTTGAAGAAACCATCCTGAATGAGGTAACCCAGTCACAAAAAGAAGAACACAATATGTACTCATATATGGATTTTAGACCTAAAGCAAAAGATCAGCAGCCTATAATTCACACCACCAGAGGAAATAGGATACAAGGTGTATTTTAAGAGATTCATATAAAGTCCCTCACAGAACCAGGAAGGGGCAAGTCCCCCAGAGCTCAGGGGAAGTGGGGGGGGGGTCAGCGAATGGAGAGAGAAGTAGGAGAAAATGAGGGGGAGGAAAGGAACTTGTGCGCCTAGGAAAATAGAGCCCATTTATGAATAGTAGACAGGAGAGAGAGAGAGAGAGAGAGAGAGAGAGAGAGAGAGAGAGAGAGAGAACATAAAAGAGGGAGCCAATATTGGTTTGAAGATAAAATTGAACACAAAGAAAGGTCTAGAGAACTACAAGACTGCTGCCAACCAACACTTTGAGCATCCATGTAAAGGCTACCATAAATTCTCTTCAAGGATAGTGAAATCAACAACTAAGTTATTTATGGATCCCTCATCTAATACCTGTTGGAAATAGGAACTAACACCCATACCTAAACACTGAGTAGAACTAGAACCCAGATGCAGATGGAGAGGACAAGACCAGGTGGCAGAAACACATAGAGGCAGCTTACCTAAACAAGGAGGAGCTAAGGGGCCACCAGACTGATAGCTGGGAAGCCAGCATGGGACTGACTCAGGCCCCCCTGAATATGGGTCTTAGCCAGAAGGACTGAGTAGTCTAAGGGACCTCAGACAGTGGAGTCAGGATGTATCCCTGTTGCACAAAAGGACCTTGATAACACATCCCCCATGGAGGGATAACTGCCTTAACCTAGACACAAGAGAGAAGCCCTAGTTCCTACTTCACATGACCTGTCATATCTACATGACCCCAACTGGATGGCATTCCTCTACATTTGGAGTTAGGGTGGGGGGATGGGAGGGGGAGGGTGGTTAGGGTGCATGTGATAGGGCAGAGAGGGTAAAATGGAGGGAGAAAGGGACAGAAGGAGGGAGGGAGAGAGAGAGGGAGAGAGGGAGGGAGGAAGAGGGAACTGGGATGGACATGGAAAATAATAAATTAAATAAAAAAATGCTTTGACTCCAAAATTTATGTTCAAGGACAAGTTATGGGGAAAATGATTTCTATTTTTGATTCTACAGAAAATTAAAAGCTGTGTATTCCTTCCAGACTAATGTGGTTTGATCAAGCCGGACTGCCTGAAACAGAGTATCAGGTGATCCTACATTCTAAACAGCTGGACAAAGCAGCCTTACAGACTACAACCAGGATTTCTGCATCTTCTTAGAATCCCCCATGACAGTGCCCCTTACCAGCAGGAAGTAGTTTGGAATGATGTCCAAGTTTCCAAATATTGTGTATAAATATTTGTATTCATTTAAATGGACTTGTTTATATAAAATAAATAAATAAATTAAAAAAAGAAAAGTAACAATAGTAAAGGGAAAGTAGTCTAATAAATATTAAGACTTATTATAAAAAAAGATAAGTCCTTTTCATAAATCCACCAGTACTTATACCTTATTTTTTGTTTTGGCTTTTTTCATTGTTTATATCAGTGGTTAATGTCTCTCAGTGTTTTCCTGTAAATTTGTTTCAACTTGTATTTCATATTAAAACTATTTTCTTAATTTATATTATTCTTAATATATGAATATCAGTATTTTCCTAAAGCAAATACCTAAACCAAAAATAATCTAGGGTATAAACCCCAGGAATAAGCTACACAAGGATGGGTCTCAAGTGCAGTCATGGTAAAGACTTTTCAAAGCTCATTACCTCTTTGGGGACACTGGTTATTTAATTATGTAGTATTGTTTAAACCTAGTTTTCAAGAAGATTCAGCAAGAAGTTCCACAGTGCTGACATAGTTCATGGTATTGGAAAGTACGTTCCATTCTACAAGAGGATAAAAGTAGTCATCAAACCAACTACAAAACTATGACCAACAACAGTGTGTAAAATATACATCTACATAGTGACACAAATGTTATGAGAGTGAATAACCACGTTAAATTGGATTTGTAATCCACTTTATAAGATGCCATCTATGCCTTACACCTTTAAAGTGGACAATAGCCTGAAACTGGAGAGGTCATTGAAATACATGGAAAAATTCACAACTGTTACCCTGCTAAACAATTATAGTAATAAAACGACTCCTAATGACAGATCAGTGCATTGTACAGTCCTCATCAGAAAAGCTTCTTATTACATTTTATGGTAATTAGCACAAATAAACGTAACTGGACAATGAAAGAGCCTGAGAGACTTTGGCACACTCCTCACTAAATGGGTTCACCGAATTTCTTGCCTCCATACTAAGGAATCTTAGATGGGGAAAAGGAAGCAGAAATACTGTAAAAGCAAGAATTGTTGGATGACTTCAATGAAACAGCATCTTCCATATACAACAGGACTGGAAAACAGAAAAATCCCACTGAGAGTATGATATTACACAGAGGAGTCACTCAGTCCAGATAAAATCCCAGCACTTAGAAGGGGCAGCAGAAACAAACTCCCACCCCTAACCAAAAAGTTATTTTCAATGCCTCCTGGGAAGAGAAAAAGAATTCTCATTTCAATGGAGTGTTCCTGATCATGTCACATTCCCAGGAGTTCTTGTCCAACACAAAGTAAATTTAGTGTATTTTTGTTGCCTTTCGTTCATTTTTATGTGTTTTGTTTATTTGCTTTTGTTCGTGAAGAAGAGACAGAGAAGGAGTGGGAAAAAGAACATGGCAAAAGATGAATAGGGAGTTGTAAGGATCTCAGAGAATCTGGGTGAAGAAAAGAATATGATAAAAGTTTTTTATCAAAAATTAAATTAAAAATAAGGCTAAATTATAAATTAGAATCAGGAAAGAATATGAGTTTGGCATGCATAAACTGCTTATTGTGATAATTTTAAAATAACAACTCTCCCCACACAAACGAGTTCCCTTCACACTCAATGAGAATGTAGATATTTAAGTGTCTTGAATAAACTCTCTCAGAACTAAGGAACACAAAGCAATTTATTTTCATGAAAACTCATTTCTATTCTAGGCTATTTTTATTGGAACATTGTGATTTTTCTCTTCTCATTAAAGTTAATTTAGCAAAAGAACATAGATTGCTGGTGGATTTCTTTTCAGTAAGATATATATATATATATATATACATATATATATATATATATATATATGTATATATATATATATATATATATCAATCAATTATATTTGGCTCATGCAATTCTAATAAATTGCTTCATAGTGCCTATAAATACAATCTATTAGTCAAATTTGTATGCCATTTTCAATGTACTCATTAATGCTAGAATAAAATTGTGCTTAAAAATAATTTCTTATCCTTCGGGTTAGAAAAAATTAAGCAAATATTATATAAATACATACTTAATAATAAACATCTGCATGCTTTTAATATATAATACTCTAATTCTATTTATATAAAGTATTTTATATGATTATAACATACTATATTAATTTTATGGTATATTTTGCACAACACAAGAAAATGTTGTTTTCAAAGATAATTAAATGTCCATTTACTGATGATCTACCTGGAAAAAGAATGTTTATTTATGTTTCATGGCCAGCTCTTACTACTCAGCACAACAAAACTTACCTTACTCTCCTTGCCAGATTCACCTGTCACTTTTAGCAATAAATTCATGTCCTTTTAGACTAAAACTAAGAACAATTTCTATAGAATATACTGTGATAAGACTCATTCCACCACAGAGCTATATCGTTTCATATGTCATTCAGTCATACATTCATTAAAAATATTTTAAGCATCATTGTATAAAATCCCATCAACTACTATATAAATACTGTTTTTTAATATGTTTATGTCTTTTTTCTTTTATCATATAATTTTGTTGTTACAGCTACTTGTATTTCTTAAATACATTTTACAGTCCCTTACCACTCAACCTTTCCTAATTCCCTTTTCTCCACTTCAAATAATCTCTTGTTTTCATTATAAAACATCTTTAAACAATTCTTTAGATCCTTCACCCATCTAAATTGTCTCTGTGAAATGCCTTCACACTTTCTCTCACTGATCAAATCTTTCTTTCTTACAGCAGTAGTCTTCTGGATTTTTTTCTGCGATTCAATCTATCTGCCCATGCATATTATACACTTTCCCTAGCCTGACATTCATTATTTATTGATTAAATACTAATCTCATAATATACAAGCTGCTAGGCCATGAAGAGTGGACTTAACTGCATAACTTCTAATTTTGACTTCTTATGAACTCACAAATTAGTGGAAAATAAGAATACTGGAATAGCTATAATGAATTGAGTACTACAAAGAATTAAGGTACCAGTTTTTAAAAAAATGAATTAATTGCTACTTCAAAATTGTATAAATAATTTCCAATATCATGTTTGAGTATATAAGCCAATTATTAGATGACTTAATATTAAGTTAATAAACTTGTATGTTACTTTACAAGCTTGTCTTCAAAAAGTCACATTTATTTATTTTGAGAGTATGTATGTGTGTGAACATGGTGGAGTCATAAAACAAATTATGGAATTCAGTTCTCTCCTTTAAAAGAATGGATTTCAAAATTCAAACTCAAAAGACCATCTCACAGGTCTTTAATATGAAGACCCTTCAGATCTGTTCTCTCCTGCTTTTTGTATAAATTACATTTATAAAAATTATATAAATAAATCACATATTCATAGAAACCATATTAATTCATGTAAATTACATAACTATCTATTATTTTTATGTTAAGCATTGATTTCATGAACTTATTCTCCTGTGATACTAAAATTTCGTTTCCTTTACTTTCCAGTTTGCAGTTACTTTAGTTACCACACTGATTTTAGATTCCAGATGTAAGTTAGATCTTGGAGCTGTTTTATTCAATTGAATATTATTTGAGATACTCTCTACCATTATATTAAAAAAACCTTCCATCATTCTACAAGTCAAATTGAATTATTTGTGGATATAGACTGGACAAGGTTTCTCTTTTCACCATCCATTACTGGGAACAAACTGATTCCTTGCTTTTGTTGCTGTGAAGAAACCTGAGATGACCATTGGAGAACAGCTATCTCCTTGACATACTGATTTAATTTCTTTGGATGTGTGCACTTGTAGGATTTCTGCCTCACGCTATATAGCCCTGTCATATTTTGAAAAGCCTCTATCATGGTTCCCATGAAGCCCAGGGGGCAACCTTCTGTAGTATACACTTTTTCCTAACCTTATCAACCTCTTCCATCTTTTGTTCTTTATTCTAACAGGAGAGCATTTCATTTTCAAAGATGTGAATTTACATTTTATCCTATTAGTGGCTTCCTCATTTTTGTGTACTTTTGAATATCTGTGTATTTTATTTTCAAATAGCCTTTTCATGTCCTTTGATTTTATAAAAAAAAAAAAAAAAAAAAAAAAAAAAAAAAAACACTATTTGTTTTAAGACCAGCTAGTCACTTGTATTGTTTATGTACTGGATATAAACTCCTCATCAGATAAATGCTTGTAAATATTTATAGTAATTTTTGTTGACAGAATCCCATGAGTCTATTTTTTGTTTTTAATTTTTCTTTGTGTTTTGGAGTTCATACATAAAAATGTTACTGTCCTGCCAGAGGAACATGATTCCTCTGCATTCCTATCTTCAAAGCTTCAGTTTTCACAAAACAGCATGTAATCCATTTCTCTTAGTGTTCACTGATAATGAGACATTAAGGGCTAAATTTTACTATGCATATAGATCTTTATTTTTCTGCAAATTTATTAAAGGTACCATTCTTTCCCCCATCCTGTGGTTCTGATATATTTGTGGAATATTAATTAACCATGAAATAGGAAAGTAATTTTAGAATTTCAAAATTATGCTCATTGGTAAATATAGCTGTTTTAATGTTAGTATTGTGACATTTTAATTATTGGAACTTTTTAATATGTTTATAAATGAGGTGGTATGATATCTTCAATTTTCTTCTTTCTGATTGAGGTTACTCTATTTGGAGTTGTGGTATGTTGAATAAGAACACCCCCCCCCATCATAGATTAAACATGTAAATGTTGAGTCAGCAGTGAGTGGAATTATTTGGGAGGATTGGAAACATTAGGATGTGTGGCCTGATTGATGGAAGAGTATGTGCCTATATGTGTGTGTGTTGTGGGTGGGTGCAAGTTGGGTTTCCAAAAGTCTAAGCCAGGCTCAGAATTTCTCTGTCTATAGATCAGGTTGTAGCTTTGAACTACTTCCTGCCATGCCTGCTTCCTACTATGGTGATAACTGACTAAATCTCTGAAACAAAAAGTCATATGCCAATTAAATGCTTGCTTGAAAAGTTATGGTTGCCTTGGTCATGGTGTCTCTTCATAGCAATAGAACAGTGACAAAGACAGGCACATTCTGTAGTTCCTAATAAACTTTAGAAATTTATTTTCTCTCAAAAGTGTCATGAAAAATTTGATGCAGTTTTCATTGAATATATAAATATCTTTGGGTAGAATAGGCATTTGAAAAGAATTATTAATTTTAATTAATTAATTCAATATATTATATCATTTAGTTATGACGAATGCTTTTTGTCAATGTTTCTATAGTTTTCAGAATTTAATTCTCTTTTGAATAATTTGGAATCTCTAAATAATTTCAAAGGTAAATGTCTGAAAATAAACTAAACAAACAATTTTGGAGATCATGTGATATGTCCAGTGAAGGGAAATATGAGATAATTTGAAGTATGGAACTAACTGAATTAGCACATTCCATATTTAGCTAATTGAATTGACACTTTCCAGGAAATTGAAATGAGGAGTGCCTTCTTATAGGATATTAGGAAACATCACACTACTGCTTAAAACACTTGCAGTTTTGAGAATACCATATAACTTCTACAGTTACATAATTTCTGCCCCACAGTCTACCTTTCAACAAAGGTGTCATTATTGCACCGTTGTGGATATATTGTCTAGCAAGTCATTTCTGTTTTGAAGAATTTATTAAGGGAAGTTTCTAAGAAATGAATTAAAAGGCGAAAGATTTATATGATCTGAAGGGAAAACAGGATGTATCCCTGGTGCACAAAAGGACTTTGGGAGCACATCTCACATGGAGAGATACTCTCTTAACCTAGAGACAGGAGGGAGGGCCTAGTCCCTACTCCAAACAACTTGATAGGTTTTGATGATCCATCCTGGAAGGCATCACCCTCCCTGTGGAATGGTGGTGGGGTGATGGGAGGGGCATCTGGGGACATGGGAGGGAAGGAGAGAGGGAGAGAGGAAGACAGGGAGAGGGAACTGGGATCGATGTGTAAAATAAGAAAAAAAAATATATATATATAAAAAAGAAATTAATTAAAACAGGAAATTAGGAAAGGACTATTATTAAATATAAGAATAAAACAAAATAATTAAATTTATATGTAAAAAAAGTGATGGTCTTCATTTGGGAGTAAGAAGAAAACTAAGAAAACCATTAATGAATCCTCTTTAAACAGCATTACCAATTCCTTTATGAATTGCAATTGACTGTATGATTTTCAGCCCCTCATTTTTCAAGCCAATATTCAACTTACACAATATTCTCCAGGGAAGTATATGAAAGTAAGCTTTCATTAAGTGCTGAACTGAGTAAAGGGTAGTCATTTCCTTTCTAAGAGTTGATAAAACAAAAATTTTTCCCAAATACTTGACAGCACCCATTCCAGGAATGATGTATTAAAGTAAAGCAGGATGGATTTCAAGGATGACTTTGCTATATGTCAAGAAATAGTTGTGTGAATGTTATTTGAAATGAATATACAATGATAGAAAGACACACATATAGATCATACATTTAAATCACACTCTAATTTTGAGACTTATTTGTTTCATTTAGGTAGCAAAAGATATTTATCCTATAATTATATTATTTACAAAGCAAATATAAATCAGCCACAATCTTTTGTTTTAGACAAACTTTCAAAAATAAAATACAACTCCTGGTCTAGCTTTGTATAAACTTAAACATACATTTTCCACAGTCAACCATTCAAGTATATAAGACATGTTACTAATATATACTTATTTCTGAAATTTTATATATTGTCAGCTTATTCCCATGAAGGGCTTACAAAATGTATGTGAAGAGCCAGTCATATATTACATTTAGTTCCTCTTCCAAAGACCATTTTATTATGGAACTTGATAGTAACAGAATAGTCACACAGGAAATATCTAGCACTTGTATGAATTTTAAGTCCCCATTAAATTTGAGGACTATATTACAAAAGAAAAAAATTGCCAGCTAGTTGGCCTGGATGTATTACTCTTCAGCAAAGTTAAGCAAATGAAAATTATCACTTCTTGTTGCTAGAATGATATTGTGCTAACCAACACAGCTTTGGGGAGAGATGTTTCAGTATTCAGGGATTACTGACACATTAACAAATGGGAAGCAACATAAATAGCTTCACTTGTTAAAATTACATCTGAAAAGTCTACATAAGATTGTCCCATTTTTTTTCTTCCAGTGCTTTAGAAAAAATATGTAAGAACTGACAAAATGGCAGGTATCATGTGACAATAAAGACCAAAGTAGTTCTTTATATTAGATGATAAGACACGCCTGATAAATAACCCCATTGTATTGTCTTAGGCAATCACTTGTCTCTATTGTGATCCTGTGAACTGCATTGACTTATAAAAAGAACCTTTCTGACAATTGCTTCAGTCTTTAGATTTTCATTCATCATAGTCATATTTTTTTGTAGTAAAGTTATTGGTCTCCTATTTACATCTTGTCTGTTTATTGCTATAATTTGTTTAGCATTTTGAGCTATTTTAACACTTTAAGAATGAATACTATACTCTGAACATTTTCATCTTATTGGCTTCCATCATTCTTGATTCATTTTCTTGAACTCCCAAAGCAGAAATGAGGTACGATGAAGGCAAACATCTATGGCTTTTCATCAGATTGTGCACTGTTATTCAATTCTTAGTTGTGTTTTCACTTGTTTTCAATAAGACAAATGGTATCATTATTTTTTTTTCTCAGGTTTACAACAGCCATGATTCTAGCAGTTTAAATAAGCTTGTTAGTAACAACAGCAAATAATGAAAAAACTTTGATTTTTGTCTTCTATTATTTTACATTTTCCCAACCATATGCTAGCCCTGGTTTACAGTAAGAGTCTGTGGTACACAGTGGATTAGCAAAACAATATCCTATCCTGAGCCAATTCATCTTTTAAAGGATAGAAGAGAAAGACAATTCAATTATGTGCCATTTAACACTATGTTATTGAGCCAGGAAATGGCTCAGCAAGTAAAAGTACTTGCTGCCAGCCCTAACCGCCTGAGTTTGATTCTCCAGAATCTACCTCCACAAGGAGAAAGGAAAAAAATGCCTCCTTCAAGTTCCTTTCTAGCCTCTACATGCAAAACATTGCAGGTGTGCCCCACAATAAATATATTAATGCCAAAAATAAAAACTGAATGAAAGGAATAAAATGATTGAGCAATACATATCTTAATATATTATATTACATGTACATATTTAATATTTCTATGTGCCCATAAATATACACATGAAACATATTTAACTTTTGACATTAGAATGTTTTAAAGTACACATAAATAGTATCACTACAGAACTGTGCCACAAATAACTATTACTGCAACTTATTTTTGAAATCTAAACACATCTCCTGAGTACTCTCTGCATTGTTTTAGATATATGTACAACTTTATTACTTTTGCAATTAATGTGCAACTGACACAACATTTTTTTCCATAGGTTCTCCAACTGTGATTATTGGTTATAAAAAAGATTTTTAGCCAAAGGTTTGTCTATATTAGCCTCTGCCCACTCTGTTTTAAAATAGATATTATAAGAAGAAACTGAAAGCTTCACACACTGGTGGAACACTGCTTATTTAAAGCTACAGATAGCACCAAGGAAGATCACTGTACAGAAGTAATGTACTTATGCCACACAGTGCTCTTCTCACAGGTCAGAAATGTCAGTCATACTCCATTTCTTTGGGATTTATCTTGTAATCTTATAATAAATATGTACTGTGTCATCATAATTCAATCACATAATTCAAACACATAACATATATGCTAGAAGTGGGGCAGAAAATAATTTAATTGTACAATTTATGAAACTATAATATTGATCAGATACAGGTAGGCATGATTTTCATTTACAGATTCTTATATGGTCATCCTCTTATTCACACACTTGTTTCCACTCACAGTGGTTACAGCAAGACTTGGGATGGGGATGGGATTGTAACACTACAATAGCAGGTGTTTATTGACTATCCACCTGGGTTTTATCAAATGAGGGTGATTGAATAATTACACTTAGGTCCCTGCAGCATTACACTTCACATCTTTCTAGATCTCATTGACTTTCAAGCGGTGTTGGAGTCACCATTTCTACAGTCCCGGTATTTGAAGCACCCTATTGTGAACAAGACAAAACCCTATTAAGCAGGAACTTTTCGCATGTTGCCAAAATTCTGCTTCCTTTCCCATCCCACACATTTCCAACCACTGTCATTTAAACTCGTTTGGTCTGATATTTTTATTCCAAATTGACAAGTAAATACCTTTCCATCATAGACATGCTGTAATTTCTTTAGGGGACAGACTATACCCCTCCTGTCAGCTCAGAACTGAGTTTATGGTTCCTCTACATCCCACTATACTATCTTCATGATTTCCAGAAGCAAAATGAATACAACATAGGCTTTCTGAAAATGTAGGAATGTGACGTACTTTAGATTTCATATAAAAATCTCACTGTGTGCTTTGTTAGGGGATTACTAAAAGGTCACAGTCATCTGGACAACTTACTGCACTTAGAAACTTTCTAATTAACAACACCAACCCTGCCTTGTTTTCCCTGCATACCTTTCCTAATTAGAGTGAGAGGCAAACCCAGACACATGGCTTGTATTTGTCCATCATGTATACTGGAAAACAAAGTTAAGAATGACCCATGGGAGAAGATAACAATAACTGTACTTTCATAGATAAGGGTCTTTCTGTATGTTAGTTAATTTATAACTCATAAGAATTATGATTGCAGACAGTATCCTGTTTCATCTGACAATACCGGATCCTTTCTGGAGCTGAGACTTCGTAAAAATTTTCGCAGGCAAGGGTATGAATCCCCTGACCACCTCTCAGTGGCAAGGTCTCAGTGCACAATAACCTCTGGGTCAGTGAAGGAACACTCAGGTCCATGGCCTGCCAACAAACATTTTGCTGAGATATTAGAAGCAGAAATGCCTGAGAAGTCACATGGTATTTTATTGCTGATTCTGTTGCTTGCTGAAATTGTCACTGTGGAAATTTCTACAGAATTAATTCATGCTCTCTCCTCTTGACCACTATAGAAATCAGTCTTCAAGGGTAATAAATGTAGAACTTTCCCTTACATTTATTTATTCAGAGTCATTGCTGAAGTCTCTAGCCTTAGCCTGATGCTTGGGAAACAGAAGATGTTTGGTAAATCTTGACAAGTTTCTCAGAAGTCCTGAGAGGATCCTGGAGTCACCCAGAGGATAGGGTTCATGCTTAAAGGAACAGGAATGAAGCAGATTGCATCTCTCATGTACTACAGAGAAATTTGCCCAAGGGCAGGTCCTTTCCAGATTATGTGGGTTTCACTATTGGCGATTATCAAAATCTTTAATCTGTGATTTCTCTTCCCTTGTTTTTACTGGGAACTGTTAACACCTTCCTCAGAGGGAAGGTGATACTTTCTTGTAGAGACAAACATGAGTGACTGTGCAGACTCCAGCTGCTCTGACTTCCTTGTCCAAAGAGATAGCCATTTCATGAAGTGTTAATAGTAACAGAACAAAGAGGATTTTTAAAACCAAGGCAGTCTTCAAATGGTTTAGGAGAAACACTTGGTTTAGGAGAAACACTGGGTAAGTGGGATTCCCCAAAGCCTGGAAATCTCAGCTGTACATCTCAGGGACACTTTGATTGCATTGTTAGTCTTTTGATGAGTGGAAGCTGGTTTGCACTTACATTGCGAAGGATTTTTCTAACAGGCACAAGCATGTTAGGTGGCCTACGGAGGACAATGCATGGCTATTAAGGGAGCTAACAATAGTTTGTCTCTTGACTTGAAACTCCCCAAAAGTCTCCACAAACATCAAAGTTCTAACCAGTTAATCAGCCTGTTATTCACAGAACAAAGGCTTTCAGTAAGTTTCGCTCAGTATGGAATCACACTGGCTTTGAAGAAATATAGGAATTATAATAAGTATAAATTCTCATTTTAATTAGATTCAATCTGACTTCCTTTTCTTTCAAGTGACAGTCTCTGTACGCACTCAAAGGAACTATATACTGCCACGTCTGTAATTAAATTCCATTAGAAAGAACACACCCAGCCTCTCCTGTGCAGAAGGCAAGATGCTTTTAATCTTAGTATATTTTTCCTTCAATTTTTAAAAATAACACAAGTAAACAAGATTTTTAGTGTTCACATATTAAAGTTGACATCTGCTCAGCATTCACTTCTGCATGAACTTGAGAATTCTTATTAAAATTGTTAAGACATTTTCCAAGGAAACCTGTTATATTAAACCCATTGCCTATGAAATACCATTGTCTGTCTCACCTTCAATCCTCTCTATCATCAAATAGACTGAATTGAATTTAAAATTAAACAGTCAAAAATTTCTGCCAAGGCATTACATTTTAAAAAGGATGAAACAAGGAAGGAATGAATTCTGGGTATTGGTTCAGTGCAGCAAATTTTAAAATTTAAATACAGTCATCCATGTACCTTAGGCTTTTGTAGTGAGTCTCTCTCAGGAAGGTAGAAATGTTTTAAATTTTCTTTCCTCTTTTATGCACAAAAGTGTATAGTTTGGGATCACAAAGAGCACAGATGTTGTAAGGATTCAGGCATTATGCTGGCCTGCCCATGTCACCTGGTAGAATGCACTCAGGCAGTAACCTGGTCAGCCACGGTTTCCATGAGTACTAGTCTGCAGGCCGGTTCAAAGGACCCCTTAAAAGACAGATTCCCTCCCACTTACACTCTCCTCTCTCTCTCGCTCTCTCTCTCTCTCTCTCTCTCTCTCTCTCTCTCACTCTCTCTCTCTTCCTCTCTTCCTCTCTCTCTCTCTCTCTCTCTCTCTCTCTCTCTCTCTCTCTCTCTCTCTCTCTCTCTCTCTCTCTCTCTCTCTCTCTCTCTCTCTCTCTCTCTCTCTCTTCCTCTCCTCTTCTTTTCTGTTCCAGGTGCCTCTGTTTCTCTTCCCTTCCCCCGCGCCCCTCACTCCCCTTTCTAAATAAACTCCTCACTGAAGTGCTCTCTGCCTGGCATGTTATTCCCTCCACCTCGGCTTTTCACTTGGCATCTCAGATGGGAAGGTTTTTCTGGCAGCCACTACACATTATCAACTTTAACACAAAAACTTTCCAAGGAAATGGACACTTTTCTACTGATAATATGATATAACTTGAGAAAGGAACACACACCTCAGAAAAACATCTCCTCTTGAATTTCCTTGGACATTATTGTACCTTGGTGCAGTGTAATCTATACACCAATTAATGTGAATGGGAGAGGCAAACAAATAAAGGCTGCTTCTCTAAATGTAAGCCTTCTTACTCAATGCATAATTGACTTGTAAAGGCTTTATTTCATGGGTTTCCTCTTATTTCATAATCTGAAATTCATAATCTGAGTAACTTGATAAATCATCTTTTAAAACAACATATTAAAAAACAAATTATTTTCTACAAAATTTTACACTCAGTTTAAAAATGTATGCATAAGTAAATATGGGGGGGAGGTACCATGGTGTAAACTTCATACCACTGTGACACAGGAGAAAGTTTTGGATACTGTTAAGTTATAATAAGAATGAAATTATGTTGCAAGTGAAATTGTTGTTGTAAGTGAAATAAACAACATAGGAAAAGATAATCTTACACTCCAGTACAGAATAGAACAGAAACAAAAAGATATTTCTGGCCGTTGAAGGTAGAAGTTGATGACATGAGCTGGGAGAGGTTGAGGTTGAGGGACAGATGGAAAGCTTGAAAGATAGATACTGTTTAATATGTATAGGAAGAAGTCCTTGTGCGCCCTGTGCAGTGGCACAATTACTGGTCTCAGTAACATACAGTACATTTCAAATAGTAAGAAGAAAGAAGTCTGAATGTTACTGCCTTGGAGCTGTGGGACACACTTAGGAAGGAATAAATTTTAAACGTTATATCCACAGTGGTTAGAGTTTCACAAGGCATCCTCAAATATGTAGAAGATCAATTTCTACATAGAAGGAAAAATTCATGTAAAATTTAAAATCTGGAAGAATGATAATAATTTAAAGAATCCAGTATTTTGATTGTCTCCCTTAGTTCTTTAAATTATATGAACACACCAAACAGGGCAAGCTCAAGTGCTGAACTATATGACAAATATATTTTTTTAAAAAAACAAACAAACAAACAGCAACAACAAAAACAAATTGTATGACTATGAAAATAAGCCCATGTAGTTAATGATGGTCATGGCATAAAATATTGTACATTTTAATGGTTAAAGATGCAAATTTAGTCACTCAGAATTGATGATACTGCTATTTTAATTATTCCTACTATTATGAACTTTATCAGTATTTGGGCTCTTTTTGAGAAAATTTTCTCATTAGGTTTTACAGTCATTAGTATAAGAGCTTCAATAAAGGCCTGATAAAGAAAAGATTCTGATCAGAATCTCCTGACTGACAACTAAAATTCCAGTTGAGTGAGTGAATCACTTGACCTAATATACTGGATACTTCCTGTCAACTTGACACAAACTATAGTCATTAGAGAGACGGGATCCTCAACTGAAAAAAAATGCTGGCATAAGATACAACTATAAAGCATTTTCTTAATTGGTGTCACATGGGGCCTAGTCCATTGTGGGTGGTAGCATTCCTAAGCTGGTGATCTTATGGTCTATTAAAGAGTAGGCTGAGAAAGCAATGAGCAGCAAGCCAGTACGCAGCATCTCCTATGGTCTCTGTATCAGCTTCTGCCTCGAAGTACCCAACCTGCTTAAGCTCCAATCCCAAGTTCCTTTGATAATGAACAGCAATATGGAACCATATACCAAAATAATTGCTTTCCTTCCCAATTTTCTTTCCTCATGGTGTTTCATCATAACAATACTAAGCCTAAGTCACCTTGAGACCAGGTCTCAGAAAGGCAGGCTCATCTTCAGTGAGGTGAAAGAGAGAGGCAGCATTATTCCTATAATGGGATCGTATGTTCTCCCCTCTCAGAATTTCTGTTCCTCAGGGAAGTTTCCGTGAGCCAATTTTTTTCAGAATCTGCCCACTATTTTTTGAGTAAGAAAGGCAAATTCTTACTTTTCTATTTCTTCCAGATGTTGGTCAGAACCTATGCTTTGTACTTCTGTCCCCACACATCGCTTCTTCTTTAACCTCCATGCTTGCTTAAACAGCACGCCCTTTCTCCCCTTCTTCCAGTCTCCTCCTTTGAGCACTGATGGAGATTTAAAGTGTGTTATCTTTTGAGGGGGTTTCTTAGAAACCTCCAATTGTCCTCGAGTTTCTGTTTGAGTCCATTCTCAAATCTTTCAGGATACTTAAAACGCCAAATGGAACCTAATTTCCTTGGGATCATCTAGTAACCATAAGGTAATACTTCCAAAGCAAGTAACAATATTATTTTAGTATTCTGTGTCATAATTATTATAATACATTATACCATTAAAATCACTAACAAATCTTTGTCTAGATTAGACTACAGACCATATCCAAAGCTAGAATACATTTATGTGATTTTATTTCATAAATTTTTCTTTATGAGTCTGTTAAAATGTTCCCTTTACTCCCCGTGGTTATATAATACTAACCCACTTTCATAAATTCATTCATTATGATAGCTATTTACCAACATTCACTTTTAACAGTTATTGACATAGCTTACATAAGAAACTTTAAAATGTATGGATGGGGGAAAAAGCATATTTTAATTGATACTAATCTTTCAAAGAAGTTGTTCTCTTCAAGTTACTTTAAATATGGACTTGGACTACGTTAGCATGAGCTATCACTATCCTAGAAAATACAAACAGAAACAGAATCCTGAGGCTGGCACATTCTCAGAGAGAATAAAGGAAGAACACTGTAGAATAATGAAGTGCAGCTGTTCTCCTCTCTCCTCCGGTTTCCCTTCTTTCATAGCTGTTTCTTTAGTACCCCTTTTCATAGCCTGCTGTTTCTCTATAACGGAATCACAATAGGTATAATCAAGACTGTGGAAGAGTTGTATAATACAAAGCAAACGGTGGTGAGATGAGATGGCAAAATTGATGAAAAATTTGAATTGTTGCAGTTTTTCCTTTAAGCAGTGGAGAATAAAAATTAAAACACACACACACACACAATGATTTAGAGTTGATTTGAAGCCAGAAATATTTGAGTTCATGCTGAGTTACAAGCTAGTATCATCAATGATAATCAGGCTGTAGCTAGTGGTGAGTCCCTGCTCAGTTCTGATCTTAAATTCTTATGGGAAGGAGTGAGGACCACTGTGGCACTCATTGGGAGCAATGACTAAATAGCAAAGTAATCAACAGGAACAAAATTAACAAATGATACTACTTTTACACTGCTGCTTACAAACTCCATCTATTTACAGATTATTAGAAATGAAAAAGCCATAGATATGAGCACAATACCAGTGAGTAAATCCAGCCTAGTGAGTCCCTGAAACCTTGCCTAATGGAACCATCTCCTGCCATCAAGCCTTGCTGCAATGCTTGTATGCTGGCTTAGCATGAGAGAACCTAAAATAGTATATCACACACAAGAAAATAAAACATGACAACAAACACACAACCCACAAAGGATCTCCACTTGATCATGCCTCATCATAAAATCACAATCTATATAAGGGGCCAAGGAGATCATACTGTAACTCAAATTCAACAGCTGTATAGAAATGTTCTCCAATGAGAATAACCTAGAAGAACCATAAGACACAGAACAAAAAAAACAAACAAACAAACAAAAAACAAAAAAACAAAAACAAAAAACAAAAACAAAGAACAAACAAACAAACAAAAAAACCACAAGAACCATCAAATTTCATCAGAGAATTCAATGAGTTTAAATGGTACTTGAAGAAGCAGTTAAATTAACTCCAAGAAATAGCAATAAGTGCATGAGTGATTGCCCCCAAAAATAAAACCATAAAGCTGAAATGACTAAGTAAATGCAGGATTTGAAAACTGGACTCAATTAAGAAATTTAAGAGAACATTAAACACACCTCCAAGTACTAAAATTAAAAAAAATGAACAAATTGATAAGTTAATCATGCAACTCAAATATGTATAAAAACAAAACTAAACCAAACCTAGTAGAAGGGAAAAAATAACAAAAGTTATTGATGGGAGATGTCATTCTGTAAATAGGTTTATCATATTGGTTAATGAATAAAGCCCTGTTGGCCAATAGGAAAGCAAGATAGGTGGGACTAGGAGACAAGGAAGATTCAGGGATAGGTAGTAGGAAAGTCAACATGAAGGACCAAGAGAGCAAACGAGCAGACACTCTCTCCGGTAAGATAAGAATATGTGGAAACACTTAGATTAATAGAAATGGGTTAATATTTAAGACAGAGCCAGCCAATAAGAAATGCTAGTAACAGGCCAACAGCTTTATATCTAATACAGTGTCTCTGAGTGATATTTGGGGCTGGTGTGGCTCTAGGACCAAGCTGGCAGGAAAACTACTCGTACAAGTTTAGCAGAAATTAATGAGATAGAAGAACTAGCATGAACAATAAGACAAGAGAGTTTAAAGGAATATAATCTAGGAAAACTATAAATTAAACTGCCTCTACTTTTTAGTCAACATAGATACTTAAGAAATCTCTATGTATGCAACAAAACACTTCTAGAAATTATCAATAATTTCAACAAAGTGGCAACAAAATGAAGAGAAAATAAATTATATTTTCTGTATATCAACAAGACATGAACTGAAAAGAAGAGATCTTGCACATAATTTCTTCACAGGGACCTCAAAAGGTACCCAATAATAAACATAGTCCAGAAGTTGAGATACCTCTCCAATTAAAACTTCAAATTTTTGAAATGACTAAAGAAGACACTAAAAAGTAGAAAGACCTCCCTTGTTCATGCATTGATAGAATTAATAATGAGAAAATGACCATTCTATAAAAAGCAATTTACAGGTTCAGTGTAATCATAATCAACATACCCACAACTTTCTTCTCCAAAACAAGAACAAATAAAAAACCCTTCTAAATCTGTATGGAATCACAGAAGACAAGGGTATTCAGAGCAAATGTAAACAAAAAGAACAATGTGGGAAGGATCACCATCCCAAACTTCATGATATATTATTGAAGCATAGTAACAGATCCACAAGGAAGACCCCAACTAAAAACTTGAGCAACAGTGGAAATGTCCTTCCCTGATAATGAGATTGACGACTACTTTATGTGCCATCCTAGTACCTTCATCTAGTAGCTGATGCAAGCAGAAGCAGACACCCACAGCTGAACACTGAGCCAAACTCCTGGAATCCAGCTGCAGAGAGGAGGCAGTGATGAGCAAAGGAAGGGTCAAGACAAGGTTGGAGAAACCCACAGAAACAGCTGATCTGAACAAAGCAGAGCTCATGGACCCCAGACTAATAGCTGGGAAACCATCATAGGACCAACCCTGACACCCTGAATATGGGTATTATTTAGGAGGACTAGACTGTCTACGGGGCCTCTGGTAGTGGATCAGTATTTATCCCTAGTATAAAATGGACTTTGAGAATTACACGTAGAGAGATACTCCCTCAGCCTAGTCACATGGGGTAGTGCCTGGGCCCTGCTCCAAATGATATGACAGACTTTGAAGATCCTCCATGGAAGACCTCACCCTCTCTGTGGAGCAGAAAGGGGATGGGATGGGAGTTGGTGGGGGGAACAAGGTTGGGCAGAAGGGTGAGGAAACTGGGATTGAAATGTCAAACGAGCTTGTTTCAAATTTAAATTAAAAATATTGATAAAAATAAATGTGTTATTTATACAAAAAGAGGCATGTAGCATAATGGAGCAAAACACAAAATGAAGTATAGTCTTTGAACACATCATCTATCAAGCAGGCTGTGTCTCTGGTAAAAACAAAACTAAACAAAACAAGAACAAGCAACAAAACAAAAACTTGCCAATCATATTGGCTAGATAAAATTATAAGCATTCATGTATTTGAATCATGCACTAAAGGACAAGGAAAACAATTTAATGTTTCATTGTACAAGTATAGTATCCCACCGATTTATATTTATAAAATTGTCTGAACATCTTTTTTAATTTTTTTAATTTTTATTTAAATTAGAAACAATCTTATTTTACATATAAATCCCAGTTCCCTCTCCTTCCAATCCTCCCATGCCTGCCAGTGACCTTTGCCCATCCCCCAACAATTCCCCAGGGAATGTGAGGTGAGGCCTTCTATGAGGGATCATCAAAGTCTGTCATGTCATTTGGGACAGGGCCAAATGACTTGAACATTTTTTTTAAACAATCAATTATACCTATATCATTTAGGATGTGGCTTTGCAGTATGCACAGTTTTGAAAGGATCCCAACAAATAAACTTGGCTGATAATATTTATGCTACAGGACTCTTGCATGATGTGAGACAAATATTTTAATATTAAAATTTCCTATTTCTTATTTTCTTGAAGCCAATGACTATCTGTCAAAAAGAATAACAGGAGATGGGAGATAACTGCTGTCAAACTCGATTGAAAAAGTACTTATTTTCATTGTGAACACAAATTACAGCTTTTCCCTCTTGCTGAGCTAGGATTCTACAATAGTCTTTTCAGAAACAAATTCCATAGAAGGACTTCACACAACCCAGTCAAAACAATAGATAATGGGGTGTCCACTTTTGAACATCAATCAATCAGGAAATAGAACTCTGGGCTCCCATAATAGTACTTAGCAGTTAGGATGAAAAATCATGTCATGTTGCAGAGTAAGATTGGGGTATGATAGTTATAGCATTTGTAGGTCATACACATGAGCATGACCACAGGCAATTAAACAGTGGAGCCTGGCTCAGGAATGTGAGACTTGACAGTTCAGTACCATTTTGAAAATGCTCCAGAGGCTGAGGAAAAAATTATGGACATCAAGGGTAAATGAAGCATCAGGCACCAGAACTTGCACCTGGTCTTTCAACTAGTTGTCCTCTCAGTAATTTATGTGGGCCCTAACCATACACAAATTGGGTTTTGAAAATTCCAGTGGTGCAAATAGAATATACACATTTTATTTTATAGGGTCCATGAAGGTACTCCAGCTAGATAGTGAGTACCTAAATTATCTCTTTGATTGTGCTCAAAAGAAAAACCAAAATACACCTAGCCACTCCACCATCCAGAGAGATTTAATTTTAATGGACAAAAGGGAAAATCCACTTTCTGTCCCAGAAGAGTAACTGTGTTACTTGCATCCCAACCCGGTGAACAGAATTGAAATAATGGACCCAGGAGTGGGAATGGCTTGCTTTGGCTCCCCTTTTCAGAGGTTTTAGCTTGACTTGGTGTTTATTTGTTCTCTGGTTAGGCAGTGAATCATGGTGGATGCACAAAGCATTTGAAGCCACTCATATCACAGAGTTGGCATTGAAAAAGAAAGACAGTTGTATAGATATGAGTGTGTTCTTTGGAATAGCTCTCCTTATCCTATATTCCCCAAGACCTACCATGAACCTGTTAGTAGCACCAGAAGCTTAGGGGGACCTTTGTAATAAATGGACTTTTCATACCCAGTCTGTAACAAAACTGTGGTTGGTTCATAATTAAAGACACATTTTTTTGTTACATGTCCCATTATCTCACATTTGATCATGATGCAAAAATACAAATATATTTTTAATGGTTTCCATATTAGCACTTTACACTTTAGTATAATCTGGTAGCTCAGCTTCATATCAGGGCATTTTACATATTTCTAAATCTTGAATGAAAAATACAGGATTTAAAAAGAGCTTTGAATAGTTAGGATTTTAAAACTTCTAAATTACATCGATGTTTTCCTTATTCCTCTAAAAAAAAAAAAGTTTTCCAGTAGGAAATGAAATTTCATTTCAATTTTTGTAATAATACTTCTATATTTATAAACTTAGCTTTCTGAATAATTGAGCACAAAAATATTTATATGTGTAAAAAAATGCCAACAGGGTTATATCTGGCTTAAAATGAATAGTATTTTGTATGGTGTGTGAAAAGAAGATGAGGAGAAATCCAGCAAGTTTCATTAGGCAGAACATTGAAGAACTGTGTAGGATAATAATTTAGGAAAGCGGCAGAAATAAAAGATTAGTACAGATTCCCTAATGTGCTTAGTGTGCTCGCTCCCCCATGCAATCCAGTCTTAGGAGGTTCAGTGAGGAAAACTAGATTTTGTTCTGTTTTTAGAAGTTCCAGAAATGTGTATATTGATAGTAGTAATGGTAAGAATAAGCTAGTATTATTTTTGTCATAGAGAATGACACTTAACTGAAGTCCATTGCTACAGTTAGTAATATATATATAATGTAAATTATATTTGTCTCTAAGAGTCTTAAATGCTATGGGACTTATTTTATAAACATATACTTCTTATGTCAAAATACAAAAACAAATATCCATGTTATTGGGATTTGTGGGAAGACAAAAACTGCAGAGCACTACCAAGTAATTTTCTTGATAGTACCAATTAAAGATATTACTTACTGCCAAAATGACAATTCAAAGTTACTTGGAAGGAAAAATACACAGAGAAAATAGAAGCACCCTAACAACTTACCAGAGTGTTCGGAAGGGATATCACAGGATTTATGTACTTCACATTGGTTTATAGCCTGCTGACATTTTAAAATATAGTTACAAGAATTGTAGAATTGATGAGGTGTTTAAACCTCTGTTTGACTTAGGGATATTTCTAGGTAAAGGTTATGGTGGTCTAGAGAAGAAAACTCCCAGATTTCTAACTATATTCTTATAGCATGTGAGGACCACAGAAAGTCCAGTTTTACAGAATAATTATTATGCAGATGCGTGATAGCTTATTCTTTGAGGACTTTATACTTGTAGATATCTTCTCAATGACTCTTTCATAGTTCATTCCATGCAATGATTCACCTGTCCTCCCCTAAAACTTCACTGTTTTACACCACAATCCTACTTTTGTTATCCTTAGAACTTGTAGCATATACTTAGTACTGTATTGTTATTACTTATATTGCACTGTAGACCTAATAAATAAACAATAGATACATTTTATTTAGTATAGATATCTAGTTTTAAACCAGATATTCATTTATGTAATAGATAATCCCTCAATTTTTCAAATAAACAAATTAACAATTCAATGAATGGATTAATTAAATTCTCTATTTCTAACACTAATGTAACCATAAAATATAACAGAGCCATAGTGTATTTTGTAGTTCTCATGATTTCCTAATATTGAGAAAATGTTTCTTACTGTCTGTACTTGGCCTAGTAATTTTTTAAAGCATGATCCAATGGATGTAATTTTTGCAGAACAATGTTTTGATTAGACAACCTCAGTGTGGAGAAGACTTGCATGTCAAATAAGAAATTAATTTTTTAATTAATTAGAAATTAATTCATTTATTTATTAACATGCCCATAAATGTCCACATTAGCTTTATGGGAGCAGTTTGAACATATTTTGTAATTGGTAAAGTGAGTGTGTTTCCATTTAAATACTGAATATGTGTGTAAATGCAGCATGTTTCATAACGTTGTAAAGCAGATGCAGTGTACAGAACAGATAAAGCATGCGTCAATCACTTTACAACAGATGCAGTGTGCTTCATTCTCCTACAGAGCAGGTAAAGCATGCTTTATTCTACTGCAGAGAAGATGCAGTCTGCTTCATTGAACAGTTTAAACCCAGTGACTGGGACATAAAAGATGGGCCTAAGTACTTTTATTTGTAAGTATGACCCCCTCCATAAGAGATTATTCATTTTGCGACATCTTAATAAGAATAAAAGCATTCTGGCATGAATTAGACCTGACAAAGTTACCTTGCCCTCCTACCCCCTACCATTGGGTCGTGTTTTGTTTCAAGGTTGTTTAGCTCTGTGTCACTGCTATGAAAAACCTGTGATATTTAATGGTATCCAAACCTAAAACATCAGGGCTAACTGATTAAATGGATTACCTTACAACCTGTGAGTCTAGTGTTTTATAGAAAATAATAATATCCACATACAAGTTAGTCATTAAAGGTGCTAATTGTGGACCTAGTAAAGTACGCTCTGAGTTGGAGCTGGTTTCACAGATAACCCTCATTTTTGGAAGGATTTTATGCACATAATATGAGATGGTAAATGTTCTCTCAATATTGCTCAACTTTTCCTCAAGCTCTCCTGTAGGGGTGTGCATCTGCACTATCCTTAGGTCTGGCTCTACCTCTCAGTGGGCACTGTGAGAACATGCCTGCTATCCAGGTAAACAGAGACTGAGGCAGGGAAATTGCAGGTTCAAGGTCACCTTGGGATACATAGAGAAATCCAGTCTCAATATTTTACTCCATCAAAAACTTCATAACATCTAAGTATATTTTTGTTGAAAAGAAAAGGCTAGCAACTTTGATATATAATACCACTTTCAGTTATAGCTATTAATGGATTCCACTTTTAATCACAACAAATTTGAAATTTAGCAAATATCTGAGTTACTGCTTATGATCATTTAAATAAGAATGGTTCCATGAGCTCTTATGTTTAAACACTGGGTCCCGGGTAGAAAAAAATTGTCTGTAGAGATTAGAATGTGGCTTTGTTAGAGGAAGGACGGGTGTCACTGGAGGTGGGTTTGAGATTGTTAAAAGCCTACACTATTCCAATTTCCTCACTCTGCCTTTTGCTTGTAGATGAAGGTGTGAGCCCTCAGCCACTGCTCCAGTGCCATACCTACCTGATTGGTGCCATACTTCACCACCATGGTCATGAACACTAACCTTCTGAAACCATGCCCCCAAAAATCAAATGCTTTGCCTTATGCTTCCTTGGTTGTAGAATCTCATCACAGCAACAGAAAAGTAAGAACTGTGTAATTGTGTAGTATGAAGTTTGTTAATTCTACAAACACACCAACTGTGTAGAAATGCATTGTAATTCTATAAAATACGTCACCAGGAAGGAAATTCATACTCCATCCCATTTCCTAAGAACACAAGCAATAGGAATTCTAAGGTTTTTGTCTGTTGAATAGAAAACACAGATCCAACTGCACTGTCTTACTCAGACGTTAAGTCTCTGATGTAACAGTAAACACCACAGAATGCAAAATGTAATAATATGGAAATGCCAGAATTATAATTATATGGCCAATTACACATTTTTGGAATATTGCATGTTTGTCTGTTGAATAGAAAACACAGATCCAACTGCACTGTCTTACTCAGACGTTAAGTCTCTGATGTAACAGTAAACACCACAGAATGCAAAATGTAATAATATGGAAATGCCAGAATTATAATTTTATGGCCAATTACACATTTTTGGAATATTGCATATTTTATACCTAATAAATATCAACAATATTTCATTTATATTACCTAAAATAAATGTGTATACATAAAAAAAATCACAATTTGCTTTAACAAAAAGAAACTGAATGTAGTTTGGAGAAAAGTCTTTTTGGATTAGACTTTTATATAGAATTAATAATTTTTCCCATTTTCCACATAAAATAGACTTCATTGTCATTTATGAATTTAAGCCTTTCTCATACTTTCTTATTTTGTTAAATAAAGATAAACTAGAGCAAAACCTTTCACTTGTTCTTAACATTTTTATTAATGTAAAATTAAGGTGTATCAATTATGGAACATGTATGAGAAGCTAAAGATAACAATGTTTTGGCAGTGGGGTGTGTCTTTGACACTTATGCCTGCTCCTGGGATGCTTTTTCTCCTTGATGGGTTGCCTTGCCAAGCTAGCTTCATATTATGGTTTGTGACTGGTCTTCTTACTGTATCCTGTTGTACCCTGTTTGGTTCATATCCTTAGCAGGACTGATCTTTTCTGAAGGCAAAGGCAGAGTGGGTCTGTGGGAAAAGGAAGTTGTAGAGGGGGACTGGGAAGAGGGGAGTGAGGGTGTTGTGAAACAAACTTTTTATATATTATGAAGATGTCTTGCTTTCATTTGTTTCAAAAAGAGTTAAACGGTTAATAGCTACCTGGGAAGAGGTAGACAGGAATTTCAGACAAGGAGAAAGCTCACTGGGATGAAGAGGGACAGAGTTGCCAGCTAAAAGCAGAGAAAGCATGATGTGTAAAAGATGAAATGACAAGCCATGAGCCATTTGGCAGCAAGTAAATTGACAGAAATTGATTAATTTAAGTTATAGGAGCTAGTTAGAAATAAGCCCAAGCTATCTACCAGTATTTGCAGTATTAATGGTAATACTCTGTGTGGTTATTTGGAAGTTGCCTGTCAGGACAGAAAATTATGTCTACAGGAGTAGACATAATGTCAGAATGTATTTTATAAGAGAAGACTAAATAAAAATTAAAAATTTTTTTTCATTGTTTTTCCAAATTGCACTGAACATACTTTACCTACTTATTTGAAAATCTTTCTTAAAAAAATCAGACAGTACATAAACCATTAGATCACTTACTAGTAAGAACAATGTAAGTGCATTTGCATCTGTCTAAGCTTTGGATGTCTCAGTTCCAAACATTACAGAGCAGTAACCATTGCAGCAAGTAAGTTCTTTGTATGCCAGCAAGATTAATCTGTCTGTCATTTTTATTATTTATTTATTTATTTATTTATTTTAAATATCAATCCCAGTTCCCCCTCCATCCCTCTCTCTCTCACCTTCTCTCCCACCCTCCCATCCCAAACCCCGGCCACTCCACAATTGGCCCCCAGGCTGATAGCTGGGAATCCAGATCCCCTGAACATGGGTCTCAGTTAGAAGGCCTGGGCAGTCTAAGGGACCTCTGAATGTGGAACCAGGATGCAACCCTGGTGCACAAAATGACTTTATTATTATTATTTTAACATTACATGGTCTGCTTCTTTTTCTTTGGAATACTTTAGAATTTTTATTTTATGTTTTGTTATTTCTAGTTAAGGACTGTGACTTTCATTATGATATTTTCATACAAACATACATAATTGTACTGGGTTAATATTCACCCTCTCAATACCTTTCCCATTCCTCTCCCATACCCTCTGGTCTCTTCCCTTTCTCAGAACACTTTCTGCTGGTATTCTTTATATAGATCATTACATATAATATAGAGATTGTTAAATCTAAAGTCTGCTCACAGAAGGAAATAAATTATTCTTTATTACCCCCCTTTGCCTTCATTCTCCTACCCTCCCTGTCCCTTTAGACTCTTACTAGCATGATAATATAATTAATCCCTTGTCATGTTTATTTAGTTCTTCATCTGTAAATGCTCAAGAATTATTGCAAACTAATATATTTACTATTTAATTAAATAGTCATCAGTGGCCTGCTAGACTGTAGAAGATCAAGTGCTAAAGATGACTGGGTTTGTCTAAATTTTCTTTATTTTCATTATATTCAATATAATCCACAGCAACATGAGAGGACCAAAACGTAAAACGTTGTCTCTAACTGTGTGTGTGTGTGTGTGTGTGTGTGTGTGTGAGAGAGAGAGAGAGAGAGAGAGAGAAAGAGAGAGAAAGAGAGAGAGAGGGAATGCACTCATGTACACATGTCAGAGAATCAGAGAAAGAATTCCAAAGAAAATAAGCAGAGTGGTTAAAGATAGAAAGACAACAGAAGTCATGACATTTAAGCTAGGCATTCTGTTTCAGAAACGATGTACAAATGAGGATGGATATCCAGGCACTAAAAAATAAAGCAGCTTAAGCAAAGAACACCAGCACATGAAGAGATTTGGAACAAGGGGGCAGACATTTCACTGTAATTATTTATTAAATAGACACTTTTCACTGTAATTATTTGGATACATATTACCTAATGATGGTCTGTGTTATAAAAAAAATGTTAGACATAATTGCAAGAAAAGCTAATAAGATCTTGAACAATTTAAGATTCTGTGGCAATTCTTCAGAAGAAAACATTGGCAATTACATACAGATTTGGAAGACTGGAATCTAGTTGGAAATAAGATGAAGGAATGGGGAATGATTGTGAAGGTACTATGACGCTAGTGGGTTCCTTGTTTTGCAAGGATAAAGGGAAGAAATGTTTTCTGTCTTTTATCTTAAAAAAGGTCCCAGTGGTAATCAGCTTTTTTGCTGTCTAGTCAGAAGTCCTGAGAGTAAAATTACTTTTTGTTCAAGAGAATTTCTCTTTAGAATTTGGCAAAATGAAGAAATATGGATCAGTTGTAAAATTCACATTTTTTTGCATTTTAATGCCAAATAAATGACATATTTACAAGCCATATTCTACATAAAAATCATGATCTCCAAATAAACAATTTCACCAAAAGCTCTCAGGGTAATCTTTTATAAAGTTAACTGGGTGTTCCCACTGACCAGTGGAGTAGAGAAATGTAATTACCGATTTCATAGCTTTGTGGTTTCATATCAAGTGAATTTATTTTCTCTCTGTTTCTCATGTCTGCTATCCATCATTCAAATGAAACCACACTAGATTTTCTAGTGATGTGGAGTATATATTTTTAACATGTATATAAGTTATTTTTTCCTATTGCTGTATAATAATTTGTGTTTAGTTTCAAAATGAAGACACAATTTTTATGCCTCCTTGTCCATACAGTTCACAAGTATAAAACATATTTGTAAGGAACATGTGCATTTAGTACATATAATTTAAAAGACCTGAATTGTAGATTTTTCTGTACAGCATAGCTTCATTTCTACAGTGGAGATACAGTTCATAAAACCAGAAATGCAGCGAAAGGTTAGAGACACACTAGAAATCTGTTCAAAACTTTTTTTAATAAGAAATAAAGTCATTATGTCAGCCAGAAAAATACAGAGAAAGTTATTGGGAAGATTATTTATTACATAAGGGAATGTTCTTTTCTTATTTTATTTACCTTAATCATCTGAATATAAAATTAAACAATATACTTAAAAGGATCTCTCTGGGCTTTGTCAGAGAATACATGCGAAGAAGGTTTTCCCTTCCTCTATAGTAGTGAAGGTTTGCTGCCTCTTCAAAAATTACATTTTCATTTAAATTTATTTAACCCTGATTTTTTAAAGGAAACATTTTTAATAGTAAATTGACTTATTATTAATCTTGAACACTCATTAGGTTTTTCTATTCCTACAGCCTTAAATATAAAAAACAGATACAAATTTGGACTTGTCTAGGTGATTTTCTTATTTGTTGGTTGCAAGTCAACTGAAAATACTGAAAATTTCCTAAGGGTTTATGAAGCATTAATCCAGTTTTTACTTTAATCCAATTTCAATGACTTTCCCAGCAGTTGACAGTAATATAGTCCTCATGATAACCAATTACGTATTCCACATAAAAATCACAGCTGCTTCAGTAGAGAAAATGATTACTGTAGCATCTGGTAGTGTACTGATAAGGTTATCAAACAGGAGACTAAAACTTGAATATCAGCTGCTCTTTATTTCAGCATCTTTCAACTCCCAAAAAAGTCATGATTCTAGGACACATGCAGGAGGAGCCAGCAAAGAAGGACCATCAAACAACACAATAGTATTTCATTGTAAGCATATCCGCAATTCAGGCAAAAAACATGATTCTAAGCTGCAGTTAAGCTTTTAATACATCTTCAACAATATTTCCTCAGTCAGAAATATATAGGATAATGATGTCACTTGATTTTCCGGAAGTAAAGCATACATTTCATGAGATGGATATATATGACCATATAAGTAGTACCAATAAAGATTCCATCAAGATAAAATTATAATTACTGAGTAACTATTCTGCAGTTTCATCTTTATGATGGCCTTTTTATATATCTAAGAAAAAAAGGTGATACCATTTAAAAAGTATGAAATTAGTTACCATATAATATTTCATGAGAGAAAAGACATGATAGTGATATACTACAAATTGTTAAAATATTTCAGGATATCCAATATAATATTTATGTTCATAGACAATAGTTTTCTTTAATTAAGGTAAATAATTAAATAACAAAAATTTTGGATACTAGCTAAACAATTTCCTAGAAAATATAAAGCCTTGAATTATATACACAAAATATTGAAACACAAAAGGAAATATTCTATGATAAATTCACATGCAACTTTTACAAGATGAAACATTGCTATATTCTTGAAAATACAAGTGTGTGTGTGTGTGTGTGTGTGTGTGTGTGTGTGTGTATTTATATATTAGAGATTAAGTGATAATGACAATTCACTATTGAGTAACAAAGTTTATCCAGAATACCAATTTATGATGGAAGGAGATGTTCTAGCTCCTTTCATTAAAAATAATAATAAATCATAAAAAACTAAGAGCATTTTAAGCAGACAGTTTAGACAGATGATATATATATATGTATATATATATATAAAAATATATATAATCCTCCCATAGTCTGAAACAAATCTTATAATACTGAACAATAATTAAAATGTAAATATCTAGTAACCAAGGCATTCTGTTCCTCAGCTATAATTAGCTATAATTTAAAGCTGTGTTCAAGAAGGAATTCATAATTGAAAATAGCTTGAATCTATATGTATATGTATGTGTGTGCCTGTGGCATTTGTGTTTAATAAGACATACTGACAGCTTCATAACATATTTTGCATCAACATCCTCCAGGTATATAGTTGCATTAAAAAAGCCACAGGGTTATAACTATGACATGTATTTACACTTAAATCCACAGAAAATTTGATACATTTTTATTAATTCATACATATGTCAGCTAAAGCATGATAGATGGCATGGGCTGCTAAACAATTTTGTAAAAATGAAGCAATGAGAAATGTATGGAAGTTCAGACTCTAGTGTAGGTCAACAGACTTAACTATTTAATCATGACTATTCATTTAATATAAAAAGAAAATAATTTTATGTAATGTTTAATAAGTTCATGTACCACTTTACATACTATTTGTGATTTTAAAACTGTAAATCAAAGTAGACTGAAACATGGAAACAACAGGGAAAATAAGCAGTAAAAGGAGGATGGAGAGAAGGAAGCTATGCAGATATGTGCACAGCAGTGACATAGGGTTAGTGGCACCTTCTTGTAATTTATGTGTGTACATGAAAAAGGCAGGAGTTTTGTTAATCCTGGGCCAGATAGGACTCCATAGCCAGACTTAGTCTCAATCAATCAATAGGCAGCAAAGATGTTTAAAATTTCATAGTCAGACTTAGTCTCAATCAATCAATAGGCAGCAAAGATGTTTAATATTTAATAGTATACACATGAAAATATGTGTTTGCACACATATTTGCTCTCTGGTATATTTGGGGAAAATAATTCATTTTTTCAAGTGCCATAAGTCAACGCATTTTGATATTGATTCCAAAGATTTATTATGGAGAGTAGAAGATATTTAATATTAGATATGAAATGCATGATTATTATATATACCATCTATAAATTTAGATAACAACTGAGATAATGAAGGACAATTTTATATACAATAGTATTGTCACTGTGACATATCAGTTACCATATACAGAACCATATGGAATAGGTAACATCTATGTCAGACTCAGCTATTTCAGACTTTCTTTCTAGTTAAGGCAAATCAGTGATTGCCTTGGAAGCAAGGCATGTTTTAGTTGTTAACTTATGACATTACATTTTGCACAATAAAATAATATTATTAACCTTTGTAGAGATTGATTGCACCTACTTTACGTATCTAAATGGAAAGTACTTTGGTTATGAACGTAAACATGACTGCCACCAAAGTAAATAAGTTAATGTGATTTTCCTCAACCTGGGTGATCACTAACATTAACTAATTTTGAGAGTGGCGCAGTATGTGCATGGTTTCTTCAGTGAGCAGTTAGTCAAAATCTGTGGAATAAGATATAGTGAGGCTTTCATCTCCTCCCCAATACACAATGATAGTTGAAATACACTGTACAACAGTACAACAGTGTGTCAGACCAAAGTCTGAATGTCTACTGCACTAAGAAAAATAAATTTATTATAAAATTCTCAATAGAAGGGCTGGAGAGATGGCTCAGAGGTTAAGAGCACTGGCTGCTCTTCCAGAGGTCCTAAATTCAATTCCCAGCAACCACATGGTGGCTCACAACCATCTATAATGAGATCTGGTGCCCTCTTCTGGCCTGAGGGCATACATGCAGACAGAATATTGTGTATATGATAAATAAAAAATTCTTTAAAAAAAATCTCAATAGAAAATGATACTATATTTCTAAGTCTTTTGACAGCTGAATTACAAAAGTAAGTCACACAATACTGTCAGTGAAACAGTATTTTCTGTATGAAATTGATGGCTATAAAGATTTGTATTAAAGACCATGTACTCAGAAATTAGTAGACCTAAGCAAACCTGCAGGGTTTCCTCCCTCCGCGCCCCCTCACTTGCTAGTGTAATTTACCATACTATACTTAATCAACAAAAATCTTGACTTTTTAAAAATCAAAATTGACTTTAAAACTTTAAGAATGTTGTCGCGCCTACCTCGACCAGCAAGGGAACACGACCAGGACTCTTCTTCAAGCAGTTTACTCAGGAACCTTGTACATTAGCTTCTGCTTCCCCTAGCCCCAGCAAGCCCTTAAATATGCGCTCACTGACCAATCAGCTCATGCCACCTGGTGATCCCGGATAGGCCACAGAAGGAGGAGGCACACCAGATTCATCAAGCACTTCCAAATAAGGCTTGTTTACAGCTAAGCTCGACTACCTGGCATCCAGGCAGGCACCATCTTGGGGCTGTGGCTTCCCACAGAATATCTTTGATTTTTTGTCATTTTATTACTTTATTGTTTTTATTTTATTTATTTTTCTTATTTTACATATTGATCCCAGTTCCCACTCCTTCCCTCTCTTCCACCCTCCCATGCACCCCAACCAACCTCCCATTCCATTCCCCTTCTCCATATTCCACATGTAGGATGATGCCTTCCTGGAGAGATAATCTAAATCTGTCAAGTCATTTGGAGTAGGGACTAGGTAGGCCTTCCCTCCTGCCTCTAGGTTAAGGGAATATTTCTCCATGAGGAACATGTTCCCAAAGTCCTTTTGTGTAGCAGAGATACGTTCTGGTTCCATTGTCAGAGGTCCCTTAGATTGCTCAGGACTTCTGAGACCCATGTTCAGGGGGTCTGAGTAGTTCCAATTCTGGACTTCCAGCTATCAGTCTGGGGGCCCATTAGCTCCTCCTTGTTTAGGTCAGCTGTCTATGTGGGTTTCTGTAGCTAGGTCTTGTCCTCACTCTCTGCATTTGGATCCCCATTTGGCAAAGTGTTTAGTTGTGGGTGTATTCTTCTGTTTCTATACATTACTAGTTGAGGACTCTATGATGGTAGATAAGTTAGTCATCAATCTCCTTATTAGGGAAGTGCATTTATGGTAGCCATTTCACTGTTGCTCAAATTGTTAATTGAGGCCAGTCTTGTAGGTCCCTGAACATTTCTCTAGAGTCAGTTTTCTATTCAAACCTATAATGGCTCCCTATTTAATGGTATCTCTCTCCTCTCTCCCTCTCCCCCCCTTCTTTTCTCTGTGTATTCCTTTCATATCTCAATTTTTCTAGCCCCACATGCTTTCCTCTCCTTCCCTTCTCTTTCCCTAGCCCTCTCTCCACTCGCTGCTCCCCCACCCCCAATATACTCAGGAGATCTAGTTCCTTTCCTCTTCTGTGAGGGCTCATGTATGAATCTCTTAGGTTCCTCCTTGTACCTAGTTTCTCTGGCAGTATGAATTATAGGTTTGTGATCCTTTGCTCTATATCTAAAATCCATATATGAGTCTATATATCCATACCATGTTCCTTTCTTTGTGGCTGGGTTGCCTCATTCAGGATGGTTTCTTGAAGTTCCATAATTTGCCTGTGAATTTCAAGATTCCATTTATATTTTTACCCCACAGAGTAATATTCCATTGTGTAAATGTTCCACATCTTCTTTATCCAGTTGAGGGGCATCTAGGTTGCTTCTGGGTGCTTGCTATTACAAATAATTCAGCTATGAACAGAGTTGAACAGCTTTATATCAAATACAGCATCTTTGTGTGGTATTTGGGTCTGGCATGGTGGTGGAACAAGATCGTCAGGGAAAACCTACTCATAACATAATGGCACCCTCAATGTGGCTAATAAGAACTTCCACTTAAAATTTAAGAAAAGCTTAAGGAAGTGTTTTAGAAACAAAAGAACAGAGAAAAGCAAGACTTCTTAGTAACAGCATTTTTCTCAGTTGGACTGTTTTGCTAGAGATAAGTTGAGACCTGTGCAGCTCCTTTCAGGGAGGCTTCCTGACTCAGCAAATGGCAAAAAACCAGCAGGCTTTTAACAGGCTCTGGTAACAACTTAATGGTGTGTACAAGAGCTGGCAATGGCAGTGACCACATCTCCAAGCTGGCAACATGCTGCCAGATGACAGTGTAGATCAAGGCATTGAGCACAGCTCTCAGTTCAGGTAGTAAAGGTACCTGCTGCCATCTTGGATAGTCTGAGGCTAGCACAGCTGTGGCTTTTGTGGCCAGAAAACGATAAAGATTTACAGTAAAGACGAATTCAGATTTAAAAAGACCTCTAAAGGTTTACAGTGTGTTTTAAAATATATGTAGGTTTGGGAGAGATAAAGAAACAGGATATAATGGTTTAAAAAAAGAATAGTAAAAAGAGAGTAGCTGGGTGTGGAGGCACATACCTTTAATTTCAACACTCAGGAGACAAAGGCAAGCAGATCTCTGTGATTTCAAAGTAAACTTGGTGTACAGAGTGAATTCCAGGACAGTCAAAGTTACACAGAAAAACCTTGTCTCAAAAATGTAAAAATAAAAATAAAATAGAGTCAAAAAAGAAAAAAAAAACCATGTAAGGATGGAAAGCACAGATACTATACGGTATTATAATGTCTTCTTTGTATTGTTTGACTGCTGAGGAAATAACAACTATTAAAATAAATACTGCTAGAGTAATTCAATTTATATATTTTAAAAATGCTTTGACTTCAAAATTTAAGTCCAAGGACAGGTTACTGAAGAAAAGGATTTCTATTTTTGTTTCCACAGAAAAGGAAAAGCTGTGGATTCCTTCCATACTAACATGATTTGATCAAGCAAGACCCCCTGTAGCATTGTTCCTGGAACAAGGCAGCCTTACAGATCATGACAGTCAGGATTTCTATGTCTTCTTAGGATGCCCATGACAGCACACCCTACCAGCAGGAAGCAGTTTGAAAAGAACCATGCCAAAATTCCCAAATATTGTCTATAAATGTTTGTTTTCATTTAAATGGGATTAATTATACATGATTAATGACCACAACCAATCTTATTAAAGGTAAAAAGGTAATTATGGTATAGATATGAATACTTTGTTTTGGAATGGATTTTCATTTATTGATACAAATTTAAGGTCAGTTTTATGATATGTATATTTCTCCTCTTGTTTAGGTATTGTTTATATAGCTCATTTAAAAATATATAATTTAGTACATATTTTAGATAGTTACCTATAATAGTCAAAAGTTATAGTTAAGTTAGTAAGGATTTCTAGATATACAGAGACGTATTTGAGATAAATAGGCATTCTTCAAACCTTTCAAAGACCTACAGAATATAACATTTAAAATGATTTAGGGTTTTTCTTAACTGTGAGACATAACTGACCCTGGCAACACCACCTGCATCAGAAAAGATATGGACAGCAAAGTAAGTCATTATGGAGTTTGCTTCCAATATGGCAAGACTGGCCATTTGGGCAAGATACTGCTCTTGTCTGGACTGTTTGACTTTATGTTGTATAAACTAGATATGCAGGATCCACAGGAAAGTGACTGCTGATACAAGATGGACATTGCTACAGGGTTCCTGCTTCATGGAAGAGTATGACAAACAGTCTGCGGGACACAGAGAAAAGTGACTGACAAACTGCCAATACAGGTGGACAGTTTAAAGTTTCCTGCTTTGCTGAGGAGTCTGCCAGACACACTATGGCCTATGGGCTGAAGATGGAACATTACAGAAGAACTTTGGGTAACTGACCAGTGAGTTGTCTCTGTTGTTTCTAGAGTTTATAAATTATCCTTCTGTGGTCTTTGATGGAGTTGAAGAAAAATAGTTATGGTTAGAGATTTCCTTAGTTAGGATTAAAGATAAGGTATATATAGGACTTCAGACTCACAAAGATAGGATAGATGATAAAATGTTTTCTTTAAATCTTGATAAATGTCAATGGACTATATATTGTTAACTGTGGTTCTCATTTGATAAATTTTGTTATATAATTTGCAATGTTAAGGTTAAAACTCTTTATTTTAGACAGAAAAGAGGAGATGATGGGAGATGTCATTCTGTTAATATGTTGCTCTTATTGGTTAGTGAATAAAGTTCTCTGGCCAGTAGGAAAGCAAGATAGGCAGGACTAGGACACTACCACTAGGAGACAAGAAGTGGTAGGAAGGAGATTGAAGATGGAGGACCTACAGGGTAATATGCCGGTCTTTCTCTAAGATAAGATAAGACCATGTGGAAATAGTTAGATTAATACAAATGGGTTAATATTTAAGACAGAGCCACCTGATAAGAAACCAGTAACTGGCCTACAGCTTTATATCAAATATAGCATCTCTGTGTGTAATTAAGGGCTGATGTGGTGGTGGTACCAGACCAGCCAGGAAAACCTATTCATAACACTCCTGAAGTTCCTTTATTGTACAGCATTGTTTTAGCTATCTGGGTCTTTTGTTTTTCCATATAAAGTTGATTATTATCCTTTCAAGTTCAATAAAGAATTGTCCTGGGACTTTGATGGGGATTGTATTGAATCTATAGATTGGTTTTTGCAAGACTGCATGTTTACTATGTTTATCCTACCTATCCAAGAGCATGAGAGCAAGAAAGTTCTTTCTATATAGGTCTTTCACTTGTTTGGTAAGTGTTACCCCAAGATACTTTATGTTGTTTGTGGCTTTTGTAAAAGGTGATGTTTCTCTGATTACTTTCTCTTCCCCTTTGTTGTCTGTATATAGTAGGGCTACTGATTTTAGTATGTGTTTATCTTGCATCCTGCTAGTTTGTTGAAGATGTTTATCAGCTGTAGGAGTTCCCTGGTAGAGTTTTTTGGGTTGCTTATGTAAACTATTATATCATCTGCAAATAGAGAAAGTTTTCCTTTCCAGTTTGTATCCCCTTAATTTCCTTTTGTTGCTAATTGCTTTAGCTAGAACTTCAAGTACAATATTGAAGAGATATGGAAAGCATGCAGCCTTGTCTTGTTTCTGATTTCAGAGGTATTACCTTAAGCTTCTCATCATTCAGTTTGATGTTGGCTGTTGGCTTACTGTATATTGCTTTTATTATGTTTAGGTATGTTCCTATTTTCCCTGATCTCTCCATGACCTTTATCATGAAAGGGTATTAAATTTTGTCAAAGGCTTTTTCAGCATCTTGTGAGATGATTATGTGGGTTTTCTTTTTCAGGTTTTTTATATGGTGAATCACATTGATAGATTTTCATATATTGAACCATCCCTGCAATCCATGGATGAAGCCTACTTGGTCATGGAGGATGATTTCTCTGATGTGTTCTTGAATTCGATTTGTCAGTATTTTATTGAGTATTTTGCATCAATGTTCATGAAGGATATTGGTCTGTTGTTCTTTTTCTTAGTTGTGTCTTTGTGTGGGTTGGGTACCAAGGTACTTCTGCTTCTATTGTGTGGAACAGTTTGAGGAATATTGGTATTAGCTCTTCTTTGAATTTCCGGTAGAATTCTGCACTGAAGCCATCTTACATTGGGCTTTTTTTTTTTGGTTGGGAAGCTTGAGATGACTGCCTCTCTATATCATTAGGGGTTATGGGTTTATTTAAGTTGCATATCTGTTCTTGGTTTAATTTTGGTAAGTGATAGTTATTCAGAAATTTGTCTATTTCCTTTGAATATTCAATTTTTGTGGAGTACAGGTTTTCAACGTATGACCTGAAAGTTGTCTGAATCCTCAGTGTCTGTTGTTATGTCTCCCATTTCATTTCTGACTTTGTTAATTTGCATGTTCTCTCTGTGCTTTTTGATTAGTTTGGATATAGGTTTGTCTATCTTGTTGATTTTCTCGAAATACCAACTCTTTCTATCATTGATTTATTTGGTTTATTTTCCTGGAATCTAATTGATTGATTTCAGCCCTCAAATTGATCATTTCCTGGTGTCTACTCCTCCGGTATGAGTTTGCTTCTTTTTGTTCTAAGGCCTTCAGCTGTGCTATAATTATCTAATGTGACTACCCTCTATTTTCTTCATATGGGCACTTAGTTCAATGAACTTCCCTCATAGCACTGCTTTTAACCTGTCCCATAAGTTCCAGTACATTGTGGCCTCATTCTCATTGAATTCTAGGAAGTCCTTTATTTATTTCTTTATTTCTTCTTTGACCCAGGTATGGTGCGATTGTGCATTGTTCAGTTTCCATGAGTTTGTAGGGTTTCTGCAATTTGTGTTTTTGTTGAATTCCACCTTTAAAACATGGTGGTCTGATAAGATAAAGGGGACTATTCCAATTATTTTGTATCTGTTGAGGTTTGTTATTTTCCAAGTATGTGGTCGATTTTAGAGAAGTTTCCATGTGGAGCAGAGAAGCAGGTATATTCTTTTGTGTTTGGATGGAATCTTATATAGATGTCTATTAAACCCAGTTGAGACATAACTTCTGTTAGTTCTTTTGTTTCTTTGTTAAGTTTCTATCTGGTGGTCCTGTCTAGCAGTGAAAGTGGGGTGTTGAAATCTCCCACTATGAAACAACAAAGAAAAAACTCAAAACAAAAACAAACAACAGAAGTCAATGAAATAATTCCTAATGATACTCCATATATTACATTCTTTAATTATTTTTATTAATTTATCTAAATGTATTTTATATGCATATGTTTGAAGGTGTTGGATCACCTGGAACTGGAGTTACAGACAGTTGTGAGCTGCCATGTGGGTGCTTGGAGTTGAACCTGGGTGCTCTGGAAGAGCAGTCAGTGCTCTTAACCTCTGAGGGATCTCTCTAGGCCCACCTTCTTTAATTCTTACTACAACGTAGAAGTAGTTCCTGAGATGTGGTAAATTTTCAAGACAGGCTAATTACTAACTAATTTAATATTTGCAACAATCATTTGACAGTGTTATTTTTGTCACCATTCCACAGGCAAGAAATATGAAGATTCAAGATCGCTTGATGTTCCACACCATAAATAGTGTGAATGCTAAGTTCCCTGGCACTTAACTACTAAATAATTTTGGTCTCCAGCCTAAACTAGTGAGGTGTTTACTGAGACAGAGATAATGCTTTTCTTTCTTTCAGAAAAAACAATGAGCTGAATTTTGGAGTTATTCATCTACGTATATAACTGTAGCTGAAAGAGGTAGAGGAGAGTTTTTCAACTAACAGTTGAACACTAAAGTCATGGAGGGAAATGAAGCTGTAAACATGAGGGGAAGTCCTGCTTTGGTTCCACAAGAATATATTAAAAATGCATATAAAGATGTATATTCTGCCATAGGCAGCCTAGGATGATTTCAGAACTGCAATGAAGGCTTGAAGTAAATGCTACTTGGATTGAAAAGTCAGCTTATCTCAGAATTGCCCATCACCAAGCAATGATAGTTTCACATCCATCCACCCAGCCTAGATGCAACTTGAGGAGATATGACTTCTCTAGCATGGTTAAAGGCTGAAGAGTGCAAGCAGGACATATTGGGGTCTGAGGGTGTGAGTGAGAAACTGGCTGCAAAGAGCCTTGCACATTGCACTCATGGCTGTATTTTCCTAGACTTAGTTGTCACATAAAGTAATGCCTTATGGATATCAGAACACCACATAACCTGTATTTCACTGTTCAGAAGATGGACATAAAGGTTTTATATTTAAATAACCCAATACTAAAGGACCAGGTTGCTTCCACCTCTTCAAATATTTTACTTGTAGTCTCTGGTTTTCACTACTTAAGGATATCACTATGACAGAAAGAGTTAAAAGAGCAGTGTGCCTGGAAAAAAAATGTAAATTTCACCATTGCTATGAATATCTTTACCCTTCTTGGCATACCAGCTTCTAAATGTTGTCATAACAGACTCTCCCAGGTAATTGAAAATCCCCACAAGCAGAAAGCACAGACTCACACATCTGATTGCATACAGGAGTTCAGCCACAGCACTGCTGGCTACATAACAGCTTTCAATTTAAATTCTAGATTTCAAAACTGGAGCAATAAATATGTCATTCTTCTCTAAACTGAGTTTATCAGAATTAGATTCTGATGGGTTTCATGTTCCTTGTAGATAACCTTCGCCAAAATGGCAAATCTCAACTCTCAAATTCATGAAGGACAAGTACATAGATTTATGAGCTTTTCATCATTGCTTGTTTGCTGAAGATAAGATCTTACTGTACAACCCAGGGAAGCCTTACCTTATATCCAGTTTTCGTGTATCAGCTTCCAAGTTCTGCTAGTATTTCAGGTGTGTGCCATCATGCCCTGCTCTAGGGTTATGATCACTCTTTATCCTGTTTATCTAGTGATGTAAAAACAGATCAAGTAACTTGATAGTAGCTAACATCCAATTAGTGCATTTTAACAGGATGAGGAATCTGGGTAGAACAAAAAAGAAATGTTTATTATGTGACTTTAGCAAATAAAATTTACATAATTTTGTGTCTATATGATAATGTATTACCCACTTTTTTTCTAGCTTCTCATTTGGAACATACTCTATGATTTTCCTATAGTTGACACAGATAGATTTCCTCCCACCACATCTACTTGTTTCTCTAATGCATGTGTCATTTAATGTTTACGAAGAGTTAATAAGCCATCAGTAATGTGTTCAAATTTTAAGCTCAAACTAAAAATGTTTATCATCTAATGTGTTGTGTTACTGCATTCTCTTAAAGTTGTATATGAAACAAAATTGGACTTCAGCAGTAAAATGGAGGTCCCTGCTTATGGGTTAAAAATATTATATTAGGACTGTATTGTATCTTAGTGGCAGGGACTTTGGCTAGAATACACTAGACTAACACACACAGAGAGAGATTTTTGTTTTGATGGAATTATATACACTTTATATTAAAATCTTTAGATTCCTGCACACTGACAAATTATGTTCTGTTTATTGAGACTAGATAGCTCTATGTTATGAATACAACACTTAAGCTAAGCAATAGCAATAATTACAAAAAGATTTTCTGTTCCTTTTCTCAACCACTGTAGTGCATGTCAAAATAAGTAAATTTTGATTTAAAGACAATGAGCTGTTCATCATGTCACAGGATGTAACGAGTACGGTTTTTCTGCCCGCCTCCGCCTGGTCTTGTCCCGCCGCCGCGCCAGCCCCAAATAATACACCGAGACTCTGTATTAGATATTATACTGTTGGCCAGTTACTACTTTCTTATCGGCTAGCTCTGTCTTAAGTATTAACCCATTTGTGTTAATCTATGTATTTCCATTTGGTCTTCTTACCGGGAGCCGGCTGCCGCATACAGCTCTCTCCAGACTCTCCATCTTTACTCTTCCTTCCTACTTCCTATTTCCTCCTTGTCTCCTAGTTCTGCCTATCTTGCTTTCCTATTGGCCAACAGTGCTTTATTCATTAACCAGTATGAGAAGCATATATATACATAATGGCATCTCCCATCATCTCCTCTTTTCTGTCTAAATAAAAAGAAGGGTTTTAACCTTAACATAGCAAAATATAACACATATCAGTTATCAAATAAGAATCACAGTTAACAATATTTAGTCCATTAACATTTAGCAAGATTTAAGAAAATATTTCATCATCTATTCTATCCTTGTGAGTCTAAAGTCCTATATGTACCTTATCATTGAATCCTAACTAAGGAAAACTATAACCATAACTATTTGTCTTCAACTCCTTCAAAGACCACAGAAGGATAGTATATACACTCTAGAAATGACAGAGACATCTTGTCTTTTCAGTCACCTGAAGTTCTTCTGTAATCTTCCATCTTCAGCCCATAGGCCATAGTGTGTCTGGCAGACTCTTTAGCAAAGCAGGAAACTTTAAACTGCCTTTTTATATTGGCAGTTTGTCAGTCACTTGTCTCTGTGTCCTGCAGACTGTCTGGCAGACTCTTCCATGAAGCAGGAATTCTATAGCAATGTCCATCTTGAATCAGCAATTACTTTTCTGTGGGTCCTGTATGTCGTTTATACATCACAAAGTCAAACAATCCAGACAAGAGCAGTATCTTGTCCAAATGGCTAGTCTTGCCATATTGGAAGTAAACTCCATAACGAGTTTCTTCAATGTCCACCTTCCTTTTTGATGCAGGTGGTATTGCCAGGAGCAATTATGTCTCGATGTCAAGGAAAACCCTAAACCATTTTAAATGCCATATTCTGTAGGTCTTTGAAAGGTTTGAAGACGGCCTATTCATCTCAAATACATCTCTGTATATCTAGAAAAATCTAACTAACTTAACTGTTAAGTTTTGACTATTATAGGTAACTATAATCTGCACAAAATTATACATTACATTTCTAACTGAGCTATATAAACACAATACCTAAACAAGAGGAGAAATATACATATCACCAAATTGACTCTAAATTGTATCACTAAATGAAAATCCATTCCAAAACAAAGTATTCATATCTATACCATAATCCCCTTTTTACCTTTTAAAGAATTGGCTGTGATCATTAACCATTTATAACCAATTCCATTTAAATGAAAACAAACATTTATAAGCAATATTTGGGAATTTGGGCATCATTCTTTCTAAACTACTTCCTGCTGGTAAAGGGCGCTGTCATGGGGGAATCCTAAGAAGATGCAGAAATCCTGGCTGTAGTCTGTGAGGCTGCTTTGTCCAAGCTGTTTTGAATGTTGGATCACCAGCGACTCTGTTTCAGGGGGCCTGGCTTGATCAAACCACAGTAGTCTGGAAGAAATCCATTGCTTTTTATTTTCTGTGGAAACAAAAATAGAAATCCTTTTCCCCAGTAACTTGTCCTTGAACTTAAATTTTGGAGTCAAAGCATTTTCAAAATATATAAATTGAATTAATGCAGTAGCATTTGTTTTAACAGTTGTTTCCTCAGCAGTAAAACAATACAAAGACAATATAATACCATACAGTATTCAGATTCTCTCTGAGCTTTCCATCTTTAAGTGGCTTTATTATTACTCTATTTTACTTTTATTTTTTCATTTTTTGACATAGGGTTTCACTGTGTAACTCTTATCTGTCCTGGAATTTACTCTGCATACCAGGTTTACTTTAAAATCACAGAGATCTGCTTGTCTCTGTCTCTCAAGTGCTGGGATTAAAGGCGTGTGCCACCACACCCAGATCCTCTCTGTCTTTTTAAAACCATTTTTTTCCCAGCCTACGTATTTTTTTAAAACACACTGTAAACCTTTAGAGGTTTTTCTTTATGTGAATCTGTCTTTACTGTAAATCTTTATCTTTTTGTGGCCACAAGTCTTTTATCTGGTAAACAACAACATTGCTAAAATGAATGTCATAGTTGTTTTTGCTGAGGATTGCCAAAGATGGTGGCGGATACTTTTACCGCCAGCACTGAAAGCTGTGCCCACTGCCTTGGTCTGTGCTGCCATCTAGCAAGCATGCTGCCGGCTTGGAGATGTGATCAATGCAATTGCCAGCTCTCCTACACAATAAATTGTTAGCAGTGTTTTTTTTTTTAAAGCCATGCGGATTTTTGCCGCTTATGCTGAGTCAGGAAATTTCCCTTAAAGGAGCCACGCAAATATCTGCTTGTCTCTTGTAAATCAGAGTCCAACCGAGAAAAATGCTGCTACCAAGAAACCTTGCTTATCTCTGTTCTTTTGTTTATAAAACCCTTTTTTAAGCTTTTGTTAAATTTTAAGTGGAAGTTCTTACTAGCCACATTGGTGCCATCTGTAAGGAGTACGGTTTTTCCGCCCACCACCTGGTCTTGTCCTGCCGCCATGCTGCCAGCCCCAAATAATGCACAGAGACTCTGTATTTGATACAATGCTATTGGCCAGGTGCTAGTTTCTAATCGGCTAGCTCTGTCTTAATTATTAACCCATTTCTATGTATTTCCATGTGGTCTTACCGAGAGAGGAGGAATGGTGGTTCTGTTCTCTCCAGGCTCTCCATCCTGACTCCTCCTTACTACTTCCTATTTCCTCCTTGTCTCCTAGTACTGCCTATCTAGCTTTCCTATTGGTCAACAGTGCTTTATTCATTAACCAGTATGAGAAACATATATACATAATGGCATCTCCCATCAACAGGATGCAGGAATTAGAGCCAAGATGAGTTGAGTCATGTGTGAACAACTAGAACACAAGTGTCTCGTCACTGAAAATGTCTTTCCTTCCAATGCTTTCCTGAAATTCACACCCTTTTTTTTTTTTTCTTGAGCTTCTAGGATGTATTTGTGGAATCATTGTTATGTGGCAAAGCTTTTTCCCTTTAAATGTTGTTCTTACATCATCTCTTGGAGAAAAGCCAACCTTGCCAAAATGGCCCAACCAGACAGAAGGGCAGAATAAATGAACACCCCCCCCCAGTGAAGCTTCTTGCAGTGATCAGCTTGGCTATTTTTATAACCATTGCATCCAGCCTCGGTGATAACAAGCTGATGCTTTACTCCCACCGTCTCTTCTACTGCTTTTTATCACCACAGGCATCTGGCTCCTTTAATTTAGCCTGTATCCTACAATTGATTTTCTTATTCAGGAGTCCCAAGAAAAGATGGAGGGGAAGAGGCATTTAATGAGAATTTTCTCTTCAGGTTTGAAGTAAGATCATTAGATCTGCCTTCAGTGTTTTAGAGCTATGAGGTAGAACTACAACAAAAACACAGAAAGGCTTAAGAGGTATTAGAGATGTCCACCAGCACTTCCCACACATGATGTTGGAGGAGGCTAATTCTTCTGACATGATTTGTGTCCTGAAGTCTTTGCTCGGGTCATGAATTGTTGTCAGAGCAAATCATAGCAGTGATAGCTTATCTTTGCATTCTCATGTCTTTTGCCACATGCTCATTACCAGGAACAAGCTTCTTCCTATGTAGGTCCTCACTCTCTGAAGGGAAATGCTATTGGTACAGTAAAACCATGTTTCCCTGAAAGAATAAAAATCAACTTTCCTTATATTTATCTCATTTTTGTCCTTTAAAACTAAACATCTTAACTATTATGAGCACCAATTAAAACTATTGTGTCTGCTCATAACCACTCCTGCTAAATCTATGAAGGAGTAATTATGCAGACCCAGAATGTAGCACAAAAGCTACTGCACCTGAACAACATTTCCCCACAGGGCTATCAGAACACCATGCTAAACCTTGCACTCAGAGTGCATCTGTGATTTTAGCTGTTCCTTTCAGAATCTAAGAAGTAAAGTCATCTTTTCTTCCAGTTCCACTTTATAAAAATGACCAAGAGTGATGTTTTTCTTTATTTGCTTTGGCCCTGGCTATACTACTCAGCAACTGCAGCTCTGCTGCTGGTAGCAGCTGCTAGACTGCTAGACTGCAATAGCAGAAGCCTGAGGGAATTCAGGCCCAGACTTTCTCTAAGCTACCAAAGAAACTTCTTTAAATATCTGCCCCACTGAAGAACTCAAGATTCAAAGGTAGAGGTAGAATCCTGCTTCCCAAAGAAGCTCAATAGCAAGCAGCTCACCTAGCTCACTTCCTTGCCTCTCCACAGAAGTCCTCATGCACATTCTCACCCCACCTTACAAATCATTCTCCACCTGGATCCTCCTTACAACTTCCTGTCAGCTAGTTGTTGACCAGACCTCCTGGCTGCCTACGAATTTTATTTAATCAATTGAATCATTGCACAAATGTAACCCAACTTAAATTAATATTCTACAACACAAGAGTTTTGCCATTACTTTCCAAATTCACACACTAAAGTATAGGCTGGTGCATGTGTAATAATGCTGTTCAGCATGGCCCTATGTATGTGAATCTGTAGATACATGAGCTTTCTAAGTTTTTATTAATTTTCACTCATGAAATACAACCTTATTAACTTTATTTTTAACAATGGTTTTGTGATAAAAACTGTATAAAACCAGAAAGAAAATGGACCTACCTCAAGAGCTCATGTGATACCACAGGAAAAAAATATTGTAATTACAAACATCCACATAAAAATATTGCTGTCTCTCAAGAATAAGAGATAATTTATTGTGGAGAAAAGCTCACGTGTGCATGAACAGATGAATGGATAATCAAATTATAAAACTCAGTAATAAAAAGGAATAAGCTAGTAGTGAAGGAGATAAGGTTCCTGTTTCATACTCTTTCATAGGACTTGGGTTTGGTTCTCAGCATCAAAATTAGGAAACTGGCTGCTTCAATAAACTGTAACAAACAATGTTTTTGAAAGCAATACGCAAACGCTTTAATTATATCATTCTCTAATCACAGCCCTTTTTATCTTCTCTTAAGACTTTCAAAGTTTTATGTAATGTTTCCATATTACATAAATTTATAAGTAGAAATAGGCAAAAACTACCATTAAACAATAGGAATATATTTTGCCTTGGAATATTTTAATCGTGTCCCTCATATGTAACACACATATCCTTATAGCACAACGACCAATATGTTGAACCTTAAGCTATGACAAAGTCTGTACTTGATAGGTACAACTTATAATTCAACTTATTAAACATTGCAAGTCCAATGCTTTCTATCATCATGGGAATGGATAGGCATTCTAGAGTGTTTTATACATTTTAACATTTATTGAACATCCTTTCTCTTGACAATTATTTTGAAATGCAAAAAGCAGTTATCAACCCATGAGTCATCAGAATGTGAATCATGGTAGTCCATTCTCTCTTTTAAAACTGATAATGCTTAAATATTAAGCATGGCATGTCCTCATTTTTCCATTACAAAGAATACAATCAAGAAACAGTAAAGAAATGGAATTAGAAGTTTATCAAAGCTTTTGTTTAGTATTTTGATATTTTTTACATGTATACCACACATGCACACAGTTTAACGCCCACATATACACAAATAAAACTCATATGCATTATTTCATAGTGCCTTAAGTATTCATTTAATTAAACACAAATTTATCATCACTTGAAAACAGCTTAGTAGGTGTTATTTCTCTTGAGATAGAAGTGAGTTCGTACAACCACAGTAATGTTGTGTGGGTTTTTCTGTTATAATTTTCTTACAAGCTGGCTTCTTTGTATATGTTTTACTAAATAGCAATGTAGCATTTATAAAAATAACAAGTACTGCCCAAGCTGTAATCTATGTCTGTTGTGATGATCCTTTATGGAATTGTGGACCTAGTAGAATTTAATCTATGAAGTCTTTCTCAGATGTAAAGTGTGGGAAGAGAAACTGAAGTCTGCTAATATTTGCAACACTCACATTCAATTCTTATTCTAGGGGCTCTGAATGAGCCATAGAACTCTGTTTTTAATCATTTATCAAAATTTTCTCAAATGCATAATTTTTCTACATCAGAAATGTCTGCATCAGTAGACACTGAATCTGTGCTGCATATTAGGATCTCAGAACTCAGATTCCTAGAACCAAACACAAGGATTCTAACTTAATGGGTAAGCCTTGGGGACTGGGAGTTTTTACAATCCCCTAGAGAATTCCTACACTAATAAGCAATTTGAATTGAAAACTACTGCACCAGATGGTTCCCTAGACTGACATGGGGACTCTTATTTCCTCCATCTGGTCCAACACCCTTTGGCTATATAATCAAATCTCTTCCTTTTATAGTTTCCCAAAGCCACAAGCATCTTTGAGTTTCATAACCAGTAAGATTTGTTGTTCATTTACAGATTATTCTCCTTTCTCTCCTGCTTTCACAGATTCAGCACCAGCTGTTGTGATTATAATGTGAAATGTCCCCCACAGGCTCCTGTATTCGAACACTTTGTCCTTAGCTTATAGGATTATTTGGGAAGGTTGTGGAGTCATTAGGAGAAAAAGCCTCATTTGAGAGAATGGGTAAATGGGGGTAGGAGCTTGCTGTTTGATTTCCAAGCTTTCTGCTCCTGCCAGGATGCCTTTTCTGCTTTGATGGACTGTATCTCTTAGATTGTAAGTCAAAATAAATACCACCACCACTTATGTTGTTTTTTGTTGGGTAAGTGGTCACAGTAATAGGAAAACTAAATAATACAGAAAGTTGGGACTGAGGAGTATGGCCATGTCTTTCACAAATCTGTTTTTTTGGCTCTTAGACTTATGTACTAATATGTAGGAAGAATGTGGAAGACTATAGGATATCCACCTAGAAATCTCTAGAGTACATTAAGGAAAATGACATGGGACCATGCTGCTGGGATATCTTCAGAAAGCCATAGAAGGAACAATCCAAACCAAGGAGGTTAATTCACATTTTCTCCATTTTTAGTACTTTTTAAAATAACATATATTTTGAGCATATTCTTTTCACAGCTCCTTCCAGATTCTCCCCATCTCCTGGGTTCTCTGGAAAAGAAGGCAGCACTCTTAACTACTGATTCATGACTCCAGCTCTGCTTTATAAGATGGAGAGATACACTAATCTATGGGTAAAATGAGAAGTTGTTAGGAATTTAATATTAAGTTGCATGAACAAAGTAATAATAGTAGGTTATTCTTAGGGCCTATAACTTGTCTAGCCACAGGTTCTTGGCCCTTATAAATGTGTCAGGTATTAGTTTTTTTTTTTTTTTTTTTTTTTTTTTTTGACAACTTGAAACAAGATGGAATCATCTGGGAATAAGACAATATGTTTGAGGAATTGTCTTTGCAGAACATTGGAAGATTGGACTGCTGGTAATTTTCAGATATATTTCTTGATTAATGATTAATGTTGGAAGGCTCAGTTTACTCTGAGCAATGTCACCCTTAGTGAAGTGGTCCTGGGTATTATAAGAGAACAAAAAGTGATATTCATATTGAGCAACCTAGTAAGCAGAATTCTTATGTGGTCTCTGCCTCCAGGCTACTTATTCTGAATGACCTCCTTCTTTGATATATTTAGATTGGGAAATTTAAACCAAGTACCCTTTTCTAAGTTGGTTTTAGTCATGGTCTTTATCATATATATGGAAAGGAAATAAGAACATGGGTTCCATCTTGCCGAGTACTTGGTTACCCTCATGGCATTTGTGGCACTATTGTACAAGCAAGCACATGTTCCTAGGCAGGTCATTTTTGTGGCTCAGAGTTCACAGCTCTCTGAGTTCAGTGAATACTCTTTCAGGACATAAAAAGGTCAATGTCAGCTGGTTTCTCCAAGCTCTGTGACTCAAGTATGTCTTCAACAACACAGACTTTATATCAAGTTCTAGAAGATAAGTAAAGTATCAATAATATCCTGTAAACTCTAAGGGGCATGTGTGCTACAGGATCTCACTAGCAAACAACTAAAATGGAGAGAACCTATTCCTAACATTCAGCTTGTTTTAACCTGGCAGCTTCAATTCTTTGGGCTAGCTAGTTTTGATTTTAATTTAAACAGTGCTAAGATTGACATGCTTTCTCAAACATCTGAGTAAGGCTTAGTTTCAGGGTAGTGCTTTGGGGAAGTACCCTGTAAAAGGCATTAAAGCCATTACAAGGTCATTTTTTTTTTCAAGTTATCATTTTGTTTTTTTTTCCTGTTTATTTTCTATATATGTGCCTTCCAAGACATGCTGCATTACCACAGGCAAAAAGCCATGGAGCTTATCCAGTTACATGATAGAACCTCCCATGTTATGAACCCAAGATAAGCCTTTCTCTACATAATTTACCTTTCTCTGATATTTTGTCATAGAATGGAAAGTTGACTAATGAACATTTCAATAATATTTCTGGAAAGTTTTATTATTCATTTTAGTGTTTATTTTTTCCCTTAGCGATACTCTGGATATGTGGCAATATTTATTTGGATGAAAAAAAAATGAAGTCAGTGTATATCTCAGGTAAGAATTACAATATGTCTCTTTAAAGATGCAATTAAATTTACTGTTTAAATATTTATCCATGTATTTGTTTTGCTAGAGGGGTCTATCTTGCTTTCCTGTTTTTTCTTCCCTTTTATCCCAAGAGGATAACTGGGAATTATGTCACTTATAAATCAAATGTTTGCTGTTGTCCCTTTGATTTTTTATCTGCCCTAGTAAATAATATAGGTATATCACTAAACAACCATTCATTAAAAATCCTTCTAAAGGAATTGGAAACTTTCAATAACATTTCCCAAGAGAAACTGATTTGTGTCTTTCTGTTTGTTCACCATTTATGACAGTATCAGTATTTATATTTATGCCACTTCAAAAGCAAGTTTATTAACCTGTCAGCAAATCATGAAAACCACAAATCTCAAAAAAATAATCTGTTCATATAACTGAATTATATTTTAAATTTATATTGTAAATTTAATTTTATTTTATAATTATGTGTCACATTATACACTACACATTTATTTTACATTAAAAAATGTATTGATGAACAAGAGAGGGCTTAATTCTCTTTTGAAGGGACATGAAAGCAGCAAAGCCCACAAAAACCACTTTTCTCTATTCTGCAGTGCATTATCAAATGGCTCACTATGTATCCCAGAAGGAAAATGCACATCACTTTTTTTTCTGTATGTATGTATACTTAATAGACAGCTAAACTCACCTAGTTATGTATATACCTAAGTCCTTCTGGCATCTCAGAGCAGACCATCTGTATCAACAGAACATAACCACAGTTTACGTGATCATCTTTAAAGTGGTTCTGGTGAGTTTTAAGATTCTAAGGACAGGATAGTCTATTCATTGTCTGATAGTCATATACATCCACACATTTGGCCAGTCATCACCGGGAAAAAGTTTGCATAAATATCCTGTTTGTGTTGAATGTACACAGCCTGTTTGGATGATCATTATTCCCCAAACCAAAGACCTAAACAAATGTTTACATAACTTCTAGACCACATCATTTACTGTGCTAGACATGGTTTAAGACTATGCATGTGCACTGAAGCTATGTGCAAATACACTGAAGAACAAAGTCACAGATTTGTCGTGCAAGAAGTGTGAGTCCTCAAATAAATTCCCACAAATCTCTAAAAATGACCTTAACATATGTCCAGACAGTTTCAGAGATTCCAGCACTTAGCTGTGCAGTGGTGATTCCAGCTAGACTGCTCACTGTGGAACAGAATAGAGCTGGGCTTAGTTGGTCTCTACAAACTCCCTCTATGAGAAACATATCTCTGATTTTTTTCCCAAAGAATTATCTTTTCGTTAGTCTTTTCAACAAAAGCTTTGCAGACTTCATCAGTCAGGCAAATTCTGGTACTGCAGCATCAGTGTGGTGTTGCAGACGGAGCATCAAGCTCTGTAAAGCCCTTGTCCTGAACACTGTAATTCTAATGTCAGCACTGTGGTCCTGTTGTGTGTCTTTTAGATTTGGAGAGATGCTCCAGGGGCCGATTTGGCAGGTGTTGTGTCACCTTTTATCCTCTTACACAGGGTAATTATTGTGGCCATTGAAAGTCACTCTTAGTGATGGGCTGATTATTATCATCAGTTTCCTGAGATACCTATCCAGAAAAAAATGGCTGACAGAGGAAAAGACAGAGACATTTTAATGGCTCTCAAATTGATGGACTGATACAATTTAATCTGGGCAATCAAAGCTGTAAAGAAAGCAAAGGCAGTCCTGGCCTCATGGCCTTTGAGAATTTCATGTCTGGACAGATGCCAACAGCATCCTTATTGGATTGCACTTTGTGTTTCTAAATCATGTCTTCACTTTCTAGTCCCTGCAGAAAGCAGCATCTTTGTTATTTGGCAACAATTTCTGGCACTGAACTGTTCATAGAAATGCGGAATTAACCTCCTGTTCTCCCTCATGCTTCAGGTGTCTAAATCTCAGAAATCAGATCATGCTGGTCGAACATGGCAGGGGTTGGGGAAGTACATCTCAGCCCAGAGCAGACAGGAAGCAGTGAAGCCAATTTCTCAAGGGAAACAGCATGAGCTTTGTCAGCCAGTGGCCCCACTGAATGGCAATGTCCCCCCAAGGGAGGAAAACCTGCCAGCCATACAATGGTCTCAGATTCCCTTCTGTGTGAGCATGTCAGACCAGGAATGCCGAGTTTGCCTTGAATAGGGTCAGTATCATGAAGCATCCAAGAAGCAGCATGTTAGCTGTGACCATGCTGGCATTACTTTCCCCTCTAAAGGCTGTCAATAATTGTACAAAACAACGCCTATCCACTACTTGGAAAACCCTGTGCTCTATGTTTCCATGTGGTACCTTTCACAAAAAGTCTAGAGAGGTTTACAATTTGCTTCCTTTTGTCCCACATTAAATCTAATTGTTTTTACTTGTATATTCGATTTCCATACATTGGATTATTTTTCTGGTGTTTAGTTAAATTAGTTTTATTTACAATGATTTGATACTATTTCTGTAGTAAAATGAAATTTACAAGTTGAATGTATGAATGAGGTGCTGTGGTACATGCCTGTAATCTCAGCATTCAGAAAGCAAAAGGATCAGGAGTTGAAGGCCAATTGGGCTATGTGGTGAGTTTAAAGCCAGTCTGGTTACACCATCCTGGTAAAACAAAATCAACAAAAGAAAAAAATATTTAATTAGAAAAAATAGGTGAGCTAGGGAAGATGGCTCAGTAGGGAATGTGCTGTGTGACTGAAGTCCATGTAACCCACTTAAAAAAAGTATGAGTCAATCAAAGAGACAAAATTAGTATGTGCTTATGATGCCAGAGGTAGGGAGGTGAAGACAGGAGACTCTCTGGGACTTGTGAGCTAGGCAATATACGAATCCCTGGGAAATTGTGTCTCAATGTGTAATCCGTAGAGTAGTTAAGGGAGATCTCTGACTTCTGGGCTTCACAAGCATATGCACAGATAAGCATGCATTAATAAAAATACATGAACATGCATGTACCCACAAATGCATAAATGCAAACATACCCATGGCTGAAAATAATTTTTAAAAAATATAAATTAAGGGGAATAAAATAAAAAAAATATATAAGCAGGGAGTGTCAAACTTAAGAAAAGTGGAGGAAATGCAAATATAAAAGATACGGAGAAAACTTATTCACAACTCAAAAAGAATTTGTATGATATAAAATTTGTGGCCAACTGAAAAAGGAATAGAATTATTGGATGATGTTTTATGAAAATACAATCTGAGACATTGCCAAAGCAGGTACTTCTTCCAACACAGTGCAATGTCTTTCCCAAAGCATGTGGCACCCGGGCTGCAATTTTCATGAAAGAGCCTCCCAAACTTAATCTTTAAAACACTAATGATAATAATGCTCTTTGTAAGTATCCATATGGATTTTTAAAAAGAAAAAGAGAATTTTGAAATAAAGGCTGCTTTGGTGACTTCACCAGGCTACTTTTCTTTCGCTTCAATGAGGTTTTTCTCTCATGGCCTTTGATCCCCATCTCATTTTATTTTTAAGGTTGTCTGCCCTTGTGTCTTCTGTGCTGGAAGCCACACTGAATGCCACACACATGTAAAGCAGGCACTGAATCATTTGTTTCTGTGCTGCTCCTGTGCTTCCTCCTCCTGTTTCCACATTCAAAATCCTCCTGCAGCCATTAGTTTACAACACATTATGTAATGTCATTAATTATGTCCACTCTACTTTTCAATAGACCATCAGAGCATATTCCTCCTTTCCATGCATGAATTATGTGATATCTGTATACCAACCTCTCCCTGTTTCCCATAACAGTTGCTCTGCTTGCCTCTGGTACCCCTATTACTCTTGGTTTCTGTGAAGTCACCCTTTTAGATCTAAGTAGGGGTGGGGTCATGTGGTTATCTGTCCCTCTGTGCCTATCTTATCGCACTCCACACAATGCTCTAGGGAAAAAAAAAAAAAAAAAAAACAGAAACAAAACAAAATAAAAAACCTGGAGGTCATCCTAATCTTCAGAGTAGAGTCCTTTAAAATATTATGTACAAAGTAAACAATAAGGAACTATCATCATATACAACTTCATGAACTTAGAAAGGGAAAGAAGCAATATTGATTATAGGATCTTTTTGTTATTATCATTACAAAGAAAAAAGAAATAAAAAATATAAGGTTTGTAAGGATTGGACAATAAATGATTTTGCTTACCACATGCTTGAGTAATTTGAAAACTCAAGATAACTGACTTTTGTGCAACGCTGTAAATAGTGGTAGTTAATGGATCTCATTAAATAAATAAAGTTGGAAAGATACAAAATGACAATGCAGAGGATTCTTTAGTAAAGGAACAGTACCCATTATAGCAATAGCAATATATATTCACAATAGTCAAAATGTGCCTTTCACTAACATATGTGCAACACAGATGTATACTGTAATACCTGGGTGTAGATTCAATACTGCAAACATAAAAAAGTACAAACAATAGCATTAAAATTGCTTCATGTGTAAAATGTTACCAAAGTCCAGGTAATAAATAATAATGAAATGGTTTACAGGAGGTAATGAATTGCACATTAGTGTGAATGTATATAAATGATATAGTAATAAAGCTAAAATAAAAGTCAATATCCAATGCCATTCAAATTTAGATTTTGAAGTGTTATCCTGATTTAGATGAAGCGCTAACAGTAATAAAGAACTGCTGAGAGAAGAAGAATTAGGCTTCAGAGATACTATCTGTAATTGATTGCCTAATACCAGATGGTGAGCCTTCAAAACATATGAATGGACACACAAGTTGTATTTACATATTATTTCATATGCATGTAATTAACTCATATGCTTAAATGAAATAAAGGGCAATCTTTTTTCAATGTTGCATTTGAGAAATTTGTAATCTACCATGGCTGAAATGTATTTATAAATAAAGTTTTCAGATTTTTATAGACGAGTGGCAGTAACATCAGGTCATAGAGGTCCAGGGAAAGCATCTAAAGCATTCTAATAAATCAGTGATTGAGCCCACCATGAAGTGTTTACATTACATAAAAGGGTGTTTTTAAATAATTTACTTATCAATATGTATATATCTATCATCTATCTGTCTGCAGTCTATCTATCCAGAGAAAACATCGATGTCTTCAATACTGTACATCTTTGTTGTTGTTTGGTGTGGTTTGCCTTGGAGATGAGGACAAATGCCAGGACTCTGTCACTAGCTGTATCCATAGCTACAGAATTTTCTTTAGCTACATTTCAAGTGTTTAGAAAAAAGAAGTGTATCTTCACAACCTTATATTCTATCATATGAAGCAAAAGCTATTAAAACATTATTATATATATTTGAAATAAGATAGTTCTTTTACCTTTATGATGATATAAGTTGGCAAAGGCATAACTTTTCATTGCATCCAAAATGTTATTTAAGATTCAAGAAATAAACAACAAATTGAATAGAAAAGAACAATATAAAGCTCATATATCACACCAGACTTAAGGAAATAATATGTGTGAGTGATTGGAAGATTAAGGAATAATCGTCAGATAAAGTAATATCTTTCATTTTAATCTGTGTGTCCACCTCAGGTCACAGCATATTTATCAAATTTCTCTTCATATTCAAGAAAAACTCAAATTATTGGATCAGTTTGTCTTTGTATAGATGTTTTGCTTTTCTTTAATCATTTTATATTTGTCACAGCTCCACTTGGAGAAGAATATTTTTCAAAATATTTATTACTTCTAGATGTGCAATTTTTCCTATGTACTTTTACATGATGTTTTATTCTAAACTCTGCTTTAGCAGATGACATTGAATTGACACAGAATATCAATACTTGTGCCACCAAAAGTGTTCATAACCATTTCTTAATTGTGTACAGTGCAAACCTGATGGATAAGTGACCTCAGTATTCTCCCTCTGGCCAGAAATGAGATGCTGAGATGTAGCTGCCCTCTGGTTGTATGCTGAAGGTGTCTATTGCATTACTGGGAAAATGTCCATTGCATGACTAAGCATGACTATTGAGATGCTCTTTCCATTTCTATAGTCATGGTGCCAATGACCAGAGGTAGATGCTAACTAAATACTTAAGCTGTAATAACTCCACAACAGTTGAAAGTACAGTTAACTGGTCTGAGAAACATAAGAAGATGATAGCGTAGTTTTTACACTCACAAAACAGATGAACTCTTTGTTTGAATTATCCATTTGAGAACTAGAACAGCTGCCTTTATCATAGTCAGTGACATCTGTACCTTTCCAGCCTCAGGAGAAAATAAACACTCTATGCAAACTTTCAGATCCATCTGTTGTCTCTCTAGGTTAACATAATACACAGGAAATGCAAGGGGATCTTAGCATTCTTTTTGTTCCAACTGGGTAGTTTTTGTCTGTTGTTTGCTTATTTGGTTTTGACTTTTTATGTATGACTGAGTGTCATTTTTACTGTAGAAGGTAGATCATAATTGAAACATCATGAAGGAAATGGGTCCTCTGGGGAAGCTTGGACGAAAAAAGTCCCTTGATAGAAAGCTGAGTAATAAACTGGGAATGAAAAAATGTGACCAAATACAGATGGCTCAGAATTGGTCTCAACCAGATACCGCAGTTCTGTGAACAACCTTTACACACTGAGCATGGGCCAGTGGGGACTGTCCTCATTTACATATCTGTAATTTCCTGATTGAGGGATGCATGCAGAGTGGCTCATCCTACCTGGTTAAGAACTAGGACAAAGTAGTCCAGACCATAATGATACCTATATGCTTCTTCTATTACTATTATGCTCACTCTGTTGTTTGCTTGTTACTGTATAAACCTTTTCTATTCTTCTGTGACGACAGAGTTCTTTCACAGACCTGCCAATACCTCCAGCCATGCTGATAGCCCATATGGGAACGGAGATTTCCTCACTGCCCCTTGCTTTTCTCAACTTGGAGCTTTTGCAGGGCTTGGGGACACCTGAGGGTTTCTGGCTATGACATCTCACAGTGTTTCCAGAAAGTCTTCTTGCTTCAGTACTAGGCTTGGTAGCCCTTAAAACACTTGGTTTGGGGTTTTGGAATGCCAGAAACCTGAGGCTTGAATACCCCTTTGTCTTATTGCCACAGGCATGCCTGTTTTGAAAACAATTTCTTCACCAGCCACAAAAGTAAGTAAGGCAGCTCTTTCTACTGCTCTGATGAGTGAGGGACTTTGCCTGCTTTAACACTGCTGTCTCTGTTTTGAGACCCTTGGGGGACTCTGCTATAGCTAAGGTCCCTTATCTCTGAGTCATCTTTGGTGTGATCCTATGGTGTGTTTTCCAGAGAGCTCCTATAGTCTCAACATCCAGGGAAAGTCTTTTTAAACACATCTTGCAATAGAAAACCCTTTCTCTCTTATATCTGAGACCCTCTGGCCAATATAACTCTTTGGTGAGATCCTTCACTATATCCTAGCACTCTTGCATAAGGAGCAAGTTCCTACCTCTTTCTTTAGTAGTCCTAAATCTATGTGGTTCACATAGTTACATCCTAGCTGGGACTTGGTTATCAGTGATTGCAAGTGTCTGCTTCAGAAAGGACACTGAAGTATAAAAGACAGGGCTCATTGCCCTCATATACTCCCATCAGGTATGGTAAAATGTGAGGCTCAATGTCTACAACATCCCAAATTATTCCTTCCACATGGTTCAAGTACCTGTCATCACTGAGAATGAAAGGAGACTATCACCAACCTAATATACCCTTTTCAAATATGTTCTAGAAATTGTGGTTTGCAGAAGGTTAACAAATTCCCAAAGCATGTAGCAATTATTCACTGTAAGGGCCACAAAATACTTACTTAAAATACCAAATGCCACTTGGTAAAAGTAATGCTGGCCTACAGGACAAGCCAAGAAAAAAGTGACACTACAACCGATTTGTAGTTTTAGTGTTTATTCTGCATACTAGAAAAAAAGGACACTTTTTAAAAAAAGCAGCTGAGCAAGGCTTAGGGAGGAAGCAATATTCCTCCATGGCCTCTGATTCAGTTTCTTTTCCCAAGACCCATGCTTGGGTCCCTGCTATGACTTCCCTCTATGATAGACTATAACTAATTAGCTAAATAAACCCTTTACCTCTCCAAGCTGCTTTTGCATATGGTGTCTATCTCAGGAATAGAAACCTAACCTGAACAGAAATTAGTGCCCAGAATAGAACATTGCAGAGACCATGTCTTGGCTGAGAAGGGGGCAGGTGGAGCTTTAGGCTAGAGAAAGCTGTTCAATGTTAGAGCTGAATGAATTCTAGTGAAAACTTGGGTCACAGGAGTGTTGAGAGAGATGCAGATGATGGAGGCCTGTTTTCTCAGAGAAGTAAAGAATTGATGAAGTCTTTTCATGTGATATTTTGAATTAAAAACCTGTGGTTTGGTGTTAACTGTGCTAAGAAATCACATATTTTAAGAAGAGACCGACACCACTAAATTGAACTCTTCTGGGAAATATTTCCCTTACTATTGAAGATCTGTAGAGAAGCTTAGACTTTGTAGTGCATGACAGGAGCTTAGTGTAGGACACTACAACCTCAGTGGAGATCTCTACATATTGGAGATGCCAGACTGTGAAAGGGCCACCAAGGACAGCAGCCAGGTGATAGACTCCATTCCAAGGTAAGTTGTGGATGGAGGAGCTGGAGAAGTGGAAGTGTTCTGGTCATTTGGAGCTTAAGAGGTCAATATCATGTCCCAGTATTATGTATTGCTCATTGAGATATTTATACTGTTGGACTTTGGTGCTGCTTAAGTATTATTGTTGTATGTCCTGGTTTTACTTTTAAATATGAGGAAAAATGTTGAGAGCACTTGATGTGCTTACAGAGGACTCACATCCATCTGTAACCATAGTTCAAGGGGATAAGACACATTCTTTTGGCCTCTGAGAATCTGGTTACTGTATGCTATTGTGTTGTCTCTACATGTATGGTGTACAAACATATCTTCCACAAAACATGAATACAATTAAATTTTGTTTAAATGTAGACTTTAAGCCAAAATGAATCTAAAGCAATGCAGATCTATCTTTCACTCTTCACAGGAAAACAACCTACCAAGAAGATACTAGAATTATAAAACATGTACACATTAAATTAGGGATATTTGCAAATAAAAACAGATTAACCACAACAACGTCATAGTAGATTATTTCAAAACTCCACTTTCATCAGTAGAAATCCTATCCAGACAAAACAGAAATAGAAACACAGGAGTTAAATGACCTAATGTATATATAAAGAATAATTATTAAAACACTATCAAACACAGGGCCTTTTCAGCAACATGTATAGTTTCTGTAAAATAGGCCACTTATCTGTGTACAAAGCCAGTCTGTAAATCGTATCAATACACTCTGGCTGAAGAGGTCATAGGTCATAGTGGGGAAATTTATTCCTATTGTCCAGTTAAATAAAGACATAGCATCAAATTGCCTTCTTGGTATCTATGTTCACACTCAGAGAAATGCTATTCTTTGCCTTAATCAGAAAAGCCTATCAATATAACAAATGGTAATAAGTGCAGAAAATGAGGGTCCAGCTCTAAACAGGACATTTACAGCCCCCTTTCCCAGATTCTCAGAGAACATCACAGAAGAGGGGGTAGAAAGACTATTAGAGATACAAGATAGGATGAAACCATTGCAGTTATGATCTCATAGTAAATAGATATAGTGGCATGACGTGTGTTTTCACAGCCAAGAGACTGACAACAGTCATGTACTAAGGAGATGCAGATGGAGCCATACTTCTTCCTTTTTGAGATTTTAGATTGTAATAGATTATGGGGAAAGGACTTCCCATAAGAAGGAGATTAACAGATGCAGGAGAGAGTAGTGTAAAAAGAGAGAATAGTCAGAACATATTATATGCATGTGTGAGACTTTCAGCTAATAAGTTTGACTAATAAAAACATCTTTATAATACAGTCAGAAGGGACTGGATAAATAAGTCAGTGGTTGGAGCACTGAGTGTTCTTCCATGGAATCTAGGTTGAATTCCTACCACTCACATGGTGGTTCACAAACCACTGTAAATCCACCTCTTCTTCTGGCTTCCACAGACACTGCTTACAAAGTGATATACTGAAGTACACATGGGAAAAATACCCATGCATAAAAAAAACCCACAATTTTTTGCCAACCTGTGGATAATGAGGAACTTTATACATCTACATTTACAGGATGTTATTCAAGCAGAAAAACGAGAAGAGAGAAACGTTACATGCAACAATTCAGACAAGCCTTGACAATATTATTGTTAAGTGATCAAGGCAGACAGTGACTGCTCTGTTATGGTTGTACTTATTTTAGATATCCATAACAGCATAGTCATAAACACTAAGCTTATTTCTGATTGTTGATTTATTAAAGTAAGAAAGGAACAGAGATGCATTAGTTAGGATTAGAGCAAAGGACCCAATAGGGTGTGTGTGTGTGTGTGTGTGTGTGTGTGTGTGTGTGTGTGTGTGTGTGTGTGTGTGTGTTTTCAGTACTTGAGGATGAATGTCTCAGCAGTCAGTATCGTCCTTAATGGCTTTCTCAAACTTCAGCTCTCCCTGACAACTGGTGGTTGCTTAGTTCACAATCCTGGGTACTTCATTTGTCCCACTGTGATACCAGAACTCTCCCTGTCTCTTCCTTTTTCTCCTTGTCTCATCCCTTCATCTTCTTCCTCCTCCTCCTTCTTACTCCTCCACCACCAGCTTTCTCTCTCCATCCTTCTTGCCAGCAACCTCACACCCATGTTATCCTCAAAGGTATCAATTAGGCTTGTTTATTTTTGCATGCATTAGCTAATGACATATAAAAAACAAAACAAAACAAAACAAACAAACAAAAACCCAATGCCTTCATATAGGCACTTATAGTTGAAATGCCTGTCATGGTCAGCACAATGGCCCTGTTCATTCATTTTGACTTGGTTTAAGTGGCAATTAATGGTGACCATGATCAATACAATTGAAAAGTTTGGACTCTCCTCCAGCAGCTTGCCAAGGCATGTGTCAAGAGGAACAACAGAGGCACAATATCCAATGTAGCACCAGAAAATCCTTGAATAGGATTTGTGCCTAATCTACCATGAAAGCTTGGGAATTCTGGTTCTGATGTCACCCATGTTATCAGAAGTAGTGTTAGTAAGGCAAGTTAAGCCAGTAGCCAAAAGGAAGGCCAAGAGAAGAAAAAAAACCTTTCTGCCATATACTTTTTCTGGGACTGCTACCATAAGGAGCCACCCACAATTGGACTGGTCTTTCAGCACCAATCAAAGCAAGCTGGGCACTTTTGAAGGTGAGGCTCTCTAATCAGGTGATTGTAATTTATGGCAAACCGATGTCAAACACAGGCACAACACAGAGCAGTTGGCAACTAATGGTTTGAGAGAATTGTTGTGAATTAGAGGACTATCAGGAGAAAGGAAATAGATGAGCAACAGGGGCTATAGGTGTGAAAAAAGATAGTGAGGGAGTGATTAAGTAGAAAAAAATGATAAATACATATAAAACCTGCCATACCCAAACCTTTGTGGGCTTATTTTAAAATTAATTTAAAGGTAAATAGAGATGGCAGACAAACCTGTTCTATATAACAGGTGGAAACAGGATATATTTTAAAGTTCTTCTACAGGATAAAATTCCCCTAAACTCATGGCCTCCACCATATTCTTTTAACTCAAACTACAGTTAATCTGTGAGGATTTCTCTATGAATCCCTAACTGATTCATCCACCTCATAAATCACACATTAGAGGGAGATGGAAGAAACCAGAAAACCAGAAAGTTTGCTGTGAAGCACCCTCCTATAATTGGCTGAATAAGGAATACTGAAATAATAGCATTATTAATGGACATGTTAATGTGGAAAAAGTTTTGCCCATATGGACAAAGAAATACTGAAAAATATTGACTGCTGGGAAAAAGAATTAGCACCTTTCAGGGGTGAGTTGCTTTATTGGTTACCCCTGCAAAATGGTCAGCCTTGAAACCATATACATATAAAAAACTAGAAAAGAAGTCAGCAGGTTTTACATACATACATACAAGTACATACATATGCCCATATATACATATGTATGTGTGTGTTTGTATACATACATGTTCACATACATATACGTAACAAATATAGTCGAAGAAAAAGATACTATCATTTTGAGAGTTGGGGGCAAGGGAGAAGTTTGAGTAAAGATAGCCGGGAGGGCCTGGAAGGAGGAAAGTCAAAGGGAAGGCAATGTGATACTATTTCAATGAAAACCATTTTAAAATTGCAGTGTCACCCAGAAGGGAAGGAAAAAATGGTATTTTCAGTCACAGTTGAGAAGTAGGAATCTTGTAAGTCCTTCAAAGTTGACAAGAGTGCCCGTGGAACTGAATTAGTCTAAGGGGAAGTCATGCAGAGTCAGCACCCTGAAATTGGAGGCCTGCAAGGAAATAAAGTATTTCATGTTTTTATTTATGCATTTCTGCTCTTCTAGTCAGCAAGCAGCTGTTTTATTATACAAAAAGAAGCCAAACTCCAAAATTGACAAAAAAAAAAAGTCAGCAAAAATAAATTCAAGAGTTAATTTTACTAAATGCACACAAATCACATGCCCTACATTCTGCACTGAATGGTATCAGGATTGCAAAGACAATTAGTAGCACTGAAACCCTGAGGATTTGGTCAGCAGAGTTTTCAGGTATTTCAATGTGCTTTGTTGATGTCAACCCTATTTACTTCATTTGATTAAAGTAAGTCTATAAATGGAATACTAAGTGTATATGCTGCCAACTGATACTAAGTGGCCCAGTTGTGAGATTGTCAATTTTATCAAATATGGAAAAACACATTACAAGCTATTTGATAAAGGCCTTGTCAAGATTAAAATGTCTTTCTTTTGGTTCTATGTATTTTATATTAAATATGAAAATTAGTATCTCTCTCTCCAACTTTTACCTTGTGTGTCTGTATATCTTTATGTTTATATGAATTTATATTAATGAATATTATAATATGTGAAGATAAAATGAAAGTGTATCTTTATATAATTTCAGATAAACTAAAAGTCACTAAAATATATAAACTTAATAAAGCATAAGCACAAAAACTGGATTTGACTTACTCTAAATCTATAATTATTTCAAAATGAAATAAAATTCAGCAGATAAAACACATTTAACTGAAACATTTCAACCTATTCTTAGAGAAATATAAATAACACAGAGATTTCTCTTATTATCTGTGTATAATAATTCTAAACATTTGTGTGATTTTTGGTGATTCATATTATGATAAATTGTTAACTTTATTGATAGATTGTTTGCTTAAGGTGCACTATTGGTTTCAGTCTTAATTATCACCAGAATATAAACATGGAAAAGAGATTCAATGTAATCACATACATTTTTACATAGAGTATACGAAGTATGGATTATTATGATACCTCTCCTCAAAGAGCTCTTGTCTCAGATCAATGAAAAAAGATTGTTGTACAGACTGACCATGAAAGATGATTCTTTTAGTATTAGTCTTAGTCACACAATAATTTGAAAGCTGTCCATGAGCCTGGTTTCCTGACCTATTGTAAGTGTAAATTTTCACATAGTTCCCTTCACATACCCCTCGTCCCTTTTAAGGTATGTATGAAGATCTAAGGGCATCAAGACCTGGGTTGTGAGAATCTGAAAAAGTGTTTTGTGGTACATGAGTGACGGAAATTTGTAAAGATACTAAGTGATGCCTTAAGTTATATGAAAAATGTTTCAGATTTCTTTTCCTCACTATGCTATTGTTATACTAAGACTTCAAAAGTACAGTTTTAGCATTAACCAATGGAGTTCTGACAAGTTATTAATCTTGCTCTGGTAAAAAATTGAGAACTACTTCTTAGTCACAAGCTCAAGATTTTAATTCCCTTTGGTTGTCCTCTAAAGATAGACTTAGAAGTGCTTCTCACTGGAATAAAGACATCTCTGTCCAATCTATATCTGGCTCTCTGGACAGAGGAAACAATGTTAATGATTTTTAACATCTAGTGATAGCTTTTGCTAGGACTCAAAGGCATGAGTCCTCTTGATCTGTTCTACAGACAACAGTTAACTGCTTTTTCTACAATGTGGATTTAAATACAATGGTAATCTTATTTCTTTTCTTTTTTTGTTTTTTTTACATGTAGATCCCAGTTCCCTCTTCCTCCCTCCCTCCCACCCTCTATTCCTCTTATACTCTCATCCCCCTCACATGCACCCTGAACACCCTCCCCTCCCATCCCAAATCCCATTCCACATGTAGGGCTATGACATGGAGATGGGGTCATGTAAATCTGTCCAGTCATTTGAAGTAGGGACTAGGACTTCTCTCCTGTCTCTAGATTAATGGAGTATCCCTCTATGGGGGATGTGTCCACAAGGTTCTTTTGTGCACTAGGAATACACCTTTTTTCCACTGTCTGAGGTCTCTTAGACTGCTTATTACTTCTAGCTGAGACCCATATTCAGGGGGGTCTGAGTCAGTCCAATGCTGGATTCCCAGCTATCAGTCTGGCGGCTGTTAGCTCCTCCTTGTTCAGGTCATCTGTCTCTATGTGTTTCAGCAACCTGGTCTTGTCCTCTCCCTCTGCAACTGGATTCTAGTTTGACTCAGTGTTTAGTTATGAGTGTTTGCTTCTGTTTCCAACAGGTACTAGATGAGGGCTCCATGATGGTGGATAAGTTAGTTGTTGATCTCATTATCATGGAAAAACATTTATGATAGCCTTTCCACTGTTGCTCAAATTGTTAGAGTCAGTCTTGTTGGTCTCTAGACATTTATTTAGGATCAGTTTTCTCTTCAAACTAATAGTGGCTCCATCTTTTATGTTCTCTCTCTCTCTCTCTCTCTCTCTCTCTCTCTCTCTCTCTCTCTCTCTCTCTCTCTCTCTCTCTCTCTCCTATCTTCCATTCCTAACCAGGCTCAATCCTCCTGGTCCACATGCCTTCCTCTCCTCCCCCTCATTTTCTCCTACTTCTCTCTCCATTCGCTGTTCCCCCACTTCACCTGAGCTCTGGGGGACTTGTCCCTTCCCAGTTCTGTCCCAGGGACTTTATATGAATCTCTTAGAATACACCTTGTATCCTATTTCCTCTGGTGATGTGAATTATAGGCTGGTGATCATTTGATCTAGTTCTAAAATCCATATATGAGTGAGTACATACTGTGTTCCTCTTTTTGTGACTGGGCTACCTCATTCAGGATGGTTTCTTCAAGTGCCATTCACTTGCCTGCGAATTTCAAGATTCCATTTTTTTTTCCTGCAGAGTAGTATTGCATTGTGTAGATGTGCCACATCTTCTTTATCTACTCTTCAGTTGAGGGGCATAAATGTTGCTTACAGGTTCTTACTATTACAAATAATGCTGCTATGAACATAGTTGAGCAGATGTCTTTGTTGCATGGATGTGAATCCTTTGGGTATATGCCTAAGAGGGGGATTGCCAGGTCCTGTGGTAAACTAATTCCCATTTTCCTGAGGAACTGCCATACTGATCTCCAAAATGGCTGTATGAATTTTCACTCCCACCAGCAGTGGAGGAGTGTTCCCCTTTCTCTACATCCTCTCCAGCATAAGATGTCCTTCATGTTTCTAATTTTAGCCATTCCAGCAGGAGTAAGATGGTATCTCAAAGTTGTTTTGATTTGCATTTCCCTGATAGCTAAAGATGTTGTCACTTTCTTTTTTTTGTTAAATTCATTAGTTTACATGTCGATCCCAGTTTCCTCTCCCTCCTTCCCTCCCTCCCTTTTACCCTCTCTGCCCCCTCACATGCACCCTGACCACCGTCCCCTCCCATTCCCCCACCCTAATTCCACATGTAGGGCAATACCATCCAGGTAGTGTCATGTAGATCTGTCAGGTCATTTGAAGTAGGGACTAAGACTTCTCTCCTGTCTCTAGGTTAAGGCAGTTATTCCTCCATGGGGGATGTGGTCGCAAGGTCCTTTTGTGCACCAGGGATACATCCTGGTTCCACTGTCTGAGGTCCCTTAGACTGCTCAGTCCTTCTGGCTGAGACCCATATTCAGGGGCACCTGAGCCAGTCCCATGCTGGATTCCCAGCTATCAGTCTGGGGGCCTTTTAGTTCCTCCTTGTTCAGGTCAGCTGTCTCTATATGTTTCTGCAGCCTGGTCTTGTCCTCTCCATCTAGTTCGACTCAGTTTTTAGGTATGGGTGTTTGCTTTTGGTATTAGATGAGGGCACCATGGATAATTTAGGTTTTGATCTCCCTACCCGGAAAGGGCATTTATGGTAGCCTTTCCATGGATGCTCAAATTGTTATTTGGAGGCAGTCTTGTAGGTCTCTAGACCATTCCTTGGGTTCAATTTTCCCATGCTGGTAGGATTTGCTGAAGGAGGCAGAGGCAGGAGGATCATGAGTTCGAGGCCAGCCTGGGCTACACATATATGCCTGGCACCTGGCACGGTGGCGCACGCCTGTAGTCCCAGCTACTTGGGAGGCTGAGACAGGAAGATCACTTGAGTCAAGGAGTTTTGGGCTGTAGCCCACTTTGCCCATCGGGTGTCCGCACTAAGTTTAGCATCAATATGGTAACCTCCCAGGAGCAAGGGACCACCAGGTTGCCTAAGGAGGGGTGAAAGGGCCCAGGTCGGAAAAGGAGCAGGTCAAAACTCCTGTGCTGATCGGCAGTATCACTTTCTTAAGTGACTTTCAGCCTTTTTGAATTCCTCTATGGAAAGTTCCCTCTTCATTTCTGTACCCCATTTTTAAGGGTTATTTGGTGTTTTGTTGACTAGTTTCTTGAGTTTTTTGTATATTTTGGAGATCAGCCCTTTGTTAGATGTAGGATTGGTAAAAATTTCTTCCTAATCTGTGGGCTGCCATTTGGTCTTGTCAACTGTGTCCTTTGCCTTACAAAAATATCTAAGTTTGAGGTGGTCCCATTTATTAATTGTTGATCTCAATGTCTGTGCTACTGGAGGTATGTTCAGAAAGCAATCTCCTATACCAATTGTTCAAAGGTACCTCCTACTTTCTCTTCTAAGAATTTCAATGTGGCTGGATTTATGTTGAGGTCTTTGATCTATTTGGACTTGAGTTTTGTGCATTGTTATAGACATGGGTCTATCTCTAGTCTTCTACACACCATCATCCAATTGTGCCAGCACCATTTGTTGAAGATGCTTCCCCCCCCCCATAGTATTCTTTTAGCTGTTTTGTCGAAAATCAGGTGTTTATACGTGTGTAGGTTTATATCAGTATTTTCAATTTGATTCCCTTAGTCTTCCTGTTCCTGTCTATATTTTTTTTTGTGCTAATACCAGGCTGTTTTCAGAACTATAGCTCTATAGTAGGGCTTAAAGTCAGGGATGGTGATGCCTCCTGAAGTTCTTTTATTGTAGAGGGTTGTTTTGGCTATCCTGGGTCTTTTATTTTTCCATATAAAGATTATTATCCTTTCAAGGACAGTGAAGAATTATGCTGGGATTTTAATGGGGATTGCATTGAATCTGTAGATTGTTTTTGGCAAGGTTGCCATTTTATATTTATCTGACCTATCCAAGAGCATGGGAGATCTTTCCATTTTCTGGTATCTTGTTTAATTTCTTTCTTTAAAGACACAATGTTCTTATTATATAGGTCTTTCACTTGATTGGTAATCATTATCCCAAGATACTGTATGTTGTTTGTGGCTATCATAAATGGTGATGTTTCTCTGATTTCTTTCTCAGCCTGTTTGTCATCTGAATAAAATAGGGCTACTGATTTCATTTTTCTTTTTTTTTTTTTTTTTTTGAGTTTATCTTGTATCTTGCTAGTTTGCTGAAGGAGTTTCCCCAGTAGAGTTTATTGGGTTGCTTATGTAAACTAACATATCATCTGCAAATAGAGACAGTTTGACTTCTTCCTTTCCAATTTGGATCCTCTTGACCTCCTTTTGTTGTCTTATTGCTTTAGCTATAACTTCAAGTAAAATAGTGAAGAGATATAATTGCCTTAAGATTCTCTCCATTTAGTTTGATGTTGGCTGTTGGTTTAATGTATATTGCTCTTATTATGTTGAGGTATGTTCCTGTTATCCCTGATCTCTCCATGACCTTTATCATGAAAGGGTGTTGAATTTTCTCGAATGCTTTTTTAGCATCTAGGGAGATAATCATATGGTTTTTCTTTTTCAGTTTGTTTATATGGTGGTTCATGTTGGTAGATTTTTGTATGTTAAACAATTCCTGCAACCCAGGGATGAAGCCTACTTGGTCATGGTGATGATTTCTCTGATGTATTCTTGGATTCGGTTTGCCATTATTTTATTGAGTATTTTTGCATCAATGTTCATTAGGGATATTGGTCTGTAGTTTTCTTTCTTAGTTGTGTCTTTGTGAGGCTTGGGTACCAAGGTGATTGTGACCTTGTAGAAAGAGTTTGGTAATGAACCTTGTGTTTCTATTGTGTGGAACAATTTGAAGAGTATTGGTATTAGTTCTTCCTTGAATTTCTGGCAGAATTCTGCACTAAAGCCATGTGGGCCTGGGGTTTTTTTGTTTGTTTGTTTGTTTGTTTTTGTTTTGTTTTGTTTTTTGCTTGGAAGGCTTTCGATAACTGCTTCTATTTCATTGAGAGTTATAAGTCTATTTAAGTTGTTTGCTGTTCTTGATTTAATTTTAGCAAGTGATAATCATTCAGAAATTTGACAATTTCCTTTGAATTTTCAATTTTTGTGGAGTACAGGTTTTCAAATATGACCTGAAAATTGTCTGGATTTCCTCTGTGTCTGTTGTTATGTTCCCCTTTTCGTTTCTGATTTCGTTAATTTGCATGTTTTCTCTCTGCTTTTTCATTATTTTGGATAAAGGTTTGTCAATCTTGTTCATTTTCTCGAAAAACCAAGTCTTTTTTGCATTGATTTTTTTTTTCTTTTTGTATTGTTTTCCTGGTTTCTATTTTATGGAATTCAGCCCTCAAATTGATTATTTACTGGCATCTACTCCTCAGGGTTAGTTTGCTTCTTTATGTTCTAAGGCTTTCTATTGCACTGTTAATTTTCTTATGTGACTAACCTCTGTTTTCTTCACATGGGCACTTAGTGCAATGAACTTCCCTCGTAACACTGCTTTCAAGGTATTCCATAAGTTCAGGTTTATCGTGTCCTCATTCTAGTTGAATTTTAGGAACTCCTTAATTTCTTTATTTCTTGTTTGACCCAGGAGTGGTGCAATTGCACATTGTTCAGTTTCCATGAGTTTGTAGAGTTTCTGAGATTTCTGTTGTTGTTGAATCCCAATTTTAAAGCATGGTGGTCTGATAAGATACAGGGGACTATTCTAATTCTCTTGTACCTGTTGAGGTTTGCTATGCCACCTAGTATGTGGTTGATTTTAGAGAAGGTTCCATGTGGAGCAGAGAAGAAGGTATATTCTTTTGTCTTTGGATGGAATGTTCTATAGATGTCTATTAAACCCAGTTGAGACATAACTTCTGTTAGTTCTTTTGTTTCTTTGTTGAGTTTCTGAATAGTGGTCCTGTTATTGGTGAGAGTGGTATGTTGATTTCTCCCACTATAAGTGTGTGAGGTTTTATGTGAGTTTTGAGGTTTAGTAGCATTTCTTTTACAAATGTGGTGCTTTTGTATTTAGGGCATAGATGTTAATAATTGAGATTTTGCGCTGTTGGATTTCTCCTGTGATGTATATGAACTGTATATGATCTTCATCTCTTTTGATTAATTTTGGCTTGAAGTCTAACTTGTTAGATATTAAGATAGCCACACCTGCTTGCTTCTTGGTTCCATTTGATTGGAAGATCTCTTCCCATCCCATTACCCTGAGGTAATGTCTATCTTTGAAGCTTAGATGTGTTTCTTGTATGCAGCAGAAGGATGGATTCTGTCTTTGTATCCAGCCATTTGTTAGCCTGTGTCTGGTCCTGGCACTCTCCAGCTGATGCCTCTTTGGCAGAGGCCCTGTGATGGGGGTCTAGGATCCAGCACACAGGAACTCATAGAGACCCCCGTAGGGATACCCAGATCTCTGGGAGGGGCCCGGAAGTCCAGTAGAGTACCAGTGGTGGGGTCAGAGTCCAGGCAGGTGGAAATTTTGGGTGGTCCCATGTGGATAGGCAGGTCTAATGTGCTCAGAGCAGCTCCAGGAAGTTCCCCCAAAGGTGGCTGGATTGTTGTCTCCACCCTCTGTCCCAGTGCTCAACCAGAACAGTAGGACAGTGGGCAGGGTAGGGCACAGGATAGGAGGAGGACAATCTCTTGATGGGGGTGGGTGGGTGTGTATCAGTGCTCCAAGAATGCTCTTGATGGGGACAGGACACAGGGGCAGCGAGATCTGGGGCCAACCCAGCGAGTTCCTGGGAGGGGGGTAGGGGAGAATCCACCCAAATTGGTCCTAGTCTCACCTCTAGCCAAGGCCTTGCAATGGGGGAAAAAGACTGAGCTGATACTCAGGATGTTTCTGCACTGACAGGGGGATCTAGCTGGGACCTGGCACTCTCCTGCTGAGGCCTCTTTAGCAGAGGCCCTGTGATGGGGGTCAAGGATCTAGCCCACAGCTAATCCTATATCTGAAATTATATCTCCCTTGGTTAACTAAAATTTATATATGCTTCAAGGAATAAAAGTCATAAGGTTTGTATCCATTTGTCAACAAATCAAACACAGGGGGTTCTAAATGAAAGTTTTTTCTTAAGCTCCTGAAATTTAACTTATTTCCCTAGTCTATATGTCAGAAGATTTGTACTTGTGTGACAGTCACCATCCTGAGAACACCTGAAAATTACAAGCAACCAAACTCTGGACTTGCTGAAAGCTGATGTGAACCAGCTGTGTGGTAGGACAGTGCAGCCAAGAACAAATGAGGCAATGCCCTAGCCACTATCCCCATCCTATATATTCCCACCACTCTGAAATAGAGCTAATCTATAACACCAAAACAGACTCTCAGAAGGCTATTTCTCTTATACTCTCAGGCCATATAAAGCCCTGCATGCTGCCTCTGCTGCCTTTGTCCTGGTAGCCTGATGGCCAACAGACCATGAGGAAAAGGCTGAGAGTCACTGCACTTTATTTCCATTCATCAAAGTCATATCCTTTTTCTTTCATTCAAACAGCTGTCTTTTCCCAATTTAGGAGTGTTAACTTGGCCATATTATTTTCCTTGTCTGGTGAAATTAAATAAGAGATGGCATTTTGGTGGTACATTTTTTTAAAAGAATAAATAAGTTATTTGAGACTTGTTGTAGGAAGTTAACATTTCTCAATTGACCTCTTTTCTGTTATGTTTCTATCCTGGATAAAGAGTGCCAGGGTAAAGATCTTGAGCAAGGCAAAGAAATTTCTATGAAACAGTGTGTGTGAGAAAAGTTTGTGTTTATGGCATAACCTAAGTAATATGAACTGGAAATTTTTGGCTCAATAGATAAATACATGCCATGGATTTGTGTTTGACAGGGAAAATGGAATGATTAATAAAGCCTGAGAAAATAAGAAATTGCTTTGTTGAAGTAATAAAACATTTAATAAAAGTATCATCATCTCTAACATGGAAAGGCCATCAAGAACTTAATTGACCAATTGATTTGTTTATTTTCAGATATGGTGTTGTTATTTAAATCAGGCTGCCTTGAGTTGTTCATGCTATCTGACTTGACCTTGAGGCCCAACATCTAGCTCCTTCAACTTTCCAAACATAGGATTATACTGTGTACCATGCTGCCTTTCTGTGAGCTTTGGTTTTAGAACTACAGGTTTTGGAAATCTGGCTATGAGAACATGAGTACCTTGTGGCTCCTTTTTTCTGTGATGGCCCCCATAGACTCATGTGTTTAGATGCTTGGCCAATATAAAGTGGCACTATTAGTAGGTATGGCCTTGTTGAAGTAAGTATAGCTTTATTAGAGGAAGTGTGTCACCATGGAGGTGGGCTTTGGAGTGTTTAATGACAAAGTTATGCCCAGTGTGGTATATAGTTTCTTCTTCTGCCTGTAGATCAAGATGTAGAACTTTCAGCTCCTTTTCCAACACCATGTTTGTCTGCGTGCTGGTATGGTTCTCACCATAATGATAATGGACTAAACCTCAAACTATAAGGCATCCCCAATTAAATGGTTTCCTTTATAAGAGTTAATATAGTCATGGTGTCTCTTCACAGTAATAAAACCCTAATTAAGACAGAAGTAGTAACAGGGACTGAGTCATTGTAATGATAAGCTTGAATATGTATTTTTTAGAGGAATTTGCAGTTTACTACTTAGGGTTACAGAGGCAGTGGAATGTTTCAACCCCTACTTAATTAACCATAATGGTAGGAGTATGGAAGCTATTGGTCCTGAGGGTGATTTGAATTGTAGGGGCATGGTTCAAGAGGTTACAGAGAAGAAGAATGTTAGTATGTTGCCTGAAGATCACTCTTGTGATATTTTGGTGAAGAATGTGGATGTTTTTTGCCATCATCCAAAGAGTCTTCCTAAGGCTGAAGTAAAGAGATTTTGATTAATTCCATTAGAAGAAGAAATCTCAAAACAAGCCTCTGTCATGGGGTTTATTAGTGTTAATTCTAGTGGAGATTTGTAATGAAAAGGAGCAATCTGAGCTAGTAAAAATACAAAAATAAACAGATTAAGGAGAAAAGAGGCACCAGGAGGTGGAATAAAACTAAGTCCTGTGTTCAAGGTGATAAATAGATTACAGACTGTAATAAAGGGATAGGTGACTTCAAGGCAAGACCCTACCCAGCTATGCTTGCAACTTGTGAAAAGAACATAATGAACATCTTAGGTCCAGGAATGTTGGTGTAGCTGACAAAGCTCTGAATTTGAGGCTAGCCTGATCTACACATTTGAGTTTTAGGACAGTCACCCAGTAAAGAAAACACTGAAAACAGAAAGTTTGCGAGGTTATACTTGAATAAGGAGGCCATATTCAGCCACAGCAAAGATCAGTATTTGGCAGCCTCAGTCATACCATCTGGCTTTAAAGTCAAGGACAGAAGAAATGGGTTATGGAATCTTACTTGGCAAATAAGAAAAGCAGCTGAGGCCAGGTGTGCAACAGGGGTGTTCTTTTGTAGAGACACAGAGAGGTCATTGTGTGAAGCTGTGAAGTTGAAACATGGGTTGATTGCCTTGGTGATCCCAACATGTTGGAGATGCCAGAGTCATGGGATACCTGCCGAGTAAAGATGCTAACAGGAAGTAGAACAAACACAAGTGGGGGAGGGTAGTGTGTTGCAGTCAACAAAGCTGAAAGGAGTTGGATGTCTAAAGAGAGTTTTGACATCAGACATGGAGATGCAGAGTTTGGCATTTACCAAACCAACTGGTTTTCAGTCTTGTGTTGGTTCAGTACTTTTTCACTGTCCTCTCTTTCCTCCATTTTGAAACAGTAATGTATATCCTCTTAGAAATATGTTGGAAATACATAGTAGGCTTCCCCCCCCCCCAGGGGATTGCAGTAAGTGATTTCATGAGTCTCAGAAGAGACTTGAACTTTGGACTTTTAAACAGAATTAAGACTGTTATAGACTTTGGGGACTTTTGAAGATGGACTCTCTGCATTACTTTATGGCTGCAAGCCCATAGGGTCCAAGGAATGGAAGGTGGTGGTTTGAATAGGTATAACCCCCATAGGCTCATGTGTTTGAATGCTTAGCCTATAAAGAGTGGCACTGTTAGTAGGCATGGTTTTGTTGGAGTAGGTGTGGCCTTGTTGGAAGAAGTGTGTCACTCTGGAGGTGGGCTTTGAAGACTTATATGCTCAATCTATGGCCAGTGTGACACAGTTTCTCCTACTTCTGGATACAGAGCAAAATATACAGCTCAGAGCTTCTTCTCCAGGACAATGTCTACTTGTGAGCTGACAGGCTTCTCACAATCATGATAATTGATAATTGTCTAAATCTCTGAAAATGTAAGTAAGCCCCAATTAAATTTTTTCCCTTGTAAAAGTTGTCATGATCATGGTATCTCTTCATAGCAATAAAACCCTAACTAAAATAATATTTATTAAGGATTCTAACTAAAACATTTCCAAAAATATGTGATTATTATATGTGATTATTTGCAAAGATAGCCATTAGAAATAAATTATGTACCTCCCATATATATATATATATATATATATATATATATATATATGTACATGTATATATATATATATCTGTAGTGTGATAATCCGCTCTTGTCCTCTATTAGAAATTGCCTCAGTAAATATCCCACAACTCAAATAATTTCTTTCCAGAGATTTCCCTAACCCTCAGAACATGTTCTTCTTGTCCCATCTCATGAAGATTCTCAAAAAGGCCTATCAGCTATAAAGTTTTCTTCGGCATCCAATTATTTCACTGTTAAATTTCACCCTCCACTGTACCTTCTTCTCTCCTTTCTTGCTATTACTTTTGATCCTAGAAATGCTTTAATGGATATTTTACATGTTAAACTATTCACAGTGTCTTCTGAGTAATTTGAGGTTGCTTATTTGCATTATTGAATGACTTTCCTTGAGTTCACAAATTTCCAAAATGATAGTGAACTATTTTGAGAACTGTAGATCTGGTTTTAATTCATTTAGATTAATCACAGATTTAAGTAGTTTTTGAACATCAATAAAACAGTTTACCACAAAGCAGTTCACACTAAAAAATGAAATCACTGCATCCAAAGAAAATAGTGAGATTTAAAATTAGTAATAAATTCAGATACAAAACAAATAATGACATTTATGAAAAAAGTTATTGTGATTAATTGCTCTATAAGTTTAGCAGACAAGTCACAATATTAAAATATCAATAGTATTGTAACTATCATTAAAATCTCTCTTTAAACTTCTCTTTCTCTGTGTGTGTGTTCTCCATCTATCCTCTTCTCTCTTCTTTCTTATATGTATACGTGCATATTCACTATATACTATTACTAAAGCAGACAAGGCTAGCAGAATAAGCAGTTTATTTTCAGAAATAGTCATTAAGAAACATGAAGAAATCATTCATGGTCACTTGTCTTTAGACACTAAGAAAATCTGCTGCCTGGGACTGTGTGTGTGTGTGGGGGGGGCGCTTAATTTATCAAACCATCTATAACTCCAAAAGAATGATAGGAAATTATATTGCCTTGTCAAAATTATCCATAAATTATAATATATCTACTACATTGAGCACAAGTAAATCTATGCTGAACAGTGTGCATGCTGATGAAGTATGGCAGCCTAGACCTAGGTACTGGGCACTCTGGGACAATTTAGCATAGAAAAATACTAGGGTAACAACTAATTCTGACAGTACAAACTTAGACTTTCTGTTTGGTTTTATATTGCTGTGATAAAGACCTTGATTAAAAGCAACCTGGAAATTAAAAGGTTTTAGTTGGATCACCATCTGGGGATTCTGGGGATTCTGGAGGCATGAAGTGAAACAGAAGCCATCAAGATGCAATGCTTACTAGATTGTTATTATGTATTGCTTAGCTTGCTTAGTAACACATAGTTACTTTGGTAGGTAAGCAGCTTTGTGACAAACCAGAGTGTGCCTGGCCCTCACACGTCAAACTTTCTTCAAGAAAATTCCCCACAGACTTGCCTACAGGTTAATATTATGGATGCATATTCTTAATTAAGGTTCCCTATTCCCAAATGTCACTAGTTTGTGTCAACTTGACAAAAGTTATGTATCACTGTTAAAAAATAACCTTTCCGTTCTGACTTATCGCCAACATCATATGTTAATATGACAATATAAAACTTTTATAATTTGCTTCCCTCTGAAACTTCATAAGCCAAGTTTTCATTGTTCTTATCCTTTTGAATATTGGTATTGTCCAAGCTCCCACAACAGATCATTAGGTCATAAACAGTCAAAAACGTTTCATGTCCAGTGTTCCAAATACTATGATCCTTACCAAAACAGCATGGTTATGTCTGTCACAGAAATATCCCAACAAACTTTGACAAGGAAAGTGTTTGTTGAGTTGTTAAGTGAAGTCAAGGCAGAAATCCAGGGCATGAACCTAAGGACAGGATCTAAAGGAGAGCTCATGGAGGAACATTGCTTGCTGGTTTGTTCCCTAAGGCTTGCTCAGCTATCTTTCCTATACAACAGGGATGAAAGATTATTCAAGATGTTCAGAAACATTCATGGCTTATCCAAGGAGCCAACCTTTGCTGGTGTAACAAAGATCCATGGCTCAGGAGTTTAAATAGCAGAATCTTACTTTCTCACAATTCATGAAGCTAGAAGTCTGACATCAGGATTCAATGTTGCTGGGCTTTGACGAGGTCTCTCTTCACTGTCTGTCAATGAAGTATTGTTGCTTTAAAGGGGGGGGGGGAGTCAAAACTCTCTGGCGTCTTTCCTCATAAGAACACATATCCTCTTTTAATCTGAACTGTGTTCATGTGACTTTATTTTTGAAGCTATTATATGTAGCAATAGTCACAGTACAGATAGAATATCAACATTTCATTTTCGGGGAGGAACTTATTTAGTCATTGTATTGTAGCTTAAACTTAAATAAAAATTTATTTATTTTTGGATTTGTTTTTGTCTGTTCAAGCTAGCCAGATCCCACAAACTAGATGTGAAGAAACCAAGACCAGGCTACATATATTAGAATTTTCCTCTATTTTTTCTTTATGTTTATAGGTGTTTTGCCTGTGTGTACACTTGTGTACCATGTGTGTACCTGGTGCTTGAGGAAGCAAGAGGAGATCACAGATCCCCTGAGATTAGCGTAATAGTCTTTCGCTAGCTCACATGTGGGTGGTAGGAACCAAACCTAGAACTTTTGGAAGAGCAGTGCTCTTACTCTCTGAGCCACATCTCTCCAGCCACCATGCCCCCACCCACCCCACCCCAGGTAAACACCTCACAGCCTCTTTGTAGGTTTTCCTCAAATGAGCTATGTTTTTTTTTTAAATCTTTGTTAGAAAAGACAATGCTTTCCCACACCTCTAAAAGGGCACAAGAAACATATTTTTCGCAAATAGTAGATTTTTGTGGGAAGGTCCTGCTTTTTAAGCACTCTGACCTCTCTCTCTGCCATCAGTATCCTATAGGAACAATGTACTCTTTATATGCACAGAATAAAGTGCACTTTGGCCTCAGACGCCGTCCCTTGGAAGCGTTCCCTTGCCTCCTTACAGATGAAAGTATCTCTTCATACCTAGTAGAAAAACAATACTGCTATTCTCCGAGTGGCAGCACCCATCATATGAAAAGGGTCATTTCCACGTTCTGTGAGGCCTAAGGAATAAATAAAATTTGGAAGCCCTGGGTCTGCATTGCTTGCAGACACATCTCCACAGATCATTCCGACTTGAAGTCACTAATCCAACAAGCTCTCTGATAAACCTTCTTTTCATGGATGACCTACTTAAACTTCACTATACAATAAATATATCTGAAATAGTTTCCATTGAATTATATTTTAACAAAAATTTTGCTAATACAATCCACTACAGTTTTATAAAAATAAAACTACATTATTATAACCTTAAAATCTCTTTTCTCTTTACTACTCTTGTACAATATTTGCATTAATGTCCTAGAGTTTAATAATATTTTTCTCTTAGAGTTTATCATCAATCAAAATCATTTTTTCATTTATGTGCTTCATGAACTTAAATGCCATGCTAGCAATTGCTATTTATCTTCTTTGAAATTTACTTTCCTTTTTTATTAGTGAGTGCAGATTGTATGAATAACAACACATATTTAATTGCTCAGAAGTCTGAACCTTAAATAAAGTTACATTCACAAATTTGAATTTAAATGAAGCATACATTTATCAAGAGACTACCACATATGTATGTGTCTATCTGATGATATTTGCAGTACATTTTGCATGTTTTTAAATTACAGTCAGAAAGGACAGCTCAAATCTCAGATTACATTTCAAAAAGTGTGTGCTTGTCATTCAATAGGTTGACAAATACATATTTGAAAACTCTAAACTGTAGAAATGAATGATTGAACTGAACTTTATTTTGTATATATTTACTCTTCACAATTTTATCCCTTTGCTTCCTTCAAAAACAGGACTACAGAACTAGGTGTGTGTGTGTGTGTGTGTGTGTGTTTTACCGTAACAATGTACACATATTTTTAAAATGCATATTCAAATCTAAGGTAAATTTGAGCTGAGTTGACAGGTGTATTGCACCTACTGATATTTCATCTTTAGAGTGGGAAAAAAATCAGTAATATAAAAGAGAAAAAGAAACCAACCTTTTTTTTTTTTTTTTTCAGGGAGAAAAACATGTGAGTAGTGACAATGTAACACAGAATTATAGGAAGTTATCTAATGAAAAATGCAAACACCTTTGCATATACTTACTATAGACAAAGTTCTCTCTTCTATTTGATTTTTGAAGAACCATGCAGTAAAATTGAAGACATTCATTCTGTTAAATAAGTTCTCTCAAATATAATCTACACATTTTTATATAAAGACTTACAAATTGCAATTCCTATCAAGGGAAACTGACTTTTCATAAGTAGGTATAATATTGATAATGGTACTTTCATGTTTAAAATTATGATATCATTACTTGTTCAGCTTATTTCCTTATATGTATGTCTGCATGCATACATATTTTGTATTGTATGTATGTGTGTATGTATGTGGTTGGAAAGACTGTAAGAGACAGAAGACCAAGGTGTCTGCTGTAAAAAAGTATCTTCAATTTATGGCAGGGAAGCAGAGTGCCTGAAGACCTGAACAATGACACCAGTTGACATGTCAGTGTTGATGGAGGGAACATCTCAAGGCCCCATTCCTACATGAAAATTATGGGCAATTAATGATTATGAAGAAAGGGAGAATCAGCATTCTCTAGTGATGAGCCTCCTTTTTTTTAATATGAAGCGGTCAACACTAAACATGTATATATAAATGCAACACTAATTGTAACTCAGTAAGTTGTATTGCTAATGCACGCATGCACCACACCCACACACATATCAGTAATAATTCAGGAAACAGAGGTCATATATTTGATATAGAATTGGATGAGACAGGGGACAGAGAGACACAGGAGCAGCTAGCAGGAGTGGAAAATGATGTAAAAACAGTACACATATGAAATTACAAATAGCAAGCTTTGAAATACTAGTATTTGAAAGTATAAATAAACAATATACATATTAAAAACTAATTAGTATATTGTAGTACAGCATCATGGAAACAGCCTTATGGAATGACAGATTTAATAACGTTCCTTTGATTATACAGACAACTGAATAATTTACTGTTAAAGATCAGTGTATAAGATATAATATATTTGCATATTAAAATTTAAATTCATTAAAAGTGTTGATATTTAAAATTTTCATTGAATAAGTACATAACATGGAAGGAAATTAAAGGTAATGCACTAAAACTCTGAAAAACTGGACGCGTTTGAATTTTAAATGGACTGCAAATGAAGCAGAGAAAGAATAGGAATACATCAAGCAGGGTAAAATGCAGGCTCAGGTTTTTGGCCTGATGGTAGTATAAAGGGGTGGGCAGCTGAGTGATTCTTCATGCTGACTCTTCTCAATGATAGTTCCTAACCAAAGCTATTCCTAAGCTACATAAATCATAACAGTAAACGTGACATTATACCAACTAATCTTTCTAGCAGGGAACAAATTAGCATCTGATCAGGTGTCATTGGCCAGTTCTGTATTGACTATTGTGTGGCCTCCATTACTTTATGGATTAGGGAATTACAGTGGGTCTCAGCCAAAGACTAAGAAGTTGAGTCATCAACTTTCAATCTCCAAATTGGTTTCTAGTTAAGGACACTCCATGTAGTGTCAGGACAGACATTTATCTGGGCATCATCATTGTTTTAGTTGTTATTAGCACCTCCATTCTTATGCACCAGTTCACACTCAGTGGGGTTCAGTTGTAATTCTCCAGACAGCACTTCCCAGACATCAGACACTTCTTATATTCTTTTCCATGAAGGACAAAAGACATCTCAGTAATTTTATGGACACTGCATTCTTTTCTAATTCATGTATGTAACTTTTTTAAAATTTTTTGAATATTTTGTTTTTGTTTTTTTGTTTTTCACTTTATAGCACCCCATATCCGAGAAGTAAAATAATCCCCTAAGACAATATGGCTTGCTATTTGCTACTTGCTATTCAACTTTTCAGTTATTAATATTAGACTATTTCAAACAACCACATTAAAAATATCCCTAGCATGGGCTGCATTCTTCTCCATAATATTTAGTTGCCTCACATAACAGGCCGTATCAAATGCACTTTCCTTCCTAATTAACTTGTTAGTTATTTATTACACAGGAATTTGAAGGTACTAATCAAATGTTCTGTTTGTAATTGTGTTGCATTAACCCTGATTAAGGACGCATTTATCTCTATGAGGATTACATTAAAATGTAAATGGTACAACTGTTGATTGATGTTCAATTATATCAAGTAAAGCAATTACTAGTGAACTGGATCAACTGATAGACATTGCATGTCCTGAATTCATGACTTCGAAAAATAAGTTTCAAGCATAAACAAAGCTTTCTTTTGGAAAATCAGAACAAAGTTTTAAAATGATACAAATTTTGATGTATAAAATAGTTTCAGTTGTGTAGCTTGGTCTTCTTGTGGGACTTCTAACAGTGGGAACAGGGTCTGTCTCTGGCTCATTTGCCTCCTTTGCAACCCTATTCCTTATACTTGGTTGTCTTGCCCAGCCTTAATAGGAAGGGAGGTGCCTAACCTTACTGAAACTTGATATGTCATGTTTGGATGATAACCCATGGGAGGCCTGTGCTTTTCTGGAGAGCCATGGAGGAGGAGTAGATAGGGGAAGAGTTATGAAAGGGTCTGGGTGAAGAGCATATAAAGAAAACTACAGCCAGGATGCAAAAAATAAAGAAAGGACAATAAAAGAAAGATGAAAGAGACTTTAAAACCAGGAGAAGAATGGACAAAGTGAATTCTGGGAAAAAGAAGCAAAACCAAAACAACAAAAATAAAATAAAATAAAAATTTATCTGCTAGTATGTTTTAGGAAGCATCATAGATTTGTCTTTATTTTCATCCCCTTGTGATGGAGGGAAAGAGTAGTAGTTATTACTCCCAGATAAGGAGCTAGTGGTAATTGATATGTACTGGAAGAGGGAAAGTTGCTTTTATTTAAGGGTTTGCCTCCATGTAGGTTGACTAGATTACAGTGGAAGGCCACACATGCAAGAGTAAAAGAACAGCACAGACTGTAATAGATAGGTTACCAAAGGGGAAAAGAAATAACACAAAGTTGGATGGGTAAGGATGTGGAAGGCAGTGAAAGGGGTGAATAAAGTCAAAATACACTGGACATGTTATTGTCTTAAAGGATTAATTAAAAATTATTTTAAAAATAATAATAAAAAAGGCTGGAAACAGGAGGTGTGCCATCCCAGACTGTTGGCCAGAGTTTTGATTCTGTGGGGAGCAACTATCAACCAGAGGCCTGCCAAGTGCCTCTGGCACTGGAGCTAGAAGTTACCATTATAGCAAGAACTGTCCAAGGTCTATAGGCCCTTGCATGGTAGAGAGGAAAGTCAATAGCTCCAATCCATCTCTTATGGCTGGGGTGGACAGTATTCAACCCAGCACTACCTGTGACTCAACAAAGAGCCTTGGTGCTGAGCTGTTGAGTGTCATTATGTTAAGAGTGTACAGGGTGGGGAGGTAGAAGAGAGGGAAAGACAGAATGGTTTATGGTCTGAGAGGCATAGAGAGATGAGGGGTGTAAGGAATGGGCTACTGTGAATGGCCAGCTGGACTCCCCAGACTAGGGGAATGTCTGGACCTGGACTGTGATATGACCAAGGGCCAGGTCTTGACCTGGGGTCCTGGAGCAGCGGAGGGGTGAAGTATGGCTTCTGGCATCACTGTGGGCCTTGCAGGGGTCTATGTTCTGAGCCACCACCTGTGGCCACATTGGTGCCTGAGGGTTGAGCTACTGCTGGGATCATGCCAATCTGGTACAGACACCATTGTGACAAACTGGCCTGGGCTATTACTGAGGACCATGTCTCAGTCTGCAGTCCTTCCAGGACCAAGGTTTGAGTTGATGTCTGTGGCTCCTGGTACTATCTAAGATACTGCCAGTGAAAGGGGTCTAGGTTGCCACCTTGCACTATGTTTGAGCCAGTGCATTGTGGGGTACTGCCAGTCCAGACAACCTGTGCCAGACAACCTGTGCTTCCACCTAGGACCATGTTGATATCCAGGCCGGAGTTGCTGCCTAGGCTAGTATCTGTAGCCATGGTCCTACCACAGCCAGGGTCTATATTGATGTCCGTGGCCCATGTTGTCAGCAAAGGCAACATAGATGGCTGGAGTCTGTGCCTCAACCTGTGGCCATGAGGGCATCTGAGGGCCATGCTGCTGCCAGAAACAGCCTAATCTGAGAGATTAGGCCCTGTCACTCAGGGCCATGATCATCCAGGCCAGTGTGGCTACAGAGGGCAATGAGTGGGACTGTGTCCCTATAGCAGCCAGTGTTTGAATTAATGTCCAGAGCTCCTGTTGTCGCAGCATCATAAGGATGACTGGGGGCTGTTCAGCCACCTTGTACCATGCTGCACCTGGGGTCATGCAGAGCTGGAAGGCTGGTACTGCCACCTAGTGCTGTGGCGAGTTCTAGGCTTTTCCGATGTCCTGTCCTTCATCCTAATCCTACTGTCCTGTGATAACCATCATTCTACATTTGAAAAAATCTTAGTAGAAATAGTTTTTATGTATATGCGTACGTGTTAGTATGTATATATACATGTTATTAGTTGCGTGTGTAAGTATGTATCCATACAAGGATTTGCTTATGTGACAGTAGAGCCTATGGAGGCTCAGGGAACAATCAGCTCCCTAGAGGTGGAGTTACAGGCAGTTATGAATTGCTCAATGAGGGTGCTGGGAACTCTCTAAGAGTAGAATTACCTCTTAACTACTGATCTCTCTCCAACCCCACCATTCAACATTCAACTTTTGTTGTCTATTTTTTCATGAAAGGATTTCTCTGTGTATCCTGGCTGTTCTGGAACTTATTATGGAGGTTAGGCTGACCTCAACGTCATAGAGATTTTCCTGCCTCTGCCTCCTAAGTACTGGGATTGAAGCTGTGTACCACCATATCCAACTTCAAGTTTCAATTTTTATAAGATGAACATTTTATATTATTTGTATTTTTGAAAAATACTCTTACAAGTATTTATTGCATTAAGGATATTTAGTTCAGTGCCATTTTCTCATCTTTATTCCTCACATAATTATACTTCTTTTTTATTTTATTTATACATAGATGATTTTGTTACTATGAAAAAATCTTGTAAACACAAATAAGAGTAAATAGGGCATATGCCTTTCTGAGAGTGATTTAATTTGCTTAATAAATTGATGTCTAGTTTCATTAATTTTCTGCAAATGACATAACTCCATTCTTCTTTGTGGCTGCAATATTTCTGTTGTGTATATATACCATATTTTCCTTTTCCATACCCCTTTTGGACAAGCCAATACATGAATGGAACATGTATTATTTGTCTTTCCGTGTCTAACTTGTTTTACTTGATGATCACTTGTTCCGTTCACAATCTTGTAAATGATAAGAATCCACCTTTTGTGATTACCTAGTATTCTCTGGTACCTGAGTATGAAATTGTTTTCTCCATATTCAGCCAGCTGGACACCTTGCTTTCTGCCATTTCTTGGCTATTATAAAACTCTAGTCTATGTTCTGTGATGAATTGACTATATTTTTGTATTTTGAAAAACATTCAAAACAGTGGGATTCCTGGATATATGACAATAGCAATCCTCTTTTTTTTTTTTTTTCAATTTTGAAGAATACCATACTATTTTCCATAACAGAGGTGATAATTTACATATGAGCTTTAACTGAGAAGGTGGAATTTCTTCAAGGCCTTCCTGACAGTGTAGTCTTTTGAAGATGTGTTTATTATGCTGGGATGGTATCTTATTTTAGTTTTCATTTGCATTCCTTTAGTTATTAATAAATTTAATATATATTTATTGAATATATACTCACTGAAATATATATTCATTAATTAAATATTAATTGAAATTTATTAATTGAAATATGTATTTATTGAATATATATGAAGTATACACACACATATTCTAAAAGGTTACTTTTAGAAATGTCTGCTTAATAACGACTTTTTTCATAAACTCATATTAATCTTTCACCCCATGCACACTTTGAAAATATTTTATGCCCATTTGTAGGTTATCTCTACACTTTGCTGACAACTGCTTCTTTACTTTGGAGGGTTTTTTTTTTTTTTTTTTTTTTTTTTTGCTAACTTTTCCTTTGTTTCTGAAGCTTCTATAGTGCTTGCCCATTGCAATATCTGAAGTTTTTTTCTGTGTTTTAGTTTAATAATTTCACTTTCTCAGTTCATAAAATGTACAGTTTGGATCCATTTACAACTATTTGTATTTGGTAAAAGACAAAGCCTCAAAGACAATCTTCTATAAATTAGAAACCCAATTCTCCTAGCAGCTACTGGAAAGATGTATGTTCTTAGAAGTTTTTTGAAGTATCAATTGGCTGTACATGTCTGAGGATACTGTTTGGCTCTCAGCTTTATTCACCGTTATGTGTGTCTGCTTTTATATCAATCCTGTGATATTTTGATTGCCACTCTGTTATAGCATGATATGAAGTCAGGTCCTTTGACACCTCTGGCTTTCTTCTTTTCAGGACAAATTGCTTTGTTTATTTGAGATCTTTTGTGATTCATGTGCATTTTTTGATTTTCTTTAAGTTCGGTGAAGGAGGTGGTTATTATTTTGATTTGAATTTCATAGATTCCATAAATAACACATAAAGTGTATGATATTTTAATGAATGATAGAAGTTTTTCTGATCCAAAATCAGAGAGGTGTTTCCTGTCTTTGGGGTTCTCATCATTATCTTTCATCAGACTTCACTGATTTTTTCAACCCCATGGTCATTTTTTTTCCTAGTTATCTTCCCCTGCATCATAACTTAGCCTTTCCATGGTCTCTTTGTTCCCATTCTGCTTAGTGGTATGTGCAAATGTTGCTGAGTGGTGTTAGTTGATTTTAGTCTTATGCCTTGTGTAGTCATATCTTAATTGAGGTTTTTATACAGTTGCAGGCATGTCATCTGCAAGCAGGGATAACTTCCTTTCCTCCACTCCTATTTGTATGTCTTTTATTTCCTTACCTAGATGTTCTTGCTAAAATTCTATTACTGTGTATAAAATAGACATTCTTTTTCTTCTTTCAGATCTAGTTCACTTTAACAATGCTGATATTTTTAAAATATTTTTCATTTTTCTACTCTTTTTTGCTCATTTCTCTTCCCCAAAGTTCATTGTTTCAATTGAAATTGTATCATACAAAACAATTACTTTGTATCTTCTGTCTATGACTTGTATTTTCTTTGTGACTGAGCAACATATTCAAGACAACAAAAACTGAGGTGTACTTGTATTAATAATGCAAGGCATCACTTTCCTTTTATAATGCTTTTGATGTGGAGGCTTAAGTTATTCCTGAAGTCTTGAAATTGGTTTTGAGGTTTTCCCACTGGTTTCAAATTATTTTATGGACATAGTGTGCTTGTTGGGTGTCCAGAATATTTCCTCAATCTCAATGTCTGTATGTCTGTTCTCAAGTCAGCACAAACCTTTGCTTTGTGTGTGTGTGTGTGTGTGTGTGTGTGTGTGTGTGTGTGTGTGTGTGTGTGTGCTGATCTGCTGGTTTTCCTCTAGGAGTTCACTCAGCAGTGTTACTTGGCACTCCATCGTCTGATAGAGAGGACTGCAGAGAGCTTTTTCCTAAAGTTCTGATTAAAACTCTGTTTTTACCAATTGCTGACTTGTTCATTCTTATCTAGCTTTGTTTCTGGATTCAGCTGGCATTCTTGTCTCTTTTCTCAATCTTAGTGGAGTGTTTGTGTGCGAGCCTTTATGTGATGTGTGCCTGAATGCATATGTATTTCTTGGCTACCCTAAGTTAGTGTTTTTGAGAGGTTTTGAGAGAATGAGACAAAGGGAAGAGACTAGGTGAATATCTTCCTCAGAATTTATTATATTTTTTCCCTTTTTTCAAATTTTAAATTAGAAACAATCTTATTTTATATATTAACACCAGTTCCCTCTCCCTCCCACCCTCCCATGTCCCCCGCTGACCCACATTCCATCCCTTTTCCAATACATAGAAAGGGTGAGACCTTCCATGGGGGATCATCAAAGTCTGTCACATCATTTGAGGCAGGGTCTAGGACTTCCCCTGTTTGTCTAGGCTGACAGAGGATCCCTGTTTGGGGAATGAGATCCCAATGTCTATTTGTATACTAGGGATAAATGCTGTTCCACTACCAGAGGCCCCATAGACTGCCCAAGCCTCCTAACTGGCACTCATGTTCAGGGGGCCTGAGCCAGTCTTTTATTTATTTATTTATTTATTTATTTATTTATTTATTATAACCAAGTCCATTTAAATGAAAATAAACATTTATAGACAATATTTGGGAATTTGGGCGTCGTTCTTTCCAAACTACTTCCTGCTGGTAAGGTGTGCTGTCATGGGGGATTCGAAGAAGATTCAGAAATCCTGGCTGTAGTCTGTAAGGCTGTTTTGTCCAGCTGTTTTGAATGTAGGATCACCTGCTACTCTGTTTCAGGTGGCCTAGATTGATCAAATCACATTAGTCTGGAAGGAATCCACATCTTTTCATTTTCTGTGGAAACAAAAATAGAAATCCTTTTTCCCAGTAACTTGTCCTTGAACTTAAATTTTGGAGTCAAAGCATTTTTTTAATAATTTATTATTTTACACGTTGATCCCAGTTCCCTCTCCCTCCCTCCCGAGTCAGTCTTATGCTGGTTTTTGAGCTGTCAGTCTCGGGTCCATGAGCTCCCCGTTGTTCAGGTCTGTTGTCTATGTGGGTTTCCCCAGGCTGGTTTTAACCCCTTTGCCCCTCAACTGAAGAAAGGATAAAGAAAATGTGTTACATTTATACAATGGAGTATTACTCATCAGAAAAAAACATTAATGGAACCTTGAAATTTGCAGGTCAATGCAAGAAAACTGAAGAAATTCTCCTAAGGTAACCCAGTCACAAAAAGACAAACATGGTATGTGCTCATTCATATATGGATATTAGACATAGAGTAAAGGATTACCAGCCTACAAACCATACCCCCAAAGAAACTAGGAAACAAGAAGGACCCTATGAGAGACATACAATGGTCCCCAAGAGAAGGGGGGAAAAGGCAAGGTCTCCTGAGCAAATTGGGGCACAAGAAGAGGAGGGGGAGGAAGTCATGAAGGGACCAGGAAAATTGAACCGGGGAAGAATAGAGGAGAGCAAGAAAAAAAAAAAGATACCCTAATAGAGGGAGCCATTATAGGTTTAAAGAGAAATCTGGTACTAGGTAAATGTCCAGAGATAGACAAGGATGACCACAACTAAGAATCTAAGTGATAGTGGAGAGGTTACTTTAAATGCCCTTCCCCTATATTGAGATTGATGGCTACTTTATATGCCATCCTAGAGTCTTTATCCAGTAACTGACAGAAGCAGAGACCCACAGCTAAGCACTGAACTGAATTTCTGGAATCCAGTTGTAGAAAGCAAGAAGTCATAAGCAAAGGAGCTGTTAACTTGTTTTAAGACCTGCCACTAAACAACATTTCAAGGAGTCGTCTCTCCTGCATGAGAATCTGGAGAGTAAGGGAGAAAACCTCACAAGATGTCAGATCTTTTTTGCATTCATTTCCAACATCAGCTGCCCTTAATTCTGCCATCATTCTAACCTGAGTTTTCTTAGTGTTATTCTGTATTATCTTGAATAATCAAAGTCTTCTTTCTCTTACTCATTACCAACACCTGTGTCTTCTAGTTTATAAAGTGGCTTATCAGTGTGATAGGTCAAAACACACTGTCACAGGCAGGAAATATTCTCTATAGTTAGCTGTGTTGACACAAACATGCAAAGTGCAGTATTTAAGACACTAGGCAGGAGGATTGCAAGGTTAATATCAGCCTTGGTTATGTACTGAAATTCTGCCTCATAAAAATTAAATACAAGCTAATCATGATTTGTAGCTTATTTTATTTATTTTGTTCTCTTTGAGTGGCTGCAAATATTTCCAGGTGCTCATATCCTCCAGGGTGAAACTGGAGACTAAATTAGGAGGACCAGCTTGAAGGACCATGTATCTCCCACATTAGGGGTCAGTTTGCAGGTAGGGAATAGAACCATAAGGAAGTGAGAATGAAAACTCTTGGATTAGATTGGTTTTCTCAACTTGGATCAAACCAATGCCAGGTGTTTTATTGCCAGCATATTTAAAACCAGAAAAATTTGGTAAAATGCTTCCTGGTGTAATAAATCCCCAGGATACTAGGAAGCATAATTGCATTGAAACTCAATTCAGGGTAAATGTCATTTCTTCCAAGAAGATATGTTCCAGAGATGGGCTACCTGTATTAGCTTAAGGGCCCACTACAGATACAGTAAGACTTGGAGATCTGGTTTGGTCATACATATAGTATAGGGGCCATTTGGAATATTAGCCAATTCTGGTTGTAGGAACCTGGGGAAGCCTCTGGCATTAAGGGTCATTTAGACTACTACATTCCTCTGGTTATAGGTGTAAGAGCTTGATATAGCCTGGCCCAATAGCTAACACAGATCACCAGGGTGTTAATCACCTCCAATTCCCAGCTTTCTGGATGGTAGATCAGGCATTGTGTCCATTTATTTGAGATTACAATACTGTATGCTTAATATTTCTGGTTTTCCTAGAGATTTGTGGGTGCAAGGACATTTGTTCTGTGCTTCCAATAATAAGGGTGATTTTTTTTAAGCATGTATTATATCAGTTAGGAAATAGCTAAACAGCATAAAAAAGAAAAGCAGAAATGCACTGTCTCTGGTACCTGTGCTGTGGCAGGAATTGTGCAGACTAGTCATTGAAGGTAAGACTGTGGTTAAGTTTTACAACAGTTGCACTTTACAGATACAATGCGAAATCCCTGAAGAGGAGAAGCCTGCCAAGAGAGACAGGAAGTAATTATGTCTGGAGTCTTATCTGCCTAACGGGGAAGTGCTGAATGTGGTGGCAATGTCCACAGCTGTCATCCTACATGCTATAAAGATGAGGAACAAGGAAAGAAATCAGTAACAAGGTTTTATTAAAACATTTACAGATAGTCAAGGAAATACTGCTGCCAAATTCGTTAGGAAATTACACACTGAGTTTTTAGTCTTTACAACCAGAAACAAATGGGATTCAATGTAGGGGCAGAATTACAGGCTTAAAAAAACTTCTCAAGGAGATTTAAAAAAAAATATGAGGGGGCAAAATGACACACATGCTACCATTGCTTCATGTTCTGCCTTCCAATCCATGCATAGCCCTAAAAGTATAAAACATAAGATACAGGAAGGAAATTTAGATACTTCCTTGTTCTAACCTAGCTCTGGTTATCTTCTGAGCACATCTCTAAAGAATTAGCAAGATCAGGTTAACTGAGATGAGTTGATAAACTGATGCCAGGATGGCTCCTTGGTATGGAAAGGTTTTGTTGTAGCTACTAGGGAGAGAGAGAACATTCAGGGCACCTGGAATGGTCCAGAACATAGAGTGAAAGAAGTAGATTGAATTTGGTCAGCACACTAGACATGGTCAGGGCTATAGCAAGAGAGAGGAGACTATCAGGAACAGGGAGATAGAGAACAGATAAAGATAGCAAAGAGAGAAGAGACTAGTGACAATAGCCTTTGCTGAAATTTTCTGTCCTGACTGGTTCCATGGACCTTGAGCCTCAATAAGTATACAGACGATATATTAATTATGGAGCTGTTGTCTGATGACTAGGGCTTCTGATTGGCTAGCTCTGTCTTAATTATTAATCCTTTCTATTCATCTAAGCATTTACATGTGGTATTTTCATAACAGAGTAGGGTCCAGACCTATTTATTACTCCTTTGGCAGTCTACTTGGTGACTGATCTCTGGCAGGCTTTCCTGCCTACCTTTCCCAGAATTCCTCTTGTCCTAGTCCCACCTATGTTCCTGTCTTATTGGCTAACATTGTTTTTTCACCAACCAATAACAGGAACATATATACAGAAGAACTTCCTCTATCATCTCCTCTTTTCTGTCTAAAGAAAATAAGTTTTAACTTTAATGTATAAGATTATATATAACAAAACAATTATTAAGCAGGAACTATAGTTAACAATATTTAGTCCATTAACATTTGGCAAAATTCATAGAAAATATCCTATCATCTATCCTATCTTTGTGAATCTAAAGTCCTTTTTTTAAATTTTTATATATAATTTCTTTATGTAAATTTAAAACAAGCTTGTTTTACATATCAATTCCAGTTCTCGCACCCTCCCATCCTCTCTTCTTCTCCAGTGAGTCTAAAGTCTTATATGTAACTTATATCATAACTAAGGAAGACTATACCCATAACTATCTGTCTTCAAGTCCATCAAAGACCACAGAAGGATAATATATAAACTCTAGAATTAACCTAGATATCTTGTTGCCTGGTCAGTAACCCAAAATTCTTCTCTAATGTTGGAGCACCAATCCTTAGCCCATAGACCATAGTGTGTTTGACAGACTTCTCAAGATAGCAGGAAATTTTAAATTGTCCAACATTGTTGGCAATGTATAAGTCATTTTTCTCTCCAAATTATAAGAAGAAGGTTATATGACTTCTTAGTGTGGTAGAACAGAGGATTAGTATGGGACTTTAAAATGTATAACAAGTACTTGTGAGTAGGGAATTAGAGATGTTGGCAGCTAGTGTGGATAGTGATATGCTGATAAGCTCTATCAGTATGTTAATTGGAGAACTATATGTCCCTTTTGCATAGGTAAATGAAATGACTCCTTTTGGCAGATGGGAACCTACTTCACTAATTCCTAAGGAACATTGATTTTTATTTACTGCCCCCCCCCCAAAAAAAAAAGAAAGAAAGAAAGAAAACAAGAAAAAAAAGAAAAAAAAATATCCTCTTGTAGTTAGTGTTGAACTCATTTCTGGATATTTGAACTGCCTTTGGGAGACCGGGGAATTGGGGTTTTTGACAGTGAAATGACATACCATGAATGTAGATGACAGCATTTCCTGGGATGGCTGGGCTGGATTCTTCGACTGTATATAAATGTGATCACAAGCATCCATTACTTTGTTTTCCTACTGCAGATGAAAGGTGAACAGGAGCCTCAAGTTCCTGCTGCTATGACTTCCCTGGCATGATAGACCATAGCCTCAAACTGTGAACCAGAATCAATCCTCCTTCTCTGAGGTGCTTTAGTTGGGTATTTTCTCATAGCAATGATAAAAGTAATTAATACATAAAATTGATACCAAGGAGTGGAACAGTTTCTGTGATAAACCTGACCAAGCTGGTTTCTTTTCTTTTCTTTCTTTCTTTTTTTTTTTTTTCTTTTCTAATTTTGGGGGTAATGTTTGCAGGAGAAAGGGAGAAATGCAATAGTTTGTAGCTATTGGTTGTGCATGTTTTAGAATGCTTCATTCAAGTTTTAATGGATTATTCTAGTGGTAGTTTGGGAGAAAAATGTGCTAAGAGAAATGAGGATGATTCAGTCCTAGCCCATGAAATCTCAGTTTGTGTACTTACATGAGCGAGGTTGAAATTAAATCTAATAAGATAATGGGTTGGAAATTTCAAGACAGTATAGAATCCACACTGTGCAATGATTACTGTTACTCCCCCTATGAAAATCTAAAGTAAGAGAGCAAACAGTGGAGCATATATATGGGGGGAAATGTGAAATTTGGCGAGAGAAAGTGTATGAGAAAGATTAAAGTTATCAGCAAAACATTCTGCAAGATAGTTTTAGTTGTTTAACACCATTAAAGAGAAACCTGGTGCTTGTAGCCATATGAGGGAAGCAGTGCCTTGAAGGCAAGACTTTAGATGGAAGGTTCCACTTTGTAAAAATACATATTCATGTGAAAGTGAGGATGCCCCTGGTGTGTTTTCTTGCTCATATCCAATTGCCTAGTGAAGTGTTTCCCCAAAGTCAGCCTGGAAAGCACACAAAGACCAAAGTAGTGTAGCCTGAGGAAGCCAACCTACATTTTGAATAGTATAAGAATTTGGCAGTATTATCCATATGGATCTGTTTTTGAAGACATGAAATTTACAAGATTGAGGGTGCCACTGAGTCTTGTTCCACAGTTTCAGAAAACTGCATAAGGCAAGCAATAGTGTTGGCGTCCTTGCAAGGAGTACCGAGAAGCCACTGTGTAAATCTGTGATGATGGGGAGTAAGTTATAATAGAGAACTCAGGATGATGGGCATAACAGGACATTGGGATATCTCCCAAAGAATGTTGTAGACTTGAAAGTGATATAGCCCCCAAAAGAAGCTACATGTGTATTCCAGACAGCAGAGATATGTTGTAATCTAAATTGTTTGTCAAGAGCACCAGATGCTGGACATGCTGTTGCGTGAATGGTGTTTGCTCTACTGAGTTTTACCTTTTCTTTGGTCTGATTTTCCCTTGCTCTGTTCTTTCAGACAAAAAGGAAGCCCTAACTCCCCCAAAATCAGTGAACAACCCCAAGATAACAACTTTGCTTAGCTCAAGTTGGACTATAGAAGGAATAGCATTCCTCAGGAACCCAAGAAACAGGTTTAGTTGTGTCAGGAAGAAGAACTTTCCTATTAACCTGGACGTATGGTGTATGCCAAAATTAATGCTAACCTGTAGTTTCCTCAGGTCCCTATTGGCCTGTACAAAGTCAGCGGCCCCACAAGCCCTCCGCTTGCTTTCCTAAATCTCCCCTCCATTCCAGTTCACAGGATTCCCTTCCTATTGATTTTTCATTACAACCATGAAGCTTTCCCTACTCTGGCTTCTGAGAGAGATAGCCCGGGGCCATTGCAACTTTGCCCTTCTCTCAGCCCCAGTTAGGTAGGCATTGCTGCTTTGGGCTTCCCTCAAAGAGTCTACCAAAACCATCTTCCCTCCAAAAGATGGGTCATTTCAACAGTTTCTCTGCACTCTCACTTACATCCACATTCCTTTGTTTTAGACCTAGATTGTTCATACTGTGCCATTGTTTATTGGAAATTTGTGACTTCTTATTAATTGTATGATACTTAAATGCTATAAATCTAGATGAGACATAGAGTATGGACTTCTAAAGCTTTCATTTTGACTTCTGAGGGGGTCATGAACCTTTGAGCACAAGTGTTAGAATGCTATGATTTTAATTAACATAGTTGGGTGTCAAGTTGTCAAGGTAGTATAGCCATGATGGTGATTTCCATAGTCAACTTGATGTGACTTAGGATCACCTTGGAAACAAATCCCTGGGCATGCCTGTGAGGGATTTTCTAAATTGATTTAACATAGGTGGAAATATCCACCCTAAATGTGGGAAACAGCATTCCATAAACTGTTCCCAGACTAAATAAAAAGAAGAGAACTAAGCAGGAGCAAGCGACACTTTGCTTCTCATCTGAATTGTGGACAACAGCATCATACTCTTATGATCCCAGCTCTCCTGTCTAGATGGACTTCCCCTACAACTATAGCCTAAATAATTTAATTATTCCTTAAGTTCCTTTGTTCAGGTATGTCGCTGCAACAATGAGGAAAGTAACTAATACTGACAACCCAACCAGTTTTGAACCCAGGAAGCATAGCTTTATTTTAAAGGTCTAGTGATGGTGCTTGATTATATGTGCTTAGAGATATACTGGTATAATCACAACATTTTTCAAAGTTAAATATCTGACTATTTCAAAATCCTATACAATTTCAAAGCTAACAGTTTCAGTGTTTCTATTCAGCAGATGGACAAATTTAGAAATGTCTTCACTGCCTATGAAAATCAAATTGCTTATTGGAGAGGATATGTTACTGGATTTTTTTCAGTGTTATATTTAGGGAAACAGATACTGAGATATCTTAACATGTATATTTTCAGCATACAGAAATATCTTGCTATTACATGGATCTAACAAAAATATTTTTTTTAAAAAAAGAAAATTTTCCTGGTTTATAGAGTTAACATATCAGTAATCATCTCTAGTAGCCTGCTGTCCTCAGCATGACATGGCCATTGCTGTCTTGAAATCAGAGCCCAGCATGTCCTCATAAATTTGGACCAAGTTTGGAGGACAAGAGCTCATGAAGCAGCATACTCGATACATGTTGCTCTCCTTCCCTGAAACTATACAGCATGTAAAGATGATGGGTTTTTTTTTAAAGGCAGGTGAAAATTAGTAAAATATCTCCAAGGTAAACTGTGTACATTTCTCTCCTGTAAGAAAGTATAGTGAGTGAGGAAACTGTTCATTAAGTTTGTCATCTTTGTGAGGCTGTGACTTAACTATAGCATCGCCCCAGACCATGGACCCAGCTCAAGCAACAGGTAGCAGATTCTAAAGGCAAAAGCAAGTTAAGAAGATAGGTTTTATCCTATGAAGGTTTCTGAAAAAGGGGAGATATATGGTCTGTACAGCATATTCCAGGAAAAGGATGCAGAATAACCAATGGAAAATGACAGTGGATTGTGGAGGGCTAACTAATGGAGTGCTTCCCATTCATACCACCGTATGTATCATTGATCTTAAAAAAAATCAATACAAGTGTTCGAATATTTTCATGCTACATTGGATCTTGCTAACATTTTTACTTAGTGGTGTCATAGGTATTCAGTCCTGAGATCATCTATCACTTTCTTGGATTGATAGATGGTGAATATTCATAGATCCTTCTTAGTATCAGTAGAAGGACTGAATTTATATACCATATCATGATAATGCTTACTTCTGAAATATTTTTAGATTTATAAAGGTATCTGGAGTATTTGCAAGCACATCTAAAGGAGCAAAAATGAAAAATTAGTTCCCATATGGTGTAAGAGCCAAACACAACTGTGAAATTTTTGGAAGCTTTTGATTGTGTCCCAAATGACATCCAATGAGATGAATAATAAAAGCCTAACAGCAATCTGTTTCTGTAAGCATTAAACAGTGATTAAATAGTCTGTGCAAAGATACCCTGCAAGGGGATAAAAAGGTATGCCTAGAGCCATAAAATCCAGTGCTAAGGTTGAACTACTTTCATGTGAGCTATCAGTCAGAGAAGACCCTGGAGCTCCCAAAACAATGTAGACTTTTGCTACTGTTGGCTCTCCACCAGAAGGATGGAAAGAAATGGCTGTTTGAGATACCTCATGAGCTGTCTTCAAGACAATGGAAAAATCAATTTGTACTAAATTAGATGTTCCCTTCCTAAAGTCTGGTTTACTCAGTGTTATAAGCTACTACACAGATTGCCTCCAAAAGTCCTAGTTCTACTTAACTGCAAACTTCATATACCACATTACCAATGTGCTAGGCAAGATACAACTGTTACCACAATAATGGCACAAATATAAGGGATGTAAACAACTACTGTCCAAATGGGTTTGAAGCCCATTCCAAAGGAGAAAAATTATAGCCTGCGGCTGTAGAAGTCATAGACTCTAGTGAGGTAGACTTTGTTACAGTCTTTCTTACTAAGTGTATAAGGTATGCTTATCAAATTACCTTCTAAGCATCTGCAAGTAAGTTCACATTCATAGATTATTTCTGTTTTGGGCTTTGATCAACAAAGCCTCACTTTTTAGTGAGTGAGGGTTAGTGTGATTATTCATAACTAGCCAAAGTACTGAGATTTATTGACTATTGCTGTGACATGTTTTCTTGGTGTTCTTAAATGAGGAATCTGTTTTACCTCTTCTAGTCTCAGGAAATATCACAGCAGAAGGAGTTGAAAGATGGTAAGAATTGGAGAAAGGGTAGAAGGTTTCAGACCTCTTTCCTATGGACATGATATAGTCACCACAGTATTGAATAGCCTTATAATAGTTATAATTATCCACATGAAACTGTCAGGAGACAAAGACCACCAATATTATGTCATGGAGGAGGGAAGGAACTCATGAAGGAGGGCTCTAGATACAGATCATATGCATTTCCAAAGGCTTATAAGAGGTTGTCAGTTGATAGATGTATTTTTTTCCAATGGTACACGTTCCCATATATTGTCCATACTCCTATAGGGACCGTCACCCTTGCTTTTCCATGTAACCTAGACCAAATACATTAGTTCACTAAACTAGATTTGAATGGAATAATCCTTTGGTTTGGTATTATTGTTCCCATCTAAAAGAGTAACAAGTTCCTTCCCCAACTCAGTCTTCCTGATCCCTCATGTTCTCCACTCCTCTCCTCTTCTCCTCTGTTTCCTAAATTAAATAAATAAATTAAAAAATAATGCTCTATGGATCAAAATACAGTACTGCTATTTAAAAAAGTAAACCCTTCATAAGACTTTAAAAAAAGAGGAAAAAGTTCTAATAATTTTTTTCATTAATGTGTGTAACATATTGGAATTTGTCTCCCCAAAGATCTATATCCTAATCCCCAAGGCCTTATGAGAAAATTTTTTCACATACCATTAACTTTCAGAAAATGAGGAGGTGATCCTATGTGGTTCAGATAGGGTCTCTATGTAATCATCTGCTATTTTTCCAAGACGGAGGCAGATTTCACACACACACACACACACACACACACACACACACATATATATATATATATATAGAGAGAGAGAGAGAGAGAGAGAACAAGGCAGCACAAATTAGACAGATTTAGAAATGCACATCTTGAAGATTGTGGTCAGAAGCCAAGAAATACTGGCAATTCCCAGAAACCAGGAGAGACAATTCAAATAATGGACTTTCTTATGTGTTTCTGGATGATGCAGTCTTCCAACCTGCACAATTAGAAATACATGCTCACATGTATACATACATATGGAATATGTAAATACATAATATATAGTATTCATTTGAGGCCCCGAATGAATTATAGCTTGTTACAAGAGCTTCAGGAAAAGAATACATTTCTAAACAATTACTATGCAATACAAGCATGGTCACCTATCAAGCATGACTGTCTCAAATGCCTTTGACACTGACCAGCCTTTATTTTGATAAGGAGATGTGGATAATACCTTATGAGTTGGATAAAACCAGCCATATTGTTAACACCTGAAAGGACAGGCATTTGTTGCCATTTGCTAAACTCAAGAATTCCTTGACTCCTAAAAAAGAAAGGAATCCCATTCTTGGAAGAGTAGTTATGCAGCTATGCTGCTCATGACATTCAAGGGCATTTTGTTATATGAAAGCCTTTAACAACAATATTTTCTGTTTTGGCTGATGGAAATTTATTGTAAAATGGTAATCAGTATGTTGTTTGTACTGACCTTGTCACCTGAAACATGAAAACAAGAGAGTAAAATGCTACTCAGAGAGTCTGAGAGACTCACCATGTGAAATCTCATGTGCTGTGAGCTGTTGCACATAAACTTATGGGAATTATCCCAATTATTGATGGGAGAATGGAACAACACAGCTGGCTCTTTTTAATTGGAGTCCAAGTTATTAAAATAATTTCAACTTGATTTTACTTTCCCTCTCTTGTGTTCAAGAGTGGCTTTATCTTTTACCAAGAATAAATGTTTCTAAGTTCAAGTTTATTCAATAAAATGAATGTCAACAGTCTGTCATATGGGGTTCTTACAGTGTAGTGAAATTATATCTGCTGATAATGCAAGCAGAAGTCAAATATGTTGGTGTACGTGTATGTGCATATATGTACATATGCATATAAATATATATATATGCATCTAGTCATCCCTTATGAACCTTCTACTATCATATCATATGGATCTTAAATTACAATTGAAACTAAATAGACAAGCCAGGAAAACTTACTTGCCTTGTCAAGACAAGGCTGGAAACAACATGTGATGAGGAGAAAATCTTATTTTAAAATCACATAAGCACAGCCTAAAGACAAAAGGTCCAAAATAGCATGATAAAATATAAGAATAATCCTTAACAAGAAATACAGCTATAAACTCTGAAAAAAAAAAAAAAAAACAAACCCTTACTTGATTCAGTGACCTGAAGGCCCATTGCTAAGCCTTTTTTCTGTCTCTGTTATTTCTACACATATAGCACCCCCAAGCCTGCTTTTCTGACACTGGGCTTCCTGCCTCTGTCTGAGGACTCTTCTCTTACTGGCAGGTGGGCAGTCACAACCTTCTACTGCTGAGCTTGACTTCTTGACCTCTGACTCTGAACCATAACTCCAACTCTTTCTCCCTTTCTCATTGTCCATTCCATTTCACATCTCTTGGCAAGCTTCCTGCTTTTTATTCTGTAACTCTAATTTTTCTTCTTTTGCCTGTGTTCCTTTCTGAGTCAATTTCAAATTTATTTTATTTCTCTCTCTCTCTCTCTCCTGTGTGTGTATGTGTGTGTGTGTGTGTGTGTGTGTGTGTGTGTGTGTGTGTGTGTATGTGTGTGTGTATGCTTATAGATAAGTATAAGTAAATGTGAGGCCAGATTTGTTGGGTTTTCTTGCAGCTGCAGTTACAGAAGTCTATGAGCCACTGGTGTGGGTGCTGGCAACCAATCTCAGGGCTTTTGCAAAAATAATACATGCTCTTAATTGCTGAGTGATCTCTCTAGCCCACCCATCCACCAGCCCCAATTTCATTGTAGAATTTGTTTATCTATGAAACGAAGAAACTGCAAAAGTCACTATGGTAATCAGTGTGACAAAGCAAAGAGAAGATAAAACCATTGATATAAACCCTGGGATCATTAACAGCTGGCTGATGTTTACATCTTGCTGCTATTATTTGTAACTAAACTTTCACAAAGCCTTTAGTGCATTTTGACACTTCACAGATGAAACTTTAACTGTGGGGAAGGATGAAAATTGCTAGAGAATGTTATTCTCATCTTGGAAATTTTAATGTTTCCATCAAAAGAAAAGGCAGCATTCACTTAGATTTAATTATATAATGTTTTAGATTGGTGCATATTCTGCTTGTGTTATGGAGGGGAGATCTAGTAATGCTATCTTTGCTTACTGACATTTCTTCGCTGAGAAAATAAAATATGCCGGTATCCCATTATAACAGGTGCAAACCAGGACTGTTCTACACAAACTGTGTCTTTGGTCTGTTTATTGTAAACCCTAGAGTCAGACTTTATTTCACTAATCACAACAATAAAATTGCTGGTTTTTATTGATGATGGTTAACATTGCTTAATTATTTTCCTGGAATTATCTGTGGAAAAAATCTAGTACTTGGGATCTCTCATTTTTGCACATGAGTCTATTTCAATTCTCCAGGGGAGATATATAGCTTTATTTGTTGATTAATAATAAAACCATCAGGTAGGCCATAGACACTAAACATTATTAGATATTCCTAAGAATTACTTCTGTGTTTTTGTAAGTTGTTTGGTTTTTTTGTTTGTGTGTTAGTTTTTGATTCAGGACTGAAATTCAAGAATGAATAAACAATCACATAAACATTGTCTTCTCTGATCACCAAACTGCACAGCTGCTACTAAAATTTGGGATCTATAGCTGAAAACATCATGGATAATTCTGACAAGGACACAGAGTGGTACACATATTCCACTCATTAGAATAAAAATGTCTTCGTTGTAGCAATGGCCACTATTGCTATAAAATCAAAGCAATTTACATGTCTATCACTTAAATGGATAAAGAAAACCTCACATGTGAACTTTATGAAATTCTATTCAACCACAAAATGAACTCAATCCTGTCATCTGTGGAAACACATGGACATGGGGATATTTGTGTTAATTGAAATAACCAATGGGAAAAAAAGGCACATTTTACTCTTACATAGATTTTTATTTATTTAATTATTTATTTATTTTTATAACCATGTCCATTTAAATAAAAACAAATATTTATAGACAATATTTGGGAATTGGGGCGTTGTTCTTTCCAAACTACTTCCTGCTGGTAAGGGACACTGTCATGGGGGATTCTAAGAAGATGCAAAAATCCTGGCTGTAGTCTGCAAGGCTGCTTTATCCAGATGTTTTGAATGTAGGATAACCTGGTACTCTGTTGAAGGCAGTCTGGCTTGATCAAACCACATTAGTCTGGAAGGAATCCACATCTTTTCATTTTCTATGGAAACAAAAATAGAAATCCTTTTCCCCAGTAACTTGTCCTTGAACTTAAATTTTTGAGTCAGAGCATTTTTTTTTAAATTTATTATTTTACATGTTGATCCCAGTTCCCTCTCCCTACCTCCCTCCCTCCCAACCTCCCTCACTCCCTCCCTTCCTCTCTCCCTCCTTCCCTCCCTTTTAGCCTCTCTGCCCTCTCACATGCACTCTAACCACCCTCCCATTCCCCCACCCCAATTCCATATGTAGGGGAATGTCATCCAGTAGGGGTCATGTAGGTCTGACAGGTCATGTGAAGTAGGGACTAGGGCTTCTCTCCTGTCTCTAGATTAAGGCAGTTATCCCTCCATGGTTAGCAAGGTTATTTTCTGCACCAGGGATATATCCTGGCTCCACTGTCTGAGGTCCCTTAGACTGCTCAGTCCTTCTGGCTGAGACTCATATTCAGGGGGTCCTGATTCAGTCCCATGCTGTCTTCCCAGCTATCAGTCTGGAGGCCCTTTAGCTCCTCCTTGCTCAGGTAAGCTGTCTCTATGTGTTTTTGCCATCTGGTCTTGTCCTCTCCATCTGCATCTGGGTTCTAGTTCTACTTACTCAGTGTTTATGTGTGGGTGTTTTCCTGTATGGCCTGTTTCCAACAGGCATTAGATGAGGTCTCCAAGGATAAGTTACTTGTTGATCTCTATCCGGGAAGGGCATTTATGGTAGCCTTTCCAAGGAAGCTCAAATTGTTAGTTGGTGGCAGTCTTGTAGTTCCCTAGACCTTTCTTTGTGTTCAATTTTATCTTCAAACCAATATTGGCTCCCTCTTTTATGTTCTCTCTCTCTCTCTCTCTCTCTCTCTCTCTCTCTCTCTCTCTCTCTCTCTCTATTTCCTGTCTTCTATTCCTAACCGGGCTCAGTCTTCCTGGTGGCATGTGTTTTCCTTTCCTCCCCCTCATTTTCTCCTACTTCTCTCTTCATTTATTGCCACCCCCCGCACTTCCCCTTTCCTCTGGGGGGACTTGTCTCTTCCTGGTTCTGTGAGGGACTTTATATGAATCTCTTAAAATACACCTTGTATCATAGTTCCTCTGGTGGTGTGAATTATAGGCTGGTGATCCTTTGCTCTATGTCTAAAATGCATATATGAGTGAGAACATACTATGTTCCTCTTTTTTGACTGGGTTACCTCATTCAGGATGGTTTCTTCAAGTGCCATCCACTTGCCTGCCAATTTCAAGATACCATTATTTTTTTCTGCAGAGTAGTATTCCATTGTGTAGATTTAAGTGTTGATTCATAAAGAATGAGAGTAGAAAACACTGAGCAGTTGCCAGGTCAAAAGGGGAGAGGGAAGATAGGAAAGGAGTGAGCATTCTGCATTGGTTGATGGTGAAGTAGTAACAATTGTCTCTAGTGAAACATTTCCCTGCAGAGTAACTAAAAGTAACAAATGTGTTCTTGTGCTCTCTATATTAAACTAGAAAAAATAAATCTCTGAAAACTTTCAGTATCAGTGAATAATGAACATTTAGGAATACCAGTGTGCTCCTGGTTTAAGCATCACATAGTCTATACATATGCCACAACGTCATGCTTCCTCCATGCTTATATACTGTGTTTGAGGATGTGAAGATGGAGAGTTGAACATAACTCCAAGAACTCTTTTTCTAACTCCTTTCTTTCCATTAAAAAAGTAAATGCAATAATTGTAATAAGAAGAATTGGTGATTAAGAACATTTTATTTACTAATAATTCTACATGTATAACTTCAAGTGAAATTTAAGATTCATTTGTCATATTGTAATAAGGACTATCCAAAAAGAAAAAACTCACTCGCTGGCATGTAAACACACTAGACACAAACAGGAAGACTATGACTTCAAAATTAGTGATAAAAATTTATGTTGAAGATTGCATTATAAAGTGGGATAATGAAGAAATCAAAAGTATTACATATTCAGAAAATTACAGTCCCACAAAGCTATGGATTAATCCTTCTTCACATTGTGTGAATATATGCCACTACGATTGGTTTAATAAACAAGCTGACTTATTAGCAGTTAAACATGATAAAATTAGGTAGAAAAGCCAAACTAAAGATGCTGGAATTAAGAAAGACAGAGTCAATCAAGTCAAGAGGAGATGCTGAGAAGCAAGTTGAACGTGCTATACTGAGAAAAGCTACCGAGTAATATGGCAAAGCATAGATAAGAAATATGGGTTAATTTAAAAGTCAGAGTTAGCTGGTAACAAGTCTGAGTTATTGACCAAGTGTTTATAAGTGATCATAAATTTCCTCTCGACTCTCCTGACTCTATCTCACATGCAGGGGTGGGATGGATATGAAGAACAAGAAACAAACATGCCAAATCAAACACACTGGAGTTTAAAGCTTGAGGCTCCAGAAGAACTTGTAAGGAGATCGGGGAGTAACTTCCAAGACTATAAGCACTTAGGATAACTCCCTGCTCACTCAGTAGAAAAAGATGGCTGCAGACTTTCAGAGAGCAGTTCGAAGCATATGCAGCAAAGGACTCTAAAGGACAAAGGAGGGAAGCAGATTCAAAGAAAAAAACAAACAGAAATACTGATTCCAATATCTGGAAAAAATCACCAAAGGTTATGAGCCAAAGCTTTCAGCCATGCAGCCAGTGACCTAAATGCTGAGCTATAAGCCTCTGACCTGAGTTACTGTCTAAAGCTCTCAGCCTCTGGAGTCAGAAACCTCTGGTCCTTAGCACCTAGAGTTATAGAATTCTATTATTAAAGACCTACCCATGGGCCTTTGGACTGATATCAGAAATGCCAATACTAAAGGATCTCTGGACTGTTGACAGTCTTCATAAATATACAGCAAAATAACCCCATCTACAAGAACACTATCATGAACCTTATCATAGAAGGGGAGGTCCAAGGAAGATACTTCAAATGGGGGAAACAAATAAAAAGCAATTACTGTAATGAACTAAATAAGTTTAGGAGGAACACTATTTTGAAAAGAAAGATTTAAGTATGCAAACGTTAAACATGGTCTGTAGAAAGAATATGGATCATACCCTTGTCTTTGATGGGAGAGCCTATCAATCATTGTGTATATTTAATGTTAAAACACAATCAAGAAAAAAAACAAATGCATATTTCAAAATAAGAGAAATTCTCCAATAATTTTGTGCCCTTAATATATTTATCTTCAATAATTCTTGTTAATTCCAGATACTGTCTTAAAAATGTTTTACAACCTAAATACTTAAAATATACTAAATTGGCATTTAAAAGTTATTTGCATGAGTTAACTGAATTCACTATTGATTCTATTTACTGAATATGTTCATGAAGAACAGGTAACACTCTGACATTTTTAATAAATCTTGGTTCAAATCTCCACTCAATCTCAGCTTTAGTGTGAAATTCCATAGGAATCACATTTTGTTAATTATAAAGTATAGATAATGAACATTAATATACTTCCCTATATATTCACAAAAAAAATACACAGGCATAAAATGTAGTTTATAAAACTACATTATAACGCAAAATAAAATAGTATTTGACTCCTAACTAACATTTGATAAATATTTGATTTATTAATGAAAAATAAAACATGAAAGAATGTGCATTTAACTAAGAAAAATAAATAAAATAATAAAAAATGTCTTGGTGAGCTATAATGTGGGCAAAAAGCATCAAAGTGTAGATATTTTATAAAATAAATAGAAATAAACTTTAAACTATAATTTAAGGGTCTCTTTATTTTTGTTTATTTATCATTTTATTTTCATATCCCAATTACAGTGTCCCCTCCTCTTCCCACCACCTCTCATCACCCATCCCAGTCCCTTCCTCTGTTCTGTTTCTCTTCAGATATTGGCGGACCTTCCACGGCTCTCAGCCAGCCATGATACATCAAGTTGTAGTGAGACAGCCCTGGCCCCTCTTCCATTAAGGTTGAATGAGACAATTCAGCAAGAGGAATGGGTTCCAAAAGCAGGCAAAAGAGTCAGAGACAGCTCCCTTCCCAACTGCCAGGAGATCCACAACAGGAAGAACACACAACTGCAACATATATGCAGAGGTCCTAATAAGTCAGTCCCGTGTAGGCTCCCTGGTTGTCGGTTCAGTCTGGCAGCCCCCATGATCCCAGGTTAGTTGGTTCTGTAGGTTTCCTTATGATGCCCTTAACCCCTCTGGCTTCTACAATTCTCCCCCACCCCACTCTTCGCCAGGATTCCCTGACCATTTCCAATGTTTGGATATGGGCCTGTGCCTTGTCTCTAGCAGTTGCTGGGTGAAGCCCCTCTATGGCAGTTGGGCTAAACACCAATCTATGAATACAGCAGAAATGAGTATAGCAGAATATCATTAGGAATCACCTCACTGACTTTTGTTTTTCTCGCCAGTCATGTTTGGCTCTATCCCAGGTCCCAGGATCTGGATCTGAGCTTCCTCTTAGGACATGGTCTCCAACTACACCAGTCATTTTTTTGTCACTCTCACAACCTTCGCACCCTTTTCTCCAGAAAACCTAGCAGACAGGATAAATTGCAGGTTGAAGGGTTTGTGGCTGGGTTGGTGTCCTAGTTACTCCACTGGAAGTCCTACTTGGCTACAGGGGATGGTTTGTTCAGGCCCCACATCCCCCATATCTAGGAGTCTTATCTAGGGTCATCCTCATAGATTCCTGGGATTTTAAATTGCTCTGGTTTCTAGCTTATCCACGAAATGCCCCTGAACCTGATAGAAGAGAAAATGGGGAATGGTCTTGAACAGGTTGGCACAGGAGACAATTTCCTGAGCAGAATGCAAATTGTTCAGACACTAAGATCAACAATTAAATAAACAGAACCTCATGAAACTGAAAAGCTTCTGTAAGGCAAAGGACACTATTAAAAGGACAAAATGGTAGACCATAGAATGGTGAAAAGTTGTTACTAAACCCACATCTAGACTTTAGGTTTCTAACAAGGGATAAAGATGTGTGTTTGTATACTTTGTGTGCATCTTATTCTATCAATCATCTATCACATATCTATCTACCTATCATCACCTATCTATGTATCTATGAGTATCTTTCTTTGTATCTACACATATGTATCATCTTTCATTTTAAGTATTTATCTAATTGATATATCTATATCTATAATCTAACATGACATAACTATCCAAAATGCCAAAGTTTTATAGGCTTCAAGCTAAAACTTCCTTTATGTGACTTCAATTTATTTACCTACCTATCTACCTACCATCTATCTGTGTATCTATTGTCTATATAACATATTTTTATGCCTCTATTTCTCTTCTTTCTTGCTGTTCTATGACCTATGAATCATAGGGGCAATAATAGCAGGTAACCCACAAAGTCTGACTTCCTTAGAATCATCCAATTAAAAAAGTGCTGCTGTTGAGTGGCAAGCAATACATGCCACCCCCTGCTTTGAATGATATCATAAACAAGTAATATTAAAGCACTATATCCACCATTGACTACAAAGAGGGAATTGATGATCCCATGAGCCAGGATATTACTTTTGGAGATGTTAGCACGGAAAGTTACTAAAACTGCACTAATGTTTAAAAAGTTGTAAAGTTGCTTTTCAGTGCTATATACATCTTATTTATATTTGTGTTACAATATTACAACATAAAACTATGCAAAGTCAGATAATTGGAGCTAAGATTGCTTGACATACAAAACATTGTTCAGCCACTTAAATGATAGTGGTATTATGCTCATCCACTGGACCAGATTTACAGTATTTAACACAGAAAAGGAAATCAAGCATATAGGCAATATAATGTCTCTTTATACATGAAACAAAACCAAAATAACCTAACCTTTAAAAGTATCTGACCCAGACCCTCTGAATGTGGGTGTTAGTTAGGAGGACTGGGCAGGCTATGGGCCTCTAGTCATGGATCAGTATTTATCTCTAGTATATGAATGAACTTTGGGAGTTCACCCAACATATTTCTTAGCCTAGACATACGGGAGAGGGAACAGACCCTGCTCCAAATGACATGACAGCCTTTGAAGACTCCGCATGGAAGGCCTCACCCTCCCTGGGAGCATAAAGTAGATAGGCTGGGGTTTGGTGGAAGTGAAGGGGGAGGATGGAAGGGTGAGGGAACTGGGATTGACATGTAAAACACCTTATTTCAAATTTAAAGAAAGAAACAGAAAATATTTTTAAAGCACAAGGAACAATTATGACAAAAGAATAGACATCCCTTTTCAGTTGAGGGACATCTAGGTAGCTTCCAGGCTCTGGCTATTACACATAGTGCTGCTAAGAACATCATTGAACAGATGTCCTTGCTGTATGAATCTTTTGGGTATATGTCTAAGAGTTGAATTAAAAAAATCTGTTTTCTTGAAAATTTCATTCATTGAAATTAATCATAACATTCCACTATTTGCTCTGTCCAGTTATCTCCAAACATCCCTACCAAAATCATTTCCCCTTACCATTTCAATTTCATGTGTATGGGTGTGTGTGGGTGTGTATTTGTGTGTGTTTTTCAAAGTCCAATTAGTGCCACTAATACATGCATTGCTATGATGTCACCCACACGTGCATGGGAAACCTGCCAGAGGCCACATTCTTAAATAGAATTCTGCTCTAGTCAGCTATCACCTACCAACAGCTCTGCAGGAAGGAGTAGGGTCTGAACACCTTCTCCGTATCTATTCTGAACACTGGCTGGCTTGATCTTGTGCAGGTCTTACTCATAGTCCCAGATGCTGTGAGTTCATAGCCATGTTTTATCTACAATAAAGAATTTCGTAACAGTGTTCCATTTCTCTCTGGTTTTTTCAATCTTCCCCTTCCTCCTTCACAGTGTTTCTGAGCCATATTGATGTTGATGATGGAGCTGATATCGATATCCCATTTAGGCCTGAGCACTATGTCCAGTTAACCACATATCATTGGCTGCTCTCTACAGTACAGCATAAGAAACTTCTATGACCAAGAACGTGAGAAATCTAGGTCTATGCAAATAAACATAATTAGCTAGAAAGAAATTTGAAAATGCTACCATTTAGCAAATTAAAAATAGTGAGATCTAGTCTACGGCTTATGAACTCCCAGACTACGAGCAGGTTTATTTTCTGTTTCTTTTGCTTTGTATTAATCTGTCATTTACTTTTGTTTTATATTTGAATTTGCAATACAATTACATCTCTCCCCTTCCCCTTTCTCCCTGAAAACCTCCCACATTCCCTTCCTTACTCCTTCTAAAATCCACAGTCTCTTTTTTCTTTAAGTGGTGTTACATGCACACACCTATATGTATATGCATCTATGTTTCTAAATATAACTGCTCAGTCTATATAATATTACTAATACACATGTTTTCAGGGCTGATCATTTGATATTGGACAGACAATAGCCAGTATTAATATAATAGTTGTGACATTCCCTCCCATATTGCAGGCCTTAAAAATAGTCAGAAATTGGTTAATGTCTCAGCTAGGGTTTCTATTGCTATGATAAAACACCATAACCATGACAACTCTTATAAGGAAAACATTTCATTGAGGGGTATTGCTTACAGTTTTAGATGCTCAGCCTATTATTACCATGGTGGGGAGCATCATAGCATTTGGGCAGATACAGTGCTGAAATACTTATATCTTATAAGCAACAGGACATTGAGTAACTCACTAGGCAGTATTCAGATCATAGAAAACCTCAAAGCCTACTGCCGGAGTGGCACACTTCCTCTAACAAGGACATACCTGCTCCACCAAAGTGGGGGGCCAATTATATTCAAACTACCACAGTTAGTCCATAAGTGTCGTACCATTATTGCAACAGGGAGCAGATCTTACCTAGGAGGTTAGAATTGTGGCACACAAACTTTGGCCCTGTGTAAGACCATGGAAATCTTTTGTTTTGCATCATGTGAATAACACCTTCCAATTCTATGACACTTAGATATCATGGAGGAAGTTTGAAGTAGGCTTTCTTGAGGTCTATGTCCAAATCTCATTGTGACTTTAGTAATAAAGTCTTAAGATGCAGTCACTGTGGGTAATTATGGTAACATCTTGCACTGTTTTGGAGACATGGATAGAGTTCCTGACTGATAACTAGTTCAGAGATATCATGTACATTGTTCTGTAGCTTTAATTTAATAATCCATGATTTCTTAGAACAGCATTGTCTCTCAGAATCATTAAATTTAAAATCCAAATTATTAAATTTATATTCTAAAATTAGCTTAGTAATTAGTAGGATTCAACGAGATTTCTAGAGACTTCCATAGTCTCAGTTAACCCACCCAACAGTCCCTTCTCTCCACATTCCCAGTTTTCCATTCTCAGGGTTTCTCCTTCTTGCATATCACATATATTCTTCCTTCCTTTTAATTTTATTTAATTGAGTTGTGAGACATTGCATTTATATATGGTTTTCATGCATCATTCTTTCTCTTAGGTCCCCCACTAACTAGTCTCCCCCATTTTCCCATACCTTTCTTTGCTTAAGCCAAAATTTCACTAGCCAGTCTGTCTCTGTTCCCATTCCATTCTATGGAGTAAGTCTTAAACCCAATCAGAAAGTGACTACTCAACCCCCATAACAATTGTCCTTCTGTTGCACCAGTGGGCACATCTCTCCTAGCAGGTAGGTGTTGAAATATGCAAAGTCTAGTGTTGGGTGAGAGTATTGATGTCTTGCTTTCCGCAACCTCTTCATAGAACCTTTTGGCACTATAAAGTCTAGCTGGCAGGAAGGATGAATCCTGCCAAATTTGAGACAGCATTCTGATGTCCTGCGGCCAAAGTGTGTGGTCTCTTCAGGAATGAGGACTCAGAAATTTTTAAATGCATGGAACAAACAAAGTTTGTTTTTACTTTAGCAAAAGTGGTATAGGGATGATGCAAGATGCTCTTGTTCATAAGAAACTATGCATCTTCCGTGACTAATGAGGCTTATAAATATTTAAAGAATGTAAAACTGATAATAAAAATGGAATTCATTTGCATTGAGAGTAAAGCAAATATGGAGAAGGCTGTAAGTGATTTAAATGAAGCACACTGTTTGTTATTTACACTCTTCAGGTATGTGAGCAGAATTTAAGTTTAGTTAGTCCATAATGCAATGGGATTCCTTTCTACACATAGGTAGATGACGGATTCCTTTATCACTTCTTTCAAATACAAACTAAATGACACATAAGATATTTGTAGATTATTTTTCACATTCTCCAGGGAGACATTATGCCAAGTTGGAATTTCAGATAGTACATCACTAAGAAACATCTGGCACAAAAGTCTTAACACTGGATTTCATTTAAACTCATGTGTATCCAACACACACACACACACAAACACACATACACACACACAGGCCTAACAAGTTTGTTTAATGTTTTTGTTGTTGTAGAGAGATAATTGCTCAAATCTAAAGTTTATGAATATTTTCACTATGATTTATAAGATTATAAATTATAAGATTTATAAATTAATCCCTCTAGTTCAAACATGAACTACAGAATATGAACATGCCAATGAACTACATTATTGAAGTAGACCAACCTTTTTCATTGTTAAGTTGAAGTTAATATGTTATTGGTAACAATGATAAGATACTCATTGGCATTTTGATGCCTCTCAATGAGCAGGAACATATACTGGTAAGGCTAACCAAAGCAAAGTTTGCTTTTCACAGTAGTTATAGCAGAAATGGTTCTAGTTTAACAACTTGCCTGTGATAAAAATCTTATAGCCTGATGCTGGAATTGCAAAGTATAGCTTTCTAATAATATCTTGTTGTATTTATGTCAGTGTTACTTTCAAGAACTTAGTTTGCTAATTCTACCCATGTGTGTACCATACCTGCAATGGTTTTACACTTTGCAAAACAACATTTTTTTTTCTTTTTAAAATATTTATTTATTTTATCTATATAAATGTTTTGACTGTATGCATGTCTGTGAAACATATGTGTGACTTGTGCCTCACAAAGCCAGGAAAGTACATTGGAACCCTGTGACTGGGCTATGTACAGCTATGTGGGTACTGGGAATTGGACAAGGTTCTATGGAAAAGCAGCTAGTGCTCTTACCTACAAAGCATCCAGCCTTCATTTTCTATTCTTATAATATGTAGTCTTTTTAAACTATAATTTCTTTTGTCGATGTGTGTGTATGTGGTGTGTGTGTGTGTGTGTGTGTGTGTGTGTGTGTGTACTAAAATTTATGTGTTTGTGCTTTGCCTGGATGTGCTTAAATTTACCATGATTGTGCTGTGCCCAATGCAACCAGAAGTGAGAAGTAGCATTAAGTTTAAGATAATTTTGTGCTATGATGTGGATTTTAGGAATTTGCTCTGAAAAAGCAGCTATTTAAACTACAATTTCATTTTATGCTTTTTTAAAATTTTTATTAAATTTACAAAAAAAAATAATCGTATTTTAGATCCAATCTCTGTTCCCTCTCCCTCTCTGATGATGATTGTGCTAGGCTGTAGGCAAGAAAAATAGCAGAATATCATTAGGAATAATTTCATTAACTTTTTTCTGTCTGTCTGTCTGTCTTCTATTCATTTTACCAGTCATGTTTGGTTCTATTCTAAGTCTCTGTGCTATCCAAACTGCTTCTATCCACTGTCACTTGTGTTCTCCCTTTCTGGCATGGGCCTCAGGTTGGACCAGTGTTTTTGCTGGTGACCTAGGGGCTGGGGGGAGATGGGAGCAGCAGGGATTAGGTGGGGGTAGGGTGGGTGGGAAAGACAACTGGAAAACAAATTATAATTTTGCAACACTTCCCTGTGTAAAGTTTCCCTGGATGTTTTTCTCCCTGAAGAGACTTAATTACGTATTGTAGCAATTCTTAAGTAGCCATTGGCTTATACAGAAGTTTAAATATGGTTACTTCTTTCAATTAGTTTTATTTATTTCACATGAATATTATTTTTAGCAACTTCAGAGTCAGTTTGGAAATAAAGCAATGGTTTAGAGCCATATCATTCACAATACACCAAATAGGAACTGTCTCCCTTTCTGATAAGATACTCAGTTGAACTACTGCAAGCAAATAGTCCCATCCCTAAGACAGCATTGATCTGAAGATATCTGTAAACAAAACCTAAAATATTAAATATCCTGTATATTTGTTAATATTTACTTCAGTACTAATCATTTAAGGATTATTATATATATTAGACAAAATTAGGGGAAAGTTATATCTATACCCAAACTCCTCCATTCTAGGTAAAATACTCCACATCCCAGTGTAGTATTTTTAGACATTTTGCAACAAGTCTACACTTAATTGGATTCTCAGGTCTTGACATACGTTGACTCCATCTCTAGTAATCCTAGTTTTTACTTTTGTCCTCCACAGTGACATAGACATAATATTGAAGCTGTCCCTGTTTTGTATCCATTGCTTTACAATATAAGAAAATTAAAAACTGATTGTGTAGCCCAGGTATAATCGGAGATATTCTTTTCTCTGGCCATTAAAATTCACTGGCCTTGGTTTATGGATTATTATTATAGTATCCCTGCTTGCTCTTTTTTTTTCCTCTTCTCTTTTTTTAATTTAAATTAGAAATAATCTTGTTTTACATGTCAATCCTAGTTCCCTATCCCTCCCATCCACTTCTGCCCCCCACCCATCACCTATCCCATCCCCTTTCTCCTGCTTGGTCTTAACTGAAATTGTAGAGTAAGGAACATATGGTGTTACTGACCTGATAATTCTTTAAATTGCTATATTTTTCAGAATACCTCTTGTTTCAATGATCACCTTTGTGTGTGAAATTATTCCTTGTTAAAGATAGTCTAATGTTATTAATACTTTTTTCACTTTACTGGCATTACTGTTATGATCCCAGATGACCCTCTGTAAGAGAATCCTGTGTTCTTTACTGCTGTGCTGTCTCTCAAGCCCTCCTCTATTATTATTATTATTATTATTTCTTTTTTGTGCATTTTTTCCCATGGTCCATGAAGAATGTGGAAGACAATACTACAATACTATATTTGATTCCTGGCAGGGCGTAATATGTTCACATATCTATACAAATCATTTGTATTTCCTCTGGAACATTTAACCATAAAATTAAAGAAAACTGTAACATTGTCAATTAAGTATGTCAATAAAATCAAGGCACTGATATAAAATATCAGATGCTATTTTGTAAAGTCATTCTTAGTGTTACACTACCTCCCCTTTGGCAAGCTCAGTATCCTGCATGTTGTCATATGCTGCGTTCATCCTTATTTTAATTTTTTCCTCCCTTTTCCTGTGTTTTCTTTCACAATATTAAACTTTTATGACTGTGAGTCTTAGGTCTAAAATTCAGTTTTCATCTCTGCCTTATTTCTTTTTGTTTGTTGTTGTGCACTGGTTCTTTAGCAATGTGCCTAAAGGACGTGCTTTACTTTTCGTCTCCCTATAGTTTCAATTTCACTACCTGCTATTGAGTGGTTTCCCTTGACTTTACATTATATTGTGTTCAGGTATAGCTGCAATGTTATTATTATTACTTATTCCTCCAATTTTCCCTCCCCTGGCTTCCCCTCCTTCCATTCACCTTTCCATTCTGGCCATATTCTCATTCCCACTTCCAGTCTTTCTTCCTTGCTTCCTTTGTGTCTTCCACTTTTTCCTCTTATTCTGGCTATTTTCTATGCAATTTGAATACCATATTTTTTTCTTGATTTTCTTTTTCCTTATTTGGTTATGACTTGACTTAAATTTCTTCTGTAGGGTCATATGGGATGTTTGTCAATTCAATTTGAACTTTTACAATTATGGCTGTGTTTTTTGCCTACTTCCTTCATCTCTGTTTTCTCTCTGCTTAGCATAAAGGTTCTTGGTCTTTGTGATATCTACATTGAGGAGAACATATTTCAAAGAGGAAACATGATAAACTTAGGTAGGCTTGGGTCAAGGCACTGTTGGCAATGTTTTTAGCACCACCTATAAAAGAGTCATAAAGGACACCACCTCCAAGAGTAGTGTATCATCAATTCCTTACTGGTCCCTGAGACACTTTTGCAACTCCTATTCTTTTGGAGCTGATGTGTGGTCACAGATTCACATGGATTGGTGGAAATATATACTGTGGCTTTGCTCAATACCTTCTGGAAGAAGGAAGAAAGATTTTTATGTCTTTAGTCAACATTTTTTTTCCTCAAGGATACAACTGAATCATTTCCAAGTGTCAAATACCAGCAACTGAGAAGGTTTGATGAACCCTACTAGAAGCAAGTAAATCTAAAGAATTTCTATGATTTTACTTACTGAGATAGTTATAGCAACCTGTTATATCTAATTGCCTTAAAACAAATTTTTAAAATAAAGCAGTTTTCATATAAACTGCTGTATAAGCAATGTGCTGTTTTAATATCAAGTTAATAAAAGAACTCGAATAGCTTAGGTCCTGAATCTAAAAGTAAGACCATAGTTATAGCAAATACACATAATTGGATATTTATTAAAACTGACTTACCTTGCCCATTCCATAAAGAGTGATACTCCCTTAGCCTAGACAGATGGGGGAGGCCCTATGACCTACTATTAATGATATGACAGACTTTGAAGATCCCCTATGGAAGGCCTCACCCTCCCTGGGGAGCACAAGGGAGATGGGATAGGAGGTTGGGGAGGGCAGAGTAGGAGGGTAGGGAGAGGGAACTGGGACTGACATGTAAAGCAAGCTTGTTTCAAATTTAAAAAAAAAAAAATCTGACTCACCTCAATTGTGATAGCTAGCAATATGTATAGTCCTGTACAAGCTGAGAATAGCTGTGTGGCCACCTGCATCATTGATTGGGTTTTAGGTGCTGATATCATGAACTGTACATTCCAGGCTTTTATACTCACAGAGTGGAGTTCAGCGTCTCTATTTTGAATTTTTCAATAGTCTCCATTTTGCTTCTGAGTATGTGCCATCTCGAGCTAAATTCAAAGCTGTAATTAGCTAAGAATCAGACTAATGTAATTTTAGGAAAACAAAGACTGCTGCAGTACAAACCATCTTGAAGATAATTATGGCTTAATGTTTTGGTCACTAGTGAATTTTAAAACAACAATTTTGTTGTGAATCATAGCTGCTCATCAGTTTAGCTACAGCCAAGCGACAGAAGCAGAGTTCCAGGGTCAGAACATTCAGAACTGCCACCTAAAGCATGTGTACTCGTTCATCACTGAACTCCATCACTATCTTAGTTACTGCAGATGTGGAAAGGAATAGGAGTGGATTGCGGGAGGCCCCTTGGTTCCAGCATAGCTTGTACAGTGCTCATAACATAATAACCACTGTAAGGGAGGATACTCACTTTTGCTTTCGAGTGTGCTTTAGTGCTTGAGTTAGGATAATTCCATTCAGGACATCTGGAACAGCAGGATGCCCACTAACACACACTGCAAGAGTCTCTTTAAAGGCCTGCTTCCCAGCAAGTGATGTTTCTCTAAAGGTTCACAGTCAGAAACATTGTCCTACAGACAAATCCTTCAGATGCTGTTTTTGTATTAACTCACCAGCAACTCAACTGAGACACCAAAATGATGGGATTTTGATTAAAAATGCATGACTGAAAAGCTCTTCTTAAGAATGTGAAGCAGCACTTCCATGAGAAGGAACAATGGGTGTCTTCACTGCAAGGGCCTGCTTAAATATGTACAAACTCAATTAAAAGTGTGGGGACACTGCAGTTGCATTGTGTCACACTTTCCTGTTTTAGACTTTAGTGTGATAGGAGTAACACGCTACTTCTATGAGTAGTCGATCAAAATTTATCCTCTGAAGAATATTTCCGCTTTAGTTCTTTATATGATATTGTTGTCGGTAGACTGGTAATATTGTATATCAAATTGGTAGTGTGCTAATCGAAGAATACAGCATGCACACATACACCAAAAGAAGGCAGTATGATGTTTTTGACTGTCATTTCCTGAGGAGTCATGAAAAAAATGTCTGTTTCTGTGACAGAACACAAATGGCAAAACACAAAAACGATTCTTTTCCTGTCTACATTAGGGAACCAGTGAGATCATTGTAGTTACTTTCAAGAGTTTTAGTGAGGGGTTACAGCAACATAAAGCACCATGGAAAAGCCCCATGTTGCCCTGTACAATTTCCACACAGTATGACCACTCCCTGGCTACTGTCACCCTCACAGAACCTGGGGGAGGGACCTTGGCAATTGTGCAAGATTCCAGAATTTCCTAAACCTCCACATCCTCCTCTACCTCAGCCTCTTCTTTAATATTTTTTTTCTTCTGTCTTTTCTTCTATCATTTTTCTAACCACTTGAAAATGACAGGAAGAAACATTAAATCTTTTCTTAACGTTTTCATGTATTTTAGGGAAACAATGGTATAACCCTTGAAGTCCAGAAATTAATTTAATGCCATTGCACCAATTATTACAATCATTTAATACATGAACTCTGATACAATGTAACTAAAGAAATTGGTAATGGACTTATTTCTTTTGTAAACTATAAACATTAATTCTAGTTTATTATTAAGTGTGCATGTACATATGATGTGGAAGAGGCCTGTGTGGAGACCAAAGGACAACTCTGGGAATGGGGTTCTTCCATATCTGTATGGGTTCCTAGGGACAAACACAGGCCATTAGGCTTAAGAGGCAAGATCTTTTATTGATTGAGTCATATTCCTAGTAGTTCTACCATGCTCCTTAAAACCCATACTAAGGCATCACCCTACATGAGGAGTGGGGGGGGGTGGGAAGGGAGGGTGGGAAGGGACATGGGAGGGTGAGAGAGAGGGAGGGAGGAAGAAAGGGAAGGAGGAAGTGAGAGAAAACTGGGATCAATATGTAAAATAAGAAAAAAAGAAACATATCATGTTATCCTGTTGACTCATCTTTCACTTAATACCTTAAAAAAAATTCTTTGACCAGCCACTGGTGGTGGTACACACCTTAATTCCAACACTTTGAAAGCAGAAGCAGGTGGGTCACTATTGAGGCCAACCTGGTCTACAGAGTGAGTTCCAGGACAGCCTCCAAAGCTACAGAGAAAGCCTGTCTCAAAAAAAAAAAAAAAAAAAAAAAAAAAAAAAAAAAAAGAAAAGAAAAGAACGAAAGTAATAAAAATAATATTTCTCTAAAGAAACTAACCCACACCTTTAAAAAGTATACTTATCCAACATGAAAACAAAAAAAAAAGAATATGTTCTTACTAGATGTGTCAGAAAGAATCTCACATCAAACTATAATTTTTAATCACAATATTAAGTATATTATAACATTCCTGTTTCACTTAGTTTTCTAGTCACAAAGTAAATATTTGTCTTCTCAGTTAAAAAAATAAAACACCTTAGCTCAGTTTGCGCCTTTGCCTATAAATGTACTCTAATTTAATCCAGGAAGTAAAGTGTTTTGTGTTTTAGAATATTAGTTTGTATTGGCTCTCAGAAGTATTTAAACAAATGAGAAAGGTGTCAAAATAAGCAAGTGAAGAATACCAGATGGCCTGAGAAATCATCTTTCATTTAGGGCCTGTCAGTAAAGAAAGATAATTTGAATAAAATAAATTATGCCCTCTTGGAAAGGAAAGGTGTCCAACTTGAAAATACAGTTGTGTCAGGGCCTTCTGTACCAGAGCTTCTGCAAGAGGAAAAATTCATTTGGTTCATATTTATAATTGCTGTACTGAGAATACCATTGTCTTACTTATTTCCATGATTTGAGAAGGAAATTTGCATAAAATATCTCATTCATTAACAGCAAATATTAATTATCCAAAGCAGAGGATTTTATTGTTTATATTAATAGTTATTTTGTAAGATGCCAGCTCAAACCACTGTTTTCTTCTGCAAGTTTCCTGCTAGTTCATTCCATACACTTGCATTAATTTTGTGAATTCAGTGTATAATAAAGCACAAAGTAGTGAAATAATCCCTGACTCAGTAAAATACAGTTCAAACAGAATTTCATGTCCTGCAGAGATGTAAAACAGGTCACCTGGAGTTTTTTAGGCAAGACCTCCCCTTTTTCGATACTTTGAATTTTAGTGTGCAGAGCTTGTGAATGTACCAGTTTTATCTCTACAACACAGAGGCCTGTCTGAATAGTGCAAGATAAAGATTACCGACTGAGGCTTGATAGCATGGATTCTTATATGCCCTCTGCAAAGAAGCTACATATCACTAGGTAAAGCCTCAGATTTATTATTTTCAGAAAATGTGACTTATAAATTTTATTTGTTAATGATTTGATTGTTCTTATATGAAACAAGTTGATTAAATTAAAAATATTTCATCTGATAAGATGTAATGAATGATTTAATGAAAATATACTATATTCTCCAGTGACACATATAGACATAGAGCTGAATGACATCTACTATATTTACTAATGGGTCATTTAATACAATGAAGGTATTAGTTCTATGAACATAATCTATACATTAAGGAAAAGCCTTATCAAAATAATTGTTTTTCTATTCTTTATTAAGGAATCAATGTTTCTAAAATATGTTTCAAAATTTGCATAGCGATTAATATGTAAGTTATTTAGATGAGTGGCACTGCATAATGTTCTTAGTTCATGTGAGGAAAAGAAGTATTTCAGCAATAAATCTGTATAAACGGGGAAACTTTGATATAGTAAAGTTGGCTGCTATACCAATAGCAGGCATGCTGAAAAGAAGCTAGTTATACAGAAAGAAAAGATGAATACACATCTATGTAGATGTCTGGTAAATTAAAGATATAACTATAAGCAGTGAAATAAACCCAAATTAAAAGAATATTCAGGCTGGGCAGTGATGGCACACACCTTTAATTCCAGCACTCTGGAGGCAGAGGTGGGTGAGTCTGAGGTTAGCCTAGTCTACAGAGTGAGTTACAGAACAGGCTCCAAAGCTACACAGAGAAACCCTACCTTGAAAAGCCAAAAACCAAACCAAAACAAAGATGATTCAGACCAACATTGCTATAGATTAGGATAAAGAATGAATTTTTAACAGGAAGTCAAAACTGACAGCAAGGCAAAAAATAATCTTGATTACTATGCACCATTTGCTTCCTGAAAGATGTGATAACATAACTGATAATATTTAAGACAGTAAAACTAATCTAATCAATGATTAATACCTAGATTATATCCAAAAGTCCTAATTTAATGTGTAAAATTGCAAAGGAATATAAATAGGATGCTCACAGGAGAGATATTCTAAGAATTTGTTCAATGTTTTCATAAAATGAAATAATTGTATTAAAATAAAAAATAAACACCATGAATAACATACATGTGTATACCTATCAGAATGGTGACAGACAAACAAACATTAGTAACAAGGCTGATAAAGATGAAAACTATCACTTTCAGTATTCATTGCTGATGTGGCTTGAGATCCCACCAAAGTTAATACTCATTTAAAATAGTGAGAAGAGCCGATTAATGCAATTAGAGTGCAGTCAGGTGTCAACTCAGTATGGTTGCAACCTAAGCTGTTAGACAAAATACCTAACTCAGTGCTTAAAGTTATGTCTGTAATGATCATGGATAGTTGATGTTTGTATATCTGCCTACTACTTTGCTATTTCTTCACACTTCATCTTTTCAAAAAAGTGGTGGATAGATAGAAATAACAGTGACTTTTCAAAATTTATTTTAAGAACTTAATGTGTTTTGAGATTTCCTTAGATAAACAAACACCATATATAAAACATATGAACTATAATATAGAAAAATATGACTCTCAAATCATCACACAAATAGAAAAGGAGGTATTACAGGAGCTGATCACACAGCAATAGAAATTATATGCACCTGGGTCACACTACTACTGAGTATTATATCACCAATTAGGTCATCATGATCAAAACATATTTTAAAGTATAGAAATTTATTTGTATAGAGGTCAAGTATGAGAATTTCAGTTTTATATCAGATATGTGAAAACCTTAGAAGGCGCCACTGTATCTCTCTATAAGGAAAAAAAAAAAAAGCCACAAAATTTAGATCCACTAAATGACACACATCACAGTATGGCTTTTGCCTTAAAACTTGGAGAGTGAAGCAACCATTAAGAATCTTAAGTACCTACCAGCAGAAACTTTAACAGGAGCCAAACCAGTAGTTTTACCAAAGTACATCAAGATTTACTCTCAATTCAAAATAAAAGCCCCTATAACTTTGATCCACGTGTACTGTCATCTTGCCTTGCCATAGAACTTGTAGTAGTGGCCATACCCTTTGGGCATGGTTTCAGATGCAGGCATGGCAATTAAGGGAGAGGACCTTGTAGTGGGAAATTCACTTTGTCTCCTTCTGAGGCACTGAGCATGACCATTGGGGGGGGTGGAGCCAGGGGTGGAAGTGATGTGTGTGTGGAACTAGGTCTGAGGAGGAGATGGGGATGCTCTCTTGCTGGCAGGAGGCGGAGAGGAGAGCATCCAGTGGAACTTGCTGGTGTTCATTTGTCTAGGTTGTAAATTATTTCTCCCTGAATAAACATCTATTCGGCCTATTTGTTTATCCTGATCCTTATTAAACCGCAATAGGACCTGAAGTCTCAGGAGGCAAGACAGTATGATCACTGTATATTGAAGCTTGCATGAGCTACATAATTCCAGGCTACCAGGGCTCCAAGGTGACGACCCTTCTTAAACAAACAAATTGCAACAGCAGACAACATTAAATGAACTTCTATTGAAGTATTTGGAGGCCCCTCACCAGGAAGCTATGCAAAAAAAAGCCTATGAAAGGACTATTAATATCATTTCCAATAGGGAGTTGCAAAGTAGAACAATAGTGAGTTTCCAATGTGTGGGAGTGGCCAAAACCCAAAACACTGACTCCAAATGTTGATGAGTATTTGGGGCAGCAGCCTCTTGTTCATTGCTGCTAGTGATGAGGAACATGGTTTGGCTGCTTCTGAGAGTGTTGTATTCCTACGAATCCAAGTACGTTTATATATCTTAATAGCACAATAAATCTCTGTGGTATTTACACAAATGGGCTAATAAATTACATCAACAAAATGACAAACTGGAAGGAGAAAAGTTTATAGCACTTTAAATCACACTTGTCAAAACTTAGAAGCAGCCCACATGTTGCTTCCGAGTTTTACAGATTAATTCATCAACAAGTCGTAGTGCATCATAGAAAGTGATCGCTCAGTAACAAAATGAAACATAAGAAATGTAAATGTATTGCTAAATGAATGAAGCCAGTCTTGAAGGAGAGCACGACTATAAACTGATGGCATAGTTCAAAATATAAAACTGGAGTTCATAAACATTAGGAGAAGTTAAAGAAGTATAATTAAATAGAATACATGGAAAATTTAGAGGAAAGAAACTAGCTACTGGCTCTTTGGCACTGCTGGACAACTTGGCCTTATGTAGCTCTCCCTAGTTATACCCACTTGCTCTGTGGGATGCCTGGTTTGTATGCCCTGGATTCCTGTGTATCCCTGCATGCCTATGTGCTCCTGTATGCCTATGTCTATGTTTATCAGAAATATTGGCCTTAAATTTGGTCTCTGTGTGTGTGTGTGTGTGTTTCTGTGTGGCCGTGTGCATATTAGGGTATGTATGTGTGTATTCATGTATGACTGCGAGTGTGCATGCTAATGTGTGTTTACCCAGATGTCTACATTGGGGTTTCGAACCTTTAAAGGTTGTTGGAACCCCAAAGTTGGCTCTGCTTCACCTTGACTCAAGGTCAGAGAGTGCAAAACCTAAAGGTCTAAGGTATAGATATAGTAGGATGTTTGATGATGGCCTTGGGTGTCTTATCTAAATGACAAGAGACTTGGTATGAGGTGTGGTTGCACCTGATTCTCAAAGCCAGAAAACAAGAAATTAAATCTAAGGTGATCCTTGGCGAACAGAGGGAAAAAAATCTGTTTGTTCCGTGTACATCGTGCCATGTTCCCCTTTATCAGTTAAGATATTTAAGAATGATCCTTTTGCTCTATGTATTAAATCCATATATGAGGGAGTACATACCATGTTCCTCTTTTTGTGACTGGGTTACTTCATTCAGGAGTGTTTCTTCAAGTCCCATCCATATGCCTGCGAATTTCAAGATTCCCTTGGTTTTTTGTTTGTTTGTTTGCTTTGTTTGTTTGTTTGTTTTGTTTTGTTTTTTTCCACAGAGTAGTACTCCATTGTGGAAATGTGCCACATCTTCTTTACCTATTCTTCAGCTGAGGGGCATCTAGGTTGCTTCCAGCCTATAGTTCACACCGCCAGAGAAACTAGGATACAAGAAGAATTCTAACAGATTCATACAAGTTTCCTCACAGAAGGGAAAAGAGAAAAGATCTCCTGAGCATATTGGGAGTGGGGGGGGCAGTGAGTGGAGAGAGAGCTAGGAGAAAGAGAAGGGGAGGAGAGGAAAGCATTTGGCTAGGAAGATTGAGTCTGGGGAGGAATAGATGAGAGAGAGAGAGAGAGATCATAAAAGAGGGAGCCATTATAGGTCTGAAGAGAAAACTGAGTCTAGAGAAATGTTCAGAGACCTATAAGACTGACCCCAACTAACAATTTGAGCAACAGTGGAAAGGCTACCATAAATGTCCTTCTCTGATAATGAAATTGATGACTAACTTATCCACCATCATAGAGCCCTCATCTAGTAGCTGATGGAAACAAAGCAGACACCCACAACTAAACACTGAGCCAAACTGGAATTCAGATGCAGAGAGGGATAAAAAGACAAAGCTACAGAAACCCATAGCGACAGCTAATCTAAACAAGGAGGAGCTAATGGGCTCCCAGACTGATAGCTGGGAAATCCAGCATTGGACTGACTCAGCCCCCCTGAGCATGGATCTCAGTTAGAAGGCCTGGGCAATCTAAGGGACCTCTGTCAGTGGAACCAGGATGTATCCTTGGTGCACAAGAGAACTTTGGGAGCACATTCCCCATGGAGGGATACTCCCTTTACCTAGAGGCAGAAGAGAGGGCTTAGTCCCTACTCCAAATGACTTGACAGATTTAGATGACTCCTTTTGCAAGCGTTCATGCTACATGTGGAGTGGGGGAGTGGATGGGAGGGGAGGGTGGATGGGGGTCATGGGAGGATGGGAGAGAGGGAGGGAGATGGAACTGGGATTGACATTTAAAATAAGAAAAAAAATTTAAAAACAGATTTATGTTTGGTGAAGAATAAACTCAGGGTGTTCAATATTGGCTGAATCTGCGCTTGTGATTCTATCCCATGTTTCTTTCTCTTAATATCTTTAGCTTGCACTTATCAATCCACACTCCCTCTCTCAGGTGCAAACCAGGTAAGTCAGATGACACACAAAGCAATTTCCTACAGTAGGTCTCTAACTTTTCTTTTGAAACTATATTTCTCTCTGAGACTGGAGCTTAAGGATTGACTAGACGGCTAGCCAGTGAATTCTCGGAATTCTCTTTGCTTGCCTCCACACTTAGTGCTAGAATCATATGTGGGAGTTATCTCATTTGGCTTTCCATGTGTGCTAGATATCCAAAGTGAGGCCTTCTTATTGTTTGTTAAGAACTTTACAATGGAATCCACCTCCCTTCCCCAACCTCTAGAATTTGTTTAAATTGGTTTTCTGATTACTTGTTGTTGAAAACTGAGCATGTGGCCTTGTACCTTGAGTATGTATATCTGCCCTGTAAAGATACAATGTGGTGGCATAAAGGGGCACAAAGCAGAGGCCTTTCCACGATAACATAGGAACACAGGTTGTGTGAACTGCTCTGTGCTGTTTGCTTGTATATGTTAGTGCAGTAGACACTTGACATCAATAAAATTGACTCATATGACTAGACAGCAAGAACATAATATTGTGTTATAATAGCATATAACTGGGAATATTTTCATTGAAAATGATAAAATTAACACATAATATCAAGTGTAACATGATTGAAATGTTCTCTTTTAGTCACAGGAACACCCAGTAGTATGTCACAAGATCAGAGCTTGGGGGAGTTGTGAAAGAAGAAGATTTGCCCATCCTAGGTTTTCCTTGTAAATCACCCAAGACAAAACTACCTGATCCATGGTAAGGTAGTTCTTCCAATAGACAAGGCTGCAAGCCAAGTCAACAGTTTTACAGGCCAGGATTCCCATTAAACAGAGGAAGTCCACATACTCTCAAGAAGTCCATATGAGGAGCAGCTGGCACTGACACAATCTCTGATTACCTATAGCAATGTAGATTACCAGAACCAGAAAATGTATCTCTACACTAACAAGAAATGACGTTGTCCTCCTTTCTGATAAAGAACAGACCAGGACCATTTACTCCTTAATTTAGCAGGATAGGGGAGTGAGAGGGCCACGCTTTCCTTCATCTAGTGAACTCCAGCCACAAACATATTATTTTTCAAGAAAGCATTATCCTTCCTCTCAGATAATGTTGTGAGAGTTTCCTACAGTCTAACGAGTGACAATATGGATAATTTTTTTAAGTGAACATTAGAATACTGCTCTTGTAAGATTTAAATTAAGTCAACTGAGGATTTTTAGTTGTTATATGGAATAAAACAGACGCAATACATTTGATAATTCATGAGAAGAGTTAAGGGTTTTGAAAACAGAGAGCCTAAATAGTGAAAGACAGTCTATGAACTGATATGCTTGAGTAAGACAGCCTATTCCAAAGGGCATAGTTAAAGCATACAGCATTCTTATATACACTACTTGGACTGTATTATCCCTTGAGGCCTTCTGCTGATGCTGGTGTAATAAGGTTAAGTTTAAGGAAGTCAATCTCCATCGTCACTTCAAAGACAAGCTCAAAAACCTTCAGATATTCTCTTCAGTTGAATTGGATAAAACATATGCTTTTATGAAAGTTAATCAGCATGGTCAAGAACTGTAACTCATTGTGTTCTTGGTTGGGTTTGTTGAATCTCTACCAAATCAGAATCTCAAGCAAGGCATTACATCATGTTTGTATTGGTCAGGAAAATCCTAGTTGCAATAACAAACAGACCCACAACTAAGAGAATATTATTTGTAGCTACAAATAATTCAGGTCTTTCTCAATGCCAAAGCTTTCTCCTTTGAGTAATGAGTTACACTGGTATCTCTTATCTTAACCACTGAGACCTCTCTTTAGCCTTATGCTTTCTCTCCTTAACATACTCATGTATGTTTACCAGAGAGAAAAAAGTGAGTGATCTTTCACCCTCAGCACCTCTAGCAAAGGTTCTACTGTCATCATAGGACTTACCCATTAGTGGACAGAACCTTTTATCAATATTTCATTTTTTATGATGCTGTGAAAGGGTGTTTCCAGAGAGCCATTTCTAGAAATTTACTGCATAAATCTGTCAGAGGTCATTGTTACAGCTTGTCTTTATTGAAGGTCATAAAAAATATTTGATTGCCTGTAGTTGAACATAGGTGAAATGAATGTTATCCAGTATCCTATGATTCTTTCTCTTTCTTGTTCTTTTTTGGACTAATTTGAAGAATGCATAAAGGGAGATAAAGGATCACAGATGATAAAAAATCATAAGTTTTAACAATACACAAAAATGAAAGACATTATTTTGTAACTGTTATCCTTATTTAAGGGAACACTAAGTGAAAATATGATGATATATTTTAATGCAAGAGTGAATTTGTTGATCTTCTATAATTTAATTTATTACTTAAGATAAAAATCAACACTGATTAGGAAATTCTGAACTGGGGATGGTGACACATACATATAATGCCAGGCCTAAGGTGTAGAATTGACAAGAGATTAAGGTCATCTTGAGTTACATGAGTGTCAACTAGAATCTGTCGCAAAAAAGCAAGTAAGCCAACATTATGTGTGGTTACTGCCATTACTTGATGTGAAATTTAGAATGACATTAGAGTATCACTGATATTGAGAATTACTCTTGTATTTCATGCTCTATACCCCTGGACATGGAGTAAAAGACTGAATGAGACAGCATTTAAATATCACTAAAATAAGAGAAAAAAATTTAAAATATTTTTAATGTAAAATGATACTAAATGTGATAGTTATTATTCAAATTATCAGAAACAATGATTGGTTATTTAAATAAACTTAAATGTAATGAAAATTTCCTTATGATAAAGGCTATGATCTCTATGCATTTCTCCCCTTTTTAAAATATTGTTAGAATGATATTCCTAAGACTTACATTATCTGAACTCATTGTATCCAAGAGGACGTGCTCATTGGAAAAATTATCTGTCCTGACAATACAGGACAACCCAGTAACATGATAGATAACTTAAAACTACATTAGAGTTAAAATTAAATAGTGAGACTAGAAATTCAAATAGACTATTTCAAATCACATTGCAATATGCTGGGTTTAAGGTGTCCAACTGCTCAGCTCACATCCATTGTTTAAATTCCTTGGGATGTAAAAACTCAAATCCATTTCCACTTCATTGTTTACTCCATTCAATTATGGATGAGTTTGGCTCACAGAAGAATAGAGAGTTAAATCCGTGGAGCTTATACTAGTCTTATAATTAAGAAAGCAGTGGAGGCTGTGTTAATGTCCAAAAATATTATATTTCAGTTCAATTCACAACATTTACTTTAAAAGATGCTTTGTACAAATGATAGCAATGAAACTTAACATATTATTTGTCAAATCAAGTAATTCTAAAACTATTCTTAGAAAGTGGCAGTATTTATATATGTAGAGGTAAATATTTAGATAGTTTGATCCTATATTATTTTAACAAAGTAATTGTTCTAGATTCTGCACTAGTACCTATGACTAGACATAGATTCTTTTACAAGTACTAACTATGAGTTCTATATGTGGAGTGAAACAACCAGAAAGCATTTTAGTCCAATATGTAACAGTAGCTTAAATATTGTTACAAATAATGTTGATATTCTATGTTTGGGGCTTTGAATTTGTACTTTTATAGAATATTATTGCAGTAATTTTCTTCTTAGATAAAAATATTTAGCAAGCATTTATATTCCATTTCTTATCAAATGAAGTCAGCTTAGATATAGACTGATTCTGATGAAGGAAACTTGATGAGAATGTGGTGATCAAGACTGGAAACAATAATCTCACTCTTATAGAAAGTAGATCTTGTTTGACTGTCATGATGGTCACAATATTGCCACTTTATTAATAGACATGAACAACAAAATTTTAGTTAATTATATTTAACAGAATATGAAACAGTAGAAGATCTACATACCCTAGAAATTAAAACAAGCCAAATAAAATTGCTTTCTTGGCAAAATATAATTGGGTCTCATTGGTGATTGATAAATAACTTCTGCTTGCTTACCACTTCAACTTTAATATCACATTTGCAAAAACATTTGTAAATACATAGGCAATCACAATTAAGTATGTATTGAGATGGGTCTTGGGTCACAGGCCTGCAATCCTAGTCCAAGGCAGTGAAATCAGGAGGATCACTTGAGGGTTAACCTCAGCTACATAGAAAATCTGAGGTCAGCCTGGGCTACCTGACTCAACCCCTACTTCCCCCACACCCCAAAAAACCTCCCAAACAACAAAAGGGTACATTCAATCATTACAGATGTGCAGGTCTTATACATCACATAAAGAAAATAACTGAAAAATAACAAGGGTATAAAGCTACAGCTTTAATTAAAACATTGATTATTAGGTACATAATGTATTGTGCATCCTTAGAAATTAATGGAAACGATCAAATGTTAATAGAGAATCAAAAACACACAAGAATATTAGTCTAAAATTCTGACGGAGTTATCTCCAAATAGACCCCAAAAGACAAATGCCAATATTCTCTCATATGTAGAAAATAGAATTGAATGTTTATAAATGTGTGCATATGTGTTTAGATTGGATATCCATAGAAGGCAAGAAAGCAGTAACTGACATGGGCTGTGATTCAGTTTGGGCTTCATCCTTACTAGCTATCTTCTATGGTGCTTACGGTGCTACATATTGTACTGCAAGAGAAAAGAAATTCACAGTTCTACCTACCTGTGAAACAAGCAAGCTACAATGATGACTGATTTAGTTAGATATACCCATGATGTCAAAGTGACACACATATTACAGGAGTAAGAAAGCACTTTCTGACTCAATTTAAGATGCACCCTGAAAGATATAAACTCATATCTGCTGCCATTACCTGGGTCACTAACCTGTGACAGGCAAAGCCACAGGCACTGGGGAGAATCTAAAACTATTATTTTGTGAAATGAACATATAGTGATAAAATGAATTCTAAGTTCTTGTCTTTATACCCTTGTATCTAACAACCCTGGTGAGAGAAGCTTCATTTTTCAGTAGATGGTGATTAATACACAGATCTGTAACTTGTCAACTTGCAGTGAAATGGAGGACGTGGATGCCTCAGCTTTAAATGGAAGCATCTATTCCATGTTCTCCCTTAAAGACTCAGAGATCACTGCATCGCTGCACCTGAGTTGACAGAACGTTCTAAGGGGTAGAGGTGCCTACCTCTTACTACTTTATTGAACATGACATGACACAAAGCCTGCCTCAAGATAAAGCCATGTCAAATCCCAGCATGGATAAGGAGGGCATCAAAAAAGTCTCCAGCCTTAGCTAGAGGTCTTTTGGTGGCTGCTGGCTTTTGGGGGAGGCAGTTAGGTTTCCTCAGGGATATGTTCTATGAAAGACTACTCTTGGCTAGGAGGTGGTTTCATGTCTATGTACATGTAGGTAGCACTATGTACACTTACTGAACTTCAAAAGATGAGTGAAGGAGTTGGAAGGGAAAAGTGGTGGTGGGAAATGGGGTTGAATTTTATCAATATTCACTTCATGTATGCATGAAATTCTCAAACAAGAAAATCTGTCTCTTAAAATTTAACTAGAAAATTCATGCAATGCATTTAATAAATAATACTTTGAAATTTTACAATTGAATGTTTAAAACGTTTTAAAGGAGGGTCCATTGATTATTTAAACATCTAAAACTGATTTAAATCTGTGGGATTAGTGGAATAAAAAGTATAATATGTGGCTCTCCAGAGACTATTGGAATGCAAAATGCATTGAAGTGCACTGATTAATTCAAGCACTAATTAAATCCAAATACTGTGACTAAAGAGTTTCAACCAAAGAGCATGTTTTTAAGGTGAATATGATCATCTATAAGAAAGCTTTCAGTGTTGCATCCTTAGAATGAGGGAATTCTAACCTTAAGTAACATAGGTTAAATGATTAATTGCCTTGGCTATCTTTTTATTGAAGGAGATCTTATTTATGTAAGCCTGCCCATTTTCCCATGGAATATGAGTTTGAAACATGTAAGCCCATGAAACAAGGCACAGTTAACTCAATGCTACCTAGTAGCAAATATTTACAAGTCAGAAATGAGAAACATGTACTACAGTAATTGCAGGAAAGAACATTCCTGACTGCCTTCTGCCTTGAAGAACACACTCATATTTCTCAGCAGGAAAACCCTAAGAGAATACACCACATTGACAAAGTATTTTTCAAAAAGTTTCTTAAGGGAAAAATATAATTCATGAAATTTACACCAAAACCAAACCTTTTTTACATAGACTTTTACACAGGAAGTTGTTCAATACTGTACCTGGAACAATACAAAAAGTATCAACATATAACTTTGAGGCAACTGCAGATGTAAGTCCTGATTATCACCTCATGGTATGAATCAACTGGCTGCCATTTGAATCCTGGTAGGTTGTGCACAAAAAAATAAAAAAATAAAACATACATACAAACAAACAAACAAAAAACCGCTGGTACCACAGAGCTTAGAAGATGGAGAGATGCAGGGATGAGATGATAAGAAAGCACTTTCTCACTTTCTGGATAAAGTTTGAAAATATTCCTATAATAGAAGAGCAGAGTTTCCATGAGACCCATATTTCATTCAAGGTTAACATTTATCAGAATAACTCAATACTCAATATTTTCTCATGTGTTTATCGAATGACTTCTGGTTTTGAAATTCTTATTAAGCTACTATGAATTTTAACAATCAATTATGTATTTTCAGTACATCTCATTATAAACCCCATTCAACATTCAATAGAGTGGTCTTCTTTTTCTGAGAAACTTAGTAACATTTTCTCAATTACTTCTAGTTTTCTTGTTGACCATGAAGTTGTCAAGATAATAAAGGTCATATTTAATGCATGGATTTTTTTCACTATATCATTGTTGTGTTCCTTACTGGTATTTTATTTTCAATATTTATAGCATAATATATATATATATATGTATATATATATATATATAAACATACAATACACCTTTTGAGAAATTAAGACTGTAGAACAAGTAAGAGTTCATGCATCATTCAGTCACTCAACAGGAATTAATCTCAAAATCAAATCTAGCTTAAATTATGCACATATACATCATTTTATATGTAAATATAAATTGTATTTTTTGTCCTCTTCAGTGCAGGGGATCTAACACAGAAAATCCTATATGCTATACAAATATTCCATCTCTGTACAACAAACACAGGTGTGTGTATGTGTTTGTGTGTGTGTGTTTGTGTGTGTGTGTGTGTTTGTGTGTGTGATGTTGAGAGTACAGCATACATGTTTTAGAATTTCAGTAAAAATTTTAATACTTTGTGATTTTTAATTGATCCTTCCCATATAAATCAAAACTTCACCAAGTGCAGCATATATAGAGGTAAAGTTCTGAAAGTCCTCAAGACATGGGATGTTCAGCATATTGCTAGGAGACCATTTACCAGCACCATAATAGCACAGTAATTATATGCTTCCTGGTGCAAAGCATTAGAAAGACTGCAAGTTACGTGTCAGCACGCCTCAGAATTAGCTCACACAATCTTCCTCATTTGCTGCAAGAGGCTCATCTGCCAAGATGACCTATACTGTAATCAAACTAAATTGTATGTTTTTGCTACATTGGCTTTTTACTCTCAATTTTTATATGCATGCTTCATATTCCTTTTACAAAACAGCCTGGCTGCAAGGAATATTCAGTATATGAATTTCCCCCCTCATTTTCTAACTTAATAAAAGCATAACATTTTTGAAAGTTAAAAATCCCATTATATTCAATACATTCATTTTTAAGATTTTATTGAAATGACTTACATTGGTAATTTGTATGTCCTAGAGCAACTGAAGAATGAATTAATTCACTTTTATTATTTAGATTACTTGAAAGAATGAGTACACGTTTATCCACCAATGTCAAGTCCTGAAATTATTTTAATAATGCATCTTGGTATTAGAAAGTAAAAGTCAATTTAGAATCCGGAGGCACTAAATGTCCTTTCAATTCACAGGGAAGACATATCCCATAGGAAGAACATTTCTGTGTTATTTCATGAGAATATTAACTTTCTCAACCTCATTGTACGATGAGTGTAATTTGTTTCTCAAAGGGTTAGTGAAGTGATAATTTGATAAATGTATGAAGGACTTAACCCAGTCTCTGTAAATATGTATATGATAGTTTGTCCTACATGATTCTTTTTGGTTCTACATTACCTCATGTAAAGTCTCCTGGACATTTTATCATCCAGTGGTTTTAAGAGGCATGACTGACTTTAAAAATACAATGTGCTTGTGTGTATGTGTGAATAACTGCATGTATATGTAGGGGTTCCTAAAAGTTTAATGACAACTCATTTATCTACCCGTATGTAATATATCTACACATATCTACCTCTCTATATCTCTATCAACCTATTTCTATCTCTCTATATAACCCTCTCTTTCTTTCTCTGTCTATCTAATCATCTATTTATTTTCCTTTTAGTTCTTTAAACTGAACACATACCCACATTTTGCTAAGCAAAACCTCCTAATTCAAGATGCTCATCATCCATGTGTTTATGGGCTGAGTTATTTAGGCATAGTCCTTAAACATTTTGGGAATTTGTAGAATTCTGTTGGAAATACATCTTCCATACTAGGCTGGCTTCACTCATACCAACTATCATAGTGGATTTAATACAACTGTAGCAATATTTCCTTCACATAATTCTTGGAACAATATCTACTAAGATGAAATACTGTAAATAAATGATAGAATTGTATTGATCCGGCTTGTTTCTCTCTAACCATGTGTTCACAGAGGTCACACGTTGCCTTTTATAACAGTTGATTGCCTTTATTTGTTACAATATTTGAGCTTTAGATCTCACTGAAATAAAACTGAAATTCTTTTTTTATTTGAAGTATGTGTGGCTTTGCTTCTGTTTTTACCACTGTCATCACTGGACACACTTTACCTGTATTTTTTCTTTTGTGAAATGACTTGCAAAGTGTTACCCCGTGTTCATATCTCTTTCTTGCTGGCTTAGTGAAGAACTAATCAATATATCTTCACATAAAATTTTGTGCATTGAACACTATCTTTAGGATCATAGGAAAAATATCTAGGAGAAAATAATCTATTTAAGTGCTTTGTGGAACCAGCACAAACCTTTGATCTACTTGAATATCAGTTTTATTTAATTATCCAAACTCAGTTTTAATTTTGTTTACCCACAACTGGACTGAATTTTACATTCTGCAGCAACAAACTGGGATGGAGACTAATCTTTAATGACTGAGCCATCTTTCCAACCATTCAGAGGCAAACTGAACACACCTTTAAAAGTTTGTTATTTTGTAGCTTTTGTAAACTTGAAAACCAGAGTGACTATTTTATTTTGATCATAGTATATTGTAACTACTTAATGATCATATTCTAGGGGTAATTCCTAGTAAATTTTTCAAAGTAAAAATTAGTAAGGAAATAAGTTATATCAGTGTTGAAATCCTGGAAAACAAGATTCCCTCTCCTGAGCTTCACTATAATATCTGATTATTGATAAAAATGCTCTTGGCAATTATATAATAGTCCTAATGTTCTATCCTGAAGAAGTTAGACACATACATGATAATATTAACTCACTTTAGTTATAGCTTTGAGCAATATTTTAAGTGTACCTTGTTACATTTGTTGGATAGTAGAAATGCTAACCTTCTGATTTCTTATTATGATTTTAAAACATAGACTCATAGGAAATAGTAACATATATCCTTTATAGATGGACATTGATGTGCAGTTGCTTCATTGGTAGGAGGTAATGAGCTTAACACCTAATTTAAAATTTTAGAAAATTAGTGAAACTCAGACACTAAAGCAATCCAAAGTTTGTCACAAATCTACATGTACTAAAATATCAGTATAGTCAGACCTTTTTGTCAGGACCACTGCCTCCCCAATAATGGCATGGAGACGTATTATTAATTATGAAAACTTAGACTATACCTTAGGTTTGTTTCTAACTAGTTCCCATTACTTAAATTAACCCATTTCTATTAATTCACATCCTGTCTCACAATGTGTTACCTCTCATTCTGTGCATCCTACTTTCTCTGCATCTCATGCCTCCTTCTTCTCAGTGTTCTTTCTCCTCCAAATCCTGCATAAGCTACTAGCCACTTAACGTTTTCTTAAGCAAATCACAGTGACATATATTCATACAGTATAAAGGAATATTTCTCAATACATTTGTATTGGAGTGGGACAAAATATCAATCTATCAAATAAACAGTAAAAGGAATCCCCTAAAGGAAAAAAGAATAATGACAGTGTTAAAGGAACAATTTCTCAAATTGGTTCAAGTTTAGGAAACAATTCAAAACTGTAGATTTATACAGGACAAGAAACAAGCAAGAATCAAGGAATGTGTCAACCAAGTAACTTGACTCAGTGATAAACACAGAATCTGAAAAGAAGCCAAGAACATGGACTCAGCTCATGTTCTATGGGGCACCAAGTTGATCTGAAAGTTACTTGCTGAGTGAAATATCAGGAAATAAGTACACTCTGTTAATGTTTAATGAAATTTTAAATAAAGCAAATAAATTGGTAATTACAGAGCTTAAAGCTTAGGTTGTTATAAGATCCAGGATTTAAAGTACATGTAAAACTAAGTATCATTGGGATACTTTTATGTTAAGTGACTATATATACTATCTTGATTTTATTGGTTCTTTCACAATTGTATACATTTTTCATATTGTATCAGTTTTACTAGGTAGCTTTTAAAAGCTTGTCAAGGTGATGAAACCCTGCTATTCTAGTATTTCAGAATCTGAGGTAGGTGGTTTATGAGTTTTGGGTAAAGCTGAACTATAGAGCATGACTTTGTCTCAAAAAATTAATCTATTAGATAGCATAATTGTGGTGTATTCATCTGATAGATTATCTCCCAGCAGTATAAAGACATTAACTATTGATATTAATAACAATAGTTAAATGCTAAAATTAAAGCTTACTGAAAGAAGAAAAAAGGTAATGCAAAAGCATCATTAGATTTATATGAAAATCATACAAATTAATATAAAGACATGACTGATAGAAGTGTGAGCTAGAGTACCATGTACCATGGGAAATGTTTAAGGCTCTCGAGGGATGATCATTATTTTCAAGTGATAGTTTTATGATGCTAAATTGTACACCTTAAGTCAACTTTGGGGTCAAATCTAACTCAATTATACTGCAAAAATTATTATCAATTTGTATATACCACCCATTAATGATCATAACATGAACTGTAATCTAAGCCTAAGAGCCCTTGGAATGAGAGGTCACATGTCTTACCCTAAGATAACTCCCTAATTCATCTCCCTTTCCTGTACTGAGGGGACAATCAGTGCCATTTTCACAAAGAGCCATAAACCTTCTGGCATCCAAGAGTCAATTTCTGAAATAAAAAAATGAAAGAAAGACAGAAATGTGAACTATGAAAAAAAAAGAATCAATTTCTATAATTCCTCTATCATCCTATATAGAGGTAGTGGCAACGTGTTAAGTGGGACTCTATAAGCTTTCCAGAAGTTTACTGCCCTGATCAGTGCTACATTAAGAAAAAAAAAAAAAAAAGGACGAGAAAACAGAAATGCAAAAGGCCTATCAACAATGTCCTCAGGGAACTATGAAGAGGAGAGAAATGGCTACATCCTGTTCTCTGTTTGGAAAAAGCCCATATGAGCACTTTCAGGGAGCTAATTCATATTCTGGGAATGAGTTACAGTAACAGCTGGCAAGGGAGTTTTGCTCAGGTAATATCTTTGGAACTGTATGAAATTGTAATTATTTTCTCTTGTTTCATGATTAGAAATTTTAGTTAACTTCTAATGCTTAAACAGCACTCAAAATCTATACAAACTTTAAGAAAATAGTTTCTGTGAAAGGAACAAGGACAAGGTTTTGGGAAATAAATTTTTAGACTGATACTTCCTATAATCACCCAGACACAGACCAAAATTACAGAAAATCACTGGAACAAGCTATGTAACAATTGGGAATTAACTCTATCTTTTCGGAGTTTTCTCTTCTATCAATGAAAATAGAAGAATAGACAAAAAGATCTTAAATATTCTTTCAGGGTTGAGAATCAATTTTATTTCCTTTTAAATGTGAGCAGTGTAAGCACTAGGTAAGACCAGGAAACCAGCAAAATGCATGAAACTCCCACACCGTCTCAGATAAAACAGAGCCTCCTGGCTGAAACTGTGGATATGCATTGGATGGCTACTGTGAGAATTTACTTAGAAGTTAGTAGCCTGTAAGCCAATGACTGTTCTTTACAAATTCTTATAATTTCAATTGCATATTAAGTTGTTCATTAAGTTACATAATTATTCAGACATAAATCACTTCCAAGTAGCTTATCAACATATTTTGCAGTACATGATTAATTGTAAACTCAAGGTGATGTTTTAATGTTAATGCATTGGCTTTTATATGGATAGAAATTGCTTCCCAATAAAGAGTACAATTCTCAAATCCCTCAATGTAATATATACTACTCTAACTATGCTTACCATCATTGAAGGTTATTATTGGAAGGGCTGGAGCAGTGGCTCAATAGTTAAGATCACCAACACCTCTTACAAAAACAGCCACATCAGTGGCTATTAATTGCATCTAACTCCAACTCTAGGGATTTCAACACCCTCTTGTGATTCCTGTAAGCATCCACAAACTGACACATACACCCCATGCAGATATGCATACACCAATTTTCATTTCTTAATATTAAAAAAGAATAAAGTTCTTATTGGATAAGAACATATCTTCCTAATTATTAATGTACACACCAGTACCTATTCATGATTCATGATTCATTTATAAAACCAAGGCAAATTAATTCAAGTTCTCTTTCTTTTATTTTTTTCCTTTTTTTTTTTTTTTTTTTTTTTTTTTTTTTGTTCTTTATCCAAAATCCAGTCAGATTTAAATGAATACCAAGTAACCAAGGACTCTTTTGGAAAATTTTATGATTTTATGTTAATGAAACAGTTAACTCAATTATACACATTTATAGAATGCAAATGTTACTGTAAGGGTGAGCCTTGGAAGAAATAGATGCAAACTTCATCAGGATTGCTGATAAGTTCTCACAAAATTTCCAGAGACATGCTTTAATATTTCCCAAGGTAGGACAACTCAGGGACATGGAAACACTGCAATTCACAATTCTGATGGACGTTTTAATTCACCTGCTGGATGACCCCTGGCAAGGCACTTAACACAATGAAATATCATCTGTAAAATTGAGTTGGCAGGAATGTGGCTATTAACAAGTTGTAAATAATTGTAAGTAGCTATTGGAGAATGAAGTCCAAGTTTAAGTGGGCAAAAACATTAGTATTATGTAACTGCTATTGTTTAACAGGAAATACCAATTCTGAAATAAGCATTTAACAGAAGAATTATGAATCATGAATAATTTTGTAAGCCTTTTAAAAGCCTTAATTTGACATGATGCTGATGAATTAAATAAAAATAGCATTGATTAAAAGCAGATCATTAAAAAAAGTGGAATTCAATATTAAGTCAGAACATAAGTTCCTAAAACACCAAGAACATGGAAATCCATAATGAGTTACTAATGACTTACACTCAGTTGACATGTTTGATATGTTTCACTTAGCAGGAGAGAGGCGGAATGACTAAGTATAGATAATACACATCATCCTCAACAATATGTGCAGATATTAGAAAAATGAACCAGTGAAATAAGCAGATTGAGAAAAGTTAATATTACACAGTCACACCCTTCCCATGGAATTTAAGAGTGTAAGAATATGTACTCAAGGAGTGGATAGCAATGGCCAGGCTATATCAGTCATGCCTAATGCCAGCATCTACCGAACTCAAGCACCTTCCTCATCTCAGATGTTCAAGGAGAATCATGATCTTGAATTCTGCATAGGTGAGCTTCACATACCTAAAAAGATTGTTCTAGAAGGAAAGTACTATCTTTACTTCATGGATTAATTTGTAACAACTTTTAAATATATTATTTGCTTCCTGTTGGTTTTCTTAGTCAAAAACCATTGATAAAACTATACAAGATAACTAAAATCTCAACTTCATAAATGCCTTCTTCTCAGACAGAGTCCTCAAATGTTTCATAAAGCTTACATTTTACATCAAATGCACCAGAGTTCTCAGTGTTAGCAAGAGACAGCATCTTTCTGGACTTAAAGCAGCAAATACCTAAGTCTCCACATCTCCTCACCATTTCAAGTATATTTACAGAGTTTGGTGCACTTTATAATGTTCAAATTCACTGGAAATTGCTGATACAGAGTTAAGTGATACCAATCCATCACTAGTAAGCCTTGGGATGGGTGTTCCACTAGAAACACTTGATCGTGCTCTCAGGCCAGAGAAACAAAGCTCATACAAGAGGTTAAAGCATACATCCATCATATTGAAAACAGTCAGCTGATCATTGGAGACACGTGGTCAAACACATATAAATGCTTCTCATTAGATGACTTTAATTCTAGAAATTATAAAATCTTTAGGCAAATTAAGAATTTCATTTAATAAAAGAAATGGAACTGCTACCACCACATTAAAAGCAAAATAGTACTGCATATAAATGGCTGAGAAGTATGACTTTGTCATAGAAGATATTTACTTTGTATTACCATTGAGACATACAACATTATGAGTTAGATTTAGTGAGTTGTATGTATTTCCTTTCTGAAGTCCTCCCTTCCTTTTACTTTCTAGTATTCTTTTTTTTTTTTTTTTTTTTTTTTTTTTTTTTTGAGACAGGGTCTTACTAACTCAGGCTAGACTTGAAGTCAATATGTAACAAAAAATCACTGTGAACTCCCAGTCATATCTTTTTTCTTTTCTACATTCTGGGATCACAGACATTTGCTACTAGTTCAGTATTCTGTTATTTGACAAGCCTCACAAAATATGCATTTCCACTTATGGTTAAATGTAAAGTTATACACTTTGCTTTCAACCACAGGAACTTGAACTGAAATGTGATGAAATATAAATTATTTGTGGATGCAAAGTGGACCTCCTTCTATGGAAGTTATATGAGGCAGAAATAATGGACCAAAGTTCATAAACCTTAAGGAAATATTGTTCAATAGCATCAGTGCTATTGGCAGTCTAGTTGACAGATAGTAATTTTAAATTACACATTGATTATTCACTTCACTATAATCCTGGTTATAGATTTTTAAAGTCATGCTTACTCAGCTCCATATAGTTCAAAGGGAAAAAATCATAGCAGATAAAGCTGCTGTATGACTGAAATATATATATATATATATATATGTATGTATGTATGTATGTATGTATGTATGTATATATATATATCCAAATACATTCCAATATAATTTTTAAATATTTGAAATGTATAAAGGTAAAGCCATCAGTCATGGTGCTCAATAATTAAATCCATAAAGGAAATTTTCGTCTTTCTAGCAACTCTTTTATAAACTTTTTAATGCAAATTCATTTTAAGTTATAAATATTATGATATGCTATAATGTATAATGCCACATTTAGCTATTTTAATAGATGTCAAATGTTACTGCAGGGAGGAAATGTGTGATTATTACATGGCTCCACATATTTTATTTGCCTTTGGCATTGTATTTTAAGACAACCAGTTGCAGCTGTTGATGTTTGAAATATATGTTTGGGTTGATGAAATTCTGAAAACTATGCCACCAAACTTAAACTGAAGTAACAAGGACACTGATATCTCAGGGGGAGAAAGCTCATCTGTCAAACCAGGATCAAGGCTTGAGAGTGCTACAGTATGGAGAGCAGAATCCAGAAATGAGTCACCAACATAGTCTTTATGGTGAAAACAGCTCTCTTAAAGAAGAGTAACAATCTTCAAGCTACAATAGCCAATTGCCAAGAAAAGGGAAAGACCGCTGCTACATGGATCAATTTACCCAAGATTTATTAGATTTGTCAGCAAAGTGTTCAGGCAAAATAAATAAACTACCTTTTGATAAAGACTAAGGATACTGTTGGATAGTTAACAGTGAGTAGACATTCATAATTTATTACTGGTATATAAGACATCCGTGGATAAATGCAATCAAGGATAAATAGAGGAACATATGTTTATTAAAACTCAGGCAAAAGTTTATAATTTTGTAGGAAACGTGATCAACTCTCCTATAGCCTTTTCAGATAATTACAACATAGTATTTATCTGATATATATATATATATATATGTATATATATGTATATATATGCAAATAAGTATAGACAAATAAATAATAGATGAGATCATAGTTAATAAAGAGACCAGTGGATTCAGAATCATTCTTATGTTTAAACATTACATTCAGAAAATTGCCTATAAGATGACATCTAGAAACTGTGTGGCTGAGATTAGTTGAGACTATCAACCTGAGGAGCAACAAGAAAAGGTGTTACCAGGTGGGGAATCCTTACAATGTCTGCCCATACCAGAAAGGATTTCTCGCCCAGAATTTCTTTCTTTAGGATGAAACAATTGGAACTAAACCTCAAGATAACATGGAGATTAAGAGCCTGAAATCTAAACCTTTCTAACTTTCTACCCTTGTAAACTATAAACCCTGTGAAAATATAAGTTTTATGGGAGGAAAGATGGTGGAGATTTTATACATAAGAGAGAGGTGATATTACATGTATGGCCAGAGTGAATCTCATGAGGGTGAACTCTGGATCTGGTATTTAGTAATTTGTGATTTTAGTTTAAGCTGTATCTCTTGGATTTATTATATAGGAGAAGTTATTACATAAGCTACAAATTACTATAAAAAAACAAATATTTTTAATGTGAGTAAAATTTCAGTTGCAATTGAATTTTCAGATTTGCAGGTACAAGAAACTGTTCATCAAAACTAACTTTCAGGTACCATACTTTTAACTCAAGAAAGAGAAGTGAGTTTGAGGAAATAGTAGCCTTAAATTCCTCCATGGGTGAGAGAATGAGAAAGAAGAGAGAAGAGAGAGAACAGAGAGGAGGGAAAGGAGAGAGAGAACAGAGAGGAGGGCAAAGAGAGAGACAGAGCACGGTTCTATTACAAACTGAAAATAGTACTGTTAAAGAAATAATGGCAGGAAGTTTATTATTATTGAGGAATATAATTTCAATCATATCAAACTTTCAGACTATGAATTTTTATTATACTATCAAGATTCTTTAATTGTTCTATTTTGATTTTACTATCTTGAAGCACAGAATTTAGTAAATTCCACATCTAGAGGAATCTATTAAAAATAAGTGCAGTGGCTCTTATTGATAAACAGCCATAACAAGCTCTAATATCTAGATATGTTTGTGTTTCCATGTGTTGTTTTATATGCTTTTCATGTCTTCTGAAAAATTAATTGAGTTCCAAGTTATTATGTAAGCATATTTTGGGAGAATATTTGCTTCTAAACCACAAGACTTAAAAAATAAACAATTGAATGAAAAATAAAACAAAAAATATTTGTAATTTTATGAATAAAAATGTAAACCAGATATTGAAATGCTCAGCAGTATTCTAGATATGTGCTTTAACTGTAATAGATAGAGGAATGATTATTGAATAGTTTTGACTATGCAAACCAAGGCACTTTGAATCTAGGATTGTAACTTTCATACTAAATTGTGCTTTGACTTGGCTTTTACAGTCCCTTCTCTCATTTTGGTACCCATGCCCCTTTTCCAAATATGTTCTAAAGCTGTTCTTAACATATACTTCAAAGTCACTTCTCATGCACTTATTCTACAGCAGCATTCCATATATCTATCTGCAAATAGAACTACATCATAGTGTGCATAGAGCAGGGGGTTAGTAGAGAATCCTGAACCTGGTACAAACACCAGAGCTGGTATTTTGTCTAATTTGCTAAACATTACAGAGGCTGATATTCTGATTTTAATCATCTCTGAAAAGACAAACGTGTTAAATTCCTTTCTAGCTTTAGTTCCAATATCTAATTTTAGTCAGATACTGAGCCACAAAAAATATCCAAATATCTATAATACTAAATGTTGACTTGAGATAAAACATGTAATTATTACACGGTGTAAAATTCACATTTTAACCAGTGCAAACAGATTTTATGAAAAGGAAATATATTCTATTACTTAGAGAATCTCCTCCACATAATTTTGCTAGCCTCAATCTCTATCTTTGTCTCAGGCATATCCATCTGTGTTTTGATGTTAGGATCTTTAGATTCAGTAGTGTCAAAAAAATGGTTTCTGTTATTTATTGTACATGTCTCATACAGGCTGAGAGAAGCCTTTGCTCATTGTAACTTTAAAGCCAGGTTGACTGGTGGCTTCATTCTGACAAACACTTCATAAATACTGTACCATGGAGAGAAACAGAAATTGACCATCAAAAATAAATGATCTGACATGGAAGAGGAATCTATTTCTTGTTCTCATACATCACTGGACAGAAATAATCACATAGCTGTATAAAATCTCAGTGGGAAGGAATACAAATTGTTATTCTGAATGTTAGCTAAAGTGAATGATATAAAATTTACTTAATTGTGCATCAATTTATTCATCTGACTTTTTTTAATGGGCACTATATTGAACCAGTATACTTTGGTAATATTGGAAACATTGCTAATATTTTCTACACGTAACCAGCCAACACTTGAGAGGATCAGACATGAAACACATTTCAAGCACCACTGGACAAAGGGAAGTTTGAATGTGAAGCTAGAACTCCCTTTTGAAAATATTAAAATTTCTCAAGAAGTAAAAACTCTGGAGTGCAGTAATCACAGCCCATGCCTTAGATTTTCATGCTCAGTGAACCAGAGATTAAAAATAAAGACATCCAATTGCACACACTGGAGATGTTTTCTAATGCTTTCAGATCAGTCATGAATGAGCTGAAATTTATTAAACATGTCCATGGTAAGAGAGCATCTCTGTCACTTCCTAAATTAAGATGCTATATTCTCAAAACCAAAGATGCAATTACAACAATCGCTTTTCAAAATTAACTTGCAAATAACACACACACACAAAAGAAAATTTTGTGCATCTACTTTCCATTACAAGCACATGAGGTAAACTCTGAAGAGGCAATTAGAGGCATGTTTCCTTTTAACTTAAACATCACCTTACAGTAGGTTATAGTAAACATATGCATATGTATCTTACCATGTGGATAAGTCATAGGCTACAAAGGTAGTCCATGATTTTCCTACTGAAAATTTAAATAGAGATTTAGGCAGATACCATTTATTTTGTCACAGAATACACACAAAACAAATTACTATGGTAAATTATTATTTCAGAACACTACAGAACATAGATTCAAGCATAATGCTTAAAGGAATCATCTATTACTCCCAAGAAAAGATGTTTACTTCAGGTAGGTAAACAAATCCTTGTTTATAGATAGGTTTTGTTATAAAATCTTATTTGTAGTATTGTTAGTTGAGATTCTAAACTTGTCTCAAAAGTGCAGTGCTGTGTACTGTTCAGACATTGCTTCACACAAAATTCCATTTAACACAGTTTATCTCAGATGCATTATTTGTATTGTTCTTTAAATCCTTCAAATCCTCATGTTTCCAAATATGAGTGAGGGAGTAAAAAAGACAAATGGATTTTTTTTTAGGTACTGAAATGCAGCTTGTTTGGCTTCAGCTTTTTGGTACGCAGTTTCTAATGTGTGTCTGCATCCTTCTGTCCTGTGCTCAAGAACCTATGCAAATACCTATGCAATACCTTGACCCTTCAGAATTTTTATGCTACTGCTCAATTTGCAAATAAAGCAAAGTATTACTTTCCACTGTAGTCTATAGTAAATTTGAACATGACCACTGCACGTGTAAGTGTGTGTTATACATATATTTATGTCACCTCAGCGTTTCTAGTTCCTGTGTTGGAAGTCTGTTTTTTTCCTCAGCTCTACTCACTCAAATTAGATGATATTTCCATAACTGAATTAATTCATACCAATTTTCAGATTATTTAAAATACATATACATATATATATATGATAAAACTTTTCAGGAATTTATGTAAAATTATCATTGTAGAGTCAAACATTAAAGTATAATTGAATATTTATGGATTCTTATAAGTGTCTATATTCAGTTTATGTTTGTAATTTCATTTGTAGTCTGATTGACAGTGACTGTGATAACTAATTTAAACAATAAAAAAATAATTTAAGAATTCATCCTCTAAACTTATTAAGTCTTTTAAAAATTATTGATGAGCATAGAGAATCTGAATTTGCAGCCTGACCAATTCAAAAGAATTAATATTACCTAACAACCCATATTATATTGATAATTTAAAAAAACTCTTTCCATTTATAATGAATACAGCCATAATGTGTTTTTCCTTTCTACTGAACTATAAACCAGGGCATCCTTGGACATGAACACAGGCCTTTGGTCACAACCCTTTGTTCAGTCAAACATGAAGCAAATGCACTGCATTGGACAACAATATGAGCAGTCTAGCATGAGCTCAAGTGTTCAAGCCTGAAGTACTAAACAGAAGTTCAGACAGGAATTTGTGCAAATAAAAAAAGAAGAAATATTAGCATTGCTTATAACAATCAACTTTATTGAATCCAGAAGTTAAACTAGGGATATCTGTACCCCATTAGGCATGTTACATGATTTCAGAATGTTGTACTACTTTGAAATTCTGGCACTCTTTAACAGAGTGCACTAGTCCCTCATTTTATTGAGCCCTTCCTCACCGCACCTTGCATATAAATTTTGTTATTTGTTTATTTATTGACTGGTTGGTTGGCTGGTTTTACAAATTGAATTGTGGTAAATCTGGATCAAGCAATTCAATTGGTACTGTTTTTAATAATTTAGATTACTTTTTGTTTCTTAAACTAATAAATATTTTAAAATTCAGGTATATACATTTTTTATTATCGCACACTTACTAGACTGCCATAGTGGAAAAGGGCTTTACATGTGCTTTTAAACCAAAACTCATTAGACTCTTCTTATTAAGTTATTTTTATTAATGATTTGTAACCAAGGCCATAATAGCTTTTGTATTATATGCTAGATTATATATATTGAACATACATGTGTATTATATATTAAAAACTACATTGTGGATATGCCCCAGTCCCTAATTCCTTATTTCTTCAGAAGCTGTTAAGTTATGAATCCTGAAAATTTCTAAGTACAACTTATTTCCTGTTTTAAATTGATGTTTTATGTATTATTATTGCTTATATCGGTATGTTTCATTTGAAATGTTCAAACCTTCTTTCAGTCATACACACTGTAAATAAATAGATGTCAGGGAGGAAAGATTTGATTTGATTCATTTTAGCTGATAGAGGAAAGGAAGAAATAGATAACAATAGAGGGAGGGAGACCGAGAAAATGCCAAAGCACTTAAAGAGAGAGGAATAAGACATACCCTTTGAAGATACACTCCCAGAAACAACTTCTTCCAATGAGGATCCCATGTAATACCATTTCATCCACTTTCAAATAACAACACCAAATTATGAATTCATCAGTAAATTATGTTGAAAGTAAGCCTTCAAAATACATGAATTTTCAGGGGACACTTCACATCCAAATCACAACTGTTCAAATATACCACTCAGCAATTACTTTGAAAAATGCCAAATTTTCCTGAAAATTTCAAGATGTCAGTTTTTATTACTGAATCATACTTCATTATGGAACCTACATCCAGTGAGTAACGGAAACGGATACAGTGACCCATGGCCAAGCACTGGGCTGAGCTCCTGGAGTTCAGTTGAAGAGAGGGAGAAGGGATCATATGAACAAGGGGCATCAAGATCATGGTGGAAAAAAAAACAGCTAATCCGAACTAGTGAGAGCTCACAACTATGGATTGACAGCTGAGGAACCTACATTGGACCAAACTTGGCCACCTGAATACGGCTAACAGTTATATGGCTTTGATTTGTTTTGGGGTGGTGAGGTGGGGAGAGAAGGCTTGCAGTTGGACCAGGACCTATATAAGGTGCATGAACTGGCTTTTTGGAACCCAATTCCTATGCTGAGATACCTTTCTCAGCCTTGTTACAAGGGGAGAGGGCTTGGTCCTGCCTAAATTTGGTATGCTAGACTTTGACTGCCCAAGGAAGGCCGTATCCCTCTGAGGAATGGATGGGAATGAATGGGAAAGGTAGGGGGGCAAGAGAAAGGAAAGGAGGGGGAGCTGGGTCTGGTATGTAAAATGAAAAATATTTTTAAAAAAAATGATTATTTACCTGAAAACATAGCAAAGAAACCCAAGAAGTCTTGATCCTGTCCTTGGTGCTGGAGAAATGATTCATTCTTTAAAAGCCTACCCTTCCAAAGGACTCAGGTTTTGTTCTCAGCAACCACATGGCACCTTCTAACTGTTAGGAGTTGAGTTCCAGGGGATTCTAGACCTACTTTTCATCCCCACAAACACTAGACTTGTGTGATGGCTGCCTATTCTTGGTTGTCAACTTGACTCCATCTAGTTGAACTAAAGAACCAAGCATTTGGATATAACTTTCATGGATGTTTTGTTCACTGGACCATGTGGAGTTGGAAGTCCCACCCTACCTCTGAGCCACACCTTCTTGTGCCAATGTATATAAAAACAAGGGAGAAATCAGCTTTTGGTTTTAGCTTGTGTGCTCTCAGTCTTCCTGGCAAGTTAATATATCCTGCTGCTGAGGCAGTCTTTCACTTGTATTCATTAAGGATTCAAATATAGTCTAAAGACAAGATGAAACATCCAGCCTCATGGGATGAACAACTACTGAATTTTGTAACTTTCTTTTGGGAGATAGCCATTGTTGAATTAGTTGAACCAAAACCTGTAAGTGATTCTATAAATTCCATATATATGTTAGCATATATTATTATTGTCAAATAAATCCCATAGTTTATACTAATATATTGATTTTATTAGTCTGTCCTACTGGAGAACCCATGCTAATACAGCATGTATATGGTATACAGACATACATGCATCAAAATAAACTCTTAATTTATATATTCCCCAACCAGCTTATTATTGCAGAATTTGGCCAGCATCCAGCTTCCCATCTAGGTTTCAGGACAAAGACGAGAAACAAGATATTTGTCAAGGAGTGATTTTTTTCAGTAGGAATGTGTGAAAAGATTAAAAACCAGAATTGCAGGGCACAAAGGGAACCTGGAGTTTGTTGTGTTATGAATTTCTCTGCCTTTTTTTCATATGTGGCATTAATATTCTTTTCCACATTATGACAATAGGAAAATATGGGCCCTTAATACATGATTATGTCATGAGAGTGCTGTCCAATTCTTAAACTAAGACTTGGTATGGCTAGCTAACCCTGCAACCATGTGTGGTCACAGTAAGGACCCATGGTTTCTATGAACTAGAAAATGGTCGCTGAGGATGTGTAACATTTTGCTGGCATGTTAAGTTGAGATTTACCAGCCTCCATAAGGATGAAACATAACCACCTATTATTTATCAGCTTCCTTGTCTGTGTGTCCAGACTGTAGCAGTCTAAGACAATTTTTTAAATGCTTTGATTGCAACAGTCATGACATGTCCAGAAGACATAATGTCTAAGTTGTTTTGCTAAATGAACATCTAACCAAACTGCCTTCTAAATATGCATTTTTTGCTTATAGAATAATGCTGTTCTCTGCCTAGGGCAAAGAAGCATATTTTCTGTACTGGTAAGCAATTAATTCAGAGACTCAATGCTGTTCAAATGTTGAGTAAAAGTTACTCAGTCTTAAATCAGAGCTGAAGGCCACCTTCTCCACAGCCCTGGGGGCATTATGGAGGAGGGGGAAGGAACAATGTGAAAGACAGGCTGGAGAAGAATGTTGTTCCAGACCTGTCATTAGACTCACCAAAACCTGAACAAACTGAGATTCTCAACTTCCCACCCAGAGGGTGCTAGAGATGTTCTGCCACTGTCTTTCATAATATAACCATTGGTAAATTGTCTGTGATCCAGTATATAACTTCTTTCCTATGCTCATAAAAGCAACCATACTTAAACCCAATGGATCATAAGGAAAACAAACATGGGAGTCAGAGGAAGATTAACTGAGATTAAGGTATCAACAGTCAAACTGCAGCTTACATCTGTAAGGAATCATAAAATAAATCTTTGAATCAGAAGGGTCTTATTGTTTTGAGTCTGACTTATTTTCTTAACATGGTGTACTATCCAATTTCCTGTATATAATACAACTTTGACCTTTGTAATGACTGAAGTTCTGTTATGTATATATACTAAAGTCTTTTTTTTCCTATTCATCTGTTGATGAGCTTCTAGGCTGATACCTTAATTTGGCTTTCTTCATTAGAGGGTAATAGCAGTGATCAACCACAATGGAAACTAGTTCATTCCTTGGGTATTTTCCTAGAGCACTTGCAGTCTTCTGTAGCAACTATTGGGTTCTCTGCAGTAGATCTGAAATCCTACTCTGCCTCCCGAGGAGACCTACACCCACATACACATACATAAATATGATGTTTAAAACATGATGCTATATAGTCACATAACACATCAAATATCCTTGAGTATATCTGATTGAAGATGTGCAGAATCTCTGCAGAAGGGTCTTTTAATGCTTTCCTCAGATGAACAAGGAGATATGATTCATTAACGACTTCAGAATGTAGTTTTGGATACACACAATATCAAGAAGGACACATACCCATGGCTTAAGCTGCCTACTTCAGCTAAGTCAACCCAAAGAAGTCCGACTGCTAAACATTAACTGTCAGCAGTGCCCCAAGCAGCTTTAAAATCCTTTCAACCTAAATGATCTTCTTTTCCTTCATATGTTATACCTTCCACCACACCAGCAAAGGAAAATGATAATGGAAGGAAACAGAGAATATACACTTACATTCATTGCACAGGAGTACAACTCCTCTTATCTTGATTTTTGGGGAAAAGACACATTTTCTTGTCTCAGACGTAACCTGTAACATTGCAAGTGACACCATTGCAGTATCTCCAAATAGTCTATAACAAAGCAGTTAGAGGACTAGAATATCCAGTGTCTCTGGAAGTGAGCTCCACATATCTTTATGAGGGTGGTTACATGTATATGTGCTGTGTTTTCTTCTTAGAGTGCAGGCATTTTATTAGAGATAAATTTGCTGAGACCCACACAAACCTTACTTTCTTAGTAATGCACATATGCTTATGGTGAAGGTGTGAGCTTATGGTGAGGATGTGTACTGTTGTGAGGCTGTGTGCATTTGTGTGGATACATTCATGTGGTCTTAAATAGCTACCTTATAAATACACAGACATATGAGGATAACAGTGGGTACCTTTTGGCATACAATAAAAATTCTTTCAATTTTGACCCAGAGTATTCCATCAAGTTGGCTATCACTTTACCCTGTCAAACAAGAAAGTCAACACTGTTGAGATTATTTTAGCTTTTCCATTTTCACAAAACAATCTAATTATTGTGCTGGCTTTGTTAATGTTTAATAGATTTAAACCATTTAAATCATCTACCCAGAAGCATGAAAATATGATCCATTTATTTCAACTTCATTTATTATGTGTTAGTGCAGTTGTTGCTTTAATTTTGATTGTAGCTCTAATTTGGTTCCCATTAATGGCAGAAACTAATTAGCATTTTTGTAAATGAGTTTTTCGTTTCATTTTTTCAATTTTTCCCAAAAACACTATAGTATTTTTTGTCATTTATATGTATGACAGCTGATGTTTGTGTCAGTCTGAAATTGTATTAACCATTTGACTTCAACTGGTACTATTTGATTCTGTATAAGTTTTTTAATTGTAAAAACATTTAAAATAACATCATTAAGGTTAGTACTGAGGAAATTTCATAAACTTGTCAAATGCATATGAACTTTATCTGAATCATAACCATGATAACATGGTCAGACTTTGAAAGTGAAATATTAGAAAGAGACTAAGAATTATTACAGTCCCACATGAACTAAAAGGTATTTTCCATTAAGAATGCTATCATGTGGAAAATCACCAGTTTTTCACTTACATAATAGTATAAGAGATTGGTTGATGCCATGTAGAGTATGAGAACAGAATGTGTCACATAATATTTAAGTCAGGTTAAATGCGTTTATTTCTTACGTTGTTTATTATCTTTGATGAAACCATTCCAAACTTTTTCTCCTAACTTCCTGAAATGTAAAGGATATCACATCAATTGCCAGTAAGCATGCTGGACAATAATACTTGTTCAATCCTCTCCCACAAACATACCAATTCCCCATCAAATGGTAACCAAGATTCTACTGACTACTTCTGCAAAGACATTTTCTTTGGATTTTAGCTTTGAATTGGTGTTACTTCAGTTGTCTTTTCTGACCCTGGCTTATTATATTTAGCATATAGACCTTACTCCAGTTCCATCCACTGTCTTGCAAATGGCAGCCTTTAATTCATTTAAGTTTGAACAATATTCCACTGGTTACATTTAGACTCTCTGATTCTAAAACTAAGTGGCAAATCAATGGAACAATATTCCTAATTACAGATTTTATGCCCTAGAGCCATGTGTCCATTCATGACATAGTCACACCAAAACATGTGAGCCTCAACATATGTGTCTAATATCTGCCTGTGTTTATCTCTTAGAAAAACAGGACTAAAATATAATCATTTGATGATATTTAAATGTTGGAGGACACAGATAGGAAATGTGTTTCTCGATTACTGTTGTAATCATTTTCGAAACAACAGAGAGAAATTTGGGAAGAGCATTGAGGAGAAACATAGTGACATTTGGAAGACAATTTGGAAGGACCATAAATGGTATCTAAACACAGATAAAGAAAACAATCATCCAAGCAACCATGTGTATATCACACAGTAAATTTAGGGAGAGAATCAGTAAAAACAGTATGCTTAGCAAAGAAACTGGAAAGTAGCAGAAATATAGGTAGGTTGTTCTATGCATAACAAAAACAAACACGAGTGATTAGAGAATGCCTGTGTTGTCAAAATGCTAGCAGTTGTGTTGAAAAAGAATTGTTTGTCCTCTAATAAAGACCATTTGATTGAATAACAACATCCTGGCCATCCACAAAGGGATAACAATGATAATTACTATGATGTTTATGACAGGTTCTATTTAGGGAAAATCTCCTTTCCTTCTAATATATATGTAATTACATATGTGAGCATGTGTGTGAATATATAATTTTATATTCCAATGACTCAACATAAGATTCCAAAGGGAAATGTCTCTTAAATATATATTCTCCTCATTTTAAAATTACTGAAATACTTATCAATTTAGAAGTTATATTTATTTGCATAATGAGCACTCTACATTAAAATTGCATATATGTAATTAAGATTATTTAACTTGCGGACACCCAAATCTGGGCCTCTGCTAAAGAAAGAGGTCTCAGCTGGAGAATTCCAGATTCCAGTGAGATCCAACTATCCTGCAAAACCTTCCCAAGATTCAGCTCAGCCTTTGTCTTCTTCCACCAGCTATTGGCCAGAGGTGAGTCTGGGCTCAATCTGGGCTGCCTGTCCCCTACAATTTCCCTCACCCCCAAACTCCCTGGGGTGGCCCCTTATCCTGCTGCTCCTGTGTCTGGTCCCCATCTAGAGCACCCTTGGAGCTCTGATACACCCCCACCCATCCCCACCATGAGCCTGCCCCCCTACCCTGTGCCCTACCCCACTCACGGTTCTGCCACTCTGGTTGAGCACTGGGACAGTGGGAAGAACCAACAGTCCACCCTACTTCAAAGACTTCTCAGAGCAACTCTGAACAAAGGAGACCTGCCTATCCATGTGGTCTCTGACCCCGCCTCCAGTCCTCTGCTGGAGTCCAGGGCCCCTCCCAGAGATCTGCCTATCTCTGCAGGTCCACTGTGAGTTCCTGCTGACATCTTCTACTGGACTCTCATCCTTGACCCCATTCCTGGGTTCCTGCCTGCAGAGAGACCTCCTAAAGAACTTGGACCACACAGAGCTACAAATATTGAAACTCTGTCCCACATAAGCCCACCGAGGACGTACCATAGAGAGAAGGGGAGACCCCACCAACACCTACTAGAAGAAGATACAGGAAGAAGGCAATACAAAAAACACCTAACAACAGAAAGACAAGCATGACACCACCAGAATCTAGGGAATCTACACCAACTAGAACTGAACACAACAACAAAGCAGAGGAAGCAGAAGGGAACGACTTAAAAATTACCATGATAAAAATGATAGAGGCCCTCATGGAAGATGTAAGAAAATACCTTAAAGAAATGGAGGAAAAAAACAAACAAAAAAGTTGAAGAAATGAACAAATTCCTTAAGGAAAGTACAAAAAGCCAAGAAAAAACAGTTAAGCAGGTGAAGGAAATGGTTCAAGACTTGAAAACTGAAATAGACAAAATAAACGCAACACAAACCGAAGGAATGCTGGAATAGAAAAACTGGGCAAAAAATCGGGAACTACAGACACAAGCATAACCAACAGAATTCAAGAGATGGAAGAGAGAATCTCAGGCGCAGAAGATAAACTAGAAGAAATAGATTCATTGACCAAAGAAAATCATAAATCCAACAAATCCTTAACACAAAACATCTAGGAAATGTGGGACACCATGAAAAGGCCAAACCTAAGAATAATAGGCATAGAGGAAGGTGAGGAAGCCCAGCTCAAAGATGCCGAAAACATATTCAACAAAATCATCGAGAAAAACTTTCCAAATCTGAAGAAGGACATGCCCATGAAAGTACAAGAAGCATACTGAACCCAAAATAGGCTGGACCACAGAAAAAAGACCCCTCCACATATAATAATGAAAACACCTAGCATACAGAATAAAGAAACAATATTAAGAGCAGTGAAGGAAAAAGGACAGGTAACATATAAAGGCAGACCTATCAAAATTACACCTGACTTCTCCATGGAAACCCTCAAGGCCGGAAGGTCCTGGATAGATGTTCAAAAAGTATTAAGAGAACATGGATGCCAGCTTGGGCTACTATATACAACAAAACTCTCATTCACTATAGATGGAGAAAACAAGATATTTAATGACAAAGCCAGATTTTCCCAGTACGCATCTACAAATCTACAGAAATTATTGGAAGGAAAACTCCAACCCAAGTAAGGTAACTACGCCCACAATAATGTAGGCAACAGATAACCAAACCCAACTACAACAGAAACGAAGGGTAAAGCAGAACTAATATATTCACAATACCACTGCTAACAACAAACCTAAATCAAACAAGCATAAATAATAAATGGTCCTTACTCACCCTCAACATTAATGGTCTTAACTCACCTATAAAAAGACACAGGCTAACAGAATGGATATGAAGACAGAATCCATCCTTCTGCTGCATACAAGAAACACATCTAAGCTTCAAAGATAGACATTACCTCAGGGTAAAGTGTTGGGAAAAGATTTTCCAATAAAATGGAAATAAGAAGCAAGCAGGCATAGCTATCCTAATATCTAACAAGTTAGACTTCAAACCCAAATTAATCAAAAGAGATGAAGAGGGTCATTTCATGATCATCACAGGAGAAATCCATCAACACAAAGTCTCAGTTCTGAACATCTATGCCCCTAATACAAAGTCACCCACCTTCGTAAAAGAAACACTACTAAAACTCAAAGCTCATATAAAACCTCACACACTTATAGTGGGAGACTTCAATACACCACTCTCAACACTAAACAGGACCACAAATCAGAAACTCAACAAAGAAATAAAAGAACTAACAGAAGTTATGTCTCAACTGGGATTAATAGACATCTATAGAACATTATATCCAAAGACAAAAGAATATACCTTCTTCTCTGCTCCACATGGAACCTTCTATAAAATTGACCACATACTAGGTGGTATAACAAACCTCAAGAGAATAGGGAATAGTGCCCTGTATCTTATCGGACCACCATGCTTTAAAATTGGAATTCAACAACAACACAAATAGCAGAAAATCTGCAAACTCATGGAAACTGAACAATGTGTAATTGCACCACTCCTGGGTCAAAGAAGAAATAAAGAAAGAAATTAAGAACTTTCTAATATACAATAAGAATGAGGACACAACATACCTGAATTTATAGTACACCTTGAAAGCAGTGCTACAAGGGAAGTTCATTGCACTAAGTGCCCTTATGAAGAAAACAGAGGATAGTCACATGAGAGAATTAATAGCACAACTGAAAGCCTTAGAACAGAGAGGGCTGAAATCAACAAAACAGAAACCAGGAAAACAATACAAAAAATCAATGCAACAAAGAGTTGGTTCTTTGAGAAAATCTACATGATAGACAAACCTTTATCCAAATTAACGAAAAAGCAGAGAACATATATATTAACAAAATCAGAAACAAAAAAGGGAACATAACAACAGACACAGAGGAAATCCAGACAATTTTCAGGTCATACTTTGAAAATCTGTAATCCACAAAAATTGAAAATTCAAAGAAAATGGACAAGTTTCTGGATAACTATCACTTACCAAAATTAAATCAAGAACAGAAAAACAAATTAAATAGACCTATAACCCGCAATGAAATAGAAGCAGTCATCAAAAGCCTTCCAACCAAAAAAAAGTTCAGGGCCAGATGGATTCAATGCAGAATTCTACCAGACATTCAAGGGAGAACTAATACCACTACTCCTCAAACTGTTCCACAAATTAGAAACAGAAGGTTGATAGCCAAACTCTTTTTATGAGGCCACAATAACCTTGGTAGCCAAGCCTCACAAAGACACAACTAAGAAAGAAAACTACAAACCAATATCCCTGATGAATATCGATGCAAAAATACTCAATAAAATACTGGCAAACCGAATTCAAAAATACATCAGAGAAATCATCCAACATGATCAAGTAGGCTTCATCCCAGGAATGTAGGGATGGTTTAACATATGAAAATCTATCATCGTGATCCTCCATATAACAAACAGAAAAAGAAAAACCATATGATTATCTCCCTAGATGCAGAAAAAGCCTTTGACAAAATTCATCACCCTTTCATGATAAAGGTCTTGGAGAGGTCAGGGATAACAGGAACATACCTAAACATAATAAGAGCAATATATAGCAAAGTAACTGCCAACATCAAACTGAATGGAGAGAAACTTAAGCCAATTCCTCTAAAATAAGGAACAAGACAAGGCTGCCCTCTCTCAACAAATCTCTTCAACATTGTACTAGAAGTTCTAGCTAATGCTATAAGACAACAAAAGGAGATCATGGGGTTCCAAATTGGAAAGGAAGAAGTCAAACAGTCTCTATTTGCAGAAGATATGATAGTTTACATAAGCGACCCAATAAACTCTACTAGGGAACTCCTACAGCTGATAAACACCTACAGCAAACTAGCAGGACACAAGATAAACTCTAAAAAATCAGTAGCCCTACTTTATTCAGATGACAAAGAGACAGAGAAAGAAATCAGAGAAACATCACCCTTTACAATAACCACATGCAACATAAAGTATCTTGGTGTAACGCTTACCAAACAAGTAAAAGACCTATATAATAAGAACTTTGTGACTCTAAAGGAAGAAATTAAAGAAGATACCAGAAAATGGAAAGAACTCCCTTGCTCTTGGATAGGTAGGATAAACATAGTAAAAATGGCAATCTTGCCAAAAGCAATCTACAGATTCAATGCAATCCCAATTAAAATCCCACCACAATTCTTCACCGACCTTGAAAGCAAAATAATCAACTTTATATGGAAAAAAAAAAGACCCAGGATAGCCAAAACAACCCTGTACAATAAAAGAACTTCTGGAGGCATCACCATTCCTGACTTTAAGCTCTACTACAGAGCTTTAGTTCTGAAAACAGCCTGGTATTAGCATAAAAAGAGACAGGTAGACCAATGGAATTGAATTGAAAATCCTGACATTAACCCACGCACCTATGAACACCTGATTTTCGACAATACAGTTAAAATTATACAATGTGGCGAAGACAGCATCTTCAACAAATGGTGCTGGCATAATTGGATGAGGGTATGTAGAAGACTGCAGATAGACCCATGTCTGTCGCCATGCACAAAACTCAAGTCCAAATGGATCAAAGACCTCAACATCAATCCAGCCACATTGAACCTCATAGAAAAGAATGTAGGAGGTACACTTGAACAAATTGGTATAGGAGTGTGCTTCCTGAACATAACTCCTGAGGCACAGACACTGAGAGACACAATTAATAAATGGGACATCTTCAAACTTAGAAGCTACTGTAAGGCAAAGGGCACAGTAGACAAGACCAAACGGCAGCCCACAGACTGCGAAAAGATTTTCACCAATCCTATATCTGACAAAGGGCTGATTCCCAAAATATATAAAGAACTCAAGAAACTAGTCAATAAAACACCAAATTACCCTATTAAAAACTGGGGTACGGAACTGAAGAAAGAATTCTCAATAGAGGAAATCAAAAAGGCTGAAAGACACTTAAGAAAATGCTCCACATCCCTAGCTATCAGGGAAATGCAAATCAAAACAACTTTGACATACCATCTTACTCCTGCCAGAATGGCTAAAATTAGAAACACCAGTGATGACTCATGTTGGAGAGGATGTGGAGAAAGGGGAACACTCCTCCACTGCTGGTGGGAGTGCAAACTCACATATCCATTTTGGAGATCAGTATGTATGTTCCTCAGGAAAATGGGAATTAGTTTACCACAGGACCTGGCAATCCCCTTCTTAGGCATATACCCAAAGGATTCATATCCACGCAACAAAGAAATCTGTTCAACTATGTTCATAGCAGCACTATTTGTAATAGCAAGAACCTGGAAGCAACCTAGATGCCCCTCAATTGAAGAATGGTTAATGAAGATGTGGCAATCTACACAATGGAATACTACTCTGCAGAAAAAAAATAATAGTATCTTGAAATTTGCAGGTAAGTGGATGGCACTTGAGAAACCATCCTGAATGAGGTAACCCAGTCACAAAAAGAGGAACACAGTATGTACTCACTCATATATGGATTTTAGACCTAGATCAAAGGATCACCTGCTTATAATTTACACCAACAGAGGAACTAGGATACAAGGTGTATTCTAAGAGATTCATATAAAGTCCCTCACAGAACTGGGAAGGGACAAGTCCCCAGAGCTCGGGGGAAGTGTGGGGGAGCAGCGAATGGAGAGAGAAGTAGGGGAAAACAAGGGGGAGGAAAGGAATACATGTGCCACAGCGAGATTGAGCCTGGTTAGGAATAGAAGACAGGAAAGAGAAAGAGAGACAGAGAGAGAGACAGAGACAGAGACAGAGAGAACATAACAGAGGGAACCAATACTGGTTTAAAGATAAAATTGAACACATAGAAAGGTCTAGAGAACTACAAGACTACTGCCAACTAACAATTTGAACTTCGTGGAAAGGCTACCATAAGTGCCCTTCCCATATAGTGAGATCAACAACTAACTTATCCTTGGAGCCCTCAACTAATGCCTGCTGGAAACAGGAGCAAACACCCATACATAAACACTGAGTAGCACTAGAATCCAGATGCAGATGGAGAGAACAAGACCAGGCAGCAGAAACACATAAAGACAGCATACCTGAACAAGGAGGAGCTAATGGGCCACCAGACTGATAGCTGGAAAGCCAGCATGGAACTGACTCAGGCTCCCCTGAATATGGGTCTCAGCCAGAAGGACTGAGCAGTCTAAGGGACCTCAGATAGTGGAGCCAGGATGTATCCCTGATGCACAAAAGGACTTTGCGAACACATCCCCCATGGAGGGATAACTGCCTTAATCTAGAGATAGGAAAGAATCCCTAGTCCCTACTTCACATGACCTGTCAGACCTACATGACCCCTACTGGATGGCATTCCCCTTCATATGGAATTGAGGTGGGGGGGATGGGAGGGAAGGGTGGTTAGTGTGCATGTGAGAGGGCAGAAAGGGTAAAATGTATGGAAGGATGAAAGGAGGAAGGGAGGGAGGAATGGAGGGAGGGAGGGAGGAAGGGAGGGAGAGGGAACTGGGATCGACATGTACAATAATAAATTAAATTAAAAAAAATGATTTGACTCCAAAATTTAAGTTCAAGGATAAGTTACTGGGGAAAAGGATTTCTATTTTTGTTTCCACAGAAAATGAAAAGAAGTGGATTACTTGCAGACTAGTGTGGATTGATCAAGCCAGACCATCTGAAACAGAGTACCAGATGATCCTACATTCCAAACAGCTGGACAAAGCAGCCTTACAGACTACAGCCAGTTTTTCTGAAACTTCTTCGAATCTAGCATGACAGTGCGCCTTACCAGCAGGAAGTAGTTTGGAAAGAACAATGCCCAAATTCCCAAATATTGTCTATAAATGTTTGTTTTTGTTTAAATGGACTTGGTTATATAAAATAAATAAAAAAAAACCATTCATCATATATAGTTAATATGTGGCAATTAAAATCTTCATGATATTCTAGGACTAGAGAGACAGATCAATGATTAAGAACAATTGCTACAAAATCCTAAAGACCCGTGTACTCATCTGAGGTCCCAGCACTTCTTCTGTGAGATGGGAGGCAACCACAAGAGAATGACTAAGAAGCTACTAAGTGGTCAGAATGCTACACAGTGGAAATACGGAGAGACCCTGCCTCAACAAGGTAGAAGGTGAGAACAGATTCCAGAAAGTTGTCCTCTGACCTCCATACACGCACTGTGGAATACACATGTGATGGGAGATGCCATTCTGTAAATATGTTTCTCGTATTGGTTAATGATGGCCAATAGGAAAGCAAGATAGGCGGGACTAGGAGACAAGGAGAGAGGAAGTAGTAGGGAGGAGATCCAAGATGGACATGGAGAGAGAAGAACGCCAGCCCCTCTCTCCAATAAGAGTAGTCCATGTGGAAGTACTTAGATTAATAGAAATGGGTGATTATTTAAGACAGAGCTAGCCAATATGAAACTAGTAACTGGCCAACAGCTTTATATCTAATACAGAGTCTCTCTCTTACACACACACACACACACACACAGAGAGAGAGAGAGAGAGAGAGAGAGAGAGAGAGATGAACACATACAAACACTCTCTCATACACAGATAGATAAATAGACAGACAGACAATCTGCCTCAGACTAGACATTTTAGCTCAGTAGTAGGATGCATACATAACAATGAAAAGGCCTTGGGTTTAATCCCAAACATCAAATAAAAGTCTATGTCTAAGGAGGGTTGAGCTAATTAGTACCGTGAATAAAATTTTCAGAGACACAGGCATAGATTAGAGTAACTGTAATATAATTTGTTTAAATTTTTATGTGTATGGTGTTTTGCCTGTATATATGCCTGTGTACCATATGTGTGTCTGGGCCTGTAGAAGTCAGAAGAAGGAAGGAATCATATCCACCAGAACTGGAGTTACAGATAATAGTGGGCATTATATTGGTGCTGGAAATTGATCCTGGGTCCTCTGGAAGAGTGGCCCAGTACTCTTAACCACTGAGCCATGTCTCTAGCTCCTAATTTATTGTTTTTGTTTGTTTGTTTTTGGTGTGATTTTTTTTAAGTCCAGGACCAGATACTAGCTAAGAAGTGATATTTATAGTGTCCATTGGAAACAAAAATGATTTTTAAAGTTGTTATTTGATGTTGTTAACTTTCTCAATAACAATTGTTGACTTTTATTGTGCAAACATTGCCTCTTACTATGTCCTATATGTTTCTGAATGTCCTATATAAAATTCAAAGGTAACAATGTCAGAGTTTTTGCTTTTGGTATCACAGCTAAGTAGTGATTAAAAAATTATACATGAAAATAAATAAGATTATTTAACTTGCATATAAATTGAAAGATTGGATTAAATTATTTCAATACTTCAAGGGAAATACAGAATTATGACTGCATTTTCCAAAGAAAAAGCACATTTTACCTATAAATAGGTAACTACATATCATCTTACATTTTGTTATACTGTGAAATATAACCTATTTACTAGCTACTTGTGTGTATATAACAAATGTTTTCATTTTAAAAGAAGAATATAGCTGCTGCATATTATCTGACTGGGTTAATGTATAAAGTTTTCCATATCTGTTCTTTAGTGGATAAACATAATAACTATTTTATTTTTTAATTATTAAGAATAAGATGCAATGACATTGGATGAGCATGTGTGGGTCAATAGGGACAGTAGGGAAAGTAGGATACAGGGTATTTTGGGTATATTCCCAAGAATGATAAAGCTTAATCATGAGTTAATCATTTTTGTATTTTTGAAGAACTGTCACATTTATTAGCATAGTGACTACACTAGTGTATGCTCCTAGTAGCAATGAATAATTGTTCCCTTTTCTCCACTTCCATGCTAGTACTTGTCAGCATTTTATATTATATCTTAATCTCACTGCATGGGATAAAATCAAACTTCATAGTAGTTACAACATGCTAAGTTAAACTGATGACTAAATATGCTGTACATATTAAAGTTGATTCTCAGCCATTTATATTTCATGGGTTGAAAACTCTTTGTTTAGTTATTTAACCAGTTTTAATTACATTTTTTTTCTCTTTTTAAAACCCACGTATCTTTTTTTTTTTTTTTTTTTGAGGATTTCATATATATGTACTATACTCATTACATTTCCAACCCTAACTCTCCCATCATCCAATTCCTTTTATGTCCCCAATGCTTCCTTTCAAATTAATTATCTCTTTTTAATTATGTAGGCATATATTGTATTGTTATATTATATCATATATAATTAAAGTCCTTGAGATTTCCCCCATTCACACTGTCATATTACTGTTGTGACTATAAAAGTCTTGTGATGCAACAATATTTTTGAGATTTCATAGGTACAACTTTTCTGTTATATATAGAACATTGTCTTACAGCAGATGTCCTTGTTATCTTGATTTTTACAAATAGTATATCATGTTTGTGCACCTCTTCTGAGCCTTAGGCATGGGGGTAGCATTATAAAAGTACCAGTGTGGATAGGCATCCATGGCTATTTGCTCTTTGCATTTTGAAGAGTTGTGAATTTTTCTGTGGAAAGAAGCTTCTTTGATCAGGATGATGTCCACTCGAAAATGAGTAGAAGAAAATACCACTATCATATAGCAGAATAATATGCAAAAGACACCCTGGAGAAAAGACATCATCTTCAACGACAGGACTGTACAAACTACATAGATAAACATGAAAGAGTCAAATTAGAACTAAGGAATTTTGCCTAGGAATTATCACCAACAATTGACAAATATGATCTTGTACAACTAAAATGCTACAGTAGTCCAACAAAGGAAGAAATAAAACTATAGAGAAGACTCCTACGGAATTATAAAGAACTTGTATTTGCCATATATCTGACAAAGATTGATATAGAGAATATACAGATAAGTAAAAAGAAGAATAATAGGAAAATATTAAATAAAAATTGAATATAGATCTAAATAAAGAGTTATGAACAGACAAAATAAAAATCCTGGCTAACAAAAGTCTTTAAAAATGCCAATCATTTTTATGAGCAGGTTTTCCTGTTGGCCTGGTCCCACAGCCGTGCTTGCCCCAAATAACGCTGTATTAGATATAAACTTCACGGCCTGTTACTAACATTTCTTATTGGCAAGCTCTGTCTTATATATTAAACCATTTTTATTCATCTAAGTATTTCCATGTGGTCTTATCTTACTGAAGAGAGGGTCCAGAGTTTTTTCTTGGTCCTACATTTTGACTCTCCTCCTACCTCTTCCCAAATCCTCAGTGTCTCCTAGTCCCAGCTATGTTGCTTTCCTATTGGCCAACAGTGCTTTATTCACTAACCAATAAGAGAAACATATTTACAGAATGACATCTCCCATCATCTTCTCTTTTCTGTCTAAAATAAAAGTAATGGTTTTAACCTTAACATAGCAAAATATATAACAAAACAGTTATCAAATAAGAACCATAGTTAACAATATTTAGTCTAGTAACAGTTATCAAGATTTAAATAAATTGTTTCATTATCTATTATATCTTTGTGAGTCTAAAGCCCTATATGTATCTTATGTTTAATCCTAACTAAGGAAAAGTATAACCATAACTATCTATCTTCAACTCCTTCAAAGTCCACAAAAGGATAATATATAAACTCTAGAAATGACAGAGACAACTTGTCTGGTCAGTCACCCGAAGTTCTTCTGTAATGTTCCATCTTCAGCCCATAGGCCATGGTGTGTCTGGCAGACTCCTCAGCAAAGCAGAAAACTTTAAACTGTCCAAATTATTGGCACTTTGTTAGTCATTTTTACTCTGTGTTCTGTACACTGTCTGGCAATATCCATCTTGTATCAGCAGTCATTTTTCTGTGGGTCCTGCATGTCCAGGTAATACAGCAGTCCAGACAAGAGTAATATCTTGCCTGAATGGCTAGTCTTGTCATATTGAAAGCAAATTCCATAATGTGTTTCTTCAATGTCCATCTTCCTTTCTGACACAGGTGGTATTGCCAGGAGCTGGTATGACGCACTGTTAAGAAAAATCCTAAACAATTTTAAATGCCATATTCTGTAGGTCTTTGAAAGGTTTGAAGAGTACCTATTCATCTCAAATACATCTCTGTATATCTAGAAATCCTAACTAACTTAACTATAAGTTTTGACTATTATAGGTAACTATAATCTGTACTAAATTATACATTACATTTCTAAATGAGCTATATAAACACAATACCTAAATAAGAGGAGAAATATACATATCACAAATCTGACCTTAAGTTTGTATCAATAAATGAAAATCCATTCCAAAATGAAGCATTGATATCTACACCATAATCCCCTTTTATACCTTTAAAGAGATTGGTTGTGGTCATTAACCATTTATAATCAAGTCCATTTAAATGAAAACAAACTTTTATAGACAATATTTGGGAATTTGAGCATTGTTCTTTCCAAACTGCTCCTACTGATAGGGGGCGCTGTCATGGAGGAATACTAAGAAGACACAGAAATCCTTGCTGTAGTGGTCTGCAAAGGCTACCTTGTCCCATCTGTTTTGAATGTTGGTTCACCTGGGACACTGCTTCAAGTGGTCTTGCTTGATCCAACCATGTTAGTCTGGAAGGAATCCACAGCTTTTTATTTTCTGTGGAAACAAAAATAGAAATCCATTTCTCCAGTAACCTGTCCTTAGACTTAAATTTGGAAGTCAAAGCATTTTTAAAATATGTAAATTAGATTACTCTAGCAACATTGATAATCAAGTGTATTGGAGCAATTACTTCTTCCTTAGCAACGGAGCAATTTAAAGACAACACAATAGCATATGGTATCCATAATTTTTGGGTATTTTCCTTTTTTATGTGGCTTTATTAGTATTCTGTTTCTTCTAGTTCTTTGGAAAGGGTTTCTCTGTGGAAATTTTGCCTGTCCTGGAAATAACTCTGTATATCAAGTTTGTTTTGAAATCACAGAGATCTGTTTGCCTGTGCTCCTGAGTGCTGGAATTAAAGACGTGCCACCATATGCAGCTACTCTCTCCAGCTTCTTAAACAAACCATTGAATTGTTAGCAGTGCTTCTTTAAAGCCGTGGGGTTTTTTGCCACTATGCTGAGTCAGGAAACCTCCTTCAATGAAGCTGCGCAAATCTGTTTGTCTCTAGCAAAACAGAGCCCAACCAAGAAAAGTGTTGCTACCAAAAAGCCTTATTTGTCTCGGTTCTTTTGTTTTTAAAACCGTTTCTTAAGCTTTTGTTAAATTTTAAGTGAAAGTTCTCTGGTCTACATTGTGGCTTCATTTTGTTATGAACATGTTTTCTTGCCGGCCTGGTCCCACAGCTGTGCCAGCCCCAAAAATGCACACAGAGACACTGTATTAAATATAAAGCTCATGACCTTTTACTAACATTTTTTATTGGAAAGCTCAGTCTTAAATATTAAACAATTTCTATTAATCTAAGTATTTACATGTGGTCTTTTCTTACTGGAGAGGGTGCGGAGTTCTCTCTTGGTCCTACATGTTGAATCTCCTCCTACCTCTCCCAGAATCCTCCTTGACTCTTAATCCTGCCAACAGTGCTTTATTCACTAACCAATAAAAGAAACATATTTACAGAATGACATCTCCCATCAAAACATAGTTATTTATTAGGCAAATTGATATTACTTTGATGTTTTATCTTACCATGGCCAGAAAAGGCATGATTAAACAAAAAAACAAAAAAAAAACAAAAAAACAAAAAACAAAAAACCCTGAAAACAAAAGCTGGCAAGGATTGAAGACAGTTGAACTTTCATTTAATGTTAATGGAATCACAAACTGGTCCTGGTCCAGTCACTTGTGAAATCCGTGTGGATATTCCTCAAGCAGCTAAAAGTATATCTGTGATATAGCCCAGCTCTGCTACTTCTTGGCATATGCCAAAAAGACTTGATATCCCACTTCATAAACTGCTGCTCAGTTATGTTCATTGCTGCTCTATTCACTATGGCTGAGAAATGGAAACAATCTAAATGTCTTTCAGCTGACAAATGGACCATAAAAAAGGGGATACACGTGCACAATGATACATTATTCAGTAGTAAAGAAAGATCGAATTTACAGGTAAATGGATGGATCTATACAATTTACTAAGCTTGGTAACCTGGTGATAGAAAGATAGATGCCCTGTTATTCTCTCTCATTTGTGAAACTTACTGGAAAATCATGGGATGTGATTATAGTATCTGAAGTAACAACTGAATCTCAGAAAGTAAAAAAAAAAAAAAAAAAAAAAAAAAAAAAATGAAAAAGAAAAAAGCAGGCTATGGGGGAGGGTCTCTAAGGAAAAGGATAGTGGGAGACAGGGTAAATGAGGAAGGAAGCACGAAGGGAGGTTAATATGGGTACAAAAATTGTTTGAAAAAGTCATAAGGAATCATGCCATGTTATGTTTACCTAACATTACATATAATGTGAACACATATGCATGCCATGTGGAGTTACAATTTTTCCCTTGTCCAGGAATCATAGATCTGACATCAGATATGGAAAACCTGGCTTCAAGATTCCAAGAGACCTCCCCCCCCCAAACAATATGGGTATTGCTGTTACATTTTGTTTTCCCCTGGGACATGGAGATCAGAGTCTACTACTGAAGATACCATAAACTGGGAAACTTGGAAGACAGTTCTCAGGGGCATTGTGTTGGAACTGAGCTTGAGCTACCTTGTGAAAAAGTAATTGGTAGTTCTACCCTGTAAATCATAACAGTGACAATTAGAGACCAGCACAAGATATTCCTAAAAGTGTACCAGTGGCACTTTACACCCTGGAGGTAATCAAATTATTGTCTAATTGGACTTAAATATTGGTGAATAGGAGTAAAGGTCAGCATTTCTGTCATTAACAAGTTAGGGAGGATCCTCTTTTCATAGAATTCTCTCTTTGAGCCAGATGACTTCTCTGTTATGCTTCTTCTTACCAGGGCAGTGTTCCTACTATAACAAATTCACAAATACTTCATGATTTAAAATAAAATAGTTACTGCTAGGAATTGGTGGTGTGTGCCTTTAATCCCAGCACTTGAGAGGCAGAGGCAGAAGGGTCTCTGTGATTTCAAGGCCAGCCTGGTTTACAGAGCTAGTTCCAGGACAGGTTCCAAAGCAATAAAGGGAAACCTTGTCTCAAAAAACCAAAAATATATAAAATAAAATAAGTTATTATCCAATTCTGGATCATAAAATTCCCACCACCCAGTAGCAAGATGTTAGCATGGAAGAGTTCACTTCTGAGCTGCAGGGATGGCCCTGCTCCCTCTTTAGCTGACTCTATAGTCTGCAGCTCCTTCCTTCCCAAGCTGTTGCCTCACTTCCCACTGCATATTTTCCTTATTCTGCCTTCTGATTTTTGTCTTCTCTTTCTGTCTTAAAGATATCTAGTTCAGAGTGAGTGTCACTTAGATAATCTACAATAATTTAAGATTACAATCCTTATGTTAATTAGAGCTACACACATCTTTTCATTGTGAAAAAAGTAACAGTCCTGAGAATGAGGTTACTGATACATAGCCCCCCATGTGCAGATGTGGAGATGCAGAAGGGCTGCGAATGAAGAAAAGTATAAAAACCTTAAAGAACATTTTGCTGATGTATGTTAACTCAGTGGCAGTGAGTATATATGTTATCTTAGTGATAGTCATGATGTCTGTTAGCTCAGAGGAAGTGAAGACATGTTAGCTTAGTGGCAGTGAGGACATATGTTAACTTAGTGACAGTAAGGACATATGCTAGCTCAATGGCAACGGACATACAATAAAGAGTGACCTATTCTGCTACCACAGAACACAGGCACACACTGCTGCCTTTTGAGCAATCTGGGCTCTGTGTGTCTTGCCTCACCTCTGTTTATCAGTTTCAGTTCGGCAAGGCTTCTCTCATCCACAGTACACATGTCAGTAGAGTGTGAGTTCTAAATATATTAACTGTCAGCTGCAGAATATAAAACTTTCTCTCAAATATTCAAGACTTTGTGAGATTCTTGTTTAATATTTCTACCATAACTACCTAAAGAACTGTTACACTTTATAGAACTGTAGGTTAGAAGCTACTTTAAATAAGATATCTAAGTCTTACTTTCATAGTAAGAAAGATTATTTATTCATCATCATATCAACTTTTTATCACTAGTTTTAGATAATTAGCCCTTTACTAATAGAACCGGAAAAATTAAAAACTCATATAAACTGTCAGTTTGGGTACCATTTTATAAGGCATATAAATTCATAAAGTATAATTTATTTCTATAAATATTTTCATTTCAATGAATTGTAAGTATTCGGTTATACTCTTTCTCCTTTAGGCTGATTTCCTGGAAACCACCAGCCACATCTGTGTGTAACTGCATCAATAAGACAGCAGTTCAATTACTGTTGATATTCTTCCAATGCAGCACAGTGCCTGGCAGAATAAAACAATGTATTGTTCTTAGATTTTTTTTTTAATTTGGAGATGTGCATGTCTCACATCCCAGCATTTTATCCCATTCATCTTTTTCTAATACTTTTTCTGAGTCATAAAGTTGATTATGATATATCATATTGTCAGAAATAAGCAGGCATAACTTCACACAGAACTGAATACAGACCATCTTTAATGCTTTATACCACCTCATTTCTTCATCTTTATTAATATTTTAGACATAGCATATTAGAAACACAACTATACAACCTAATATATCAAGTTTATGAGCAGTTGGTTCTATCAAAATGTTTCTATGCTTGATGGTCTTACATACTTATCTAAATAATTGAACTGCCTAAAAACGGACTATTGATTAAATAATAGAGTTTTTCAAAACTGTTTTTGTGCACATTTAGATCATAATATGAAATCAGTCTCTGTGACTTTACTTATCTCATGGGATCATTTTCTGATAGTTATTATTGCACCATAAAATAAAAAATAAAAAAAAAGTGACTCAAACTGCATTCAAATGAATTAAGCGGTTTGGTTTATTAGCCCACAAAGGAAAAGGAAAAGTATTACAGATAGTAGTCTCTCTACAATGAGCAGTAAATATCAACAAATTCTCGATATACTAAGTAAATAAATAAATGAAAGAAAACCAATGAAATATTGTATTCATGACCATCAAACACATAGTTTCTGAAACTCTGAAACCAAATCCAAATGCAAAAGGATTTTTCTGAGAAAATGAACAAGGTGCCATGAATTGGATCATTATGGCTCCCATATCTCTGTAGTAACATATAGAGTTCACTGTGTGTATGACCAAGGGCAGTATAACTGGAAAATGTGGTGGATATATTTCAAACTTTTAGAAAGAGCATCACACAGATTTCCCCAGTGGTTTTGCCAGTTTGCATCCACACCAGTAGTAAATAGACAATTTTCTTTATCCACATCCATGCCATCATTTTTTTTTTAAATTGTAACATCCTGATTGAGATAAGTTAAAATCACAGAGTAGTTTTTATTTGCAGTTCCTTGATGGTTAAAATTTTAAAATATTTTTAAAATATTTATCATCATTTGTATGTCATTTATTTATCAATTTAATTTGTTTCCTGGTTTTTTATTATTATTGAAAATAATTTTTTTCATAGAATATATTCTGATGGCGATTTCCTATGCCTCATCTCCTTCCAGATTCTCTTCACCTTACCACCCAACCAACCAACCAGCCACCTACCCAACTTCAAGCCTTATTTCTCTCTTTTTAGAAAACAAACAGGCAATTTAAAAAATAAATAAAATAAAAAACAGAACAGAACAAAGTAAACTGAGTGTGCACAAGATACACACCCACATGCAGAGACACATGCACACACAGTACTTCCAAGAACTTTCTGTCTAGATCTATAAGATATTTTGCTCTTTTATTGAAGACAGATTCTAGCTGAAGAACAGTCTTGTATTTGATCCGATGAATTTGCAGCAATGATTCTAACTTTTCATTTCACAGAATAAGACATCACAAAGTTATCCATTATTATTTGGATGAAAGTCTTTCCCACTAGCTACCCATCAATGTATATTCAGGATGTTATGTTAATTTTTAGTATTATCACTAAAATCCAGTAAATGCATCTAATAATTATTTATAAATTTACTCTTACTCATAAACAGAAGTAAAATGGCCACTAGTCCAAAAGTACTTGAAATGAAAATGTTTTTGAGAGCTCAAAATTGGTCAGGATTTCCTATAAAAAACAATTTAAACTCAAAATTTAATGAATTATGACTATCCAAATTTGTTTGTTTTTCTTCTTGAGATGCTAAATAACTACTTCTTCTATTTATCTTCAAAATTACACACATACACACACACACACACACACACACACACACACACACACACATATATATATATATATATATGCTGATGTGTAAAAACTGATATATTAAAACTGATCATAAAATGCTAAGACTATGTGCAACTTCTCCTACAACCTGGGTCAAAATTCCCCATCAGATTACCTGGTACTTTAAGCCATGCTTCCTTTCTGTTACTTGGATTTACAGAGGAAAAAATTCAGATGGTTTTCTTTTTCTTTTCTTCCTTTTCTTTTCCCAATATGCAACAGAAGTATTCCAGATATATTCAGTCACTATGAGCTGGTTTTCTTTCTTAATAGAACACATCTGCTATACTGTTAGATGTTTTGATGTGTGATTATGTGCTGAATGGTGTGTGAGAATTATTGTGTATATTTTCCTGTTTTAAGGCAGCTGAAACAACCCAGAATTATAGGAAGAGCTTGAGTGTTTTACGGTCAGACTCTGTATCCTCATTTGAAAGGTGGCATATGAGTGAACATCTTGATGTTGCATTTTAAAATTCAATCAAGTCTAGGATGCAAATGTTGCAGAGACATCAAATTAACCAATAAGGTCCATGTCCCCAACTTAATTAGAAAGTTGGCAAGGGACAGAACGCTCTGTGTGTTCCAGCCTCTATGGCATCTGGATGTGGCTAAGTAAACAGATTCTGCCCATAGAATTTGAGGCAAAGTATTAACTGCCACTTCCTGACCACAGTGATTAAAACAAGCCATGAAGTTCACTTCTTTGTGGTTGCTGCAAGCACAGGGAAAGAATAACATTGCACTGAATGCAGAGCAATGGTAGGGTGGTAGGGGACTAGGAAGAAACTGACAGTGTGTTTGTGAGGAAGAACAGATGAAATGAGGAGCTTGTTCTGTGCTCCACAGATGTGGACATCACTACCTTCTGTCACTCTGAGACCTTAAGAGCTTGTTGAAGTGGATCTGTACTTTATGTTGACTCTGAATCACATTTGTAAAAGTAGACTTCTATAAGTCATTTGCCATTCGTGGATTATTATTTGGAAATCTATGGTTGGTGTGCAAAAATGAAGCAGCGATATTTGCTTAGGAAAAGAATGAAAACTATATCTATATACACATATGTATGTCAATACAATGGTTATTAAATATAATATATTCTACAATTCATAATTATAATCAAACCAGTTTTTCTTTTATTTCAACTGACTTCAGAGATAATCACAACAAAATTAATTCCTGTCTACTTTTAACTTATTTTATTAAGTTTCTTTAAGTAAAAATAAATTCCTGCATTTTCCATACAACACAATGAGTTAAACTTGAGATTTCAGTTCAAAAATGCAAACTCAGTCTTAACAAAATCATGCCACAAATGAGTCAAACCTGACAGCTGATCCATTTAGCAATATTTAATTAAATTTTATACTATCCAGACAAAAGAGTATTTTTATTCATAGAAGTGAAATATTATTTAAACAAATGTTCCAAAGAAACATTTGATTAAATTAGTATGATGACATTCAGAATGTCTGATTGATTTTTTTTTTGAGTTAGGTGTCCATACTACTAAAATGGAAACCTGTTGTCAAAGAGTTGCATCACTCTCTGATTTACGGATTGATTGCATCCCAGTAACTTCATCATATGTTGAAAAACAGCATATTGTGAAAATTCATTAATTATACCTAGTCTACTGAGCACCGCTAGTTTGGGCTTTCCTACTTGAAATATGCTCATGACATTTGCATTAAGCTAAAGTTGAACAAGGTCATAATTACAATATATATTGTGCAATAAAGTGTTGCCTATGGCATGAAAAATCTTAAATACTTATATTCAAAAATTTATGGAGTATGGTCTAATGAGATGACTCCATGAGAAAAAAAAATGTTTGCTTTTCAAACATGAGGCCTCGAGTTTAGATACTCAAAATTTACCTTAAAAATTGGATTCTGTATTATGCCTATAATCCTAATGTTGGTGAGATCAAGATTCAAATGATTAACTGGCCAGACAGAATAGCCATGGTCAGTCTCCAGGTTCAGTGAAAGACTATATCAAAAAGTAAGGTGGGAAGGCACCCAAAATCAACTTTTATTCACTTTCATGGTCACATCTCACTTAATGCACAACTTAACTTGTACATGCACAATTTAAAAAAATTGTTGGAAACAATATGTCAATTATTCACTCTTCTCATTGTATGTCTGAGTGGAGCTGTGTCTCTCTGACACTGCCCAGCATCACAAGAGGGTATCAACATACTTTATACCTCTAGCCTACAAAAATGCAAACTGTTGAAGTTAAAAAAAAAAAAAACAAGTGTTTTACAGAATGCTTACTGCTTTTGCAACATTGTAAATTGAAAAACAATAAGATAAACTACTATGAATCCATGGCCATCTGTGTCTAATGCAAATGTCAAACATGTTTTTGGATGTGTTAATTGTATGTAATGTTCAAGGACTACAAATCAATGCAGGGTAGCTTGTATAAATTTATTTTATTCCTTGACATGTTCAATGCACTATTTGGCAATGGCCATATTAACACAATGAGTACCTTCTAGGTATCCTGTGAACTCTTCAAAACTGTCTTACATTCACTACAGTAGAAGGAAGAGACTCCTAGCATCATCAAATATCCATCTGGAGGGCCATCAGTGTTAGGACATGAGTGCTGTCATGCCTTGATCAGATCTACTAACATAGAAATTATAGAGCTAAGCCCTAGTGATCTGCATTTTAGTATATGTTCCAAGTGATTTTGAAACATGCCAATGTGAAAAGAACTGGGATAAGACACTAAACTAGATCATCAGAGAGAATGTAAACTGAGAAGAATAACACTTGGTAAATGTTCTTCTACAGTACCCATTGGTATATGGAGAATGACTGTGACTAAAATTGGAATACCACATAATTTTTTATAATTAAATTCTCAATGTCTGACACATAAAAATGCAAATAGCATGTTTAAGGAAATAATCTGAATTTGGCCTAAATAATACACTTGTTCATACTTTACAACAAAGCTTGGACCTGAGCAAGACATAATCTTTTGAGAGGGATGCCTGACTTTTATGCATCAGTTGTTCCTAACTACAGATATTCATGTTTCTATCACTACGTAGTGGGCAGACTTAAAAATTGCAGTCATGCAAGAGTCTCTGGTGTATATTTATTGCTATACATAGGATTCCACTTTGTGGACGCTGATCTTGTTTTCTGAGATTGTTTCCAAATAATTCGAGCATATTATTGAGGTGCTATTGATTTAAACAAATTAAACATCATCACAGCTAAGGAAACAGACACATGCAAAAAACCCATAGAGGCCAGAAATGTATTTTATATGAAATCTATTACGATATTTATATCAGATAAAATTGTCAAAAAGAGTTTATTACTTAAAATCAGCACTAAGAACATAATTCTCGGGCTGTCAAGGTGACTCATTTGGTAAATGTGCTTGCTTGCATGGTTGCTGAGTTCAGTTTGATCTCCAAGATCCATGTAAAGATAATTGGGAAGAACTCTATAAAGTTATCCTCTGACCCTCAAATTTTCCTTAGAGCATGCATACCCAATACATCATGCATAAACACAGATGATGCATACATGCTCACAGACACTAACAATATAAAAATGATGTTTAATGTTACACCACAGTATCATGTGCCATAAGAAAGAAATGTATGTTTAGTCTGGGGATTTGTATGTTCCTTCCATTATTGGAAAGGAGAGTGTTTCCAATGATTATTAAATAAGGAAATGAGTAGCTTAAACCATGTACTTTAAATTATTAAAGACACCTTACATAAATACATAAAATATATTGTATTTCCAATATCCTATAAATGTTGAAGAAATATGTAATACAAGGTGCACAACATGAAAGAAAAAAATCAATGAACAATACTCCTTGTAAGAGTAAAGAAATTCATCTGATGAAGGTCAATTGTCTAGTGGATTTTCAAATATTGTGTCATTTTCTAGAGAATGAATGAATGTGGATTCATGAACTCATTATTGATCACCACAGCACCACTTCATAACTAACTGCATGCTTACACATGTGTATTCACATAGGCAAGGTGTGTTTTAATACATGATAACAAGAAAAACTTGGTTTTATTGCTTTCACAGTGGTAGTCTGAAACACAGTTTTTGTGTTAAAAAAATTACTTAGATTGATTTCCATGTGAAAGCTTTTTCAACATTCCATTAAAATGCTAGGTTGTAATTGATTCTTTAATAAAACTATTTGATAGCTTCTGAGAATATTATTTCAAAGCATTTAGTGAGTCATTAAATTTGCAATGAAAAGCAGTAAGAAACAGGAGTGACCATAACAGGAGTTCTGTAATTGCTTTGCTGAATAATTCCACCATTCCCTGGCCAACCCTATGGCTCCCCATTGCCAAATGTATTACTAAGAAATCCCATGAATATAGGCATGTATTTATATACTAAATGATTAAATATTCATTAGTACTTCAAGACTTTAGGACCTTATTTAATTTACTCTGAAATTTCTTGGAAATCATCCTCTTTAAATAAATGTTTGCTTAGTATCTCTTGTGGGTGTTATATCATTTTCAGATTCCATGATACACAGAACAGTATCTATATTCCTGGTTTGACTTTGTAAATGTTATGTACTAAATTCTTCAGTTAAAATTCAAATATGCATATATTTTCAAAGAGTAACATAAAATATTCTTGTTATTAGGATAGATTCTCCTAGAATAGCAGCTTTTCAAGACCAAAAGGAGAAGTAGATTTATCTTTGGAATAATGTCTCATTACCTGTTTTCCATGAATAACATCACTAGTCTTTCAGGTGGCCTCGGAACAGTACTGTAACATAACTATGAGACTATACTTCTGAAGGTTTTGCATCCCTATAAGTAAATAAGAAGTTTAAGACATTATAAGCCAAAACTGTCTTGATACCTTTATACTGCCCCCCCAAAATGGTATAGCAATAGCAATACAGTGCCTAGTTGAGTAGTTGAGAACTAATTGTCTGCTCTTATGAATGCTGTGTGAGTGGGAGTTATGACTCATTCCAACATCAAAAAAACAAAAAACAACAACAACAACAAAAAAAAAAAAAAACAGTGCTACACTGCATGTTACAAGCCTAGGAAATGGACAAACCTCAAGTTTCATATCAAGTGTCAATTTAATGCAAGCAGTTTTTGTATTTCTATACAACAAAACAATTGTAAGTAGGGCCATCTGCAGATCAATCATAGACAAAATTTAAGTACCTTCAAAGTATAAGAAAGCAAATCATCAACTTTTTGCACTGAAAGCACCAATGAAATATTACAATGTGCTCTTCCTGACAAAGCAGGAGTAAGACAGACAAGGCTTAATTTGTAACTTTCTATACCATGCAAATATAAGTGAGTTTTAAATAAAACAGAGTAAATTTACTGTATTGTATGAGACCTTTAAATAGCTTAATAAATAATAAAAAAATAATTTTGTTTTCAAATGTTGTTGTTCACCTTAGCAGTATTATGACATATGTTTTATAAATAGCCCTCAAAATGTTGTATACCAACTGGGTACATAGTTGAAAGACTGAGCATGTAGCCTGATGTAGACATCCTGAACATGTTAAGATCTTTTTCAAAATGAACTTCTTGAACAGATAGCCTGGAGTTTACTTCAACATCCATATCATTTCTAGCAATTGTCACACAAATTTCTTTTGGAGCACCCCATCCACCCACCCACCCACACTCCTGGTAATAGTCATGTGTTTAGATTAAGCAGGATTCCAATTTTAAGCATGGGCCTTTGAAGGTTTAGCACAATCAATTTACCCCAAACCTTTGGAGCAATATTTGGATTTAGCTTAGTTGTTTGTTTGCTTGCTTAGCTCTAGTTTGTTTTATGGACAGGATTAAGTCAAATGATATAAGGAAAAGGGAGACTATTGACCTGTTATGATTTAATCAATGGTAATTCATGTTTTCTTCCACAAGTTAAGCCAGCAAAGTCCTGTGACTTTTGGTGCCTTTCCATTCATGGTAACATGAGAGAAGCCAGTTTCTAATGTAAATTAAAGAAGCCAAGGAGAGGATATTAACAGACTCATTATGACACCATTTGGTTCTATGGCTCATAATATTTTTAAGGATTATTACTATAGTTTTTGACTGTCAATTCTATAAATCAATGTATTGCTCTGTTTCCTCTCTTCTCCTGCATTTCCCTTTTTTCACTAAAACAATGAATACATTTTGGGTTAATTTATTATTCATTGCTACTAAAGATTTCTAGAATATGTGTAACAAGTAGAAGTCGTACTCGGGGGAAAAAGTAAAAGGACACAGGTGAGACATCAGAAGACAGCAGGACAAAAGAAGTCAATATTTTAAAAGTAGATTAACGTGTGTATGAAAATCCACAGTTAAACCTATTGCTTTATAAAATATAAAATTAAATGCAGAAGGTTTTATGTGAAAAAAATATTCACACCTATGAAATTTCAACATTCATATATGTACCTTATACAGAATTATGTTAGATAATGAAGTGGATCCTTGAGAATTCAGTCCCTATTGGCTGTCAAATAAAACAGGTTATTAAAATTATTCATGTTCCTTTCCTAATCAATGGAAACCATGCTTTTCAGTGGTACCTGTCAGAGCATAACATCCTAAATCAAAACCACTGGTATTCATAATCAAGTGAATTGAATTTAAAGAGTGAGATAACAAAAAATCTGCCAACCACACTCTATAATAATTTATTTAGGATAGTTAAAATGTAGCTCACTTTGACAATCACATTCTGAAGAATAAAATCCCACAGATATCAAGGGAAGCCATTGTTTAAATCTGAGTGCATCTCTTTTTAGTGGTTTTATTTAGCAAACATACAATGAGTATCACATCTTAGCATTTGACCTACTTTCTAACTTATCTTGAGTGATGTGCCAGCATTCACACTTTGGAATTCAGAAAGCCCTCATTTCATTTGGGTAATTAGCATATTTAATTGATAAGCTCTTCACCATTCATGAAAAAGAACAATTTTAATGACTTTCTTTTTAAATGGAAATAAAGGGATTAAGATGAAAGAAAAACAATTACCACAAAACTGAAATGAGAAATGTCTGAGAAGTATCACTATGGTATAAAACTGTGAACAAACAGCTCATAAGATATGACCTAAAGAATAAAAAATGAGTTTTACAACTATGTCTTATGTATGATGAATTACAAACTATAGCAAATATCAATAAAATTAACTCTTTTCCAGTTATTCTTATGAATAACAAAAGAAAATTCTTTCTCCAAAAATGCCAAAAGATTTTAAAAATATTGATATATGATGAAATTTGTTGTCTATAGGATTCTATGTCCATATCCTTCAACATGCCCTCATTTGTGAAGACCATAAAGGAAAGCTCAGTGTACATTTCAGAAGGTGTAGGTTTCTATACCTTCAGACTTTTGTGTTTTAAATCTTGGTCATTACCTATTTAAAATTTTAAATGAGAAATGTGTAGATTTAATTTTTAAATTACTATATTCAGTTATGTTTTATTTGTTTTGTGATTGTTTTAATCTAATTACTTAAGAGAAAAACTAAAAGCATACTCTTTATGGTTAAGCACATAATTATTCTCTTGTCTAATTTTACAATAGTACAAAAGGAATTTAACTTCACTAAGAATTGGAGTATTATCTCAGCAAGCAAATATGGCAGGTACAATTTTTTTCCAGATTTAAAGTTAAAAAGAAATCAGCAACAAAATAAATGACATTGGTTCATATTTCAAAAGTTCTTTTTCCATAGTGTTATACATCTAAATAAGAATGTGAGGTTATACTGACCTATAATAATTTTCTTCCACATTTTTGTAATTTTTTTTAAATGGAAAATAAACAGTTAAATTATTTGATTTCTTTTGTTGATTTGTTGGTAAATCACTGATGGACTAAATGAAATGTTCTGACATGGATGGCTTGCTCTAAACCCACATTTCAAACCAGTATCCTCATTTCCATTTCCAACTGAATTGATGCATTTTTAACTTACACCTGTCAAACTTTACACATTGAAAGCCTTATTGGAATATGAGAATCATGCCCTTTTAACTTTTAGGTGTGATGTGCTTTCAGTTCATTACTGTAACTGCAGATACTCTCTGCTTATGAGTTAGTAATGTGTCTTTTCTATTCTAAATAGAAGATTCCTCATCAATGATTATCTCAACCTAAGGGGACAATGCTTATTTTTCACAAATGTTTTAATTTCATTAAATACAAAGATATGAGACCAACAAGTGAAATAAGACAAACTTACAATTTAGTTATAAATCTGAAACTCCAGCCATCACTGGCTTCTCATTTAATGAAACTTGTCCCTTTATCTTGCTTCACCCTGAATATTTTTCTATCATTTGAAAATGAACAAACAAACTTGTAGTTACTAAGAAATCTCTGCTTCTTCTTCTTGTTGTTTCCAGACTCCAATTATCTTGTGTTACTTCATTCGTCACCTATGTGACTGAGATGCATTGCAGAGCAACCAAGCTTGTTTACTGCTCCTGCAAAACCTCTGTGCAGATCTATCTCTGTGTGCCAGGCAGGTAATTCCTAAATGCTGAATGAGAGATGGTGTGATTGTTCCTGCCATATGTTTTACAATATCCCTATTTTATCTTCTCTAAAGCTCAAAATCATTTAGGGGGGTTTCCATGACCCTGCAAAGTCTTACTCCCTCACTTCCTGTGCTGCTTTCTAGTCCTATCACCACTGCAATAGCATAGCAAATGTGTTCCCCAAGTGTATCATACTTACAGTAATAAGCAAGAGGCTTAAGTGAAAATTGAGAGAAAGAAAAACACATCCAAACTTTAAAAGTAACAAAATTCTACAGTTATATATGTCAAATAGCTATAGAGTTGAGACCTGAGAAGATGGCTTAATTGGTAAAGTTCATGTGTTGCAATCCTGAAGACCTGAGTTACCATCTCTAAGAATCCACATGATATTGGGGAACAGTGAAGCTGTGGAAGGCGATTTTTGTGGTCTGGCCACAAACTAAGGACACCTGAGAAGAGGAACCATCAACTGAAAAACTGCCTTCATCAGAACACCAGTGGGTATGTCTCTGCAATGCTCTCTGGATTTATGATTACTGTAGGAATGCCCAGTCTTGTATGAGTGCATGTGTGTAAAGGTATACCTGCCTGCCCACAGATGGCATGGAAAGGCATTGAGTGTCCTTATTCCTTTGAGGCATTATATTTTATTGAACCTTGTTTTTTGTTCTTTTTTTTTTTTCACATAGATTATTAGCCAGAAATCCTCCGCAACTGTTCTGTCTGCTCTTCTCCTACTTTCTGTTTGGGGCTTCTGAGTATTTAAGGAGCCACTTTGACATGGGTGTTGTTATCTGAATTCTTATCCAATGTTTGTATGAGACTCTTAACCATTGAGCAATCTCTCCCATCTTTAGAGTCGTTTCTAGAGTATCTACATGAATTTGATATATAAAACTAAAACCAAAATTTTTATATTTTCATTGATCATGACACATGCCTTCCTAGTAGCATTTTGAGTAAGAAATCAATTGTTATACTCATATAGCTTCTATTGTAACATGAAGATCCATGAATTATGATATCCACCATTTTATGAAAATTTGTTCTTCAAGAGTATCAGTTAGTCTAGCTGCTACCAAGACTTCTTCTCTTTGGATTCCTAATTATTTTGTATGACATTGAGATAAGTTAAATATATCATTGCTGAAAACTGATGGTATATTTTGAAAGATCGATTTAAAATTAATGGATGAAGAAGAAACTAAGGTCATTTATTCGTGGATATTAAGGCCTGTGTGATGTCATTCCTGATTAATAATTAATATATAAGCAGTATTGTACTCCTTTTTTCTGCTAAAAACTGTAGTGGGATATTCACTTTGTTGCCTTCTGTGGCACTGACCATGTCCATTGGGGGTGGAGCCATGGGCAGAAGTGACCTGTGGAAGGAGGTCTGAGGAGGAGCCAAGGAATGCTCTCTTTCTGGTGGGAGGCAGAGAGAAGAGCATCCGGTGGAACTTGCTGGTGTTCATCTGTCTAGGTTGTAAGTTATTTCTCCCTGAATAAACATCTGTTCGGCCTATTTGTTTATCCTGATCTTTATTAAACTGCAATAAACAACCACAACATGCCCTAAAAGGAGACAAGGACTTGAATAGTCCACAAATACTATCAGCTGAAGATGAAAAAGTATTAGAATGGGTAGAAAATAGGGTACTTGAAGCACATGTGGACCGTGTGGATCCAAACCTAGACTGTATTCTGGTTATATTGCCATATAGAGAATATCCTTCAGGGATTTTGATGCAGAGAGAAGATATCATATTAGAATGGTATATTATATTTTGTCATATTGTGTGAAATCTTTCCATTTATGATGTTTTATGCACATTATGCACATTCTATGTATGTATACTTTTGCTTGTGTTCCAGACATTTTGTATATTGATACAATTTGGGATATTTATCATGCTGTCCTTTGTAGTCCTACCTCTTGTTAGACATTTCTACTCTACCTCTGTTTTAGGGATTTATATGTATGTATGTACATAGTTATATTGTTTAGGTATTTGTTCCTGCTTTACTCAGGGAAGTTTCATTCAGTTTTTTAGCTAAGTTCCTGAGTATTACAGATTATCTTCACTCATGTTTTGTATCAAGCCTAAATCTTTTCATTAGACTAAAAGGGGAATTGAAGTGGGATATTCACTTTGTCTCCTTCTGTGGCACTGACCACGCCCATTAGGGTGGAGCCAAGGGCAGAAATGACCTGTGGAAGGAGGTCTGAGGAGTAGCCAGGGAATGCTGTCTTGCTGGCAGGACTCAGAGATGAGAGCATCCAGTGGAACTTGCTGGTGTTCATCTGTCTAGGTTGTAAGTTATTTCTCCGTGAATAAACATTTATTCAGCCTATTTGTTTATCCTGATCTTTATTAAACTGCAATAAACAACTATCAAAAAAGTATAATATTTTGAAAATTAGAAGAAGGAAATATAACAGAATAAAAAAACAGATTCAATGGAAGGTAGACAAATCTAAAAAGAGAGACATTGCTGGACGGTTCTCTCTTATATTCTCTCCTTCGAAATATTTTCACAATGTTAACCATTTCTAGAAATAGGGTCCTGGACATTCTGGGAATACAGGGGCATTATTTATCTAGCAGAGATACAGTATTTTTTAATCTTTGTGTGGCACCATACATTCTATCTGCATTCATAAGCATTTTATTTGTGTAATCATCAGCTTGTACTGAGTCTTTCTTTTTTGAACTATCAAAACTGATATCTGGATTCCTGACAGTGTTGAATATAATCAGTAAGTAAACTCCAGCTTTATGTATGAAACAAAAGACATTTTCAGGTAAAAGAAACAGATGGATTCAAGTCCCCATGGCTAGATCAGATGTAGTATGTTTAAAGCCTCATTAGAATTGGTGTGGAAAAGACCATGGGCACAGGGAAGATTACAGATCTGTTGAAAATGAAATAGCTCAGTATGGGCTTTAATCACATGGGGACTTCAGTTTAAAGTAAGTCTGCTTAAATTCTTTTGCTACTGATCACAGCTTACCTGGGATTGAACTGGGTTATCCAAGTGTTAGGTCTCCTAACTCCCCCATCCATCCACCCGTGTTAGAACATCGTTCATTCACATCACTGTACTATCCATCACAGCACTTAAGCTAACCTCAGGAGATTTGCAACTCTAGTTAGCATCACAATCTTTTTAATATTTTATATGATTTGATTTGTTAAATGTTCTCTGGCTGCTGAACTCAAATCAAAATGAAGGTTACACTCTGCTATGTTCAGTCTGTCACCCCGCTCCTGCTATGTGCTATGTGCAGCTGCACTGTGGGATGAAATCTCCCCTTCAGGTTGGGGTTCCTTTCTCACTCTTCTTTCATTCATTGAAGTATCAAAGAAAAGGGAAAATAACACGCAAAAGGAAGAGATGTCCCCTCCAGAGAAGTGATGATTTTATCTGTAGGGATCCAGAGGGCTACACTGCCTTCAGAACCTTTCTGCAGCATCTAGAGATTTGTGAGAAGATGATCAATTCATCGTAAATGTAGAGTACTGAACTTTCATACATTTTTGTTATTTTAGCTTATCAAGGACAAAATTTTGTCACCAAAATTTTAAATGCTACTTTTGTTCTGTAAAAGCTACTGCTTATATGGTTATTTAAATTCCCTTACAATTCTGGGGTGGAGTGTGTAGTGAGATAGTCACCCCTCATGCAACTATTGCACTGACCACGCCCATTGGGGTGGAGGACTTGTGCAGGCATGACCTGGGGGGGGGGAACTTGGTCTGGGGTCCAGACCCTAGAATGCTCTCTTAGTTCCTGGTTGGAGATAGAGAGTATCTGGAGGCATCCTTGGGATGGGAACCTGCAGTGATTTTCTCTTTCTGGTGTGATTTCTCCCTGAATAAGCATCCATCAGCCTATTATTTCCCAGATTCTTATTTACCATGCTTTAGGAGTGTTTAAAAACTCATATTTTTGATAACACTTTGTCTGCATCACTGTGTTCAAGGAAATAATTCTATAGTTTATCCCCTACATGGATGTTGTATTCATTAATTCCACACTGGAATTGAGAGTGAAAATTAAAGTTAAACTTAGACAGTAAGTAATTGTCATTACGATATTACTAATGCAATCATTAGTAAATAAAAACATGCTTTGAAAAGTTATAAATGCATTCAATGTTCTATGTGTTAATTTTAGAATAGCATTTGGTATACATTTGTCACACTAAATTGAGAATTACTTCTAAAGAGTTCCAATATTTTCCCTGAAGAAATGTAGTGTCAAGAGTAGATCAAAACAGTAGACTCTTAATGTGAGAAATCTATGGATGCTTGGGAAGCAGACTTGTTTGTTAAGGGATGAATATGAAGCACACTCATACAGGAAGCAATGCCATTGCCTCTTAGTCCACAGGGAAGGATGGGGAAAGCTCCGAACCAGATCATTGAGCAGTGTGTCAGGAAGCCTTTCATGTCCATAGAGAGCATGGGACATCCCCAAACACACACACACACACACACACACACACACACACACACACACACACACACACATCTCTTCTCTTTTTTAATTAAGACCAGTTTTAGAACAGTATCCTGCATAAGAAGAAGAGAATCATGAAAGACAACATAACAGTTTATCTCTAAAACTCATCATCAAATTCATGGTCATTATCATGTAGTACGTATGTTAGAATGTATACTTTTTAAGTTGTTTCAGATTTAATTGACTCACCACTTATTATGATGTTGCATAAAACATCATAATAAAAAAGCTATGTAAAATGTGTCTAATTACTAATGGAAACTTTCCATTTCCAGCAGCATTTAATATGTATTTAAAGTTTTAGATACATATATCATACAATTACTGCCCTTTTTACCTCCTTAAAAAGAATCACAATTTCAGCATTGATTATCTATTTCATTTATGCTAAACTGGTTAAAGATCATTAATGATGAACTCTAATTCAGTCTTTTATGATTCAGCAGCACATTATTGTCCAGTTATAATTTAAATTTGTTGCATGTTTGCTTGTTTATCTTTAACTTTTTCTTTTTCTAGTATTATTGATCAATATCTTGATGTTAATACTTTTGACCAAGAGTTTTAAGAATTAATAATGTATACAATAAGCTATTAAATGTAAAATAAAGCCAGAGAAACCTTTTTAGGTGCACATAAAACACATCATTGTTTTCATATAATTATTACTAAATTATATTGTTTGCAAAAGAAAAAGTTGTCCATTTTACCATAATTTGTTCAGGATATATTAAGACATTCTGGAAAAAGTTTTTCTCAAGCATTTAAAAGTATATTTATGGAGGAATATGACAAGCAGGAAATAGTAGACACTTTGCTTTGCTCCTCCTACCCAGCCCTGCACCAAGTCTCAAGAAACCATGAGCGGCATGTCTGTGAGGGAAGATTGGTATTATGATATAAACAGAGTTGAAACAACAATCAATAGACACATAATGATGGGAACTGTCATTCTGTAAATATGTTTCTCTTATTGGTTAATGAAAGAAGCACTGTTGGTCAATAAGAAATGAAGATAGCTGGGACTAGGACACAAGGAGAAAAAAAGGAAGTAGTAGAGAGGAGTCAGCAAGTGGAGGCTAGAGCAAACAGAGGTCCGAGCCCTCTCACTGGTAAGATGAGACCAAGTGGAAATACTTAGATTAATATTTAAGAAAGAGCTAGCCGATAAGAAACTAGTAACTGGCTAACAGCATTATATCAAATACAATGTCTCAATGTATTATTTGGGGCTGGTGTGGTGGTGGCTCCTGACAGGCAGGGAAAAACTACTCATAACAACAGACCAGAAGAAATCCTGAACTACTAATATTTAGGTTTGTAAAATAAATTTAATATTGGACATGCGGCTTGAATTCTAAGAAGAAATAGATAAGTCACATATGAAGATGAATGTGACCACTAAGATGAGTAGTAGTTTCCTCATGGAATTTGTGCTCATTCCACAGCAGACATTGCTTTCATTTTACTGTTTTCAATATTGAGAGCCCCAAAGATATTTTGACAACCAATTGATGTGCTCTTTTCTGGGAAAGGCACCTCTTCCATTTCCAGTTTTCCTCAGTTGCCTATGGCTTATGTTTATGCTTCATGCACTTTTCTCCATGCAGCTTGTTATGTTCCTTGGTAGCATCCTTGTCCAGAATCATGTTGATGAGATTTTATGGGTGTCAATTCTGATATTATTACTAATACCACAGTATTAGTGATATGGCAGTAGTAGTGATATCACAGTAAACTCCAAAATCTTCTGGTTATTTTAACATTTCTGTCCATTCTTCTGCAATGTACCCCAAACCTCAGGTGCAAATATCTTTTGTAGATGTATTTACTAGGACTGAACTCTACAACTCACCATCTTGATTGGATAAGATTTTCTTTAGTCTTCTCTGGCAGATGAAGAAGGTAGTTCCTTGATTAGGGGTGAAGAATACACTTAGTTTTGAGCAAAAGGACAAATGTTTATAGACTGTTTTTAGGGATCTTGCTGGTTTAGTATCAGTGGTTACAGACTGTCCTTCAATAACCATGACTGGACTAGAACTGAATAGTAAGCTTGGTTTCTAGTATCAGACCACAGTCTCCATTTTGTTATCAAGGTCTTAAGTCCAACTATGAAGCTGTTGATTACTAACAAGTTTTATGTCAGCACTGCATCCATAGGGGCATTGTTGAGCTGCCTTGAAAATATACATACAAGCAGCATTGTCTGGACTGAACAGGTTGTATTTAAGAATATATATATATATATATATATATATATATATATATATATATGCATGCATGTAATAACAATTAGTGAAGAGGGCATGAATTTGAAAAAGAGTAGAAAGGTTATATGGGAAGGTTTGGGGGAGATGTAATTAATTGAGAATCTTATAAATTAAAAAAAGAATAAGGCCCCTCAGTTACTTTCCATGCTTCAAAATACTTCTGTTGTGATGGTACGTCTAACTAACGTGTCATCATCCTTAGTTGGCAGGAGCGTCATGAGAGTAGCTCCTTTACTCACTGCTTTCCTGGGCCTAAATATGGAAAAACACTAACAAGAATACAGCACAGGAGTACTTGTAATAGTGTTTTCCTCAAGGCAAAAGTTGGGGCAAGGGAAAGTCTGTAAACAGCCCTTTCTTTTTTAACCAGCTTGTACATTGCAATGCCAACATAATATTCATGCCCTCCACAGCAAGTAAACTGTAAAATAACAGGCCTGAAGGTAGAATGAAGCAGATCCATCCTCTATCTCCTTTATAAGGAGGATATGATGTCCTGTCTTCCATTTATGCTTTTCATTGTTTTGTCCTCTGCATTTTTTGCCATCATGATTTCCCACATGTAATTATGCCCAAGAGAACTGAACATCTTAGAACACACACACACACACACACACACACACACATATATGTGTGTGTGTGTGTGTGTGTTTCAAAGCATGTGATATATATGAAATCTGAACCAAGAAACTACAAAGCAAACTACACAGACGTATAATTAGTTATGACATTGAAGCAGGCATACTTCTCATAATAAAACCTCTAAGACTCAACAGATTTCTTAATGAGTGTTTTATGCTATATTTTAAATCGGCAATTACACAGATGCTTCTGGAAACACTTCATAAATTTAAAAAAAAAAAATGAATGGTCACAAACTCATTCTTCCAGGCAACAACTACCCTGACATAAAAACCAGATTTGGACACAAAATATAAATATATAGACCATTTCCTTGATGAACGTAGACACCAGAATTCTCAATAAAGTATTTGTAAACAGGATTCAAAAACACATTACTAATCTACACACCATGATCAATAAAAGCATTCCTGAGAAAAAGTACAATGCCTGAGGTAACACATATTCTTCAAACTATTGTACACTGCTATATATCAATAATAAAACAAGCAAAAATCTGGTGAGATGTCATAGAAATCCCCAGAATACACATTTGAGCACATTCATCTAATCCTTTGTTTTTCAAGACTCAGTTTTCCTATGTAACAACCCTGGCTGTCCTAGAGCTTGCTTTGTAGACCAGGCTTGCCTTGAACTCAAAGAGATCCACCTGCTATGTGTGTGTGTGTGTGTGTGTGTGTGTGTGTAAGAGAGATAGACAGAGACAGAGAGACAGAGATACAGAGAGACAAAGACAGAGACAGAGAACAGAGAGATACAGAGAGAGGAGAAAAAAGTCTTTTCAAGAAGTGGTGTTATGAAACCTGGATACATGCATCTGAATGATCAATATTGCATTCCAGCCTGCCATCAAGTATAAAAACTAAGTGGAAATTATTGGAAAGTCTTACTATTAATGTAAGAGATGAACTTTGAAATCATTAGGTAAAAAGTAGGGAAATACTTCAATATATAGTCAGATCACACTTAAAATATTACTTCAATAGCTCAAAAATGATGGCAAGAATTTACAAGTATGAACTGTTAAGAACCTTTTTTAACAATAAAAGGAATAATAGGGTAAACTGACAATATACAGAATTGATGAAAATTGTTCAGTTATTGACTCAATGAAGAATTAATATTCAGAATGTATAAAGAACAGCTAAATAAAAAAGCAAATAATCCAATCAATAAATATGCATGTTTTCAGAAAACACATTTCAAAAGATTTATCTTTGCAATTACTTTGCCATAAAAAGAAAACAATATGTTATGTGAAGGAAAACAGAACTGAAGATTGCCATACTATGTGATTATGCCAAACTCAGAAGGCCATGTTTCAGATTTTCTCTCATGAAATTCAGAGGTATGAAGAATATTGAAAATATGTAAGAAAGATGTTAGAAAAATTTCAGAGACTAGGAATATGATCAAAGTAGACCATATGCATGTATGGGAATGTGATAGTGATTTTCATTTTGTACTATTAATATCTGGTATAAATAAGAAAAATTGATATTTGCATTCTATTTGAAATGAGATGTGTGAAGTTATATAAATAAAGTTTATACATGCAATTAAGCTTTATTGGAGGATGCTTTGGAAAATAAGTCAACAAGCCAAATTTATTCTTAATAGCCTCTAAAATCTTCTGTTTTAATGCTTTCTTAATGGTTTTTGCAAACTGAGAATCTTAAACACCTATAAATTGAGTGGTTGCCTTCTAGGAAATAATATACATTATATGCAAGTAGTCATGTCACAAAATATAAGGAATCCAGTCTCAGTGGGAATTGGAAGTACCCAGAAGCAAATGTGGATATACTGAATTTGTATATATTATTCCTTGAAACCAGAGTCCAGCATCCAGGACACTTGCTTTGCTACTTTTCAGCTCTAAACCATCACCCATAGTCTACAAAAACCTTGTCATCAGTCCTTACCATTAATTAGGTGGACCATTGTTCCTGAATAGAGACACAACCAAAATCCTAAGTAAGATATGCCCAGAAAATTGTTCTTCATATGAATCTGTGTGCTAAAAGAGCTATGAAATGAGATCTTCAAGACAAGAATTGGAAACAGACACCACTACAGGCTTCCTGCCCAAGGGTAAGTCTAAAGATCTTTAAAACAGAACTGGACATGTTGGCCTTGAATTTCAAGGGAAACAACTAAACTGACAAAAACAAAAATAACTATACAGATGGAGATAGTACTAAGAGCTATGGATGGCAGGAAGAACACTAGTAGAAAAGTGGGAATTTTAATAAGAAGTTTATTAATTGGTGGGTGTTTCCCTGTTGTGAATTACAACCTACAGAAAACTGTTACACACACCCCCATTTTTAAATAAAATAGTGTTGTCTAAATAAATCCCCAATTTAGAAATGCTATAAAATAATAAACTAATAGTATAGATTCAAGACAGGGCTTCAGTGTTATAATTAATGTGGTTTTGAACATTCAACTCAATTCATGAATGATCACGCTTCTTACATTTCCATAATGAGTAAGTAGGTTTGAATTTCTATAATTAATTCACAATAAATTTTTCATAATATGTATATCTTATTTAGTGCACTTTACCAAACACAATGTGACACAGATGTTAATGAAGACTGTAGTTTTGTGGAGTAATTTAGAACTAATCATGAAGGCTTTACATTCATAGCCAAATTATGGAGAAATCTGAGTGGATTGACAGGTTTGATTTGGCTTGTGAGGTAAAGCTATGAGTTATAAGTTACTTTCTAATTACAGTCTTGATATCTAAGACGTGGAAGACTATGAAATGAATTCGTTTACTGAAAATATTGAGGAGTTTCTTAGAGAAATGGCAGATTTCATGTACTTGATAGACTTTCAAGCCTTCCCTACCTCATCGTATATGTGAGTGCAGGTGACTACTTGTTGTGGCACACATATGGTGGTCAGATGATATGATAGGTGTGTTGGTACTCACCTTCCACCTTGTTTGAGGGAAGTTCTCTTTATTATTTGCTGCTTCTTATCCTAAGATACTGTACCAAGAGCAATGATTCTCCTGTCTCTTTGGTCCATTTCACTGTGGTTCTATGTAAATTCAGGTCAACATATTGTATAACAATCACTTTGCCAATGAAGCCATAAGTGTACATGTAAGTATTATGAAAAGGATTCAAGAAAACATCTAAGATCTTACACAGGAAACCACCACAAAAATGTTGTAATCATATTGTCCTGGCACCTAGGTTTTGAAATGTTGCAACAGCTAAATAACAATAATTTGTATGAAATGTTACAAATTGGCCAAATAAAAGGATTCCCTATTGACATCTGGATTTGCCTACATGGAAGTAAGCTTTTGAGAGAAACAGTGGGAAGTCAACCCTTATTAGAGAGAAAGGTAAAGCAGGCACTGGACTTTGGGTGTATAGAAATCTGAACACAATGCTACTACAATAAAAAGCCCAGGGATAAGGTTTTTCATAGAAGCACATAAGGCTCAAGACACTGAAACTTTCAAATACACTGTAAATTTTTCATTATATTTGTAACTAAAAGGAATGACTAAAAAGAAACAAGGCTTATCATATTACTAAGAAAGTAAGTAAGAATGAGGCCTGAAATTTGGCACTAACAATAGATGGATGCCTAAGGAATCTGGGCATATTTATAGGGGAAACCTGGGAGTTATGCTTGCCTTCCCATTCAATGCATTTAAAGTATAGAGTATCTTATTTTGAAAAACATGATTAAATGACTTTTACAAGTAGGTAAATCAAATATCCATTGTCTTCCATTAGAAGCTCCTTCTTGCATGTAGTAAAGTTACTTGAATCAGTTTCCTTAATACATTTTGTTTTACAACACCTACCAACTATTGTTCTTTTGTCATACCTCTAGCTTCCTACATAACTTTAATTATATACTCCTTTGAGACAGGTAGAAGATCCAGCCCTTACTCGAGTACTGTGCAGGTGTTAAGCATTGTCAAAATACAGTTAAAATCTGTGGGAATCACGTATTGCTAGTAGGAGTTCCTTAAACTCTTATTATAACTACTCCTTCTGACATTCATTGTCTTGCAAGAAAGCAAGAGTATTGGTGCATGGAACAATTTGAGTCTCCTAATAGCAGCTGTTGCATTCTGCTTTGCTGCGGCTGCTGCCTTGAGAAAAGGACTGTTAGTCAAAGAGTCAGTGACACTACGTTTTACTGGCACCAGCTAGGTTGAACACTCCACAGAAAACAACCCGATGTGCACAGCTGACTTCTTTGGTTCCTGAAGGCACATCTTTAGCCAGGGCTGTTTTTAGCAGTTAGTATTAGAATGTTTGCTATTAAATGCCTGGGTGAACTCTAGATGATCCCTGTAATCATTTCCACCTACAACAAAAGACAAAAGGGAAGCATTTCTCCTGACTGCCTACCAGAGGGCTAACTTAACAAGTGTGGCAAAGCTTGGTAGGTGCAAATGCAAACATTTATGTACAAGTGAGGATTCTGTGATTGGTCCAGTTATCTTTCTTCTGGTTATAAGATAACTGGATTCTTCTGGTTATATCATGAGGCTGTTCACTCAAGTGAGTCAGCTGGGAGAGACTCTCTTGTGCTACTTACCTGGATTGTATTTTTTCTTGGCTGCTTTTAGCAGTGCCGCCAGAGCCCATAGCAAACAGCAATAAACAGCAAAGACAGCAGACAGGCAGTGATTGTAGAGGCAACAGCAGTGATGACTGAGCATTGAGTAGACAGAATGTCAAAAATGATAAGGCAGCCAGCTGCTTAACAGCTGGACACTGAGCAACAGGAATAAGATTAAGGGGAGGAGTGGAAGTAGAGAGAACAGAGATTTGGGGCCAAGAAAATATAGAAGACTGTGGTAAGTTAGATAAATAAGGGAAGAACTGTAGAGGACTCTTGAGCTCCAAATCACTCAGATAGGCCAGGCCTATGAGCTATCACATTATCTACTGAGGTATATTGATACCTCACTTGCCTAGAAGCTTCAATTCAAGAATTGAGGTAGGCTAAAGAGTTCTGACATTGTTGTATGACTACTGGTAGATTTCTTACTCTCCAATAATAGATCAATATGTGCCCATTCATACATGGACACCATTAACATGACTTGGTTAAATTGAGACAAGGTCACATTGGAAGATTTCATAATTAGCTATACCTCTCTAGTGGACCCAACCCAGAGTCACCTGGGAACAGAAAATCTCAAGGAAAAAAATGTTTCCATCAAATTGCCCTGTGAGCATGTCTGTAAGTCATTTGCTGATACCTGTAAGAGGGTCCACAACACTGTGGGTAGCAGCATGCTTAGCAAGCCAGGAGAAGCAAGCCAGAAGAAGTAAGTAAGCAACATTCCCTCCATGATGGACTATAACCTATAATCTGAAATAAGCCCTTTCAAACCTAAATTGGTTTTGCTCAGTATTTTATCCCAGTAGCAGAAAGAATACCCAATACAGCAGACTGTGGGGAAGTAGAAAAAGAAAATAGGGCATGGTAATGAAAGTATTGCGAACAAAGTATTTTTTAAAAAAAAAAAATCAAGAGTTCTAAAATTCTAGTCCAACACAAGAGCTATAACCCTCTAGAGCTAAATATCTGGTAAATAATATTTGTATGAGGTCTGTCACTCCAGAATCAGTCACTACTTTTTTTTTTCCCAGTTGCTGCTACCACCACTTGTGGCTGCAAATGGGACATCAAAGCTTCCCAAGGCTAGACATGATGAATTTCTGATCTATTTAACAGGTTACTAACCTATCATATGGAGTCTATAATTAAGACATTCAGTAATTGCCTTCCTGTGCTGGAGATTTTCTCCAAATTCATTCACATCATCACAAATGGAAATGTCCACACTTTTTTTAAATTTGAATTAATTTAGAATTAATCTTATTTTACATATCAACCCCAATTTCCTCTCCCTCCCATCCTCTCATGCCCCTCACAGACCGCCTCCCCCCCATCCCACACCCCATCCACTTCCCAGGGAAGGTAAGGCTTTCCAAGGAAAATGATCAAAGTCTGTCCCATCATTTGAGGGAGGGCCTAGGGCTTCATTCCTCTGTTCATCTGGGCTGAGAGAGTTTCCCTCCATGGGGAATGGGCTCCCAAAATCCATTTTTTGCACTAGAGATAAATACTGGATCCACTGTCAGAGGTCCCATAGACTATCCAACCCTCCTAAGTGGTACCTACATTCAGAGGGCTTGGTTCCCTCCAATGCTGGTTCCCCAGCTTTATGATTGGGGTCCCTGTGCTCTCTCACTTGGTCAGGTCAGCTGTTTCTGTGTGTCTCTCCAGCACAGTCTTTACCCCTTTGCTCATCCTTCCTCCCTCTCTAAAACTGGATTCCAGGAGTTTGGTTCAGTGCTTAGCTGTGGGTATCTGCTGCTTCCATTAGCTACTGGATGAAGCCTTGAGGACAGCATTTAAGGTAGCCATAAATCTCATTATAGGGGAAAGGAATTTAAGGTAGCCTCTCCACTAATGCTTAGATCATTTTTTTTTTTTTTTAGATCCTAGAAAAAATGTTTATTTTTATTTATTTTTTAAATTTATTTTATATAACAAAGTCCATTTAAATGAAAACAAACATTTATAGACAATATTTGGGAATTTGGGCATTGTTCTTTCCAAACTACTTCCTGCTGGTAAGGGGCACTAGATTCTTAGTTGGGATCTCCTTGTGAATCTCTGGACATTTCCCTAGTGCCAGGTTTCTCTTTAAACCTATAATGGCTCTCTCTATTAAGATATCTCTCTTTTAGGACAGAATAAATTTCCACTGTGCAAATATGTGGTGTGTCCCACATTGCTTTTATCCATTCATTGTTATTACCATTTTTATTTTTATACTCATTTTTTAAATTTAATTTTACATTGCAACCAAAGTTCTCCCTTCTACCTGTCCTTCTCTCTTACCTTGACTAACCCCATTCCATCCCTCATCCACTCCTCCTAACAGGGGAAGGCTCCCATGGGGAGTAAACAAAGCTGCCATATCAAGATGGGGCAGGATGAAGTCCCTCCCCTTGCCCCATCAAGGTTGAGCATGACATCTGCTCTTAGGAAATGGGTTCCAACAAGCTAGCTCATACACTAGGGATAGATCCTATCACTACTCTCAGGTACCCCTTATATAGCTCAAGTTTCACAACTTCTCTCACATACAGAGGGCCTAGTGTGGTCCCATAGAGAATCCATAATTGTTGGTTCAGAGTTCAGAGGAGGTGATGGGAGATGAGAACATGAGGGAATTGGGTGGTATAGGAAGGAAGGGAAAGATAGGGAGAGAAAGGAAAGAGATACCTTGATAGAGAGTATGGATTTAGGGAGAAAGCTGGATTCCCAAAAATCTGGAATGATGACCCCAGGTAAGACTCCAGGCAATAATGTAGAGAGTGACCAAACTAGTTTGACTTTATTTTTTTGTCATTTATTTATTTATTTATTTATTTATTTATTTATTTTTTGTTGGTCTTACTTCTTGTGACTAACTCTAACTCTGAAATGGACACAGGATTGACATTTATAGGATGTTTAATGTAGACATCTCATTTGGTGCTGATCTCAAATCTTTAAGGGTATAGGGACAGAAGAAAGATTACAAGAATAAAGTATTTTGATTTTCAGTGTTCTGAGGAAGTGACAGATACTGTTCCAATGAACTTACTAAATTCTCTTCTACTAACAGTGAATGAGAACACCCTTTTACTTGGTATTCTTATCAACACCAGTTTTATCTTTTCTTGGTTTTTCAATCTATCCTTGAGAATTCCACACATGGGTAGTATAACTAGAGCAAGTAAACAAAAGAAAGGAATTAAAGGGATACAAATTATCCCAGTTTGCAAATGCCATGGTACTATACATAAGAAATCCAGACGATTTAATCATTATCCATTAAACTATTGTAACTGATAAACTCTTTCAGCAAACTAGCAGAATACAAAATAACATACAAAATTCAGAAATATATATATATATATATATATATATATATATATATATGTATACCCCAAAATAATATGTTGAGAAAGACATTGGGAAAAAAAATTCAATTCACAAGAAAACAGAACAAAATAAACACCAACTTTGTAATAAGCCTCTAAAATGAAAATATTAACTGTCCTAAGGAAGTTTAAAAAAAAAAAAAACTAGACGATAGAAAGGTTCCCCATCGTTTATTCTTCCCCTGACTCAATCTACCTAGTGCCACATGCTTTCCTCTCCTCCCCTTCTCTTTCTTCTAGCTCCCTCTCCAGCCACTGAGAGATACCATAAAAGAGGGAGCCATTATAGGTTTGAAGAGAAAACTTACTCTAGAGAAATATCCAGATTCATATAAGACTGACTCCAACTAACAATTTGAGCAACAGTGGAAAGGCTACCATAAACGCCCTTCCCTGATAATGAGATTGATGTCTAACTTATCCATCATCATAGAGCCCTCATCTAGTAACTGATGGAAAAAAGCAGACCCACAACTAAACACTGAGCTGTACTGGAATTCAAATGCAAAGAGGGAGGACAAGACTGAGCTTCAGAAACTCACAGAGACAGCTGACCTGAAAAAGAGGGAGCTAATGGGTCCCCAGGCTGATAGCTGGGAAACCAGGATTGGACCATCTCAGACCCCTCAAACATGGCTCTCAGTTAGATGGCTTGGGCAGTCTAAGGGACCTCTGACAGTGGAACCAGGGAGTATCCCTGGTGCACAAATGGACTTTGGGAGCACGTTCCCATGGAGGGATACTCACTTAACCTAGAGGCAGGAGGGAGAGCCTAGTCCCTACTCCAAATAACTTGACAGATTTAGATGACCATTCCAGGAAGGCATCACCCTACTTGTGGAGTAGGAGGGGGGGATGGGATGGGAGGGTGGTTGGGGGGCATGGGAAGGTGGAAGAGAGGGAGGGAGGGAAGGAGAAGAAACTGGGATCGATATGCTAAATAAGAAAAATAAATAAAAAAAGAGAAAGGTTTCCCATGTTCATGGTAAATTTAAAATTGTAAAAATGATCATACCAAAATGAATTCTAATATTTGATGTAATTCTAGTAAAATCTCCCATGTTGCACTCAAAAAGAAACAGAAAAAATTTAAATTTTTATGAAAGAACAAAAATTCCAAGACAAAATTCTGATGAAAAAATAATAAGAAGAATAACCTGTAGTTATACTATAGACCAACTAGTAAATAGATCTTTGAATAAAAATAGAATGGTACTGGAATGAAAACAGGTATGTGCATCAGTGGACTAGCACAGGAGACTAAAACTTACATAATAATAGCCATCTGATTTTTAACAAATATCCCAAAATATATTCTTTCAAAAAGACAGTGCTTCTGTACAGGGAGAAGAATAAAATTAGACTCTTATCATCACCTTGCTCACAAACAACTGTAAACAGATCCAATGCCACAATGTAATACTTGAAATAACCCTTCAGAAAATGTCTATACAACATATAGACACCAAGGAGGGAATTCAAAATAAGACTCACTTCAATCAGAAATTAATGTCAACAATTGAATAACAGGATATTATGTCATTAAAATCTTATCCAGCTATACATTCAATGGAAGATTAACATTTAGAGTACACAAAGAATCAAAGAACAGGTCATAAATAAAAAATAAAGTTCTGAAATATTATTTGGACCTGACAGAAAATACTCCAATAAATATTATAGAAATCTAAACATATATTTGAAGTGTGTAATGTATTCAGCAACCACAGAGTTTCAAATTAAAAATAGTTGGAGATTCATTTTCCTCCAATCAGACTCTCTTAGTTTAAGAGAACAAATTATAACAAATGCTGGGGTGCATACAAGAAAAGGAGATATTTCTTCACTGTTGCTGAGTGCACAAACTATTACAGCCACTGTGAAAATCATTATGGAGGCTCCTTAAAAAGCTGGAAAGAGAAATACCACATGATATGTATTATCATTTTCATAAGAGACCTTCTCAGAGGTGTGATACAATATTTCAATAGATTTTGATTTCAGCATATTTCTAATTTGCATTTTGTTAATGATTATTGATGGATAACACCTTTCCTTATATGTAATCACATATAAAGAGAATGAATATTAATTATATAAATTAAATATATATATACATGCTTTTCAAAAGAAATCAGGTTGCTAGATTTTGTTTATTCATTGTCTTACTTGCTTTGGGTTTTGTGAGTTGCTCACATACTTTGGATATGATTCCTTGATCAGAACTTTGATGTATGCTTTCACTAATTACATAGGCTCCATTTTCATTTTAGTTATCATTTCCTTTGCCGTGGGAAATGACTTATTTAGATAAAATCCCCACTTGTTAACTTTTAATTCATTGCCTGAGCTCTTAGTAGGAAAATTTTAAAACATTGCAAAATCCACAATCATTTTTATCTATTCTACTAAGTATGTAGACATTACACTATTTCCACTTAACATAACAAATCACATTATTATAAAAATAATCCCACAAATTCCACATCCTAGGCATTATGTATTGTGATAACATAGTTTGTACATATTTTTGGGAGTTGAATCCCCTTACACTCAAAACTAGCCTCCACAGATGGTTTCGTATTGGTGACCAAACACAATGCAGAAATGTGTCTAGGACAAGAGTCCAAAATATTCAGGGCAGAAACTGCCTCTAATCCAAAAGTTAATGAACTTTTTCCTATGAAAAGGCAGAGGCAGTTAGGAGATGGATTTGTGAGTGATTGTGTTTACAACCTTCTTCGTATTTTTCTTGTAAGACTTCAAGCTATAAAAAATCTTCTTGACTTCTGTGCTGTATCTCATAAGCAGGCTTAGGCTTAGTTTACTAGTTCCTTTTAAAACAAATCAGATTCAAGCTGTACCTGAGTGAAGGTTTATCTAAGTGTCTGCTCTTCAAACATTAAGTCACAGAATCCACATTTATGACATTATGATGGTGACTGCATATGTATTTAAAACCTGTGTTACAAGGGGGATTAGTAAAGATATAGAATGAATCATTCTAACAAGGTTAGTAATATGACAATGAGAGGCTTTATCTGTTATAAATCAATAATCCTTTTCATATTTAACACCCCAAACATAATTTTATTTAATAATCTTAGAATTTTTATGAAAATTGATTACATCTTTCCTGTACTATATGTTCTCAAAATCCATAGTTTTGATACTTAAACATACTCCTGACTTTGAGTCTCAACATGCAACTACATGGTAATCACTGTTTTCATCAGAATTTGAAGCAATAATATGCCTGAGAATGAAGTATGAAGACATATCATTCAATATTCTTACTTTCAATTTTAATATACTTGGCCTCAATTTCTATACTTTGAACACAGTTTTTGATGCTAAACCCTCTTGAATTGACTGTTTATTGTTCTCTCAGCTATATAAATATAAACAGTCCATTAAGTTAGAAAAAACAAAATTGTTTGAATTTCAGTTTTCCATAATGATATACACAATCTATACTTCATTCTTAATTTTAGTATTTTCTTCCCTTTTGATGTGTATTTTTGCTGTATAACAGTTTTCCTGGTTGTTTTCCTAGAAGAGCAAAGAAGCTATGTTAGAATATAGTACTTTGAGTAAGGCTGACATCAGGTTATACATTCAGTAATTGGAATAATCTCTTCTTTTTATCCTGTGACTAAATTTAAAATGTCCTATTTCATCTCCTCCATCAAAGTGAGTGAGCATCTGCAGATGTTTTCTGGAGAGCAGTGTAAGATAGTTTAGTACAAAGGAAAGCCACTTTGACTGACATTCAGTATTTACACAGATTTTGCCAGCCTAATTAAGAAGAGAGAGAGTGTGACAGTAATAGAAATACATTTGATAAAGTCTGGACACTTCAGGCAGGAAGTAAATACTTTAATAAATGAACAGTGAACTACAGCCTGAAGAGAAATTCAAAGGGCTCTGCAGTAAGTAAATTACTTCTAGCACCAGGAAGTAGCCTCGATGGGGTGGGATGTAATCAATGAAGAAGAAAGAACTGACAATAAATTAGTTCAATAGAGGAAGGCATTTACATAAAATTAGACTGCTCTGCCCTAGTCATAAAAGAACAAAGCTTGCTTGTATGGTAAATGTTAACAATTTCATCAATATATGATTCTACATGAAAAATAATGGGGCTGGAAAGATGGTTCCACATTTATGAGCACTTGATGCTCCTGCAGAGGACTTGGATTTGACAATATTGATTATCAGATTGCTAGAAACTAGAATTTCCTAGGAGGAAGGTTGTGCACATTCTATAAAGGAGTTCCTAGACTGAATTAATTGTGTTATATTTCAAAGCAAACTTAATCATAAGATAAAGGAAATCACTTCACACTGATCAGGAAAACAATTCAGCAGAATGATATTAAAATTCTAAATAATTTATGCACCAAAGGCTCACTCACTTTTATGAAACAAATACCACCACATATAATGTCCAAGATTAATCTCAACACAGTAATAATAAATGATTTCAATATCCCAAACTTATAATTAGGCAGGAACCTAGACGAAAATAAACACAGGAATGCAAGAATCAATGATTTTTATAGATCAAATGGACCTAACAGACATCTGCAGAATATTCTACCCAACTCAAGTGAACACGTTTTTTCTTCATTACTTCAATCCCATTGCTCACTATAGCTCTGCTTACATTACATTATCTGATTTTAAGTTTGATATATAATATTCTTCTAAAAATTCAACCTTTTCTTTTTTTTTTTTATTTTGTGGAATATAGTATTTTAAGGTATTTCCTTAAGGTTTTTCTGGATTTCAAAGTTATGTGTTATAAAATCTTATATTTCATATCTAATTTTGTTAATTTGGCCTCCTCTCTACTTTGGCAATTTGACTAAGGATTTGTCCATCCATGTTCATTGCTGCTTTATTTATAATAGCCAGAAATTGGAAACACTATAGATGTGCCTCAGCTGATGAATGAATATAAAAATTGCGGTGCATTTATACAATGGAATGAATAATTACTAAGCTGCTAAAAAAAAAAAAAAAGGAGAAATCATGAAATTCACAAGTAAATGAATGGATCTGAAAGAAATTATCCCAAGTGAGGTATCCCAGACACTACCTGAAGTAGATGAAAATTAATACAGAGACCCACAATTGGATAATGTGCAGAATGAGAGACAATAAAACTCCAAATTCTAAATGGTTTGTCTTCACCAAATATCTTCCCTCAGGGCTCAGGGCTCTATGCAGAAGAGGAGATAGAACTAATGTGGGGCCAAACTTGATGGATGGCACCAACAAATCTGTGTCTCCAAGAACGATTCACTTAATAACTCACAGAGACTGTGACTTAATATACAGAGCCTGCACAGATCCAAGCTATGTGGGGACCAAAGGTGAGAGGATGAAATAAACAAGATCCCCACCACTGACCAACTAAGTGAAGAGGCAACAACAAAAATAGGAGAAAATCTATACCTGGAAGCTATCAGAGATTAGTATCTAGAATACAGAAAAAGCTTTACATCAAGAATGTGAACAAAAAACAAAACAAAACAACAAAACATAAATATTAAGAAAGTGAATGGTCCTGGTTGACGCACTGTCAACCCAAAACTACAATTATCTGGGAATAGGAACCTCAGCTGAAATAATGCACCCATTCCATTGCCTGTAGGCAAGTCTGTACTGCATTTTCTTGATTAATGATTTATATGGGTGAGATCAATGGGTTGGTGTCACCCTCAGAAAGTTGTCTTGCTAGGTATAAGAAAGTAGGTTGAGCAAGCCATGAATACCAAATCAGTAAGCATCCCTCCTTCATGACTTCTACTTCAGTTATTTCTCCAGGTTCCTGCCTTGAGTTCCTGCCCTGACTTCCTTCAGTACTTGAGCATGACCTGAGAATTGTAAGGTGGCATAAACCCTTTCCTCACAAAAGATTTTTTTTTTGTCATGATGATGTTTTATCACATCCACAGAAACCATAATGATGTCATGAACAAATGAAATAAGAAATGGTTTATGCAACTGAACAGTGAGTTCTCAAAAGATTAAGTGAATCCTATGAGCTGTAATAGTCATCGGCAGGAAAGTTGTGACATATAGTACAATGGAGAGTATGACTGTTATGGGGATAGTCAAACAACGTTCTCATTGGATTTCATGCTAGCACTTCAAGAGAGAATTTGTATCTGGTTCTGTGAAGAGGCCATGCCTGAGGTGTTCACTGGTCCTGGAGTAATACTTACTACTATTGTACTATATGGTATTGTTGTAAAAATTCTTTCTAAGTACTTTTTCATACCTATACACTGATGCTAAGTTCAGCCTTCATCAAACAAGGTTCCTCTTACAACAGGCAGTGGGTTAACAGAGAAATGTACAACTAGCCTCAAGTGCTGAGAATAAATGATGACTGAGTGCTCAACCAAAAGTGTGACAGCTGTATCAACCCCAGTTCAGAAAGCTTCATTAAGGAAAGGGCAGCAAGAATACCAAACCTGGAAATGGGAGACACACAGCATAAATAAATAAATAAATAAATAAATTTTCTGAATGTGGCATAGATGTCACATTATGAACTGACAACAGCTATGGCTGTCACAGATGAGGGTCCTTGCTTGAGTGTCAAATGCTTTGTGCCCCGAGGCATCTCTCCAACCCCCATGCTTTATTTTCTGAATTAGCTTTTTTTTTTGCATAATCTATTTGCCCACTCAAACAATTAATTTTCATTTCATTTTATCAAAACTATTTCAATTTCTAACATTAGCTTTCTAAAGCAGGGATTAAGGCATATTACATACAGTGGGTTCTTATGTACACATAAGTGCACATATACCACAAAAAATTTAAATGCTTAAATTTTTAGTACAAAAAATAAAGGTTCTGGCAAGGAAAATTGCTATTGAGATGTAAGTGGACTTTTCTTCATTGTCCTTCAGTAGCATACTCTTCAGGAAAACAGCAATTTACCTGCAGAAAAATACAAGTTTGTTTTGACCTTGCTGAGGCATATAAACAATGTGCTGACCTATGCATCTAAGTTGTTTACTTTTGTGGCTTATAACAATGTGTTGTGCTCCATTCGGTCTGTAATCCATCCATTAGAATTGGTAGGTTTGGTCAGATGTGAAAACAGCTATTCAAGTAAAACTGAAATATCATTACTTTTAACTGATGTTTTTTAACTGATGTATAGTCTCTTGACAACTGTTGTGCACTGTACTGAGCTTGGTAGGTATTTCTGTAGATTTACAAAAGAATATGATTACTCTGTTTGCTTTTTAATATATACAAAGCTAACAATGGCCCTATGATCTCCATGTTGAATTTAGAATTGGGAAGGATTACATCATGACAGGGGAATCTTTGAATTCTCTTTAACTTGACCACTCAAATTTTATTAATTTAATATCACAGATCTTCATTTTATGTGTCTTTGAATTTCTACAGATATGGATCTCTTCTGATATTTTTATCACAAAATTATGCATGCTTTTTATATTTGATCTTTTAAAAAGTTTACTGTCCTAAGCATAATTAGAAATACATGTGAGGTAAAAACATGACCACCTACATTTATCCAGATAATTTACTATTTACCATTCACCATTACTCTGGTGAGTCACACACACCAGAACCACAAAGTGGATGGTGGAGACTTGCAGAGGCACTGCGGCCAGGACTTGTGCTAAGATGTGCAAGTATAGCCATGTGAAGAGCTGACCTGCCACCAAAGCTCAAACCACTCTGCAGGCTTCCACTCCTTGACTTGTTATTCCTGTTCACATTCTTATTCTTATTCTGCCAATTTGGGAAGAGGAAATATTTATAAACATTCTGTAAATCATGAAAGCCTCCTCCATGTAAATAATTATATCTTCATGGCTCGCTTTCACCATCCTTTAAATATTGGTTATTTTTATCTAGTTTTATTGAGTTTCAAAAGCTGAAGCAATGTACGTAAAGCCAGAAAGAATAATTCTAACAGAGGAAACAGGACTCGACAGTTCTTGAATTTCTTAGCAATGTTTCTTTAAAGTCCCCTCACTTGTGTAAAATCTTTAGAATGACATCAAAAACAAAAGAAAAGTTCACAATAATAATTTCCAAAATGGGAACCAACTATACACTTCGTTAGGATCACATTTATTTGAAAATATTACTCATTTGACAAAATAACATGTGCTAAAAATATTATGCATTAACTATACTAATGTACATTATATATTAATTATATTACACATTAAGTTTGTTTAGATATATTTTCGATATGTTAATTATAAATAATACACAAATTATAATTAATTGAGAATAAATCATATAATCATATAATAGATGTATATATAATTATGATAAATTCTGCTTAATATATTAGTTGTATTAATAGATGTTGATTGCAATAAATTATGTGTAGCATTCCAAGAATTAGTATTGTTAAAGGTTAATATTATTAGAAGGAGCTGAAATGTACACCATCCTTTTTTGGATCTTAGAGGGACATCACCATGATAAAATTCATATTCCTTTTAATTATCACAAAAAAGCAATTTTCCCTTCACAGCATTGTCTAATACACTTAGCTAAAGAAACAAGTTAGTAAAATGCTTATACCAATGAGCCCGTAAATCTACAGAGGTCATTGGTGAGAGAATTCTTTCCAAATTTGCTCATAAGAACCAAAATATTATGTATATTGTAAATTGTTGGTTTTTGTAGTTTCATGAAATTAGAATCATAGGAAATGTTAGAAACCAAATCAATATTACTGAAGATGTTCTTTGTAGCCAGAATTAGAGTGCTGTTTATATGAACAGTGTTTATATGAACAGGAAAAGTCATGGCCAATACTATAGACTAAGGAAATAGCCGGCGTCAATTAGTTATAGCAACTGTAATAAATTAAAATTTAACTAAAGGCAAAGATGACATTTGAAATTCCCTAACACTAAAATTGTGAGCTAGATGAAGAGGCCCCTTTTCTTTCTGAGATCTCTCTGTTGTGAAGTAGAAGGTATTATAAGCAAGTATTGTTTGGCAGAATTCTCATTGCCAAATATTATCAGTCACGTGCAGGGAGGAGCAGAAATCTTGATGGTGACAACATGACAGTGACCAATAAGACAGAAGATGAAAGAAGAGGGACAGAACCTGCTTCCCTGAAATAAAATGGCAAATGAAGGGCATCAATAAATAGAAGGATAATAACAATACTAAAATGACAAAAGGGAAATATAATTGTATTAAAATAATATTTATCAAAGGCAGTGTATTACATTTTGAATGTTATCCAGTAACCATTTGTAGTGAGATAGTGCGTCTGTGGCACTGACCATGCCCATTGGGGGGTGGAGTCATGGGTGGAGTGACCTGTGGAAGGAGGTTGGAGGGGAGCCAGGAAAGGCTCTTTTTCTGGCATGACTCGGACAGGAGAGGATCAGGTTGAATTTCCTGGTGTTTATCTGTCTAGGTTGTAAGTTATTTCTCCCTGAATAAACATTTATTTGGCCTATTTGTTTATCCTGATCCTTATTTAACCACGTTATCTGGTGTCAGAAGTGGGATTGCCAAGAGCAATTATGTCTCACTGTCACGAAAACCCTAAACCATTTTAAATGCCATATTCTGTAGGTCTTTGAAAGGTTTGAAGAATGCCTATCTATCTCAAATGCATCTCTGTGTATCTTGAAAAACCTAACTAACTTAACTCTAAACTTTGACTATCATAGATAATTATCTATTATCTGTACTACATTATACATTACATTTCTAAATGAGCTATATAAACACAATACCTAAACAAAAGGAGAATATACACATCACAAAACTGACCTTAAATTGTATCAATAAATGAAAATCCATTCCAATACAAAGTATCCATATCTATACCATAATTCCCTTTTTACCTAAAAAGAATATTGGTTGTGATCATTAACCATTTATAACCAAGTCCATTTAAATGAAAACAAACATTTATAAACATATTTGGGAATTTGGGCATAGTTCTTTCCAAACTACTTCCTGCTGTTAAAGTGCACTGTCATGGGGGAATCCTAAGAAGATGCAGAAATCCTGGTTATAGTCTGCGAGGCTGCTTTGTCCAAGCTGTTTTGAATGTTGGATCACCAGCGACTCTGTTTTAGGGAGTCTGGCTTGATCAAACCACATTAGTCTGGAAGGAATCCACAGCTTTTCATTTTCTGTGGAAACAAAAATAGAAATCCTTTTCCCCAGTAACTTGTCCTTGAACTTAAATTTTTGAGTCAAAGCATTTTTAAAATATAAAAATTGAATTAATGCAGCAGCATTTTCTTTATCAGTTGTTGTTATTTTCTCAGCAGTCAAACAATGCAGAGACAACACAATAGCATACAGTAACCAGATTCTCTCTGAGCTTTTCATCTTTATGTGGCTTTATTATTACTTTGTTTATTTTACTTTTATTTTTTCATTTTTTGGCATAGGGTTTCACTGTGTAACTCTTATTTGTCCTGGAATTTACTCTGCATACCAGGTTTACTTTGCAAATCACAGAGATCTGCTTGCCTCTGTCTCTTGAGTGCTCGGATTAAAGGCGTGTGCCACCACACCCAGCTCCTTTTTGTCTTTTTAAAATCATTTTATTTCTTTGCTCTCCCAAGCCTACCTATATTTTAAAACACATTGTAAACCTTTAGAGTTTTTTTTTTTTTTTTTTTTTAATATGAATTTGCCTTTACTGTAAATCTTTATCTTTGTCTGGCCACAAGTCTTTATCTGTTAAACAACAACATTGTTAAAATGAAAGTCTTTGTTGTTTCTGCCATGGTTTATAAAAGTTGGCGGCGGCTATTTTACCGCCAGCACTGAAAGCTGTGCTCACTGCCTTGGTCTGCATGCTGCCGGCTTGGAGATGTAGTCACTGCCATTGCCATCTCTCATACACACCAATAAATTGTTAGCAGTGTTGCTTGACCTTGCCAAGTCAGGGTAAGACAGCCATTCTACCTCCATGCTGTTGTTGTGGTCTGTCAAGTTCTCTTGGCCTTAGCCAAATCTGGGTGTACCAACGTTGCTGTGAGACCTAGGGTGACTGTTCAGGTGGCTTGCTGTTTCTGTCCTTGTTGCACCTTTTGGAAGTTGTCCATCCGCATTTCCTGTCTACTCTAGTATTGTTAATTTCCTTCTCAGGTCTTGATGAGGTTGAAGATTAAACTATCACAACTATTACTCTCTCTTCCTAGTTAGATATATTAGGTACTAGACTTACGTTTTACAGCTTAGGACAACTCTATTGTAAACCCCATTATGCCCTCACCCTAGCACTAGATATGTAGGTCATTTTGTTCTCGATTTTCCTTTTCTTAGAGCACACTTGTTATTCACTGTTTTGTATATAGTTTTGTATTAAGCCTAAATCTTTTCTTTAGACTAAAAGGGGAATTGTAGTGAGATAGTCTGTCTGTGGCACTGACCACGCCCATGGGGGGGTGGAGCCATGGGCAGAGTGACCTGTGGAAGGAGGTCTGAGGGGAGCCAGGAAAGGCTCTCTTGCTGGCGTGACTTGGACAGGAGAGGATCAGGTTGAATTTCCTGGTGTTCATCTGTCTAGGTTGTAAGTTATTTCTCCCTGAATAAACATCTATTCGGCCTATTTGTTTATCCTGATCCTTATTTAACCGCGTTAACCTTTACTTAAGACACAGATTGAGAATTAGAGTGTCTTTGTCCCTTGTTTATTTTTGCTGAAGATGAACACCACCACATACAGAGAAACAAACAACAAAACAAAAATAAAAATAACTCATGCAGCTCTGAATACTGTCATTGAGTTTTGCTAGTTTCCTAGAGTACTGTTTCATCTTTCAATTTATATCAAAGTTACCCTTCTTACCTACTAAACCAACAGCATTTAAATACCAAGACACCCTATAGACAGACTAGTCTGAAACCGAGGTTGACTATGTGCTGTTCCGAGGCAATTTGCAGTGAGTACATCCAGACACAGCAGCCCCTACCCACAGAGCATGACCTTTCCTGCTGTACCCTGCCTCATATACCCAATTGCTATATTCAGCTTTCAGTTTTTGATCTGAGTGTGATTCTGGTCCTTTCTCCATATGTGTTTCATAAGTACCAGCCTTAATTAACAAACAAGAGAGTAAATAATATTATCTCCACTCTTTTAAAACTTACCACATTCTTATAACTGGTTGTATATTTTTCTGTGATATTCAAATATTAATTATAAAGTTTTTTTACAGTTTTTCCCTTAGTTTACATATCAATCCCAGTTCCCTCTCCCTCCCTCTCTCCATCCCTCCCTCCCTCCCTCTTACCTTCCTTCTCATCACCCCCCCACCCTCCCATCCCATCCCCCCACCCACTCCACAAGGAAGGTGGTGGCTTCCAGGAGGGGTCAACAAAATCTCTCAAGTTATTTGGAGTAGGGACTAGGCCCTCCCTCTTGCCTCTAGGTTAAAGGAGTATCCCTTCATGGGGAATGTGCTCCCAAAGTCCTTTTGTGCACCAGGGATACATCCTGGTTCCACTGTCAGAGGTCCCTTAGACTGCCCAAGCATTATATTTTTAATTCTGAGCAATGTCAGCATTAGAGTAACTTAAAGATTTAAGTACACAGGGAGGGAGGGACTGAAGGAGGGAGGGAGGGAGAGAGGGAAGGAGGGAGGGAGGGAGAGGGAACTGGGATCGACATGTAAAATAATAAATTAAATTAAAAAAAAAATGCTTTGACTCCAAAATTTAAGTTGAAGGACAAGTTACTGGGGAAAAGGATTTCTATTTTTGTTTCCACAGAAAATGAAAAGATGTGGATTCCTTCCAGACTAATGTGGTTTGATCAAGCCAGACCGCCTGAAACAGAGTACGAGGTGATCCCACATTCAAAACAGCTGGACAAAGCAGCCTTACAGACTACAGCCAGGATTTCTGAATCCTCTTCAAATCCCCCATGACAGCTCCCCTTACCAGCAGGAAGTAGTTTGGAAAGAACAATGCCCAAATTCCCAAATATTGTCTATAAATGTTTGTTTTCATTTAAATGGACGTTGTTATATAAAATAAATTTAAAAAAAAAAAAGAAAAAAGAAACCTTAAATGTGAAACAGACCAAGGAATATATTATAAGAAATTTTGAAAGGAGGAAAAGGAAGGGTAAAGTGATATAATTACATTGTAATAATAAAAATAAAAGAATTTATAAAAAATTTAAGTACACAAAGTAAGGGAGTACTTTATTCATATGAAACATGAATGTTTTCAATTTATATACTTAAAGGAGTTCAAATTCATCTACTACATAGTCCAAAAGTGTTCTGAAGAGGTCCTACCAAGCATTGCCTCTGTGAAGCATATACTGTTCAATATATTCTCACAAATTCATATTAAGGCATAGGAAGTAAATTGATAGCATTATTATTTTGCTTGCCAAACATTATCACCAGTTGTGAATGTCTCATTTATGCATTTGCATGTGTAGACAGCAACTAACATACTAGAAAGTGTTTCACATTTAATTTTAGAATAAATGTTGAATATATTCAAATATTAGTAAGCAAAAGTAGGGTATAGTTAAGGAGACGGGCTGGCTTGTGATGAATGTGAGTCAAGTAGATAGCTTGTCTAACCTGTGGATAGAGAAAAAATGGAACTGACCATAGAGAGAAGGATTCTGGACAAACAATGCTGTCACTGTATTATATCTGCAAGCATGATTTCCCCTAAGTACACTGATTTTATTTGAACAATAGAAAATAATTAATTGAAATGCAGTTGCCCATTTCCCTTCTGTTGCTCTGTCTGGGGTCATTTATAAAATTTCCTTTCATAAAACAGAAGGCAGAGTAATGTGCTTCCACTAGAAAGCCTAGAGACCAAGAAATGTACAGCAGTAAGAACGGAGTGGCTGATATTAGAAGCACAATCATTTGTATTCATCCTGAATCCTGATGTATATTTACACTACAACTGAACATATATTTGTTGCATGCCAGTCTGTTTGCTGAAACTACAGATCCCCAAAGGAAAATAATTTCTAATAGTATTCTGCAACTCAATCCCTGTCATGGCCAACAATAATATGAAAATTTAATTCAATAATTCAGTAAGAAATGTAAGTGGTCTTTGTTTACTACAGAGAGGCATGACACTGATCAATTTCTGGCATTCCTAAATGGAAAACTAGGGACGTTTCTAAGGCAAACTCCAGCAAGTTTAATAAAAGGTGCATGTGTGAACCTTTCCACAACCCTATTGAATCATAACTACAGAAGACTTGGGAGGTATTCCTCCAATTAAAAACATATTACCAGGAATGGGCACATGCTATGAGCTTTCCTTTGTGCCTCAAAACTATTACAGTTTATTTTTTTTAAAAAAAAAAAAGACTCAAAAGCGAGATAAAGTGAAAATATACAAGATAAAATTTTAAAAAGTAGAAGGTGGAATAAGAAACTAAAACACTTAAAGCTATTCCAATTCAACCATATCTAGTCTAGTCTAACAGCAAGACTGATCTTAATAATCACTGAGTAAATGCTTAAAGAGAAAAAGTGATAGAAGAGATCCCCATGGCCTTAAGAAAAGCAAATGAATATGTAAACCACAAAGAGACTTATTACAGTCTAACGGGAATTAAACAAGAAAAGCATGGATATACACTGAAGAATTACTAATTGTAAACTAATACTGTGATCAGGATTAACATGCATACACACGCGTGTGCACACAAACATGCACACACACACACACACACACACACACACACACAGAGTCTCTTGCCCTCTCTTGCCCTCCCTCTTTAACTGACCCTACAAGAATGTGCATCTGAGGAACTGATTGGTGGTTAGAAGGATAGAGGTACATTAAGATTATATGTAACATAACCTTAAAGATGTTGGGGTGCCTGGACTAGAATTAGAAAGTTCACACCTGCCCTTAATGTGGTATGATGTCAAGGAGTGACTAGATGGCTCTCTTGTTCTGAAAACATACCTGAAGTTAATTACTTCTGTGTTCAAGGCCAGCCTGGTCTACAGAGTGAGTTCCAGGACAGACAAGGCTACACAGTGAAACCCAGTTTCAAAGCAAAACAAACAAAAACAAAAACTGCCCCTTCATTAGTAACTCAGTTGCAGTAGAGCCTAGGAACAGACATTACCTTCAGAAGCAGCATGGACCTGTAATCACTATGGCTACAGGTAGCAGTGCAGGCCACTCACTAACCTCAGGAGGGTGGCTAGTGGTGGATTCTGAATTCAGGCTGTAGCATAGACCACAGTCACCAGCATACTAATCTGAGAGGCATGGGCTACAAATGTCTGAGGTCTGTGCTGCAACCTGAAACCTATTAGTGTCTGTGAGCCTTGTTGTTGCTCATTGCTTAATAGATCTGAGTGGCTTGTGCTGCCACTTGAGACCATGCTGATGTCCATTCTGAGTCCTCTTTCTGGATCCATGATCTTACTGCAGCTAGGGGCCATGTTTGTGGTATGCGTTGTCACTAGAAATCACATAGAAACCATAATCAGTGTTCCTACTGTCTGTAAAGAGCATGGAGGCTACTTAGGCAGTGATATCAATGACTGCAGACTCACAATTGAGAACCACCCCAACTACCCCAAAAGTAATATCCTAAATAGGAAGCCGGTGAAGATAACTCTTAGAGGGTGTGGAAAGGATGCTAAAGTTAGCTCTCCACAACTGATGACATCTGGTGGACGTGTAGGATGAGAGGGACTCAGTTACATTTAAGGGGCAGGCCAATGACAGTCTGACTATGCTCCAGTAAGTATATAGATTAGACAAATGGGATTTTTTCTATTTTTTTATTTTTATTTATTTATTTATTTATTTTTTGAGAGGGGGAATCACAAGTGTTGGGGGACAGATATGGAAGGACTAGAAAGTGAGTGTGAAATTCTCAAACAACCAATAAATGATGTAATCTTACAAAAGATAAAAGAGATAGTTTGGCAGGATATGGATCACCATCACCCAGGTCTGAAGGTGCTTCAGACTATCACTCAGGAACACAAACAGAAGAAAATGAAAATAAATAAAAACATTTTAAATCCACATACATAGGAATCATAGAGAAAATTAAACAACAAAATTAAAATAAGCATCCAAAGGAAAACTAAATTTTATTAGTGAGTAAGTAGCAGCAGTAGTAATCACCAGCCAAAACATTAGGGATTCCAAAAACAAGACCTTATTTTGGAGAACCTCTTAGATTTGAGAATACCTTAAATGCAGGTATTTGTGGAAATATGGCAACAAACATTCCCAATGTCCAGTTAAATAGAAAGGGACTCCTTAAGATTGGCAAAAGGCATGCTCCAAAAGGAACAACAGGGGTAAATTTTGGAAGGAGATTTGATGGCCATGGCTCCTTCTCTGCTACACACTTCTGACAATCTTAAGTACCAGTCTGAGAATAATGATAAACAAATAATACTAAAATTTAAGAAAATTTTAAAAATAGTGACAATGCTGTTCTCCGGTGATTTGTTCTTTCTTTCTTTCTTTCTTTATTTATTTTTTTATTTCACTAGACCTGGAAAACCTAGAGTGAATTCTCAGAACTAATACAAAACTCTCTAAGGAAAAAAAATAGATACACAAGTCAGGGACTGTGGGCTAGTGTGATCAAACTCCACGAAAATAGGCCTGAGAACCACAGCACATCTGTGTGTGCAGATATCTGCTAGGAATCTATGATACCCACCAGGCACATGCCAATTAACTGAGGCACCTATTTAACATATCAAAGCAAGCCTGGCCCTCTTAGCATCCCTCAGCCCCTACATGCTATAGGTATGGAGGGAGAGCTCTGCTCTCTACCCTAAACTCCCCAGCCCAGGGGCTGGCCTGCCCTTCTACCAGAGGCTCTTCCCCATATAATACAGATATTTTGGTTGCCCACCCCTTTTGTAACTTTGGCCTCTAGGCTGCTGCACCTGGTGCCCTTTCTCTGATCTTCTTTCTCCTTTCCTCCCCCCTACCCTGGCCATGTTCCATCTCAATCTGGTCATGTACACTGTGGACTCTCCCAGATGTCCCTGCCCCTGGTTATCTGAAATAAGCTTTCTCATCCTAGTAGCAGCAATGTCCTTACATTTCCTCTCTCTCTCTCTCTCTCTCTCTCTCTCTCTCTCTCCCTCTCTCTCTCTTTTCATTTAGTAGCCAAGAAAGAAATGAAGGCATTATATAAACCAGCAAGTTTAAATTAAGCAAAACAATAGTAATTTTTGTTTTCAAATACACATCTCAATTCCAGTATAACCACAACCTTTTTTTTTTTTTTTTTGTTATTTCATGCCAATCCCAGTTTTCTCTCCCTCCCCTCCTCTTGCTTCCCCTCCTTCCCCCCCACCCCACCCCACCCCTTCCCTGCAACCCCCATCTGCTCTTCAGAGAGGGTGAGACCTCCCATGGAGAGTCAAGGAAGTCTGTTTCATCACCAAGCTGAGGCAGGGCAAAGACTTCCCTCCTCTGTCTAAGCTGGGCAAGGTGTGTCTCCACAAGAAATGACCTCCAAAACGACAGACAATTTCATGCACTAAGGATATATCCTGGCACCACAAACTGCTCAAGCCAGACAAACTGTCACCCGCATTCAAGGGTGACTAGTTTGCATATGCAGAATCCCCAACTGTCAGTATGGAATCAGTGAGCACACATTAGCTTTGGTCAGCTATTTCTGTGGGTTTTCCCACCATAGCTTTGACCCCTTTGTTCATATTATCACTCTTCCCTTTCCTTGACTGGACTCCACCAGCTTGATGTAGTAGTTTCTTGTGGATCTTTGTTTATGCTTCCCTCAGTTACTGGATGAAGGTTCTATGGTGACAATTAGGGTTATCTTCAATCTGTTTACACAGGAATGCCAATTCAGGAAACCTCTTCCCTACTGGGGTCATTCTTGCATATTCCTGGGAATTTCCCTAATGCCAGGTTTCTCCCTAATCCTATAATGACTCCCTCTATCAAGATATTTCTTTTTTTTGCTCTACCTCTCTGTCCTTCCCCCAACTTAACCATCCCATTCCCATGTGTTTACCTCCCTACTCACCTTCCTTCATTCAGGGCTACAGAGCAAGATTGTCCCAAACAATGCTACCACCAACAAAAACAGAAACAAACAGTAACAAAACACCCATACCACAAAAATAAAAAGAGCAAATAGGAAAAAACTAATAGAAGACCACAACATTTAAGCCTATGAACTTTTCCATATTGATTAAACAGTATTTAATTAAAGAGTTAATTCTTTTGCCAGGAAAGAAATTCTTGTAAAAGTGTTCAATTCTTGTAAGCATGCTAGTTCTTTAGGTAAACTTCCTGTTAGTGAAATAAGTATAGAAAGAGCAAAGTAAGGAATTACTGTATAGTTTTCTCCTTAAATCTAACATTACTTTTCTACTTCCAAACCAGCTTTTTACTCAGGGAACTTCATTATCTTCAAACTGGGAAAACCCACCAATATGATATGAAAACATATCAGGGAGCTGGGGTCTTCTCTCTGAAACGCCAATGTGTTTGTTATATTACTTGCATGAGTTTCTTCTGGCATTGTGAACAGTGACTGCTCACATTCAAATAATCTTTCTCTAAAAAGTGTCTCTTTTGGGCTTTTGTCAATGTCAGGGAATAGTATCATCGTATTTTTTCTTTGTTTGTTTGTTAAGAACAAGGTGGAACTGATTTGACACCAACAACTAAACTTCTCCCTTCCTAGCTGGCTTCTGCCCTTTCACTTCCACCACCAAGTGCACACACGCTTTCTCTGTCTCCTTCTTGATTGCCAAATCTCCCCGCCATTACACCTTATCAGGTTCTCCACCAGGGTTTCATTGAATGTTTGTTTTGTTTTTATTTTTAATAATAAAATTTGAAAGTAAAATATAATTTCACTATTTTTCTTCTTCCATTTCCTCCTGCCTACCCTTTCAAAGCACCTTCCTTGTTCTCCATCAAATATATGGCATATATGTGTATATATATATATATATATACACATATATTAGAGAGCTCTTGATTATTTTCAAGGTATCTGTGCCACCATAGTTACTGTGTCCTGTTGCCAATTAGGTTTTGCTCACAGGCATCATAGTTTAATTGGTTGTTTCCCTCATTTGGAATTTTACATGCAGTCTACTAGTACCATGAAAACTAGTCTTCAGGGTGGTAGTTTTCAGTACAAAAGCAGCTCAAATGTTTTGAGTCAAATCTCAAGGGGACAGCCATGTACAACAAAAATAACATGTCTCAGAGTTGTTTGGACAATAATGACCAGCAATTCACAACAGAACTTCTCATGCCCAGCAAGAGATCTTTGTTATACAGTCTATGGCTATTGGAGTGAGCATTGTCAGCCCAGATGGGGAATTTTCATTTAAACTGTGTGTGTGTGTGTGTGTGTGTGTGTGTGTGTTTGTATGTATATGTATATATGTATACACATACACATGTAATTTTGGAAAAATATACAATAATTTAATACCTTATGATTTTTTTAGATACTTACTACTATTCTATCATCTTCCATCCTTGCTTTCTAATCAGTTTCTCCCTCATTTTTCCTAATTTCCATATACAGTACTTGTAACAAATGATGCTCCTCTCTCCATTGTCCCACCCAGTTTATTGTCCAATTTAGTTTTGTTTTTGTGTGTTTTTGTTTTTTGGTTTTTTTTTTTTTTTTTTTTTTTTTTTTTTTTTAGTTTTTGCAATTACTCTAGCTTATGTACTCACATCTGAAGATTTGGCAGTTAAGAACTACAGATGAAAGAGAACATGTAATATTTGTTTAACTGTCTAGGTTACCTTATCCAATATGATCTTTTATATTTCTATTCATTTTCTAATTACTTCTGAAATTTATTTCTTTTACAGCTGAGTAATATTTCATAGTGTATACATATCAGATGATCGCTAACCATTCATCAGTGGAAGCTGCTGAAGGCCGATCCACTCATCATTACAGCTGTTTCTATGCTCTAACTATTGTGAATAAAGCAGCAAAGAACAGGACTGAGCAGGTATCTATGGAGTGGGAGTCCTTTGAACTTATGCTAGATTTATGTATAACTTTGTGATGTTCCTCTGCACTGATTCCCAGAGTGGCTGGACCAGTTTGGTTGTTTTACTATAGCAAAATTTGGTAGTTTTTCATTTGCTTAAAATCCTTCATTAACTTTTTGAACTTCCAATAACACCCCAAATCCATGGACTACCTGTAAGGATTTGATTGACTGTTTGCTCCTATTTGTCTCACCCTGGTGACCTTGGTATTCTTCCTTTATTGCAAACATGACATGCTAGCCCTCACACAGGACCTTTGCTTCTGATGGCACATGCCCTTGCTACATGAGTAGCTTCCTTTCCCCTTTCCCACACTAATAAAGGCCACAATTCCCTAGTAATGCCATTACTAACATCTTGACACATAAGTATCATCATTTTTTAAAAACTACACCACTCTTATTTTATATATAACTAACTCATTAGAGGTGGAGGATAAATAATAATTTGTGATTTTCTTGCTAAAAGTTACTGTTTCCAATCAATTTTTAATTGACAACATTAAAACTCAAGTCCATACTACACCATCTGGCACCCAGTATATAGTCAATAAATATTTCTTACATGAATGAAATAAATCAAATAAATGGGAATTTGTGAAAGCATGATAATTTATTCTCATATTTAAAATCCCATATATGTAATTTTAAATAAACACAATTAAGAATCGGTAATAACATTATATATGTTAAAAGTTAATTTGTCTACAACATTATTGGTTTACTTAGTTGATTTGTATGTGGTCTTTCTTGTCTTTAAAAGCTTGAGTGAAATTAGTTTAATAAATGTTGCTTTTGTTACATTTCAAACTGTTAAAAATGTCTCATTTAGTCTAGGAAAAAAATTCATTATAGACACACAATACATTCCATTTTGATGGATTAAAATATTGGAGCATTTAAATTGGAATAGAGATTTTAAAATTATCAGAAATTAATTGTCACTTGACAATGCCCAAGTACCGTTTCTGAATATTCAATTGAAGTCTTAACATAATGAAGCTTAGTCAGGAATTCTCTTGTGAGAAATAAATATGAGCTATAGAAGATGTTAAATTGAAGTATTTTAGAAGGCATTTTAAGCCAGTGCTTGATAAAAATGTAGTTCAATTTCTTTGAATATTTTAAATTAAAATGAAAACTGATGGAAAAAAATCTTCTCTTGAAAAAAATACATATATAATTTTTATGGTCAAACAAGTCTTTTCTCAATTGAACCATGTTTTAAAAAAGAACCAGGTCTTCCTTGTCCTGATCTAATTCCACCAGAAACTCAAGGTGGCTTCCTTGTGTTAAAGTAAAATCTAGTCATCAAAGGGTCCAAGCCAGCTTGTTATCAGTCAGTCTGCAGGCAGTCTGGGAGATCAGAGATTTCACTGCCAGTATTTTCAGGATAGAAAAGTTTGAATAATATTTGAGAATAGGTGACAATATCTAGTCTATACGGAAACTGTGTTTCTCCCAGTTCTACTGTACAAAATCCAAAATAATACAAACTGCAGTAAGCAACATACATTTGAGTAATTAGCAATACACATGCTTGTGGCATAATACAACAATTTTGAGTTACACATGGATATATTGTTCCACACATATATGTATATGTTTGATACACTATAGGCTGTGGTCTCATATACCAACTTTTTGAAGGCAGTGAGAGACAACACACTGTATTTTTATGTGAACAAAGAATATGGATCTAGTACTTTGTCATAGAAGTGACACAGAAAATAATTCCAAAACTGTTCTTTGTAACTCTGATCCCTAAATGAATCGTATCATGGAGTTTTACTACTGTAAGTTGTTTTCTTTAGACTTATAAACCCATTTCATATCTGAGAATGCTAGTCACCTATGGCAGTCTGAATACCTTGCCAATCTGAAATTGCTGATGGCAATTTCAAATGCTTTTGATGGACAAAAGCAAATAGCTCACCATGCAGAATTAGTGTATGTGTTTAAGAAAACTGTTATTTGTCAACCAGGATACCATAACTATATAGTACTGACTGAGTGGCTCAGTACAAACAAATGAGTTTTCTCAGGACCAAGTGTTGTAAGAGTGCATTATTAATTATTTATCATCATCATTATCATTATTATTATTGTATTTCTCTGCACTCACATACTTCTGTCCTCCCCTCTTACACTACAGAAATGATGATACATGATTTCCTTGCCTACAATATGCCATCCTGACACACATACTTAATTCTTTTATGTAACTTATTGAAGACAAATGACTTGCCATTTAAGACAACACACAAAGAACCCTGTGGGAAAGTTTCAATACTAATAAATTAAGTCCACATTATTCAGTGGGAGTGTTAGGGTACCTTGCAAGGAACTACCTAGTCAGCCACCTTGAGGACAAATCTTCCAAGTTGAGTTTCTGGCTGCCTATAGAACACCAAGCCTGGCCTACATTGTAATATACCATCTGGATTTCTGATCCATGGAATCTGTAAAATAATAAAGATCAATTTCTTTAATTTGTTACAAATAGAGGTAGTTTTTCAAAATGGGAGATAAAAAAATTTACTCATAAAAGAATATAAAATATGCTATTAAAAGTAAACTCATTCAATTCAATGAATGACGAGATATTTATGTAGTTAAAAATTCCTCTGATTATATGAATTTACAGGAGACAGAGAGGGTAAAAGAAGGAATGCTAAGAGGTACAAGAAAGTAGAGAAAGAGAAGGGAGTTTGAAATTTCCATAAATGAGATGATAATAAATAAAATATTTTAAAATATGATCAAGAACTGAATACAGCTTTAAAATACATATAAATTAATTCTTTTATATAAATACATAATTCATTTACACTGAAGATATTAAATAGGTCGGTACTTTATGAAAGCTTAATAACTAGTAAAGGAAATAAGTTGCAAATTAGGCAAATTGATTTTTAAAGTGTTCATCAAACAAGATGGAATTTTACTAATAAAATATAACTTATTATGCTGCTTATCACAACCAAAATAAGTAACAATAAAGCAGCTATGTGTATCTCAGAAAAGAGAACCATAAACTTAAGCATAATAGTTGTGTTTTATTTAATTGTATGTATTTTTTGATAACACACTTTGTTTTACATCATATCTCAATGGCTGTGGGTAAGAGCTAAGAGACAACTGTAGGCTTTACACCCCTGCTTCCAGAGAGGGTGCTGTTTCTACAAGTTTGCCATCCAGATTTATTTCCAATAAAACTATATACTCCTGGCTAACAAATGATGGGAATACACACACACACACACACACACCATGTTCCCTGTTTCCTTCTTTCCAACCCTTACCATGTATCACCTCTTATTCTTTCTCAAATCAAAGTTTTCTACTTTTTAAACTGTATATATACACATGCACATATACAGTTATATATATATGTATATATATATATATATATATATACATATATATATAAAGAAATAATATATATTAAGTACTAGTATTATAAAATATATAAATAAAACCTTTCAGTCTGTCTAATGTTGTTGTCTGAACATTACTTGAAGGAGGACCACTTTGTATTAAACCAGTTTGGAAACATTTCCCTGAGAAAGGCTGTTACTCTAGCTCTAAGCATCCTTTAGTTGCCTGTACCTTTTTTGTGTGTAGAGTTGAGGCCTCATGAGATTTCCTCCTCTAATGTTCATGTGTCTATAAGTGTAACTCCTCTACATATTCCCAGAGGAATGGCATAATTTTAAAGCCACTATACTGCACATTGCATGAGATTTCTCTTCAGATTTAAAATACTTGCAAGGTTTATAGAAATACTCTGACGAGTATTTCCAGCATGTTCTAGACTATCTTTTGAAAAAACACCTTTAGTTTAAAAATATCCTGTAACTGTTGATGGGAAAACTCAATATTTTTTTGAATGGTTAGCTATTGTATCTTGTATCAAAAGTGGAAAGTTCTAGGGCTTTAAGGACTAGTCAGTGATAGAATACATATTTGAAATAACAGAGCTTGGCTGAATTTAGGTTCTATGCAGGCTTTTATTTTCATAAGATGACAGAGTTATGAAAACTCCATATACACAAATAAATTATGATAGAAGTGGGGAGTTTAGAAGCCAGCGCACCTCTGGGAAGGCATCTGAAGGACCTTGGGTCATGTGGGTTTTTTTTCACTCAGCCTTAGATGCTTTGCCAGAGACTCAGGACTGCTAGATGTTCTAATATTTTTCAATTAAAATTTGAAAATCTAGGATTTTTTTATAAACTATTACAACTTTTAAATGTCCATCACATTTACTGACCAACCCAATCACAACCATGGGATATTATTTGATTTAATCTTGACTATTAGTAATGCCTGGATTAGAAATAATCTTTTGCCATTCTTTAAACTATGGTAGCTGTCATTATGATATCAAAGTCCTGATAAATCATTTAAATGCTTTCCTGTAGCATTGATCTGTTGATGGGTAGGAGACACACATACTGGATATAAATTTTCAAAATGTAAACAAAACCTAGAATGAACTTGATTCATGTTTTTCTTAAGAACATACATTGAAATGATATTACTTTTTCATTTAAGTTTAAATCATTGCTACATATAGTTAAGCTATATGTACTCTGTACTGAGCCTGGGGAACCCTTGGTAATACCAAAACCTAGCCTAGAATTAAAGGCAAAAATCTGCCAGGTACAAAAATTATTTATTTTTATTACTTTGTTCAATTTCTAGCTTTTATTGGAAACTATAACAACACACCGAAAAACTTGATTCTATTCAAAAGTGAGGAATTGTGGTATATTGTCAGAAGTGGGATACATTTTTCTGTAAAAGGAAAAAAAAAAAACAGATTACAGTCTTAATATTTTAACTGCATTTAAAGCAGTCACAAAGAAACAATAGGTTAATTAATATACCAAACAACCTCATATAAAAAACGGAAATTCCACTCTCAATAATTACCCCCCAGTGGGTTGAGATATGAAATACAGCAGAAAAAAATGTTGATTGATTGCTATGAAATTTTGGCAGATGTAACCTCTGAAGCATGAAACACATTAGTAGCGTCTCTTGATACCTCCAATAATTGCACTGAATCAATGTTTGTCTTATGCAAAAGGCACTTATTGCACTTACTGAATAGTCCATGGCTACAATATTCATTTACATGAATAGAATAATCCCTATCTTTTTCATTTGACATTTAAATGACCACAGACATAATTAACTTGCACTGTACATATTTGGGGGGGGCTGTGATTCATTGTTGAGATACTGGTTTGCTGGACCAGTTGTTAATATAACCAGCTTCAAGTTAAATTTATTGCTTCATTTCATTTTTCTGTATGAAGTTTAAGAAGGGAAAATAAAATGCCATTTATTAGGGACTTCATTTGTTGTTAGGTGAAGCTTTAATGTTTTCATTATAATAATTACATGATATTCAAAACAAGATGAAAAATGAAATGATTTATTGTACAGCACATTTTTAACTGAAGCTTTTATTAAATACAACTTCATAAAGGAGCATGAATGGCTTACTTTATCACAATTAAGCAACAAGTATTGTGCTAAAAGATGTGTACTTAGGAATAAGTATGCCAGTAGTGTTGAATAAAATAAAATATTTCAGAGAAAGAGAAATACAGCCCTTTAATATTGAATGATTTTTGTATTTCTTTTAAAAATAAAAATGTAAACATATATGGCCAATTATTTGTGGAAATTTATAATTTTTTTTGTCAGAATAACTAGGAAGACCATAGCCTCAGAGGGAAAAAATCAATAAAATAAATTTTTAGTTCATGCCATTGTCATTCAAATTCTGACATACATCAGGATCTAACTGCTGCACTAGGAATTGAATATGATTTTGTTTCACATTTTCAAGATGAAAGTTCAGTGTCATTTGTATTGGTTAACATTTAGCAGTATAGGTAAGGCTGGCCAGCTTCATAGCTTTCCCTAGTTCATGCTGAATAATGAAAATAGCAAAATTTCACCACAGGAACACAGTAATAATTAGATGAATATGGCTATACCAATATATTACATTATTTAATAGAAAGCAAGCATACATTAATTATTAATGTAATATTAGTAATACATTTACCATTTCAGCTCAATCATTAAAAAATGTTCTCCTGGGAAGAAAAACTAATAGTTTTGATAAAGTCTGACAATGTGATCTGTTTGAAGGTAAGAACAGGTGGTCATCATACTTGTTGTACCAGCCCTGTTGGAGCATCTACCTGAAACAGCTTTGCTCAGGAGAAGAAAACGGTTTTTTCTTTCTCTTTTTGTCTTTTGACCCAGGCAGCAGCTTGTAAAACAGTCCTCTCTTTCATCTAAGCGTTTGATTATATGATATTTTTTCATCTTAAAAACATACAAGTTCGTTTTCAGGAAATCCAATGCTGAAGAAAATGTCAATAATTAGTGCAAATTTAGTTCACTTTTGAAGTGATTTTAATCCTATAAAAATGGGTGTTCTAGTAAAACTAAATCCATTAGTGGTTTGGCAACGTTTGAGATAATGAAAACAATGCTTTCCTCATGAACTGAAACTAAAAGTTCCAAATGAAAGACAAAGTAAATTGATTAAATTTATTATTAGGCGAGAATCAGTCCCTATTTCTAAACTATACTTACCCTGTGTATAATAGGCATAATCATATTATTATAATGGCCAGTTACTAAAGCTGAATCATTTAAGGCTATTGACTATGGTCTTTTCTTGTGTGCCTAATGAATATTACTTAAGTGCAACAGCTTCAGCATTTAACAGAATTATCAAAACATATTTAGATAACCCCTCTTGTTAATGGGCTTTATGGATATTGGGTTTTCTTTCACCGTAAGCTTCCCATATCATTCTGCACTGAGTTACATATTGCATCACAACTAGGCAGAACAGAATCACAGTTTACCATGATACTGCTCTTTACTAACTCAAACAATAGAAATCTCCATATGACTTTTTTTGTAAGCTTCATATGAGATCAAGATGTGCAAATAAAAAAGGAGAATCTTTACTGTGATACACCTTTTCAAAGTTTTATGTTTCCCTGGTTTTCTCCCTTGGATTTTGTGTTATGTTATAGACATAGTCTCTCTGTCCTTGGATTTTGCTATGGAAAATTAATTAAACTCTTAAGTTTCTAGAAAAATCTACCATATTAAAACATTTTTACTTCTAGAAATATTTTCCATATTGAACTCAAGTATCACTTTTTAATTTTGGCCCTAGGGATGAGTAATGAATGTTCTAAGAGACAGTTTATGAAAGCAAAGATTTGTACATGTACATAGGGCTAAATTATGTATGCTTCATTTCAGTTTAATAATGTTTTACCACAATATTTAGTAATGATGTGTAACATTAAAAATAAAAACCCAGACATAGGTATTGTGGTTCAAGCTAAAAGATCAGAAAATAGAAAATGCAGCCAGACCACTAGCTCTTACTTCTACCTCAGATCAAAACAGGTGATCTTGTCTCCATGAATCTTCAGAGTGCAATACTTTCCACCAAACCTCAGGTTGAAATACTATGCCTTTCCTGTCTGGAAACTAAATCTCCACATGAGACCACTTGCTTCTTTCTTTCTGTAGTGTTGGGATTAAAGGCATGTGATCCCAAAAGCTAAAACCATCTTTGTGTGCGTTGTTTCTTTTTAGGACTGGATCAATTTTCAGCAGCTCAGTGTGGCCTAGAGCTAACAGAAACCCATCTGCCTGTCTTCTAAGTCTTGGGATTAAAGGTATGTTCCACCACAACCTAGCTCTAATGGCTCGCTGGTATGACCACTGGGATTAAAGGTGTGTATCACCACTGACTGACCTCTATGGCTTGTGGCTAGCTTTACATTCTGAAACCTCAGGAAAGCTTTATTAAATCATAAATACCACATCACCACAATTATTATCATTAATCTAAACAGATTTATAACAAAGTCATTAAACATTTGACAACTTAGAAGTCAGAAATCTCATTTTCCAAATTTTATGACTTGAAAATAGAAATTCCTTTTTCCTTCCTATAACTAGTGCAAATACATACTTGCTACTTGGTTTATTTGATGTTAGCAATGTATGTTAACATTTAGTAGACTTATGTTCCAGTAATAATCATCTCATGAAGAGAGACTCTATTTTTCAAACTGAGTAATCCAAGAGAAGTGAATGTTTCATTGCTTGAATAAATCACAGAAAAACATTCTAAAATGTCCTTGGATTATGAAAACAGACAAACAAACTAACAAAGAAACAAACATCAAAACAAAACAAAAAGACAAGTGGATTCTCTGTGTGTATGGTTTTCAGATTCCTATCTCTCCGTGTGTCTCTTTTTTCCTCAGTTTTATAAGTTCCTTGAGAAATTCATTCTAAGGATTTGTTCAGATCACCCTTCAACACTACTCACCCATCGCTGTGTCTTCATCTTTTATAAACACCAACAGTTAGTGTTGTCCATATATTCTTAGATGTATGGCCTTCCTCTGGAATGTGGTCATCCAACCAGGGGTCACATGCTTAAAGAAAGCTGATTCTTCTTTTCCCACCCACTATTAGTTATCAATAAATAGTTCATTAGTGAGAAACAAGGTGTAATGCCCATTTCCCCCATACATGCAAGCTCATTTAAGCTTGCATAGTTTTGTGCATGCTGTCTCATCTACTGTGAATTTATACATGCAACTACCCTGTGCTTTCTGGAAAACACTGTTTCCTTGTCATCCACAACAATATTCAGATGGCTCTTCAGCAACAATCCCTGTGCCTTAGAGAAGGGAGTGTGGGATAGATATTCCATGTAGAGGCAGCCCACGGCCTCTTGTTCTTTCCACTTTTAGCCATTGCAGTTCTGTGTGTTCACTACCATATACAGCAAGAAGTTCAAATGATGAGGATTGAAAGATGCACCTATAAGTCATGGGAGCTATCATAAAAACTGAAGTGGCAACGGTGCTATTGTGGAAATAGTGCCATAAATCAACTACCACTTCTGATTGGATTAAATATTCACTCCACAGATTGAAATGCCTGGACCCAGTAGCAGGGCTAAGGATTTGTGGCAAGACAGGCCTCCCTAGGGAAGAACCTACTAGTACTATCTTTCTAAATAGATTATCATTAAATTAACTCCTAATGACCCATCATATACTTATATACAAGTGTATCCATCTTTCCTTTTTAATAGAGAGTTAATCATAGGTGCTAATTAAATGTATCTAAAGCACTGAGTATATAGAACAGTTGTTTTAATACACTGAACAATGAAAAAATGAAAATACATTCTTCATATACACATAACAAGGGTATAATGTGTGTTTTAAAATTAAATACATCAATAAATGTACAGTAACTGAATTGATCAGTGGAAACATACATGTATTCATATCATGAAATTTATTATTAATTTGGCTCAATAAAACTTCATCTTTTTTACTAGAAGTGAACACAAAGATCATCTGTATATGCAAGTATTATCACAAAAATAGATGGCATTTATTGGCAATATTATAACTTTATCATGCTTGAATGGTTAATAGTTATCACCATTTTACCCCAATTTTCATATTTTTTTCTGTTTCTGTCTCTCATATAATTAAAGTCAAAATGCAAATCATAAGGCAAAATGGGAAATTTCTTTTCCATGGACTATTTCAAGAAGCATGTAATTTATAAGATTAAAAGTTGTTAAGACAAAAGGGAATCAAATGAGCAGAGATAAGCCACTATGAACTGTTACAATAGCCACATTAGAAATGCAGAGGATTTATTTGAACAAAATAAATACAGTTAACCCCAAAGGTATTAGAATGAAAGTGAAAAACTAGCATAAAATTAATCTTAATGATTTTAGGAATAGAACCCCAAAGTGTTTAGAAAAAAATGACTTTCTAATATAAAAAATTAGACATAAAGAGCTCCTTAGTGAAACCTCTACAGGCCCCTTGGAGTACAAATAAATAATTAAAATAGTTTGGGTAAAAGCTGACTTTGAGGGAATCAGAAACACATGCATTTGAGAAAACCTCCTTTAGGCCAAACTCATTAAAGGCTCTGCAAATGCAAAACATTTTTAAAACAGGGAATGTGATGCAGAATCTAAAACAGCTCTGATTTTCACTAGATTTAATTACCAAGAAGAAGGAATGCACATTTGCCCCTTTATAACATCACCTTCCACAAAATCTTTACACAATCATACCAGAAATTCCATTAACTCAATACTGAAGCATTTATACATAAGTCATAAAACAATACAACAGTGAGACCAAATAACCACATTACCATACCTTCAATTTAGGAAACAAAGTAAGCAAATCTCCCATGAATACAGTATAATGCACAATGTTGGCGGGTGTATTATTGTTCACAAGTTTTTATGTTATAGCTTCCTACAGTCTAGCAGAAAACTTACATCTGGAGACAAGATGTCATGGCCCATGCAGTGTATGCAAGTGGAACAGAATTTAAATTACATTATTTAAAGACATATTTTAAATAAATAAATACAATTTGTACATTTTCAAGGATTTCTTCTCTTTCTCTCTCTCTCTCTCTCTCTCTCTCTCTCTCTCTCTCTGTTTGTGTGTGTGTGTGTAAAACCAGAGGAATATTGGATATTTTCACTAAGGAAATGCCACCTTTATTTCTGAGACAGGCTCTCCTTCTGGCCTGGGACTTGCCTAGTAGAGTAGGTTGGTTGACCTATGAGCTTCAAGGATATGCTTTCTCCTCAGGACTGGGATTATAAGCATGTGCCATGAGACATTGTTTACTTATAGGAATTCTGAAAATCCAGCTCAAAATCATGGTTTGTGGGAATCAGTTTACTAATTGAGGTATTTCTCTAACACCTTTGCTCTTACTTTTTAATCCTACACCTCAAAACAGAAGGCAATTGAACCATTAAAGGCTCATAAGCTCCTCTGTTACCTTTAACTGACCTTCCTTAGTGAAATACTGAATAAGTGTGGATGTTTTGCCCTTCTTTATAGACACATAAATGTAAAGAAACAGAGGGAGATGTCCAGACAAAGTGACTGGCACTGCAGGTGCTGGTTCTGTGGTGATTTTCAATATGCCTTTTAAATCAACTCTATTTACAGAAATCATATTAAGGAATCGAGACATAGAACTGACAATATTGGTTAACATCTTCTAAGGAGAAAATTAAATAACAAGGGTTAAAGAAGAGAAAGAAAAAAAGGAATAAATCAATAACAATAGTAAATCAAAAAAGTATGAAATTAGATATGAGCAAGGTACATCACAAGGCTTCTTCTGCAGGAGCCACGTTTAAGGGAAAGAGATGTTTGCGATAAGCAACTGTTACTAGCCTTGAAATTCATCACAAGGAACAACCAACAGTTCATTGCACAATGATACAGATATGAAGAGTCATGAGGGAATTGTGTCTCCAGAAAAATAAATGCTTATGTTTATACTGAACAAAAGGAGGAGAGGAACTCAAGACAGTTAGAGATCTGGCAGGAAAATCAGAGGAGGCATAGAAATAGAGGGACAGACATCAAAGGACCTTCAATGAATAGATTTTGAGAGAGAATTCATGGCAATTCAGATCATTCCAAAGCTGTAATTTTCAATTGACAAGTCTGGGTATTTCAGAAGGCACAGATCTACAGGAGATGGAAAACTCCAGTCTGTACCAATGATGCAAACGAAAGTCCAGGAATCAGATTCTGAGTGGGTATCACTGACACTGAGTGATGAATGCCTATATCCTCCTATGTTCATGATCAAGGATCAAGGTAATCCTTTGGCACATGACAAAATCAGATATAGAGAACATTCAAAGAAGTCTGAGGATCTCTATAGAGTAGCCCCATCCAAAGAAATCAGATACTAGCAGAGTTCAGCAGTGTTTAACCTTAGAGGGGAATCAGTGCAGGTTTAATTTACTCATCAGAAAGATGTGAAAGAAAATAATCTGGACTTTTCACATTTCATGTGTAAGAAAATCAGCTGAAATATACCTCAATGAATGAATATTTTGTAGTAGCTTGTGTTAGTTGTAAGTGAAGTGATTCATTATATGATCATCACATAAGCATACAATGTGTTTGGCTATGCCAACCCCTACTATTACATTTCTTAACTCCAACCCTCTCCTCCTGTTGCTTTCATGTCTTTCCTTCTCTATTTTTACATATGAGATGAACATACAGTATATGTCTTTGTGGCTCAGACTCATCTCACATAATATCATAGTCTAAATAATCATCCATTTCTGCAAACAATGTAATTTTCTTTTTGTTTGACAGAATAAAAGTATTTAATGTATAAATGCTACATTTTATACCCATTCATTCATTGCTAGACAACTATAAAACAATTAACCTGAATTAGAAAGAACATATAATATTAATGACACATTTTTCTTGTTATTATTGATGTTTTGGTTGTTATTTTCTGGAGAGGAAAGTCAGGAATATTTGTGGCAAGCAGGGATGCTACATGATTAGAGACAAAGACTAAGGGGAAGATTATTGTTTCCAGGAGCTGTATGCTGCTAATTTCTGTAACCCCCCACTATTTCAGATTGTAATGATGTAAGATTTCATCCTCATTTCTTAACTCTCTTTTAAAAATTATTTGAAATATATCTGAGATGAAGAAAAAAATACCTTTGGCATTGTTATTTAAGTGCAAATTAATTTCATTGTCTTCAGCCAGCCAGCAAACTTTGCAAACTAATTTAAAAATAACATTAATAAAATTGTATAAAAACTGTGTTTTATAAATGAAAAATTAATTTTTATAAAATAATGATTCTTCATAGGTGTAATATAAAAATGTGTGTGTGTCTGTGTACAGACACACAAAGGCCTGACAATAAGGCTACTGAGAAGTAACAGGTGAACCTCTAGTTGATAATTTATGTACTGATTATTTTCATTATTATCATGAATGTGTCATAAAAGTAGAACATTTAACATACTTATCTTAGATTAAGTAAGTAAGCAGTATAAAATATTCCAAGTCATGATATTTTGCCATACACGTGAAGCCACAGTTTTTAGATAAGGAAGTTCTAACTTACTGTACAGAACTAAATTGCTGCAAAGACTCAAAACTATAAGAAAATAAGAAGTTTCAAAATGTCAGTATTTAGTCATTTACCCACTATAAACTCAACAATTACTTCAACACAAAGTAGAAAGTATTAAGATATATCTTAGATAACCAAACTGTTATTGGAACAATTATCCTGCCAATTGCAACTGAGAAAATAGCAATAGAATTTGTTTTATTTTAGGCATGGAGATTATCAAAGCAGCTAAGATGATGCTTTGCTTTGTAAAACTTTGATTGACAAAATAAAGTGCAGGTCTAATCCTCTGCTTTATTCACCAGCATCTTCAAATTTCAAACAGTGTAGGGTTTAGCAGAAATCTACTAGAAAGATACATGCAGGTATCTTCCTAGTAACAACAAAATGTAAGTACACCTAATTGAGCTAATAGCACACTGTGATGTTTAAGTATGTGTAAGTAAACAATACTTTCCATTTATTTATACTATATCCATTAGGAAATATTCTCCCAAAGAAAACAAAAATAGTTTGTCTGGAGTCTAGAAGAATAATAGGCCATAGAAAAATTAATATTCTCTGGGATTTAATTAAGTAACATCATAATTTCCTAGGTAGGCTAAACTGAATGATGATGGCAAGCTGCATCATGGCATCAGAGACAATTAAGGATGTGAACTAAGAGGTTATATTGAGCTCATTTGCTCAACATTCAGGAGATACACTAACAATCATAATTGAGCAATGATACTCTTAATGAATGTCTGTTTTCCTTGCACTATTCTGTGCATCAGTCATAGTTTGCAAGTTGAAAATTACTTTCAAATATAATTGTTTTTTCTTCATATATATATATATATCAATTAAACTTGTGAAATTATATGAATTAAATATGTGAAATTACAGTTTGACATATTAAAAAAATACTGAGGTCATATACCTCTGACTTAATTGTTTTGGTGATGTTCTATAACTAGCATAAACAAAGATGGTAAAGATTTTACCTTGTTAGACTATTGTCTCAATAAGAAATTTATACATTTGTAATCAGTGCTACACAGAAATTCTTACTAAATCCAGGAAAGTGAGATTCACTTGGGTTACTGTAGTAGTTTGAAGATAATTTGCCCCCAAAAGCTGAGAGAGAGTGGCCCTATTAGGAAGTATGGCTTTGTTGAAGTAGATAAGGTCTTATTAGAGGAAATGTGTCAGTGTAGAGTAGGGCTTTGAGGCCTTGTGTATGCACAAGCCATGACCAGTTTTTCAGATCACTCCCTGTTGCTTGCAGGTCAAGATGTAAGATGCCTTCTTAAGCACCATGTGTGCCTTTATGCCAACATACTGCACCATGATGATAATGTACTAAACCTCAAAAAAAAAAAAAAAAAAAACTGTTAGGCACATCAATTAAAAGTTTTATTTCTTTATGAGTTGTTATGTTCATGGTGTCTCTTCACAGTAATATAAATCCTAACTAAGAGAGTTACCTTGATCTAGATGGGATATGTTTAAGATAGTCCCTCTCTCTATTCATAAACTTAGTATTTTCTAGGCATATGCGTTATTTTTTATAACTGAAGCAAAATATCTTGGAATAACAATATATTGAAATAGAGGCTTATTTTGGATCAGAGTATAAACAGATTTAGCCAATCATAAGAGCTCAGGTGGCTCTGTCCATGTTACTAAAAGCCTGTGGCCTGGGTAATTCATATTTTCACTCCTCTGAAAGCAGAGAACATGGGCTATACCAAAAAAAAAAAAAAAAAAAAAAAAAAAAAATTAACTTCATGACCTGCTCCCAGCTACTAATTTACTAACAAGGTGAGGCCACAATCCCAAATGCTCCATAACCTTAAAACAATGGTATTGGATGGGGACTACGTTTTCAAACACTTGAGACTGTGGGACACATTTTATATTCAATCCACAACACTGCAAATTTGAACTTCATATTAATGAGTCACTAAATTGCTTGCCTCTGGAGAAGAAAATAATTCACCAAAACATTAACAAATACTTAGTGTTGGTGCTGACAGATCCACTCAATATGTTAATATGGTTTCAAAAATACTTCTTTCTAGAAATGATGAAATACTACCTTCTAATATTCACCAATAAGAAACCCTAACTTCTTACTCAAGTGTTTATATGTTTTTGCCTATTTAAAGGAGTGACTATGTAGCCTAGAAATGATGAAATACTACCTTCTAATATTCACCAATAAGAAACCCTAACTTCTTACTCAAATGTTTATATGTTTTTGCCTATTTGAAGGAGTGACTATGTAGCCTGTTTCATAGCAACTGAACGCGCTCCACTAACAATCAGGAAGGGTGATGTCTCTCCCTTATTACATTTCTGTTAAGTTTACTAAATCGTCAGGCTTGGAATTTCAATATGGGTTGTGATACATCATAATTGAGTCATTTACAGCACATTTGTGGAGGGACAGAGTCACTCTTGAAGTATGGGTGACAATGTTCTCATCATTTTGCATACAAGGACCCATTTGGTTCTGGAAATAAGACTCTATATATGATAAATAGTTCACTGATCTGTGTTGCCTTCCCTCTTACAACGGTCCCCTATTTTATAATTTTGATGAGTCTAACCAAATTCATTTGAAAGTGGATATTTTGAATGGCGTAAGTGAAGGGGATAAAATGTGGATTTTTTTTCAATACATGATTTCTTGGAACAAGTTTTGCTTCTCTCCTCAATATGAGGAGATCAATGGTAGCACACCATGTTATTAGATGTTTTCATACTGAAAAATGGTGAAAACTCCAATTTAATTTCTGGCATTTATTAATGATACAATTATTTGTGTAGGATTTCAGACTTGTATCTCAGAGTAAGATGATCAAGATCAGTTATATATCCTTTGTCTGAAAACTCAGTGCAAATTGTTCATCTTTATAACTTCACAGATATCTCTACATAGGCAAGAGATTCTTTCTAAAGGGTATCAGAGAAAGTCAGTTTCAATAAATAAGTCAGTGTCCAGGCTTTTAAAATCTCATTTTAATGCATGCACAGACATATAGACTCTATAATTAGAATAAATCCTTTAGGTCCAGGGGATGAAACAAGAATGAAATCAGTTGGCTGTCCACAACCCCCCAGCACCCTCCTGCTGCCGCCTTTCTGAGTTGTGTTTATAGATGGTAACATCGTGCCCAGCTCACAATACAGGGCATTGTGTCCATTTATTAAGGACTTTACTCACAGCCATCTGCCAGTCTTCATACAGCTTCTTTAAACTTCTTAAGTATTCAGTATCCTTTCACTTCTTATTCAATCAAAATTAACTTTTAGACTCCTAGTGTTGTATTTATAACACTCATATATTTGGTACTGCGTATCTATTGCTTTTCAACTTATTTACAGGCTGACAATTTTAAATAAGGTTTCCAAGGTTTTAAGAAATATTGTAAATAAATTTTGTGTTAACATGCAGCTAGTAAAATTGATTTTCATGCCATTGTTATGGCTAATATATTTTGTTGCTTACAAAAGCTTAACAATAGCTTCCTTGATTCTTTCAACTGTACAGCATCTAATAAAACTGAAAACCATGGTACAAAAATGAGTAGGCATTGATTTCAATATCCAGTGCTACCCACACATCTAAATCTATAAATCTATAAATAGCTATTTAGTAGATATACAGATAGATATGTTGCAAAGAGATTTACTGGTGTTTTTAATAAGTAAATTATTGCAAGAAGAATAAGATTATATTCTGAATCAAGTATTATTCTCCAAATGGCTTCTATAAAAGTTTGACAATTTTAAACAAAACCAGGCACTTGTTAGATGCGAGCACACATTTACTACTATTAACCAAAGCACCTAATCCTTATGAGGATATCTTGTCAACAAGATTGCCTCAAGACATTAGAAAGCATAAAGTATGTCTCATTGGTATGTTTTCTTTTATGATAAATGAAAATTTTAAATAACACTTGAAACATAAAGGTCTTTGGAGACACATCGTTCTTGCTAAAACTGTCACCAAGTTCACCTTAAAATCGCTACAAGTAAATTCAGGACTTTGAAGTATATGTCATAGGATATATTCAGTCTACAAAAGAAATGTCTAGAAAGTATTTGTACAAAGCTGAAATTTGTTTCTTTATATAGAAAAGTAAAATAAAACTAGCAAGTTGTTAAATACTTTTGTTTAATGGTTTATACTTATAGGAACATGAATATAGAAAGGCACAGCAATAAATATATAAATGAAACAGTGTATCTCAAAAATCAATACAATAAATATATACTCAGAAGAGATGGGCAGTAACATTAAGAGCAGTATTTGACTAAGAGCTATAGTGGACATAACCAAAATGACATTCAAAGTTACTTAATTGGACATAGATTACACATAAAGTTGGGTGACAGTTTTCCCCCCATTTCTTCCTCAGAATAACAATGTGTTTTTCCTTGATGTCCATGGTCTAGATTATCCTTAAGGTGCATTCTGTTTATAACTTTGTACACAAACAACTGTTCTGAGTCTTTTAAAATACACATTAAAACATAAACACAAACTGCAAAGACAAAAGAAATAGTGATGATTTTTGGAAAACACAATATTCTCCTAAAAGATTGTTTAAACTCTGGATGATACTAAATTTCACACCATTCTGGATTGTCCTTTCTGGGGTATGGGTCCTCTAACATGGAAACCCATTTCTCATTATCAGCCCACCTCTACTTTTCCTGCGTAGGAAATCTATAAATAATAAACAAAGTTCCATAATTTACAGAAATACATTTTGAAACATATGAGTAATACCAGCAATTACCAATTTATTGAAGTCATGGTCTTGTTTTGCTTGCCTTTGAATATGATCACATATGTTTTGCCCTTAATGAAAAATAGCCAAAGCACCAATAAAGCATATTCTCTCTAAATGTCATGGATGTTGCCAGTGCTTTTTTTAATGAGGCCATTTATTCCCATATGCTAAAGGAAATGTGGAAAACTCTATTAAATGAACACATAGAATAAAAATACCTTGCATTCTATAATGTAAGAACAGTAGATTCATGAATTCAAAGTCAATGATAATATCATTAATTCTGCAAAGATTTAATAGACTCTAATTTGTCTGCCAATTCCACTAAATGTGCTTGTCATTTTGTTTGCTTTCCTTATAGAATATTATTATATAAGGAAATCAAAGATAGATTACACTAGCTCTATTCTTAATTTCTAAAAGGAGTTTGGAGTTGTTTAAATTATCTGAAAGGCATTTCAGATATAGTAAATTAAATGACATGCACTGACAATGAACTACAAAGGAAAATTCTGTTTATTAAAAACCAACATAACATAGCCATGTTTATTTTCATGAAAATGTTTGAAGAATAATAACACTGCTCTTAGTTTATTTTGATTTAAACTATTTAATTTAGAAAATTTACTTTATTACATTAAAATTAGAATTTTTTCATTAAAATTAGATAGTTTAAAGCCAACTGTTATACCATAATAATTAGAAAAAAAATCAATCCTAAATCACATCCAGCAAAATGTAACAGCTGGTAAAGGTAATTGCTGCAGCAGCAATTCAACAACCTGAATTCTGTCCAGGAAACCATTATAAAGATGAAAGGAAATTGACTACACAATGTTGTCCTGTGTCCTCCATCTGTGTCCCATGAGTGCTGTCTCAATCACACTCAGAATATTGAAGTAATTAGCAAAAATTAATCATAAGTCAGAGAAGAGTATATAAAAGTTATGCTTGAAAAATGACTTAGAATCATATTTAAAATGCAGTTTTACTAAATTACCGTGGTGTTTATCTAAATAAACAAGTACATACACAGGTGTTCACATTGTAAGTTTCATGAGTGATGCCAGAAATTTATTTGTTTTACATGTGATAAGAGAGTCTGGATAAATTGCTCTTATAGGTTTAAAGTGCTTGCTGCTCTTGCAGAACACCTAGTTCCGTACCCTGATGGTAACCCACAGCTATTGGTGTCTCCAGTCCCATGGGATCTAACACTCTTTTGTGGCCTCCATAGTCACCAGGAATACATGTGATAGTATACACACTCACGGGCAAACACTGACACATTAATTAAAATGAAAAGTGAAAATACATAAATCTTTTTTAAACGAGAATTTGAATTATATATTTACTTCCTTCTGTCCCACTTTAAGCAAATACAAACATTAAGGTACAATATAAAAAGAAAAATAGACTCCTCTGCCAGCTATTGCCTAGAGCCATTGGCTAGAGTCATTGGTTAGTGGCATCTTCTACTGGATCCTCAGCCCTGACCACATCCCTGGGTACCTGTCTGTGGAGAGACCTCCTAGAGAGCTTGGACCACCCAGAGCTACAGATATTGAATCTCTGACCCACATAAGCCCATCGGGGAAGTACCATAGAGAGAGGGGGAGACCCAGCCAACACCTACTGGAAGAAGCTATGGGAAGACGGCAATACAAGAAAACACCTAACAACAGAAAGACAAGCATGACACCACCAGAATCTAGGGAATCTATACCAACTAGAACAGAACACAACAACAAAGCAGAGGAAGCAGAAGGGAACGATTTAAAAATTACCATCATAAAAATGATAGAGGCCCTCATGGAAGATGTGAGAAAATCCCTTAAAGAAATGGAGGAAAAACAACCAAAAAAAGTGGAAGAAATGAACAAATTCCTCAAGGAAAGTACAGAAAGCCAAGAAAAAACTATATGATTATCTCACTAGATGATGAGCCTTTGACAAAATTCAACACCCTTTCATGATAAAGGTCTTGGAGAAGTCAGGGATAACAGGAAAATACCTAAACATAATAAGAGCAATATACAGCAAACCAACTGCCAACATCAAACTGAATGGAGAGAAACTTAAGCCAATTCCTCTAAAATCAGGAACAAGACAAGGCTGCCCTCTCTCTCCATATCTCTTCAATATCGTACTAGAAGTTCTAGCTAAAGCTATAAGACAACAAAAGGAGATCAAGGGGATCCAAATTGGAAAGGAAGAAGTCAAACTGTCTCTATTTGCAGATGATATGATAGTTTACATAAGCGACCCAATAAACTCTACTAGGGAAATCCTACAGCTTATAAACACCTTCAGCAAACTAGCAGGATACAAGATAAACTCAAAACAATCAGTAGCCCTACTTTTTTCAGACAACAAAGAGACAGAGAAAGAAATCAGAGAAACATCACCCTCTACAATAACCACAAGCAACATAAAGTATCTTGGTGTAACACTTACCAAACAATTAAAAGACCTATATAATAAGAACTTTGTGTCTCTAAAGAAAGTAATTAAAGAAGATACCAGAAAATGGAAAAATCTCCCATGCTCTTGGATAGGTAGGATAAACATAGTAAAAATGGCAATCTTGCCAAAAGCAATCTACAGATTCAACGCAATCCCCATTAAAATCCCACCACAATTCTTCACCGACCTTGAAAGCAAAATAATCAACTTTATATGGAAAAACAAAAGACCCAGGATAGCCAAAACAACCCTATACAATAAAAGAACTTCAGGAAGCATCACCATTCCTGACTTTAAGCTCTACTACAGAGCTATAGTTCTGAAAACAGCCTGGTATTGGCATAAAAATAGACAGGTAGACCAATGGAATCAAATTGAAAATCCTGATATTAACCCACACACCTATGAACACCTTTTTTTTTTTTTTTTCGACAAAACAGCTAAAATTATACAATGGGGCAAGGACAGCATCTTCAACAAATGGTGCTGGCACAATTGGATGAGGGTATGTAGAAGAATGCAGATAGACCCATGTCTGTCACCATGCACAAAACTCAAGTCCAAATGGATCAAAGACCTCAACATCAATCTAGCCAAATTGAACCTCTTTGAAGAGAAAATAGGAGGTACCCTTGAACAAATTGGTATAGGAGTGTGCTTCCTGAACATAACTCTAGGGGCACAGACACTGAGAGCAACAATTAATAAATGGGACATCTTCAAACTTAGAAGCTTCTGAAAGGCAAAAGACACAGTCGACAAGACAAAACGGCAGCCCACAGACTAATAAAGGATTTTCACCAATCCTATATCAGACAAAGGGCTGATCTCCAAAATATACAAAGAACTCAAGAAACTAGTCAACAAAACACCAAATAAGCCTATTAAAAAGTGGGGTACAGAACTGAAGAAAGAATTCTCAGTAGAGGAAATCAAAAAGGCTAAAAGACACTTAAGAAAATGCTCCACATCCTTGGCTATCAGGGAAATGCAAATCAAAACAACTTTGAGAAAACATCTTACTCCTGCCAAAATGGCTAAAATTAGAAACACCAATGATGACTCATGTTGGAGAAGATGTGGAGAATGGGAACACTCCTCCACCGGTGGTGGGAGTGAAAACTCATACAGCTATTTTGGAGATCAGTATGGCAGTTCCTCAGGAAAAGGGGAATTAGTTACCACAGGACCCGGCAATCCCCCTCTTAGGCATATACCCAAAGGATTCACATCCATGCAACAAAGACATCTGTTCAACTATGTTCATAGTAGCACTACTTGTAATAGCAAGATCCTGGAAGCAACCTAGATGCCCCTCAACTGAAGAATGGTTAATGAAGATGTGGCACATCTACACAATGGAATACTACTCTGCAGAAAAAAATAATGGTATCTTGAAATTCACAGGCAAGTGGATGGCACTTGAAGAAACCATCCTGAATGAGGTAACCCAGTCACTAAAAGAGGAACACAGTATGTATTCACTCATATATGGATTATAGACCTAGATCAAAGGATCACTAGCCTATAATTCACACCAACAGAGGAACTAGGATACAAGGTATATTCTAAGAGATTCATATAAAGTCCCTCACAGAACTGGGAAGGGACAAGTCCCCCAGAGCTCAGGGGAAGTGGTGGGGGGCAGCGAATGGAGAGAGAAGTAGGAAAAACAAGGGGGGGAAAGGAATACATGTGCAACTAGTAAGATTGAGCCTGGTTAGGAATAGAAGACAGGAGAGAGAGAGAGAGAGAGAGAGAGAGAGAGAGAGAGAGAGAGAGAGAGAGAGAGAGAGAACATAAAAGAGGGATCCAATATTGGTTTGAAGATAAAATTGAACACAAAGAAAGGTCTAGAGAACTACAAGCCTGCTGGCAACTAACAATTTGAGCTTCCCTGGAAAGGCTACCATAAATGCCCTTCCTGGAGAGTGAGATCAACAACTATCTCATCCATGGAGCCCTTAACTAATGCCTGTTGGAAACAGGAGCAAACACCCATACATAAACACTGAGTAGAACTAGAACCCAGAAGCAGATGGAGAGGACAAGACCAGGTTGCAGAAGCACATAGAGACAGCTTACCTGAAAAAGGAGGAGCAAACAGGCCCCCAGACTGATAGCTGGGAAGCCAGCATGGGGCTGACTCAGGCCCCCCTGAATATGGGTCTCAGCCAGAAGGACTGAGTAGTCTAAGGGACCTCAGACAGTGGAGCCAGGATGTATCCCTGGTGCACAAAAGACTTTGCCAACACATCCCCCATGGAGGGATAACTGCCTTAATCTAGAGACAGGAGAGAAGCCTTAGTCCTTACTTCACATGATCTGTCAGATCTACATGACCCCAACTGGATGACATTCACCTACATATGGAATTGGGGTGGGAGGGATGGGAGGGGAGGGTGGTTAGAGTGCATGTGAAAGGGCAGAGAGGGTAAAAGGGAGGGAAGCAGGGAGAGAAGGAGGGAGGGAGTAAGAGAGGGAGGGAGGGAGAGGGAACTGGGATCAACATGTAAAATAATAAATTAAATTAAAAAAAAATGCTTTGACTCCAAAATTTAAGTTGAAGGACAAGTTACTAGGGAAAAGGATTTCTATTTTTGTTTCCACAGAAAATGAAAAGATGTGGATTACTTGCAGACAAATGTAGTTTGAACAAGCCAGACCACCTGAAACAGAGTACCAGATGATCCTACTTTCAAAACAGCTGGACAAAGCAGCCTTACAGACTACAGCCAGGATTCTGAATCTTCTTCGAATCCCATATGACAGCGCCCCTTACCAGCAGGAAGTAGTTTGGAAAGAACAATGCCCAAATTCTCAAATATTGTGTATAAATGTTTGTTTTCATTTAAAAAAAAAAAAGAAAAAGAGGATTTGTCTAGTGAGAATACCTAGGTTCAATGTCTGGTGCCAGAAACTATCAAGCAAAACCCCTTAAGACATGCATTTAAATATTACCATAAACATAAATACAGAAAAATTTATTTGTATAAGTTAGCACAAAAATACAAGTGCTATAGCTTTTACAAATATTTAACAATTAGTAATTTTATACATCTTTATCCTCAAAATTATCAGCTAAATTTACTTTATAGATTATGAAGCATAGATATTAATATTCAATGTATGTGCTAACAACTATTTATTCTTATTACATAATTATGTTTTCTCTAGCAAGGCAATATAAGTTGCTCAATATAATTTATTCACAAATTAAAATTCATTGGAAATAACAAACTTGACAATATTTTATTTGAAAAAAGAAACTCACTGTTTTATTATGTAAATGTTTTCTAAAATTTTTTCATTAATATGAAAATTTATGTATTTATTTTTAATTTTTTTATTTTATATTACATATCGATCCAGTTCTCTTTCCCTTCCCCCTCCTTGTCTCCCTCTTTCCCTCTCTGCCCCCTCACATGCACCCTGACCGTCTTCTCCTCCATACTCACCACCACAATTGCCACATGTAGGGCAATGCCATCCAGGTGGGGTCATGTAGATATGTCAAGTCATTTAAGTAGGAACTAGGACTTCTCTCCTGTCTCTATATTAAGAGAGTATCCCTCCATGGGGTATGCTCCCACAAGGTCCTTTTGTGCACCAGGAATACATCCTGGTTCCACTGTCTCAGGTCCTTTAAACTGCTCAGGACTTCTAGCTGAGACCCATGTTAAACTTTTAATCTAGTATAACTAGAAGAAGGGATTGGTTGTGGCATTTCGTACATATACATAATCATACTTTATTCTTGTTTATTTTCATCTCCAATTCCTTCCCCAGAGTCCTTTGCCTACTGAGTATTAGTTTTCTTTCCCCTTTTTTCTTGTCACATGCAATATATTACTCTCATCAAAAAACAGGACTTGGGATATTTTCATGTTTTATTTAATAATTTGAAAGTATGGTATAACTATTTGCTGTTTCTTCAGCCTGACATCTATGTCATCCACTTATAGATTGCATTGTAAGAAAATTATTTTTATTAAATTAACTCAGAAAGTAGTTTCTCTTTAATTAACTAATTTATCCTGTCCTTTTTCTAAATTCAGTCAAGTGATTTCACCTTGAATTATATTCAAAATTAGATAATCAAAATTGGAGTTAAATGTAAGTGAAGGATTTCAAGGCAAAAAAACCCCAACAATATCTATACATAATAATTTAAGAATAGTAATTAAAAACTCATATTATGTTAGTAAAAATAGAGAAAATATATAATAACCAGTAAAATGTGTTGAAACTGAAATCTGACACAGTAGAGAAATCAACAAAATCAAAAGCTGATTTTATGAACTGATTATTATAATTTATTAACCTCTAGGCTAATCAAGAGAGTAAAAAAATCTCAAATTGCCTAGAAAACAATAAATGGTATTTCAGTTATACTAGATTGCTGGAAAGAATAACAAAGTATTCAATGATGAACTAAAGGTTCACAAGTGCCTCAATTTAGTGAAACTGGGCAAATTTCAAGTTGACAAATTGTCAAAAATTCATGAGGAAAAAAATTGTAAATATGAATTTCTAATAAGTATTAAAAGTTAGGAATAAATTAATTAAAAATTGAAACCTAGATTACTCCACCCATGATGTATCAGGAATATTAAACAAGTAAATAATATGTATTACCTGAATGTCCTCAGACACTGAAAGTAGAATGAATATCTTAGTTCTTTTATGAAATTGCTGTTTTCCTAATACCAAGAGTAAATAAAGTAACTAAAATACAACATTTTAAAAATACTCATAAATTGAATCCAATAATATAAAAGAAATCATATAGCCTGACCTGGAGCCATTCATTGCAATACTCAACCTGGTATAATAATAATAATCCTGAGGAGGATGTCATAGAATCTTACTGATTACTGCAAATGGAACACATCTGATAAAAATCTATACCCATTATTGATGAGAAAACTGTCAGAGGAAACTCTTCAATGTTATAAGCTTCGTGAAAAAACAACAAACAGAATTATTGGGCATTTCTCTACCAAACACATACACACACAGGCACACACGTGCACACACACACACAGACACACACACACACATAACACACACAGACACACACACACACACGAATGCCTTCACTTTAAACCATCCCTAAACAAAATCCAAATGAAAAACCTAACTCATGTGATGAGGACAGGAAATGTCAAAGACATTTTATTGATTGGGAAAAAAGGAATAAAAACTTACACTTCTACAAATTTGTAACAAAGTCATTAGGTTGGCTGACACAGACATAAAATAAGCAAGTAATGTCATTTTTAAATTTTTGTCACTGTCTAGTTAAAACAGTGAAGGTCAATTTTGAGAGTCAAAGCTGTACTACAGTGGAAATAACATTTTAATTCAATCTCTATTCAATATAATTTCTATTTAATATAGTATTTGAAATTTTAGCTAGACCAAAAAGACAACTGAAGGAGATCAAACGGCTGCAAATTGGAAAAGAGGAAGTCAAAGGATTGCTATTTGCAGATGATAATATACATAAACAACCCCAGAAATTCTACCAGAGGACTTCTACAGTTGATAAACCCCTTCAGCAAAATGACTGAATACATAATTAACAAACAAACAAACAAAAAATCAATATCCTTCCTAAACACAAGTGAACAAGTGATAAATGGGCAGAGAAAGAAATTGAGGAAACAATACCCTTCACAATATTCACAAATAGTTTAAAACATATTAAAGTAACTCTAACCAAGCATGTGTAAGAACTGTCTCACAAGAAAGTCAACTCTTTGAAGAGCAAAACTGAAGAAGATATCATAAAATATCATAAAATGGATAGATAGCCCATGGATTGATAGGATTAATACAGTAAAAATATCCATCTTACCAAAAGCATTCTACAGATTCAATGCAACTCCATCAAAACCCCAACACAATTTTTATAGAACTTGAAAGTACAATTTTTAACTTCATAGGGGTAAACAAAAACCCACGACAGCTAAACCAATCCTGTACAATTGAAAACAAACAAACAAAACAAAGCAAAAAATAAAAAATATAAAAACCTGCTGTAGGCATCACTATCACTTATCTCAAGCTCTATTAACAGAGCTGTAACAATAAAAACAGCATATTACCATGAAAACGGGTTGATGAATGAAACTGGATGGATGACTCAGACATTAATCCACATACCTAGGAACATCTGATTTTGGATAAAGAAGCCAGAAATACACAATGGAAAAAAGAAATCATCTTCAACAAATGATGCTGGTCTAACTGGATGTCAGTGTGTAGAACACAAACAGATTCATATCTATCACCCTGGAAAAAACCTCAAGTCCAAATGGATCAAAGATCTCAATATAAAACTAGATACTCTGAGCCTAATAGAAGATAAAGTGGGGAATAGCCTTGAAAGAATTTTGTCACAGGAGACAATTCCTGATTAGAACACTAATCTACCAATCTTGTAGGCACTTAGATCAACAATTAATAAATGGGACATCAAGAAACTGAAAAGCTTTTATAAGACAAAGGACATTATCAATAGGATTAAACAGCAGCCTACAGAATGGGAAAAGATATTCATCAACCCTTGAATCTGACAGAGTACTAATTTCCAAAATATATAAAGAACTCAAGAAACTGGTTATCAACAAACCAAATAAACCAATTTACACATGCAGCACAGATTATAAACAGAGAATTCATAACCAAGGAATCTCAAATGGCTGAGAGTCACGTGAAGAAATGTTCAACATTTCTCAGCCATCGGGGAAATGCAAATGAAGAAAATGTTGCTATTTCACTTTATGCCTGACAGAATGGCTAAAATTAAACACAAGTGACAACTCGTGACGGAGAGGATGTCCATCAAAGGGAACACTCCTCCACTAATGTTGGGAATGCAAACATGTACAGTCACTTTGGAGATCAATACAGTGTTTTCTTAGAAAATTAGGTATCAGTCTGTGGGTTCATTAGCTCCCCCTTGTTCAGGTTAGTTGTATCTGTGGATTTCTGTAGCCTGGTATTGTCCCCATTTTCTTATCATGATAGCTGGGAAACCAGCATTGGATCTACTCCGATCTCCTGGCATTGGTCTCAGTTAGAAGGCCTGGGCAGTCGAAGGGACCTCTGACAGCAGAACCAGGATGTATCCCTGGTGCATAAAAGGACTTTGGGAGCCCATTCTCCATGGAAGGATACTCCCTTAACCTAGAGAGAGGAGGGAGGGCCTAGTCCCTACTCCAACTTGACAGATTTTGTTGATACCTCCTAGAAAGCATCACCTTTCTTGTGTTGTGGGGAGGGGAATAGGATGGGAAGGTGGTCAGGGGGGCATGGAAGGGAGGGAGGGAGGGAAGAATGGAGGAAGACAGAACTGGGATCGATATGTATAATAAGAAAATTAAATAAATAAAAAAGAAAACCAAACAAACAACAAGAAAAGAAAGAAAGAAAGAAAGAAAGAAATAAAGAAAGAAAAAGAAAGAAAGGAAATTAGGTATCAACTTACCTCAAGACCCAGCTACCACTCTCTTGGGCGTATAACCAAAGGATGGTCTACAATACCAAAAGGACACCTGCTCATCTGTGTTCATATCAGCTTTATTCATAATATCCAAAAACTAGAATCAATCTTGATGTCCCTCAACAGCACAATAGACAAAGTAAATGTGGTACATTTACACAATGGAGTATTACACAGCTGTTGAAAAACAATGACATCATGAAATTTGCTGGCATAAAAATGGAACTAGAAAAGATCATCCTGAATGAGGTAACCCAGACCCAAAAAGACAAACATGATATGTCCTCACTAATGAGTGGATATTAGCTGTAAAGAATAACCATGCTACGATCCAAAGACTCAAAGAAGCTAAGTAACATGGAGAATGAAGGAAGAACACATCTACTTCACTGTGAAAAGGAAATAGAGTATACATCACATATGGATTGGGGAGGGGTCTAAATGAGTACCTTGGGCATGGAAACAGGAGGGATCAGGTTGAGGGAGGATGGAGGAAGAGGGTAATGGAAAAGGTAACTAGAATCAGGGGCATCTCTGAAATGAACTAGAAACCTCGTACAGTGGATGAGGGCAACCTAAGAACTCCTAACAATGGAGTATGCACAGTATGAACTGGCCATCTCCTGTGACCAGGCAAGACTTTCAGAGGGGGAGAATGGGATCCCCAAACCAATCCCATAAAACTTTGACTTATAAATTTTCCTGCCTGTAAGATATGCTGGGGTAAAGGTGGCACTGAAATTATAACCGGTCCAGATTGATACTCATGCCATTGGAGGGAGCTCACCCCTGGCACTGACAGCACAGAGACCTAGGATAGAACCACACACAACCAGAAAAAAAAAAAAAAAAAAAAAAAAAAAAAAAAAAAAAAAAAAACAGAGTCAATGAAATGTGAAGTATTCTGCTATACCCATAGATTGATTTGATGCCTAGCCCAGTTGCCGTTAGAGAGGCTTCACCCAGCAACTGATGGAAACAGATTCATAGACCCACAGCCAAATCTTAGGTTGACATGAGTGAATACTGTGGAAGAGGGTGGAAGGCATAAGATTGTGAGAGCCAGAGGGGCCAAGGATACCACAAGAAAAATACCAAATCAACTAACCTGGCCTTATAGGGACTCACAGAGACTGAATCAACAATCAGGGAGTCAGCATGGGACATGTGGAGGCCCTCTGCACATACAATGCAGTTGTGTAGCTTGGTGTCCTTGTTGAGCTCTTATGAGTGGGAGCAGAGGCTGTCTCTGACGTTGTTACCAACATTAATAGAAGAGGTGGTGCCAAATGTAACTGCAGATTGATATACGTGGGAGGCGTGCCCATTTCTGAAGAGAAAGGAGGAGAGGACTGTAGGAAGGAAGAAGGAAGGCTGGGGGAGGGATTGTATAAAGAGGAGGGAGGGAAGAGAAACTGCAATCAGACCGGAAAAATTGAATTAATTATTATTAACTAAATAATAAAACAAATTTAAAAGAAGGAGAAAGTAATGTCATTTTTAAATTTGTGTCTCTGTGTACTTGTCGCAATAAGCATCAATTTTAAGAGGAAAAGCTGCACAATAATTGAACTAAAGCTTTTTAAATCACACCCCAACTTCCCTAGAACAGAAATTCTAACTCAATGATTTCTCATCCTGCCTAATTCTGTGACACATGTTGTGTGGTGACCCCAACTATAAAACTATGTATTTCATTGCTACTTCACAACTGTGATTTTGCTATGAATTATAATGTAAATATCTGATATACAATCCAGAGGGGTTTGGGACAAGCAGGTTAGGAACACTGCTCTAACAACTCAGATAAGAAGATAGAGATACAGGTGATCTTACATTCAAAACAGCTGGACAAAGCAGACTTACAGACTACAGCCAGGATTTCTGCATCTTCTTAGAATCCCCCATGACAGCACCCCTTACCAGCAGGAAGTAGTTTGGAAAGAACGACGCCCAAATTCCCAAATATTGTCTATAAATGTTTGTTTTCATTTAAATGGACTTGGTTATATAAAACTAAATAAATAAATTAATGAAAGAAAGAAAACATGATGCCTATGAACACAGACTGGAGAGGAAATACAAATATGCAAATGAGTCTCCTCATGAGATGCTCCAAGTCAGTGTCAGTATGCCACCAAAAAAAAAAAAAAAAAAAAAAAAAAAAAAGAAAAAGAAAGAAAAAAAAAAAAAAAGATGGATATCTTGGAGATCTCTCTAAAGGAACATTAAAAATGGTGGCTATCCTAAAAGCACTCTTCATATGTGATCACCTTATCTTTGAAGTTGATGTAATAACAGTGCCTTACGTAGGGTTTGTCCAAATATTTAAGAAAGAAGCTAGATAATGAAACATGGTAAGAATAAAGAGACTAATGTGATGGTTTGTTCAGAAAATAACAAAGAATTCTTTATTTGCTATATTTTATTTATTTAGTATGTGAGGCAAGGAAGATGATTTACAAAAGACTCCTGGAACTCACAGGATAATTTGTTTATCTTCTCCCACTACAGGAGTTCTAGGGATGGGACTTTGTTCCATACCAGCTAAGCCATCCTACCAGCCCTTGAGCTATTTTTAAGACATTTACGTATGAAAATGCTCAACAAATAGGTATCAGTTGATATTTGACACTATGTTTATGTAAAATGAACGAGTTTTTAAAAGTAACTCTCATAGGTCTCTCATGGTTTATGCTCTATGAAAAGGAATAAGAAATGGTTTTGTGACCTGTTTCCAGGTTTGGAGCCAATCACAACCTTTAGGTAAGCTTAAGAAGAATGACAGAATATACTGGAAAGAGCACACAAGTGATATATTCTGGAAGAAAGTGAGAGAACAGGGAAAAACAGGAGGATCGGGTAAGACAGACTATATTTCAGTATTTTTAGTTATTTATTTAATTTTGAGGACAATGTAACAACAGGTCTTTCTACTAATTCAATTATGTTTTATGAATGGTGGTGGGAATTGAAAATCCAAATGATCCACATCTCATTACCCCTACAGGCTGATCTGATGTGGACTCATGGGAACTGAATCAGATTTTAGAGTCTGAAGCCAATTTGTGCTTTTAGCATTTCACAGATGAAAGCTTGGATCATAAATTCCCTTTGTTGCCTCTGATCCCCTCTGGTGACTCTCCTCACTGATTATAAATCAGAAAGTATTACACATACATCAGCTGAGCCATATTGTAAACAGTCTTCAAAACTAGCCTTCTCTGAGGCTTGAAGCTATTTAAAACTCTTGTCAGAATCAAAGACATGGAGTCAACTCCCCAATCTATGAAATCTTACCTAAATATTCAGATTGTCAAATCTGCCCCTACTTCTTTTCTCCAAACTTGGATACCTTATTATCACCAGTAAAGCAAAGCTGATCTCAAAATCCTTTTTAGTTATACACTGCTTGCTGTTTAAAAGCAAGACTTATTGAAATATACTTTGACATATAAAGAACTGTACATGTTTAATGTGTGTAACTTGAAGATTTTAGTATATGCAAACATCCATGATACGATCAACATAGCTCAGGAAGTAGACATAAACACCATCTCCTAAAATTCATTGGTTCCCTTTGTTATTGTTATGTGACAAGAATATTTAGCAGGAAATGTCATATTAACTAGTTTTAAGTGCACAAAAGTCTCAGTCATGCTAGATGACTAGTTCTAAAGGTCTATGAGAGAGACATAAATAACGTGTTGTCCTTAATTCATGAATAAATACACAGACACTTTAGCATGCAATGTTACTGTCTAAATCTAAACAACTAGTAGCTTAAAAGATACTGTTGCATTTAGGTGTTTGAGTTGCTTTAAAGGCTCAGCCAAACCTAGCTTCATCAGGTCAATCTTACATGGCAAATTTTGAGATTTCTCCTAAATACCACATATTTTTCTTTTATTATTCTGTCATATATTACATTCTTCTTCTTCCATCCCACCCAGCTTCCCCTTATCTCTTCTCTACCCTAGATCTGTTTGCCTTCAAAGAGAGAGAGAGAGAGAGAACAATTCTTCCACAAAACATAGCCTGAACACGGCCTAACAAGTTACAATAAGACTAAGCACAAACCCTCACAAACTCTCATATCAAGGCTGGATGAAGCAACAAGTAGGAAGAAAACAGTCCCAGGGACAGACAAAAGAGTCGAAGACACCTTACCCACAACAGTCCCTCAAGAACACCTAAGCTTTACAACTGTAACACAAAGAATAAAAAACCCATAAACAGATATTGCAGTACAAGCTTCAAGGTGAAGATCTGAAAAGCAAAGTAGTTGGCAAAGTATCTTTTATTTCTATCTCAGCTCAGATAAAAAGGATGATCATCAAAGTGCTCCTGAATTCACTGATCCTCAGATTCACTCAGGCAGCTATGCTCTCCTCAGCATGGCTAGAGACTCATGAAACTCTCCACTGAAAACCATGCTCCTATATTTTATAACTGTCTAGTGCTGGGATTAAAGGTGTGAGATCTGTTACTCTTTTAGATTAATTCAATCTTGTGTATTCCTGGGTAGCCTTGAACTCCAAGTGATCCATCTGCCTTTGTCTCCAGAGACCTGGAATGTTTTTCCTTTCTTAAATTTAAATTAGAAACAATCTTATTTTATATCTCAATCCCAGTTCCCTCTCCCTCCCACCCTCCCATGACTCCCATTGACCCCCATGCCATCCTTCTTCTGATCCATAGAAAGGATGAGGCCTTACATTGGGGATAATCAAAGTCTGTCACATCATTTGGGGCAGGCCTAGGACCTCCCTCATATGACTAGGCTGAGAAAGTATCCCTTTATGGGAAATTGATTCCCAATGTCCATTTGTACACTAGGGATAAATACTGTTTTACTACCAGAGGCCCTATAGACTGTCCAGGCCTCCTAATTGACACCCATGTTCAGGGAACCTAGTTCTGTCCTATGCTGGTTTTCAAGATGTCAGTCTGAGGTCCATAAGCTGCCCCTTGTTCAAGTCAGTTGATTCTGTAGTTTTCCCAAGCTTGGTCTTGGCCCCTTTGCTCATCATTCCTCCCTCTCTGCAACTGGATTCCAGGAATTCAGCTCAGTACTTAGCTGTGGGTCTCTGCTTCTGCTTTCATCAGTTACTAGATGAAGGTTCTATGATGGCATATAAGGTAGTCATCAATCTCATTATAGGGGAAGGGCATTTAAGGTAGCCTCTTCACTATTGCTTAGATTCCTAGTTGGGGTCATCCTTATGGATCTCCAGACTTTTCCCTAGTGCTATATTTCTCTTTAAACCTATAATTGCTCCCTCTATTAATGTATCTCTTTCTTGCTCCCTGATCTTTATACCTCGAGGTTGATTTTACTTTCTGAATCCTCAGGCAAGCTTTAATAGATCACAAATAATATATCATCACATACAACCATATGGTATATGCATAGGACCTAGCTCAGTCCATGTTTCTCATTCAGTCTCTGTGAGCCACTGTGATTCCTGCATAGTTGATTCTGTAGGCCATATTCTCTATTCTCTGGCTCCTACAATATGTCCTCCTCTTCTTCTCTGGGCATTCCATTGCATCGATCTATGAGTATAGCAGATTATCATTATGAATGATTTGATGATTTTTGTTTTGTTTTGTTTTGTTTTTCTGCTAATTGTTTTGATTCTATCCTGCATCCCTATGCTGTCCTGAGACTGAAAACAACTAGATGCTTCTCATCTGAAGATTGAATATAGAAAATGTAGTATATTTACAAAATGGAAGATTACTCAGCTGTTTAAAAAATGGCGTCATAAAATTTACAGGCAAACAGATGGAACTAGAAAAGATCATCCCGAATAAGGTAACTGACCTAAAAAGAAAAGCATGGTATATACTCATTTATAAAAGAATATTAACTTTAAGTAAAGGATAATCATTCTACAATCCACAGTCCTAGAGAGGCTACATAACAAGTAGGGCTCAAGAGGAACTGCATGGATATCCCTGTGAAGGGCAAATTGAATAGATTTTGCAGGTAGGTTGGTGGCAGGTGGAAATGGGATAAGGGAGGATTAGGGGTGGGGTGGGAGGGATGGAGGGAGAGAGTGCTGGAGAGCTGACTGGAATTGAGGGGCATTTGGGAGGCAATATAGAAACATAGTGCAGTGGGAACTCCATGGAATTTGTAAAAGTGACCTTATCAAAGATTTCTAGCAATGGGGGATATGTAACCGGAACTGTTCACCTTCGATAACCTATAACCGGGTAAGGCTCCTAGCAGTGGGACTGAGATATCAAAACAGACACAAAACCTTTTTACTTACAATCTGTCCCATCTGCAAGATGTGCAGGGATAATGGTATTGCAGAACTTGTGGGAGTGGCCAACTTGAGGCCCACACTGTGAGAGAGAGGCCACACCTGACACTGCCTGGATGAGCACAGTTATAAGGGCTCTTTAGGAAAATCAGAGTGCATTTCACAGAACACCTTTTATTGCAAAGTTGCTGCATAGAAATCATTCATCTACACAAAGCTGCAGCCACCATTTTTATCACAGAGACGGAAAAAGCTCTTTTTATTATTCCAAGTTACATAGTACTACTTTTTTCCCTCAAATCTCTTGTCTCACTTAGGAACAAAGAAATGCACTCTGACAGTCCTACAAAGGACCCTGGCATCACTGGTTCCTTCTGTAGTTAATGCAGGCTTGAATGTACATCTTGGCAACAACTGTGTGCAAAACTCTGGTAGACAAAGGTTGCCAAGGAACATATGTTCTTTGTTCAGAGTATCCAATCTGCCGTGGCAGCCAATCACTATTAAACACACGTAAACCTTCCCCTATATTATTTTCTTCCTCTATAAACCAAATCATAGTCATAACACACCTATTCAAATCATAGACAAACACTGACATAGACAAACATAGACAAACTGTTATAGGCATCCATATTTCAATTGAAGACCATCAAAACTCTTTTCAAGGATGAAATTCTGTACACTGTAGTCTATCTGATTATCTTGTTCTGTGCCTGGTGCCTGGATACTCTGCATCATGAATCACATGAGTCATCACTAAACAACAGATCCCCTACCTACAGCAGATTCTCCAAACTGACTCAAAAGAAGCAGCTCTCACATCAAAAGACTAAAGAGATAACTCACTCTAGAAGCAAAAACACATGAGCATGGCCCAGAAACACAGCTTCAAGTTCCCCCCAAATAGCATGTTTCAATGCAGAAACCATATCATGATTTTTTTTTTTTTTGGTGCGGAGTAACATAACCAAGAAGGCCAAACTAAGGTAGTCAGCCTGATAAAGATGAGGATGCTTTAAGAGACACATGTGTCTCTATTGTATGTATCACACATGTATCTCACTATTGAAACAATGGGACCCCAAATATGGGAAGTCCCACAGAAGTCTTACATTGGAGAAAACAAAAAGCCACCATCTAAGGGCAATACTTACTTCCGAGAAATATTTCATGCAGTTCTAAAAACTCTTCAGATAACCTTATAGGATGAGACTGAGAAGCAGTCATTGAAGGTTCTATAGTGGGCACACCCATACCTTGATCAGAGATGTGCACATCATTGGCTGTCAGTATCAACCTTAACTTCACTTCAGGAACCTGAAGATACAGTGGATTGGGGAACAATGGGATCTGTTTCCTTCTTCACAGTTGGCCACATAAATACAACTCCCTTTTCTGATTTCCACTATTAATTTTCCCTTTTAATTAGTTTACTGATGGCATGTGCCAAACTGGGCTTGTGGCAGAGGTTGGGATCCCAAAGTTTAATAGTGGTAACAAATACTTCAAATATATTGGTATCTAAATGAAGTAGGCAGATTTCAGAAAAGTGGACAGTTTCTGCTAAGGATCATGAATGCTATTTGATAGCATTCTTTGCTTCTTGATACTTGGAAACTAGTTGTCTCTTCATACATCCCAAAAAGTAAACATCATATATACAAAAGACGTTAGGTCACATACAGAGGAGCAGAAAACTGGCTACTAGGGCATTAAATGCAGCCCAAGATAATTTTGTTTATGATCTACAAACATCTCTATCTTTCCACTTGAGTGATATAATAAGCCAACCTATCTTTGCACGTACAAAATCTCTCCAGGAATTCTCATTCATATCCTCTCTCGGGGTATCCTACTTGGTGCTGCTTTCCTAGCCTATCCTAGGATGGCCAGTTGCAACACTTATACCTTTAAGTTCACTCTTCACACACTATTTAAGTAAGAAATCCTTTAAGCTTCTCATTAACTTGTTTTCTCTTTGACTTCCTCTGCATTTCAATGCATCACCTGTTGTAAACATGGTCTTCCTTTCATCTTATTGACCTATGCATACACACAGCCAAGGCGTGGCAGCTAAGCATAAGTATTTTCACTTATTGTTTGGTTCCCTAGCAAGAAGGTATTGAAAATGGAGTTGTTAAACTAAAGAATAGAAGCACGAGTAGGAGAATTCCCTTGCTTATATTGCAAAACAGAGAGGAAATGCTTCTTATCTGAATCCTTATAGTCATATTGTTTTAATAGAATTTAAGTCTCTGTCTCTCTTACACACACTACACACACACACACACACACACCAAAATATGTTGAAAATCTGCTTTGTTTTATAAATTACACCCATACCAAGTCTAGCCTGCTTTCTTATAGATAAGTCCCTGCTGTTGCCATGAAGCAGGTTGTACTCATCATTGTAAAAATTACAAAGCCAGACATACACAATTAAACATTGTACCATATTTCCCTACCACTGATAAATATATGTTCCCACCATTCCTCTAGAAATGACTTGGATTAAATGTCTAATTACACTATAAAAGAAGTTCATCAAGGTGATGGCTTCAATTATTTTTACAAAGTACATACTTTAGTCCAATGTACAAATACTAGATGTTTATAAAACTCATAAATATTCATTCACTAGGTATAATGCAATATATTTCTTAATGTTATAGCAGAGTCAGGCAGAATGTTAGAAAAAACAGTATATGTGGCCTCAGGGACATTCATTTTTACAATCAATACTCCCAGAAGAAACAAGAAAAGGATTGTCTATGTATGTAACGTTAGGGGGCATGGCATTTCCATTTGGTTCTTGTTTTGCCTTTCTCTTTAGTTACAATTTGTGTCCCCTCATTTACAGTGTAGTGTGAGCATCAGAAGACTTATCACATGGGAGCTCATTAGTAACACTCACTTGTGGGCTGATCTTGCAGCTCAGACCAACTGATTCCAAATTTGCAGTAACAGGTTCCTAAAGAGATTTTTGTCTAACATTTCAGAGGATGATCTGCAATTTGGATGAATCTTCTTTCTCATAACCTTCAAATTAGATCTTCACATTAAAGAATATTTTAGCCATTTGATTTTATTTCCTTTTTTATCATAAAACAAAATGCATTAGGCAAAGGATAATGTTTGTTGCTCAGATATGTACTTATCTTTAGTGTGTGTGTGTGTCTCTGCAGAGAGTGCATGTGAGTGTGTGAGTGGAAACACAAACACATATTCATAGGCTTTTGTTTCAAACACATTGTTTTGATGTTTGTCATAGAAGTGAGAAAGATGGTGGACTCACCATTTTGTTTAACTGACCCAACTGTTGCCACTAAATGTGAAAAAACACATCAATTGGAGTCTTCATTGGACTAATCTTAACTCATCTTAAATTCAACCTCTTCTGTGAGTGGAGAGAAATGTTTCTATCAGTGAATCACAACATTGACACATGGCAGTAACATGTAGTGCACATGGTTGCATTTTTTACCAAACAACACCAGGTATGCTCAGCTTTGCTATCATCCATTGACCATCTACAGAAAGAAGACACTTCTGTGAAAAGTCTGAATGATGCAGAGCAATATGTCATTAGAAATATGCCAGGCAGTGTGGCACACGCCTCTAATCCCAACACTCTGGATGCAGAGGCAGGCAGATATCTGTGAGTTCGAGACTAGCCTGGTCTACAAGAGCTAGTTTCAGGACAGCCTCCAAAAGCCACAGAGAATCGCTGTCCTGAAAAGACTACACACACACACACACACACACACACACACACCAAAGAAATCAGTAGTTCTTACACTATGTCAAAGTTCAAAGTCCAGTGTAACTTCTGCAACTATGGGCACTTCCTCAAGTTTGAAAGACTTCAATGAAAGTCAGATTCTGTAAAATTGGCTCAGAAAGACATGTTCTGGCTTCTTTGGTCACACCCATAAACTTCTAATTTCTTTCTGCCTCAATCTGGTCTATATGAAAATGCCCTGCTTTATAAAAATTAAATAAAAAATACATATTTTTTAAAATATGTAAAATTTTATGCTGATTAAAGTATTTAAAATCATGCATTTCTTCTGTGAGAACCGGAGTCAATTGCCGTTGACAGCTTCATAATAAAGCAGAGTAGACAATGAATACCCTTTAAGTTCACTGGGTGTGACAGTACTCAAGACTGTCCTCAGAAACTCAGTCAAGCTATTTAATCATACTTTCAAAACACAATGGGGAAAAGAAGGAATACAAATTCAGTTTCTTGTTATTGATAGTATGTATGTAACATTTCTTATAAAGAAAAGCAAGCCAGGAAGCCAACACGAACAGAGAAGATCATAGACCATTAACCACATACATGAGGTATCCTAATTTCTCCTTTTCAAATCTAAACTCAGAACTAGAACAATTAATCCTAACCAAAGTGAATGTACATTTATTCTCATCAAGCACAAGCACAACGGGGGGGGGGGGGTTGACTCTGTAGTCTCTTTTTTGGTAAAGAAGAACCAGATAACAAAGGGGCACATTCAAATGCATAAAAATTGATTTGGTTCTGGTAATAAGCCTTACTGCCACTGTATTAATAATGTAAGTTATAATATACTGTCTTGGAAGCTGGGCAGATGGCTCAGTTGATTGGTTGCTCACTGCACAACCAGAGAGGCCTGAGTTTGATTCCTATAGCCTGTGTAAAAAGCTGGATAGAGCATCAAGGCCTGTCATTCTAATGCTGATATATACATACATACATACATACATACATACACACACACACAGACAGACAGACAGACAGACACACACACACACACACACACACACACACACACACACACATATATATATATATAGAGAGAGAGAGAGAATATAGAAATATATTTGAAAACTGTCACTGGTATACACACAGACACAGAATCTAGGGACTTTAAAGCATGTGATACAGATGTTGCATTATCCTCCCCTCAACAATGATACCATACACAAGTTTCAAATTTAACATTGGGCTATGGAGGGCATGAGATATTTAGAATAGCAATGCAATTCAAAAGATCTTTTATGGAGAATTCACATCTTGCACTGTGGACTGCTTTTTTTTCAAACTTCTTGAAATTACATCTATTTTTAAAGCAATTAAAGATCTATGCAATTCTGGTTCTACATAAAATTAATATTGTTAAAGTTTGATTATTCTTTTTTTTTAGTTACTGTATTAACTATAGTAACTACAGGAAGTGAAATCACCTGTTTCCACAGGTGCATTCTGTTTCTCAAAACCTCTGCTTCAAGAGTCAAAGAAGTCCTGTTTCACAATGGATGAGCCCCCATTGAAAAATTCAGCTGAGGAGATGTTACAGATATTCTGTTTTTAGAATTAATGGTTCAAAGGTACCATTTTCATTGCAAAGCCACTTCAGACTTCTCTCACTCACAAGAATGGTATCTTTCAAGACTGATGAACTTCTATTTTTAGTTTATTATATGCATTTAAAAACTGACAACATTTTCCAACCCAATTTCTATCTGAGAAATCTAAGTCAGAATGAATATTTCAAAGAGGAATGTTTCCTTTGCAGGTTCAATATGCTTAAGTCTTATCAAACTCCATATTGCATAGTCTGTTTTCTGGACATGAAATACCTTACAAATTTATTAGATGCTTTGGCTGTCCTAGATAATACCATAAGAAGATGTAGTAACCCTTGCAATGTAATAAATTTGAATACTCGGGATAGTTTTGTACTAGCCTAAGTGTAATTCATCATTATCCCAACCCTCCACTATCTACAATTTATGTGCCTTCTGGTGCTTAGAACAAGTTGATGAAGAGCCTATTTCTTAGAACATAACAAACCAACATAAAACTTTCTAAAGGTACAAATGTATTTACAAAAACATATAAATCATTACCTGTCAAAGATTAAGGCTAATTTAAGCTCACTATATAGAAACACTTAAAAGACTTTTTTCCTATCACTCACTGCTTGTTAAATTAGTTGCCTTGTTAATGAAGTTTAATCATTTATTACTCAGGGCTATAAAATGGTCTATGTATCAATAGCTTTAGGGTCTGAAGCACTGAACAGAATAGAAACACCTTTCAATTCTACCATTTAGAATCTGCAAACACATTTTAAAAGGTGACATTAAAATGCTGTTATGAATAGTTGGTAGTTTCTTTGTTTTTGGTTTTGATTTTTTTTTGTTACTTTCCATGTCTAACATTGTTGGGCTATGTAGTACTGTGAGTTGGTTATTAATTCGTTTCTGTACATTCCAAAAATTTGAATGTTCAGTAGCATAATATTTATTGTAAATTTTTTTCTTATTGCCACATTTTCTTTGAGAAAAGAGGCAATTGTTTTGTTTCTTGTTAGTGAGTTTCAAATAGAAATTTAGCATGGATGAGTGTTTTTAATATATATTTAAAACAATATTCAGTGGCATACAAATCTTCAATGTCATTGTCTTCTCACACTTACCCAAGTTTTATGAGTTTTATGATAATGATGAGTGTATTCCTGGCATTCACATGTATTCATTTATCCACTAATTCATTCCCTCACTCATTTTAATTTCCTACAAGGTAAGAATTGCTATGCTATATCAGCACTTTATAAGAATACTATTCTCACATCAATGGTGCCTGTATGTAGGGGAGCAGACTGCATGACTCTGGTCTCTCCATTTTCACTGAGTTGTGAAGAAGTATGCTGCTAAAAGATAGACAAACTTCCCAGCAAGAGTGTGGGAAACAGACAGAAAGCAAAGTTATATCTTGGCAGAAACTGGTAGATGAAGCCCATATTTAGGGTTAGTCTTCCTGCTCAGGAATCTGATAAAAAATCTATTATCCAGCAGCTTATGTTTTAGCTGATAATAAAAAACACCAATTAAAAACAAAGATTAATTTGCAAGCCTACCCACTGTACATTGTAACTTTACACAAACCACATCTTACATAACTCTTAATTTCCAAAGAAAAAGTGATAACAATGTCATAATTCTATAAAATGATGTAAATTATTCATATACAACCTCAAGTATACTATTATTTAAAATTATATGGCAAGTAGGGGGGGATGGGATGAGAGGGTGGTGGGGGACATGGGAGGGTAGAAGAGAGGAAGGGAGGGAGGGACAGAGAGGGAAATGGGATCGATATATAAAATAAGAAAAATAAATAAATAAAAATAAAATAAAGAAAATAATAAATAAAGGTATGCTTAACATTATAAAATATATGGCAAAGTCTCTAGAGGATTATGTAGTTTTTTAATATTTCAAGTCATAGAAATGATAGCGAAAATTTACAACACTTAATCACTAATATCATTTCAATTGATATTATACTACACTAGAAAGAAATAGAAAACTCAAATGTTTCCTTAGTATGTGTACATATTCAGTGTGTGTGTGTGTGTGTTTGTGTGTGTGTGTGTGTTGTTGTTGTTGTTCTTAATAAGTAAACTGACAGAAACACTCATGTCAATTGCTTTCCTCGTTGCTGCATCTGATCATATGGCCTGAGGTGATACTTAAATTGCTTTCTTTCATTACTATTTCTCCAAACCTCAAAAACCACCTAACTTGTTTTTGTTCTTTCTCTAGAAGTTGACCCAGACCTTCACTCTTGAAAGGTCTGAGCTTTTTGTTATTATGGCTTCCTTGGTTTTTGTTTGTTTATTTCTTTGTTTTGTTTTGTTTAATTTTTTGTTTTCTTTCCTACCTATTGCCCTTAACAACATAGCACAATAACATAAAGAGAGTATCTAAAGCATCTTCCGTATTCCAGACACCATGTTCGTTTCTTCCCTGCTCCAGACCTTTAGGCAATTTCCACCTAACTGGTGCTATTACTATGTGTTCACAAAAGCCTTTTCACCATTCTGTCATGCAAGCTGCTTCAGAGTGTGGGTGGACATGATGAGGACAGTGAGTGGCATGAGCCTGAGCCTACTCTTGCTTTATTTTGTCTGTGCTAAGTCTCTTGGTCACAAGCAATGCTGTGTGGAGCCCCATGATGGTAGGTAAGGCATATTGTATGCTAAAGGATGACTGATTTTTCAGAAGCATTACAAGCAGGGAAGGAAAATCCACAATCAGAATAAGAATCTATTTCAGTATGGACAAAGTTTTGCTCTTGCCATTATGGAAGGTATCTAAAGCAGTGTGCCTGTCACCTTGGTACTTTATGGCCACCTTTGTAAACAGTACTGTATTGGGACCTCAGTGTTGGTTTCTGTACTGACAGATCAGGCACTCAGCACAGAAAAAAATTGATGAGTTAAATTGCATATACACAATCACATGGATAGCATCCATCTCTGCCACCATGGCCACTGTATTGTTGGGATTATTGGGCTATGTCAGGGATTGCAGAAGTACTTGACCTTTCATATAATGAGTCAACCTATATACCTGATTACTGAACTCTTCCACTGTTGGTGTCACCTTTAAAAAAGCTTTTGCATGAGATCTATATATGTCCATGTCATTTGCTCATTCTTCCACAAATATCTTTCTCACCATTTTAACATTCATGTTCATTCCAAGTCTCCAATCCTTAGCTACATCCCATGAATCACTGTGTAATCACACTGATGGCCACTTGTTCTTCTAAGAAAATTATGTAACCACATGCACTACTTGAAGTTCTGTTCAATATGAATAATATCCTTTATGGTTGTCCCAGAAAGGGGTTGTAATGCTACAAGTCTCCACTTCTGGGTGGGTCCTATCTATCATGCAGAATAATCAGTATTCCAGGCCCTAGTCTTACATTTCTCAAATTTTTATTATCTGTCCTCAAATAATATATCTATCAAGGCAATAGATACGAACTTGGGCACAGAAGGCATTGTAACAGGAATAGAAAAACCTCACATTTGGACAACTTCGTGAAGCTTGCTTATGCCCCTAAGGACCTAATAAGACTCTTTCATGTATATAGCACTTCAGTTTGATCATGGAATGATGCTGTGCATATCCTACTTTATGACATGTTGGGTCACAAAAGACCCAGCTCATAACAGAAAGATTAGATTCCATGGTAACTCATTGGGCCATTGTCAAAGTTCAGTTTCTACTAAGGCCAAGAGCTGTCTCTCAAATGGAGAATAGTTGTCTTCAAACAATTGGAGAGCCTTGCTCTGAAATCACAGGGATTTTAATGGTGAATTACCTTTCATTTTGAAGTCTTCCATATACTTCAAACAAAGTACAACTTTAGCTGCCATTGGATCTTCAGCTAATATTGGGTCTGCTGAATAATAGCTAGAAATGGTAGAGCAGTCTTCACAGTAACTTGTAACAGTATAAGAGCCCTAAACTTTCCCAGGACCTACTCAATGCTAGCAGTTTTTCAAATTGCTTGGTATATTGGTTGGAGTAACACTGTATTTGAGTGAGGAATTTGCTCCTGAAATTCAAATAAGCCTACTAAGTGTTGTTCTTCTTTCTTGATGGTGGGTTTGGCCAGATGCAGAAACTTACCTTCCACCTTAGAGGGAATATACCTCTGACTTTCTAGACATTTCAGTGGGGTAGAATGACCTTGAAGCTGAGTTTGGTTCATTTCTCATCCTCTGATATGCATATGTTTTGTCAACAAGTTCAAATTGTTTGCTATTTCCTGCTGCTTGAACCAATTAGCATCATATCATTAGTATAGTTGACAAGTGTGTAATATTTTGTGCAAAAGAGGGCAGACAATCAAAATCCAGGAAAACAAGTCATTAAGATTTTATCCTGTTTAACACTGTATCATGACATGTGGATGAAAATCTTGTAGTTGCTCGGTGTGCAATACCTGGTGCTTTCATGATCCTGGAACCCAATGTGTTTGAGTACTCCTACCTATTTGGTAACAATATCTTCAATATACATAGTTGTTCTTGTCAACTTCAGCTAGCCATTCTATACTTGCCATTGTCATCCCACAGTCCAAACATCTCCTAAATGCTAATGTCTGCTCTGAAAATGAACTGATCATTATCAGTGGCCTCTCATGGCTTCTCACTTGTTGAAGCCTTTGGTTCTCTCCATGACACATTAATCATGAAGCTTTCATACTTCCAAATTCAGTATTACATAGGATATATTTTATGCATTACCAAGTTTGGCTTCTAGAATAAAACACAGCTTTGGTCCCCTTGGACCACAGGTCTATGTGCTGAGCTAAAGGAAACCTTTTGTTTTGTTTTTATTGAAAGATTTTACTTCAATGATTCTGTGTTTTGTTATTATTTAGTCCCAATTAATCAGTATTTATTCTCTCACTAAAGTAAATGTTTTACTTCTTTGCATTTTTTTAATCAAATTAGCACACAAGTAGTCCTATTAGACTCATTCCTTTCTCGAAAACTTCTCAAGCCATGCAGTTGCCATCTCCACCTCTATCAATATTATTATCTTTCAGCAACTTCTAACATGACATTAAGTTAAAAAAATAGCCTTTTAAAGATCAAATTTCCAAAATTCTTCCACAATCCTCCCTAATATATCAAGTTTGAGTTGATCAAAGCAAGCCCCTACTCTTGGTACTAACTTCTTTTCTAGCTTTCTTTCTGTTGCTGTAACATAAACCAATACACACACACACACAATTGAGGGAGGGGGAGTTTGATTTGGTTTTTACTTCCATTTCATAATGCTTCATTAAGATAATACAGAGGAGGAACTTGATAAGGAACTAGTAGATAGGTCCTTAAGCATAAGCCATAGAGGAATGTTGCTTACTAGCTTGCTCTGACACAACCTTTATGTCTCAGCAATTCCAGTCTGTCACTGGAGGATGGGAAAAATCCTAGAGATCTGCTGCTATTCAAGATACATTGGATCCTAGAAGAAATTGATTCTAATATCTGTGAAAGGATCAGAAAATATCAGTATAGATAAACTTGCCAATGAATGTGAATGCAATCAATCACAAAGCAAAATTTTCTTTTCCCATGCTCCTTTGTCTACCCTGCCACCAGAAGGCATAACACAGATGTAACCAGCACCTCTGCTTCAATAATCTGATCAAGAAAATCCCTCAAAGGAGTGCTGGTAACTTGTATATTAGTCGCTTTTATATATAATCAAAGTGACAACCCAGATTTTCCACCACACATCACATTTGCATTCAATGAACTCTATTCACAATACCTATGAAAGATGATGTCTCAATGTGTTTGTTAAAATTTATAACAAATCAAGTGCCTCAGGCTCAAAAAGCCTCATATCATCTCATCTATGTGTATCCAAGATTTGGAAATTTTATTTCTTGAGTTTGAGTTGGAATACTTGTGAAAAACAAAACAAAAACTACAGAAAGGATGAAGGCAATACATTAAGTGGATAAATAGTAGAATATATGTAAAATGATAATAATTAAAAATTATAACATTCAGTAAAAGGTATGTATTTTTATAGTCTTGACAGGTCACTCTGAGATTCAGGAACAATAAGTCAATATTGTCTGATAGTCTCATTTTTCAAAATTATAATGGTTTGCACACATCTTTACATTCTATGGTTTTGATAGATAAAGTACCTGCTCAAAAATAGCATGTACAAAGTTAAGGAGTACTTAGAAGGAACGATATGCTACAGGAATATCACAGAGAAATGTACATAAAATTCATGGCTTATAGTAAAGGAACATTGCCCCATGAAGTCACATATGAACACTGTCAATTTTAGACGTATTTTACATTGAAAATGTTGTATACATGAAAAGGAAAATGTATACTATATGTATGAACTCAGTAAACTTGTATTTAATTTACCCATTCTTGTTTTTCTTTTGCAAACTGTTGTATTTTACCCACAAAAATTCTTGTTTATTTACATACACACATCCATAATAGCCTAGGATCTGCATATGAGGAAGAACATTCATTTTTGATTTTGATATTGGGTGATATCAATCATTATACATTCTGTATCCATTCATTCGTCAGATAATTTTGTGTTTATATTCCTCTTTAGAGCTCAAGAATATTACACTTTATGTGTGTACCAGATGTTTATCATCCATATTTGTGTTGATGGGCAACTAGGTTGTTACCATTTGCATACTCTAGTGAACTAAGTAGCAACAGATGTGGGAACACAAATATCTCTATTGTGGGCATGGAGTTCCCTATGCCTGAGAGCAAAACACTTGGGTCATATGACAGTTCTATCAAAAATTTTTTAAGGATTTCCAAACTGATTTCCATTATGGCCATAATAACTTTCACTACTATCAGCAGTGAATAAAGGTATGTCTTCTTTCACATCCTCTCCAATATTTGTTGTGATATTTATTTGTTTTTTGTTTGTTTGTTTGTTTCTCTCTGTAGCTTTTGAGCCTCTCCTTGAACTAGCTCTTGTAGACCAGACTGGTCTTGAACTTACAAAAAACTGCCTGCCTCTGCCTCCAGAGTGAAGGGCTTAAAGGCATGCACCCACTACCATGCCCTGTTGTCATATTTCTTGATGATAGCATTTTTTTTACTGGGGTGAGGTAGTATTACAAAGTAGCCATGATTAAGAATGTTGAAATACTTTTAAAATGTCATCTCATCTGTTGACACTTGTGATTAGTTCCTGTGAAACCATCTGTTCAGAGTATCCTTCCACTGATCAGTATATTAAAGAATATTCTCTATGTTTCATGTAGAAGTTTCAGGTTTTAAATTAAAATATCTGATTTAAAATTGTGTGTGTGTGTGTGTGTGTGTGTGTGTGTGTGTGTGCGTGTACATGTGCGTGTGTGTGCGTGTGTATGTAACATCAAAGATGAAATAAAAATTTCATTGTGTTTCAAATGGATGTTCAGCACTGACAGCACCAGGTGTTTAATGAGCTATCTTTTTTCCAGTATTAAAATCCAACAGGTTAAATAGAGTTGTTCACAGTATGTAAGAGAACATGTGCAGTGCATTTGTCTGTAGGCTTATTTTAGTAGTAGTTGTAGTAATCACAATTAGAAGAAATATTAAAAATTGTATCAATAATAAACATTTTTGCTCACCTTGATTAACTCAGCTGAAGTTCCATCTACAAAGTCAGCTCTAGCAGATTCAACCCCATTGCTCTGCCGCTGTTTAACTGTCACATGCATGAAATAAACTCTATGTTAAGAAAGTCAAACTATTTTAACCCAGCTTCACTTCTCACACCTGGCTTCATGTTCAGTGAATTTTACAAATAGCAGCCACCTGTATTTTCATAATATCTGAGTTAACATTGCTGTGAAGAGAGCAATAATAAGTTAACATAGATGAGTATCTTTGTATTAGGAAATAGGTTCTATGTATAGTACCAGGAGTACTAATGCTGGGTCATATGACATTCTATTTCTAACTTAAAGAATAATAATTATTTTATGTGTGTGAATCTTTTGTCTACATGTATATACAATGCTTATATTCCTGGTGCACACAGGGTCCATAAGAGGGTGTTAAATGCCACAAAACTAGAATTATGGATGGTTGTGAGGTGCCATGTGGGTGCTGGAAATTGAACTTTAGTTCTGTAAGAATCCAGGCAGTGTATTTAATCATGAGCTATCTCTCCAGTCTGATGAATAAAATACTTGGGTCGTATGACAGTTCTATCCATAATTTTTGAAGCATCTCCAAACTAATTTCAATTATGGCCACAATAATTTCCTCTACCATCAATTAAATAAAGGCGGTCTTTCTTCACATTCTCTCCAACATTTGTTGTCCTATTTCTTGATGATAGGATTTTTTTTAATGGGATGTGGTAGTGTCTCAAATAACTATATTTGCTTTACCAGATAACTAATGATATTTGTAGAACTTACAGCAGACTACCCAAGCCCAAGTCCCCCTGCCCCCTACCCCCAAGGTGCCCAGACCACCTCACGTGAGCATGGACATGCTTAGCAGTCACTTTCTACCTGAACCAAGCCACCAAGAATGCCTCAATGCCCAGAGACTCTGACAGAGATACATCTGACCCAGAGACACCAATATGAAAAGGGCATGCAGCAGAGTCATCCTCCTGAGCCAATAGGACCATGGGCGGGGGCACAAAGGCAAGTCTAGCTTACTTAATAAAAGTGTCTGCAGCACACGATGCTATTCACTGACTCCAGATGCCTGCATCATTGGTGCTGCCTCTTCTCATCCCCTCCCCCAAGGGGTATCCAAGCAGGGTCACCCACAACAGATGTTGAACACTTTTAAGAATATTGAAATATTGAAAATTATTTGATTCATTAGCCTTTGTACTGATTTCCAGTGTTATTTCTTTAATTTTATTTAATGCATACAGTTCTTTGTAAGTTCTGTATATTAACTGCCAGTCTGAGATACAACTGGTAAAGATTTTCTCTGATTCTGTTTACTAATTACATACTCTACTGATAGATTTTTTTTCTATTCAGAAACTTTTTAAGTACTATGTCATCCCATCTGTTATGAAAATTGTTACACATTTAAACAACAGAATGTCATTCAGCTATAAAGATTACAGTTAAATAGATGAAACTATAAGAAATTATATTGAATTAGGTTACCCAGGTCGAAAATGGCAGATGATGAATGCTCTGTCTCATCTGTAGATCCTTCCTTGTTCTAATCTTTAGATTTGTATATTTAGCTTGGAATATTTACAGATATCAGAGAATCAGAAAGAGGACATTGAAGGTGCTTCTTTAAGGAGGGAGGGGAAGTTGAATTTAGTCATTCTTATTTGTTTTCAATTGTTGTGGTAGTAACAACAAAAAAAGCAACTTGTGGAGAAAGGGAGTTATTTCATTTTACAGTTTGTAGTCCATAAACATATGGAAGTCAGTTCAAGAAACTGGAGTATTTCTTGGTAGCTTGCTTTTCGTGATTTGTTTAGCCTTCTTTTTTATATACTTCAGGACTACCTGAATATTGATAGAACTACCAATAGCAGGTGGATCTTCAACATCAACAGTTATTCAAGACAACACCCACAGAATTTTCTACATACCACTCTTGTGGAGACATTTCCTCAAATATAATTCTGTTCTCCCAGACATGTCTAGGCTTGTGCCAAGTTGACAAAAATCAAAACATCACACTTAAAAGTGACAGTTCCAAAGTTCTATGTAAGATGTGTCCATTGATGCAACAGAGGCAAAACTATTATAGATATAATCTACGGTTTTTCATTTCTACTTGAGGCCCATTCCACAAAACCTCATTGCTGAGACTATTGTGGGCTCTGGGGATATGCTCAATACAGTTGTTTAGATAAATTGAAATTTCCCTAAACTATAATCTAAATATTTTATACCCTTAGACAAATATGTTTGTCAGCTTTAATCACAGAAGTTTCTCTTTGCTGTGAAGGGCCTGTTGCTATTGAGGATGCTTAGAATGATTATATGCTGATTCCTAAACCAAACACCACATGTACCATAATTTCTAACATTCAAGAAGCATTGAAGAGAAGGAAGTAGAAAATAATATAAGATCTAGAAGATAAGACAAAAGACTATGAAATGTTATCTTCAGTGCATTTTACAACCACTGAAAACCCGATCTCTCATCAGCAGCAGTTCGCTGCAAATAACCTTCAAAGATCAGGTCTATAAATGTCAATTAAAGAGATAGAAGAGACTCTTGAATACTCCCCTTTCCTAGCTAAATTATTGGATAATTATAAATTCTAGGGAAAGGGTGTATATTCTCTTCAGTAATGTACTCACTCATGATCTTACCAGGCTCTAATGGATAGTTCTAAACCCATGTAACATAGACAGTTATGACTAAAACTTAGTACTACAAAAGCTAGCCAGTAGGTATGAAGATTCCAGTTGAGTACCAGCCTGATTTCTCTGTGCTCTATGACTGAAGTATGTGACTTCCTCAGTAAAAGGAATAGGACCCTGCAACAAGTTCTAGAAGATAAACAAGAAAATTAGCAATAGCTTATAATCTTAGGGCACAGGAGGGCCTATGAAACTCTCTTGGCCAACAATTTAAAAACAAATGAAACATTTAAGAATAGTGCATAGGCATTGATAAAAAGGTATTTTTGAATTAATATGTAGCATCATTTGGTACATTCTAAAGAGTGGTATATCAATGTTTTTGTTGATTTGGTTTCAGTTTTTGCAGTAGTGGACACCTCAGTAGTGGTTCCCATAGAGACTGTTGCAGTTTGCAATCCCAGCATCAGTGAATAAATGTTCCCATTTTCTTGTATCCGGGCCTGCATCTGCTGTCATTTTGTTTTTTATTAATCTTGGCCATCTGACTGGGTAAAGATGAAATCTCAAAGCAGCCATTTGGGAGTGGAGAAACTTTGCTTTGGATTTCATGCTTCTACTCTCAATTACATTCTTTATGTACTTATTCACCATAAAAGAACTGGAATATTCCATGATAGACTTAAAACTGAAACGCAATTATCTGAATGTCTAAAAGTTCATTAAAAAATGCTGGTTTAAGTTGCTATCTTAATCTAACTGTGGAATATTTTTATTTAAAATGCCTTCAAAATAAAATGATTTTAATAAAACTTAACAAAATTGTTATATTTTGAGGAAGTGCTAATGAAAAATAATGACATTAATCTAAGTATTTCCCCCCACATATTCAAAACTAGCCATTAAACAGGAAGCACAAATAACAGATAACACCAAAAATGAAGTAATGCAAAGTTGAATTTATTAAAAATAAGTGGTATTAAATTATTTATAAAAATAAGCTAGCATGCAGCATGCTAACACTTTGTATCCAGTCACCAATATGAAAATCATTAGACTATTTCACCTACATTCAGGATTTACAAAACTTCATAAATCATAAGAGAGAATATTTTATTTATTAACTCTATATATCTTAATATAAAATTAGCTATATGTAATATGTATATGTGTGTTTGGAAATAGAAGGACATATTTTGCCTGACCCTATGTTATTTATATATACATACATATATATTATATATACATACATGCATAACTTCATTAAAACCTATATATACACTATATATATATATGTATATACATGTATCTGTAATATTCATTCTTTAATTTGAAGTATATATCTAAGCAAGCTACCTACACTAGAATACATTCACTGTAGTTCATGGGATTTCACAGTGGAAAAGTAGAATATGAAGGCTTGAATATGAAAGATAGAATCTACTACTATCACAGAACTTACCTTGATGCTTTCACTTTGAAAATCTGCTTGACTTCTTTCTCTCTTGAAATTTGAATGTCCAGTCTGTTAAATCTGTCTCTGAGTTGGAGATACCAAAACTTACATTGTTTTAGCAATATTAGGAAGCAAGTCATCTTTTGCTTACAGATGATACAAGAGAAGTGCTTCCTTTTAACACCACTACCCAGGGTGCAGCTTTTTTAAACTATAGGTCTTAAAACTAAAAACTAAACTAAACCAGAGCTAAAAGCCAAGACTTTATTAGTCAACATACCCATGCATTTGATAACGTGTGTGTGTGTGTGTGTGTGTGTGTGTGTGTGTGTGTGTGTGTGTGCATGCGTGTGTGTGTTCCTTATAGATCTTAAAGCAAATTACCTTCTTGCACCTACATTCAACTCATAGAACCTTGAGATACTACTGGGCCCTGCCTGGAGTGTGTTTCTTGCTTTTTATTTTTTATTTTTTCTTATATCAATCGCAGTTCTCTCTCCATCCCTCCCTCTCTCCCTCCCACCCTCCCTCCATGGTTCCTGACAACCCTCCCATTCCACCACCCCCCCACCACTCCACAGAAAGAGTGATGCCTTCCAGGAGGGATTAACAAAATTTGTCAAGTCATTTGGAGTAGGGATTAGGCCCTTCCTCCTGTCTCTAGGTTAAGGGAGTATCCCTCCGTGGAGATTGTGCTCCCAAAGTCCTTTTATGCACCAGAGATACACCCTGGTTCCACTGTCAGAGGTCCCTTAGACTGCTTAGGTCTTCTAACTGAGACCCATGTTCAGGGGGTCTGAGTTGATCCAATGCTCTTTTCCCAGCTACCAGTCTGGGGGTCCATTAGCCCCTCCTTGTTCAGTTCAGCTGTCTCTGTGGGTTTCTGTAGCCTTTTTTAGAGTTGGAAAACTTTAGCAATAATTTATACAGCATCTTTTTTGATCATATGTGCTTGAATTTGTTCTGAAAAAGCAATAGAAATTTAATAACTTTTTTGGAAATAGTTATCTTCACTATACCACTAATTCTTTCAAAAGAAAACTGATCATCTTTCTGCAACTATGGTTTCAGAATAACATAGTGAGAAAAAAAGATGTGAAACCATAAAGGGAGGGAACGCAGACTTTTGCATTGGAAAAGCTTGCCTGCCCTAACATGGAATTCTATATTTTCACTTTTATGGTATTTTATGAACACTCCTTACACAACACTAGTCCTATGTGGTGTGTTTATGGTGTGTAGACTCAATTTGTATTCCAACATATTATCATCATGATAACCATTACACAAAAAGTATATTGGTGACAAACAATCTAAAGTAGGAAATTGCACATGAAATGAATGGGATAGCAATGAAAATTTTCCATTAAATACTATAATGGGAAATATACATGTAATGTCATATACTGGATGTCCACAATAAGTTTCCCTTTCTTTTGGAATCTGGAACTATATGAAAGACTCTGAACTATGGATCATAGCAGCTCTTGTTGCAGGTAGCACTCCTACAGGCTAGACTGTGAACCATCATCTGTCTTGGTCCCAATTCTATAGATTAGTTTCCCAGAAGATATGGCTCAGAAATTCAACTTTATTAATGTGAGGAAAAGAACAATAATTCAGTTTGGTAACTCAAGCCCAAGCTGTAAAGTTCATTATGATGAAAGTAATCATAATAACTGAAGTGAGTCAAAGAGGTGCAGTCTTCATTCACACTGTGTTCATCTACCACTGAACACAGAGCCAACTGTGATCTCACCATCAGGACTGTTGCTCAATACTGACTCAGCTCTGTTATCACATCATTTTTCCATTGGGGCTGTGACGCTCTCATGCTAGCTTGTCCTGTGAGCCATGGAAACAGATACAATCTCTCAGTGGTGTATTGGCTTGAAAACAAAGCTCTACAAAACTAATAATGGGTACCACCACCTGCTCCCTTCTGACACAGAAGCAAGCATTATATTCAGCCTAAGTCCATTTATATAAAGGAATTCAAAAGACATTTTATAAATTTATTTAAATTTATTCAAAACACAAATTATGAATAGTGAAATGAAATCAAAAGATGTATCATATGGTAAAATTTTGGAAAGTACAATTATTTGATAGACTTGATTGTATTTAGGAAATGCATTGTGCTTACCTATCTAGGGGATTCTAATGCAATTCTTTATTAAAATTAACCTATACACTGAATGGAGATAAAAACTATTTTCTAAAATGTTTCATAGGAGAACACTATTGATTTCATGTGGCTCCACTCTAAAACACTTTGTAATTATTTGGAGACTCCCCAGTAGAAATTATATTTATTTCAACAGTGAGACTACTTATTTAACACCGAACAAATACACTTCAATAATCTTCAAACAAAATGAACTGTGCACACTCTATCAATCATTTAGGAAATAATGTACTAGCAATAAGAGAAACTTTGGCCACATTGTTTTCCATGTTAAACAAAACTATGTAATCTGATTATTAGGTCAGGTTTTGTATTTAATATCTAATTCCACAAGAGACAACGTAATTTCCCAAACCAGTGATAGGATAGATAATGCATGAACTTCTTTGAATCGTGTCTCTCACCCTTAGAGGGAATAGTCTCATGCATCACTGTAAAGGGCACCTTTAACTCCCTCTTTCATATCCCCTTGATATTTACATTAGGAACTTTGCATTATAATTGTATTTTATAAAGCTCAAGACTCATTTAAATGCCAGAAAATTAAACCAAAGGGATTTCATTTACCACTGGCTGTGTAGGGGATAGAGTTATACAACCCCTATTAATGTTAATGGGAGTTCGTGAATAAATCTCCAGAATACAGAGAAAAATGTATCCCAAGAAGGACATGAAATGGAGACAATAGGCTCACTAGAGCAAAATTAAATGGCATTTTGATTTCCTGAGCTGAAACGTTGTAAAAATGAAGTCACTTACACTTACAATCTTAAAACTAGTGATTTTTTTTTTTTTTTTTTTTTAGTAAAAATTCACTTCTCTCTTGGGCAACTTAACTCATATAACTTGAAAGGACAATGGTTTTTATATTAACAATAATGTATAATTTTCAAATATGTAACAATCAGGAGACAACTTATATTCACATACTTAGAAATTATCATTTAATGAATTTAATGAAGTCTCTGATGATAAAATATATTTGTAAAAGTAAATCACCACAAATTCTGTTGTAATGACTTTAATGTTAAAATTAGAAGGTTCAGTGCACATGAACTTCAATAAATAGTGGAAGAATGGACCTTGTGGTTTATTGGAAAATAGTTCAATTACTTTTAAGAGTTTCAATGAAGCTAAACTAAAACAGGGTCACTGACTGATCAGAAGTTATAAACAAATAGATTTTCAATCTTTGTTGCCTTTTCTTCTATATGTAAGATTTTGAATGTGCAACTAAATTATTTTCATTGATATATACTTTCATTGTATATAACTTTATATTATTCCCTTCTTATGAAATATGGGAACAGATGACATATGAGATGTATTTTAAAGTTATATAAAGCCAAAAATAATGAAAATAAAAATATCAATTCTTTTATTGTAAAATATATGTATACTAATATAATCAGATTATATTCAAATTAGTTCAATTTAAATCTGTTTAGCCTGTCTCAGAACTTATATTTTCTAAGGTTGTCATTAAAACTGAATGGCTTTTGAAAATAGATGTATATGCTAGCTAGTTTTTTGTCCACTTTTCACAAGCTAGAGTCATTTGGGGAGAGGAAGCAACAGCTGTGAAAATGCCCCCACCATACTGGCAGGTATGAAGTTTTCTGTGCATTTTATTGATTTATGATTGTTGTGAGAGGGCCTAGCTCATTGTGGATGGTGCAGCCACTGGACTAGTGGTCCTGAGTACCGTTAGAAGGCAACTGAGAAAGTCATGGGGAACAAGCTAGTAAACAGAATTCCTCCATACCCTCTGCTTCAGTTCTTGCCTCTAGATTCTTGTGTTGAGATCTTGCCCTAACAAACAGTGAAATAAAATAAATCCTTTCTCCCCCAAGCTGTTTTTGGCCATGGTATTTTATAATAGCAATAGAAACCTTAACTTGATGAGTCAAGATTTGTTCAAGCCCATGGGAGGCCTGCCCCTTATTGAATGGAGACATTGAGACAGAAGAGGAATGGATAGGGAGGGGAGTAGATGGGGGGGGGGCTGTGGTTGGTATTTAAAACAAATGAAAAAAAGTTAGTTAAATAACATTTTTTTAAATCTTCACTAAAACAACACTTCTGCCTAAAAACTCTTTGTCACTTAATTTCTCAACAAATAATGGATTTACTATTTCACTTCTTGGTGGGGTATGCAGTTCAGTAGCAGAGAACTTGCCTAGCGTGTCTGTGCATTCTATGTAATGTCCTGTATTTAAAATGTAAATTAAAATTCTAGTCTTGTCTATGCTATTAAATGAGGTCAGATTTGTCTTTGTAAGATGGGGTACACTATACAAAATCACTCAGCTTTTAAATGGTATTTCTACTTCAGGTTAGCAAATAATTACTAAAGAAATGAGGGTGGGCTACCTCCTTTTGGGTTGTTGCTCAAGGATCTATTAGAAATTACCACAACAATAAAGATGATGGCCATTGCTCTTGCTTATTCACTAGAAGTTGATGTCAAGGTCTTATTGCTGAAAGCAGCCCAAACTTTGATCACAGAATATGGAGAAATCAAGTTGCTACTGGACAGGATTTTTTTTCCTTCTGGCTAACACTTGAAAGTGCTTTGTGGTCTACCCGGGAAGTCCGGAATACATCAATAATGTGAACCCTGTGAAGTACAGCAATGACTAAAGTGGCAAGATTTGCATGATTTGTATGAATATTATTAGGGAAGCAGAACAATTTCTGTTGGGATTTAAGGCCAATTCAGGGAAGAAAATTACAATAATCGTTGCTAAGAATCCAGGGAATGTGAGCTGGCAGGCCCCAAAAGAGAACTAACTACTATTATTTTGCTAAATGAACACAGTATCAAACATGTTTCTAAGTTCCTGCCTCTGTAAAGATTAGTGAGGCTCTCAGACCTCATCAGAGAAGCTTCTGTACCATAGGCAGTGGTTAATGCTGAAGTTCACAAATGACTACAGTACAGGTAATAAGGGTTAGTGGATGCTCTGCCACAAATAAATCATTTACACCACTTTCTCTCCACAAGGCTCAGATGCACTGCAGAAGAGATCCAGGGGACTAAGAACCAGAAATCAGGAAAGACAAGAGAAAAACTGTCCTCTGTACATGACAGGCTTTTTGTACTACAGTGCCTGTGGCTGCCCACAGAAAACCTACTCAGAGTCACTTAATTAAGGAGATAAACTCCTAACCCTCTGTCATCAAACGAGGCAGCCAATTTTTTCTCTTTGCCATCACTTTTATGAGACTCTCAACTTGGGTTTAATAAAAGCTCAGATAGAAAACAATAGAAACAGTCTTTATCCTAAAACCCCTTACGAATATATTGGTTATAGATATATTGAATACTCACTGTACCCAAGCTATAGAACAAACAACAACAAACAAACAAACCAAACCAGACAGTCCCCAAATGCAACCTCAAACTCAAGGCTTCGCGTGTTCTCAAAGTTCAAGTGCACTTGCTTGATCGAGAGGGAACAAGAGAATGGCTTCCCTACCCCAGTGACTTACACAAGGGATCCATCCTTAGTCCTTCCAAGGGGAAAGTGACAGCATATTAGACTAGTATTAGCTTTGCTTAGATAAACAAAATCTACCTAGAGACTCTCAGCAGGTCCCCAAGGCTCCTTTCATCCAAGCATGACCTCACTTAAGGTCACTACCGCTAATGGCAGTTGATGCCCCTGAACTCTTCTCTTCATGGCTCAGCTATTCTGTTAGCATTCCTAATTGACTTTGTCATTTCTGAGGCAATTTCATGATCAGCCAGGGCCATTTCTGCTGTTGCTGATGATTTGGCCATTTTGTGAAGCCAAGTGTGGAACCCTGAAGTACAGAGGGAAGCAATATGTGTAGGGTTTCAGCTCTACCTTTCACTGTGAAAAGAGTGCTTTACAAGCCAAATTCACCAGCATTCTTGGGAGACTTATTCCCCTGTTCCCAAAGGGGACATAATCATAACTATTTTTTGAGAATTCCCTTGTACTCTCTTTGATGTAGTTGCAATTTAACACTCCTGTTTTTATCTCTTGGGAGAATGAAAAGCTGCATGATTTAAATGACTCTGAGATTTTTATGGTATAGAAAAAAAAAAGTGCCCTTAAGGGTAGATTAGTGTGATGCATAAGCTGCATGTAGATTGGGGTCTTTTGTCTTAGCCCTCTAAGTACATTAAATCATGATCATATTTAAATAATTCTGCAGACATCTCCAAACTTGAGTTTGGACTCTCTGCAGTAGGAAAATCTTTGTTGAGTTTTAATGCAAAAGAGTCACTTAATTAAGGAGATAAACTCCTAACCTTCGGTTATCAAACAAGGCAGCCATCACTGCCATCTGGCCATTGCTGTCTCCTTCCTTCAATGCTCCCTGAAAATGTTAGTGATGGGGAGTTGTACCAGGGTGACAGAAGCAAAGTCTTCAGGTGGCAAAGCAAATGCTGTGTTTGTTAGCGAGGTAGTTGCTCATGACATCAGAGGGGTGTACAAGGCTTAGGATGGTGATAGCAGCAGAAAGTGACTGTGAGCAGTAACAGTCTTTCCTCTTACTGGTTCTTCTTAGAGATGAATTTCAACATTGTTTTTCTATATTTATTCTTACAAGAATGATAATGATTTATGCATTGCATAAAAATCTAAGCAGTAATGAAGAAGGTAATAAGAAAATGAAATGCTAGTTATTTTATACTCTTAGATACATTGAATAGTGTGCCTTTAGGTCTTCAGGTAATTGTTTCAGTAACTGTAAGTGCTATGTATAAAAATATGTGTGTTTTTAGTTAATATTAAGTATATTTCCAACACAATCTATCCTTTCCATTTACCCTTTCAAATATCAGTTGTGTATGTATTTATAATTTATTATGACAGTTGTATTTTGATGCAGTATATGCAAACTTCTATTTCTTCACAAAATTAATACTGAGAGAAAGTGTACCCATGCAACCCAGCATAGTCAAATTTGAGAGCCTCCCATCTCAAGACTTTTAAACACTGGAAGAAAATATGTGTTTTACTTTGACCATCTATGCAATATACTTTAAAATTTTTATTACTTTGTAGCTAGCATGCAAACATGGTTTCATTGTGGCAATTTCCGGGTTTTTTGTTTTTGTTTTTGTTTTTTTTTTTTTTTCTTCACTTGTATTTGTCCCCATTAAATTTCCTTGTCCATTTGTCTGTGTCATGATGGCCCCTTCCTTCTTTTAAGTAATCTTTCGACTTTCATATCATGTACGTGGTTGAGGAGCATATATTATCCTTTGAGAGAATAAAAAATATGGATTCCTTCATTTTACATCTACATTATTATTATCTGTGCTCATTTATTTCCTTATGCATTTTATTTTATGTTACATTATGGGCAAGATTGTTTCACCAGTGTGCTTGATTGCACACATTTGGATGCTTGATGCCTGTGAATGTCCAGGAGAGGGCAACTGATCCCTTGGAACTGGATTTCCAGAGGGTTCTGAACTGCTATAGGGGTGCTAGGAGTAGAATTCAGGTCATCTGGAAGAGCTGACAGGGCTCTTGGCTACTGAGCCGGCTGTCCAAACTCTCTGTTTTCCTTTAAATACTCACTAGCATGTTATGTCCAAAATCATTAACATAATCGTGTACTACTTAGAGATGCTCCTTTTAAATATTTTTCTGAAATATTTTAGAGTGGCCTTTTGTTCCCTCCATCGTAGGTTAGGTTCTCTGTTTTTAGGATATTTCCCCCATCAGGAAAACTATAACATCTTCTCAGTGAATGTGATAGACAGTGACTGTGGTTGATTCACTGACTGAGTACATTAATGGAGGTGTATTTCTCACCAATCCTTGAAGATTTGAGGTTGACCAATGATTCTTTTGTTCTCAGCTTTGATTTCTTCACTATGATCCCCGATATTTAGTGTTGTGTTCCCCTCTCTTGTCGTTTTTGAGTAAAGGGCTAGGTTAGATAAACAAAGGTGTTATATTTAGTACTGGGTTAGTATTGATTGTAGTGACAGGTATTCATTTAGCCATGCATTTCACAGGCATTAAGACAGTAGTTTTTAAACATTCCGCACTTAAAACACTGGTACTTCAACCTGCGATGTTGTCTTGTTACTACACGTGCTTTGTGGCATACTTAAATCATATTGTGATCTTGTAGAAATAATGATGCTAAACCAGGCAGTGGTGCCTTTAATCCTGGCACTCAGGAGGTGGAACTTCTCTGTGAGTTCTACCAGCCTAGTCCACAAAGCTACACAGATAAACTCAGACACAACAACAACAACAACAACAACAATAATAATAATAATAATAATAACAATAATAACAATAATAACCATGCTATTATTAAGCAAGAAACTGTACCTCCTCTTTGCTTACGCTAATCTGGCTCCCAGTTATTGGTGTTGGCCACTTCCTGCAGAAAATGTGTAGTAGGCATGTCACTATGTCACTAAACTCTTTAATGAGAGTCAACTTCAATTTATCTAAAACAAGCATAAAAGCAAAAGAACAAAAATAAAAGGAAACAATTTCTGAAAAATCCCAATGAGCTTTCCCATTCTCATTCCTCTAGTGAACTAAAGGGAATCAGATAAAAATGCTCCTTAATTTTCTCACCATATCCTGTCTCTGAAGTATTTTGTTCTTCATCACTCTGGCAGAGTACCTGAATATACCATGAGTTAAAGTGTTAAAGTGTCTTCCTTCCTTCTTCATGGTTCCTAGTTACTGGCTTTACACTGACAAGCTATATGCTGGGAGCTGTCCAGCACCACTCAAGCTCCATGGAAAACGTGTGGAAGAACGTGATGCTCAAGCACAATGTTTAGTGCATTTAAATTCCAGCAACATTGAGGGGTATTATATTCACCTTGGTTTGTGTGTGCTGTTGGAGAGCTACTGAATTTTCTTGAGGCATGTTTCCGAATATTTGAAGTTTCAAAGTAAAGTAACTCAATAAGTGTCTTTCTCAAAAGGAGCCCTTCCACTCCTGTATAGGCTTTCCCTAAGAGAAAGGGTTGGGACACAGGAGGCAAGGTAATCTGTTTTAACCCTCCTCTTCATTTTCCAGAAGCAGTTCAATGTATGTTAAAGGCATGCTATATTATTCAGTAATATCTAAATAAACTTTTCTGTTCCTCATTTCTAGGTGCTTTTCAATATTTTAGATTTATAGCATATACACACACTGAATGTTTTCATTTGTGCATTCATTTACCATTTAACCTGGTCAAGATACTTGCTTCTGACTGTTACTACTCTGGTTGAACATGTGAACTTGGAAGAGTGGAGCTTAAAAATGAGGCAGACTCAAATCTAATGCATTAGCCAATTTTATGCAGAGCACCAGGCAAATTCTATTCTGAGGGCTAAGCAAGGAAATCTGAACAAAGTTTACATCAGTTCCAGCTGTACACAGTCTCAGGGGCAAGAAGTGTTCTCATGAGTTCAGGCTGTATATAAATATTAAGACCACAGTGCTTGGAAGCATCATTTTGAATAGTAATGCATAAGATGATGGGTAATTGGAACTGAACCTACTCTTATTTACTACGTGGAGTATTTACAACTTATACTTTGTAGGGCACAAAAGCACATTGTAAGAACAAACTCATGTTTTGGAGGAACAGAGGTCACAAGACTCGTTTTGTGTTCTTGGATTTTCTCACAAGTTCTCAGAATTCTCAAACAGTTTGTTGGAGGACTGTGGTCTGACACTGATAACAAAAGAGAGAATCACTTTACCTCCCTTCTCTGCAACAAGAGAGACAAAAATCCCACAGAAACGTATTCCCTGCCTCAGGTATATAAACAGGCAAGAATGCATTTTAGTGCTAGGTTAATGATTACCATGTAGAATCTTTGCTTGGAATCTTCTAAGTTGTATTTGTATGGACATGAATATTAAATATGTCACTTGCTTTCTTATATAACCCAAGACCACCTGTCCTGAGATAATACTAGCTGAAGAGGGCTGAGCCCTTCCATATCAATGATAAACCAAGAAAATATCCCACAGAAATTATCAGACTCTGCATCCCAATCTGATGGAGACAATTCATTCATTGATTGGCATTTCCTATTTCCAGATGACTCTGGTTTGTATCTAGTTGATAAAACTAACCATCACATAAGTTAGCATAATGCTGTTAGCTCATACTGTCTCGACCAGCATGAAGACATGTGCTTATGTATCCCAAACATACATAGGAAAATATGTCCATATCAGTATGTAGGTATCCTTATGCTGTAGTTAAGCTTATCATGTCTTACATTTAGGAATGTGTTTTAGGCTTCATTAAGGCAAAATAAGTTGTGAAAAGGAAACAAGTAATAAACTTATCGCATACTTGGAACTCACAATGCCTGATTTTGTTCGACAGCTTGGAAATTACATGTAGTTCCCTAACTTCTAATCAATACATGCCCCTTTTTCCTTTCCTGGTGCATTGACTGTTATCTCCAACTCTGAAAACTCCTTTCAGGCCCTGACAAGGGAGTCTGTAGGGAATTATTGCCCTCATGTCCTTCCATGCTTTCACAGCCATGCTAGGAAACTCAAATAACAGGGTCTCAGGAGGTACAGCCTTAAGGTGTCCTAGGGAATTCTCTGCATTAAAGATGTTTTAAGTATTAGGAGGTTTATACTGAAATCAATATTTACAAATGATTAGTTTTAACTAAGGGAATACCCTCTATCTGTAGTAGAATTTATGGCTTTTGGAGGCCTGTGTAAAGACTTCATAATATATTCCTAACATTACAAATGTTTGACAAATAAATATTGAATACCTAATACTAAAGTATAGGGTCATTGTTCTCATTCATATTTTTCAAAAATGACCCATTAATGAGATATATAAAACAAACAAGTTGAGGTTTGTACCAATGCATTTCCCAAATTGGGAGCACCACAGCAAATAATCACAAAGACTTAACTGATTTTACGTGAATTGGGATGATCATGCTGTCATCTATGGCTTAACACTGTAAGATCAATAAGTTTGAAATAAGACCACTATTGGTCCCTCTCCAGATTGCTCTGTCTTATCATGTCTTTGAAAGCCACTCCTCAGCTCTGCTGACCAGAGCACCTTTCCAAACCTTTTCAGGAGAGACAGCATATTTATCAGATACCAGAAAAAAATTTTATCTTTGAACTTGGCTGAAATGTTTTTGTTAACATCACTATTAATGCCAGACATTAATCAAAGTGCTTAGAGTCTACTAGTAGAGAAAGACAATACTGTATTGAGAGAATCACAGAATATTAGTTTTAATAGTGTTTAAGGGCAGTCAGCTATCATGACTAAAACAGGGATGAGTGATCAAATACTTAAGCAGGGAAGTCATGTTTGCGTGTGTGAGAGGATGCAAGGAGATACAGCTATCCCAAAAGGGTTAAAAATGGGGAAATTGCTTGGAAAACAGAAATAAACAGTAACTGGGGATGAACAAGCTGGAGGCAGAGAACAGCAGAGAGGAGAGTACCGTCTGAAGGCCATTGCACTGGAGAACAGGAATTACTCTTGGGAAAATAGTTACACTTCCTGGTAGGTATAACTATTTAGAATAAAGTTACAAGTTATGTTGGTTTAGCAAAATGACAGTAGTGGGTTTTTTCTCTAGGAGCTCTGAACTGTTCAGCCATTGGTACAGCAATTGGAGAGGTCAGACACACATAAATTCTTTAACAGAACAAAATTCCCTCTCCTTTATTGACACTTGTTGGTAACTGTTTGTAAGAAAAAATTACAACAAAAATGAGAAAATATTTTAAAGTTAACATAACACAAATTACATCATGCCAATCCCTTTTGGTTAAAAAAATAAATAAAAATATTTAGAAGGCAATTGAACACAGTTGAACAGTCCATTGTAAAAACATGAAGAGGAGAAGCTACATATTGTTCCCAGATGGAATTTCCACAGAACAGCACAGCATGCACTGATCTTTTCTGCCAATAGAAGCAGAGTCCTCAGCCCCCAGGTGGAATTTGACTTTAACATTAGAATCAGCCATCAATTCTACACTAGCCAGCTGCCACTGTGCTGGCAAGGACTGATTCTTACAGAATCCTACTGTATTCAATAAATTTAGGAGCCTTCTGCACTGTATCTTCATATCATAGTCAGGTGTCTTTATCAAAAGATTAAGAGTACTTAATCTATAAACTTAATCTGTTTATAGATAAGTTAGTCAGGTAGCAATTGAGAAACTGTGCTAGGCATATATATGGGGGAATGGGTGACAATTGTTTATCAGTTTGTGGGTACATTTGTGATTAAGACTTGTAGCATGAATGATAAAAACTCAGAGACATATATTGGGGTTCAAGGTGAAGATTAGAGCATCAAAGCAGCCAAGTCACCAGAGAACTTCTACCTCTACCAAAGTTGGGGCATTATTGTCCTCAACGTAGCTGAAGACTGATTGCCTATTCTTAATGCCAGGTCTGAGTCCCTGTTTCTGTCTTATAAACCTCTATATGGCTGGGATTAAAGGAGTAATCTCTATTTCTCTTTTAGACTAATTCACTCTTATGTAGCCCTGAGCATTCCTGAATTCACAGAGATCCCTCTGCCTCTGTCTCCTAAGTCCTGGGATTAGATGTGTGTACCACCACTGCCTGGCCTCTATGGTTGTGGCTAGCTTTGCATTCTGATCTCCAGGCAAGCTTTATTGGATTATAAACAACACATAACCACAAAGATTTGCTTTGAGTTGTATCTGCAGTTGTGTGAATATGAATACAATGTTAATAGCTATCTGTGAAACAATTCTATACAATTATATTTTTGAATTAAAAAAGAGCATAGCTCTAATTTTGATATTGCTTTTTTCCTCCCAATCTAGTTGAGAAATACAGAACAGTTATGTCATTTTGTCTAGCACTTGTTTTAGCAGGTTTGCTAATATTGTGGTTTAACAGTGTTTAAATTATTTTATTGCCAACAGAATTTTAATAACCTCAAAATAAACCAATTTTGTAGTTGTTTGCATTACCTAAAGAAATTCAGCCAAGTGGGGAACATGGTTAAGAATTATTTTAATAACTGCACATTACAGATGTCTCAGGTAGGTATGTTGTCATTTTCTGTGGAAGTAAAAGTCTAAGAGTCTACTATAAACTTGGGTTTCTTCTACTGTGAATCAGTCTTTCATGTCAAACAAGGCAGGTGTACTAATCTGATGCAAACTAAATTCAAAAGGGAAAAAAGTAAGAATGGAAAATAATTATAAGTTAAATTACAAGAGCAAAATGTCATTAGAGAGGTACTAATGATGCTGATAAAAAATCAAACAGAGAGTGAAACAAAGAACAGATAACTCACTAAAAATAAGCATGTGCATATATTCTCAAATTGTTCTTGAATGCACAGACCAATGATTCTCTACCTTCCAAATGATGAGACCCTTCAATACAGTTCCTCATGTTGTGGTGCCCTGTAAGGAAAAAGGTTTTTCCTCCCACAGCCTGGTCAGTCCCATTGCCGCGCCAGCCCCAAATAACACACAGAGACTCTCTATTAAGTACAATGCTATTGGCCCAGTACTAGTTTCTTATCGGCTAGCTCTGTCTTAAGTATTAACCCATTTCTATTAATCTCCACACAGTCTTACGTGGTCTTCTTACCAGGTAAAGGGGCCAGCATCTCTTCTCCACAGTCTCTCCAACTTGACTCCTCCTTACTACTTCCTCTTTCCTCTTTGTCTCCTAGTCCCTCCAATCTTCCTTTCCTATTGGCAAGCAGTGCTTTATTCATTTACCAGTATGAGAAACATATATACCTAATGGCATCTCCCATCAGTGCCCCACAACCACAAAATTATTTTCACTTTGACTTCATGACAGCAATTTTGCTTATGTTACAAATAGTTATGTAAATATCTGTGTTTTCCGGTGATCTTAGATGACCTCTATGAAAGTGTTATTGGTCACAACCCACATGTTGAGATCCTTGGCAAAATTATTTTGAGTGGAACTCCTGGGAGGTTGCTATTATCCAGTCCTCCTTCTGTCTTGTATATCACCTGCCCAGTTCACCACCCAACTTCCACAGGTACCTTATGGAATATTACCTAGTGTTCCAGGTATTGGCCCCCAGACTCATTCTGCTTGCCAATCAACATATTAATAAACCTAACCCCCATGCTGCTCAACACTATGTAGTATCTGACTCAAAACTCCAGAGTTAGAACCATTCCATCATGCTACCTACAAAGATGTCCTGAGACTGAATAGTATTCTGTGCCCCTGATCCCAGATAAGTACACATAATCTGGCTTTCACACCAATACCTTGACATGAGGAAGGCATGTCATTCTGAACCCCATCTTAATGAATCACTGCTCAGTCCTATTGTAAATCCAGCTGCTGTAACCTGAAGATCACCTTCAGAGCCCTTTACAAACTTCTAAAGATTTAAAACTACCAAAAAATTTTTTCTAGTCTCAGAAGTTGCCCTCATCCCTTGCTAAGCTGAGACTACTTCTGATACCCATTTACATATCAACATAAAGTGGCCCAATATTGGCAAGTTGTAGTAGTAGTAAAGAAAGGATCCAAGAGCAGATTATCCACACTGAAGAACTCTACCAGTGACCTAAGTCCAGATACCTGGATCACACCTACAAAACATGAATACCTGGATCCCACCTTCAAAACATAAATAACATGAGTAACCATGGCAATATCTCTTCTAGAAAGTATCACTCCCATAGCAGTGTTCCTTGAGAAAACCAATTTAGTTAATGTACATGACAATGAATTCAAAACAGCAATTATAAGTGTGCTCAAGTAACTTAAGATAATATGAACAAATGCCTGAAGGAAGACAACGAAAAAGCAAGCAAACTGTTGAGTGAAATAAAATGTGAATGAAAATCTGTGGAAATCAAACAAAGGCCTCAGAGGAAAGTATCACCAATAGACTGTAAGGGATGTCATATCGTAAAAACAAGGTAGACAAGATGCATCACTCAGGCAAAAAAAAAAAAAAAATTAAACAATGCATTTAAAACATACTTTCTTTAATATTCAGGAATATGTTTTGTGGAAATTTCCAACACTAAGAAGAGAGGACTCAATAATTCTTCAAACATACTTCACAACAGGACTTTCACTCTGCTCTCTCTGCACCTCCACCTCTGCACGTTCTTTTCTTTTGCACTTATTTTACTTTACCGGAAAGTCATGAAAACCACACCTGTAAGCACATTACATAAACCTTGCAAATAATCCGGGTGTTCTAGTTCTTAGAAGAAAAGTGGGAAGAGGTCCAGCAGAGGCTAGGTATTCACATCTTAAAAGCATAAAGGAATTATGTGGGGAACTTATTCCAGCTCTCACTTGTGTTTTTAGCTGGCCCATCAATGCATCTGTGATGCAAAAATTCCTGGGACCCCTTCTCAGTACTTTGCAAAACAGGATTTGTGTTGTGCATCTATAATCCCAGCATGTGGTACAGTGTTGTGTGCTGTTGGTTCTTTTATCTTGCTCTTTGCTCTTTGGGAGCCCTTCACCCATCTCCCAAATAATCACATGGAGTGTTATTCTTTCTTATTAATGCTCAGCCTTAGCCTGTTTCTCTCAAACCCCACCCTCCTTTCTCCATCTATTTATCATCTCTGCCTGGCAGCCCTGTCTAATCTCTCTCCTGCTTACCTATTGGCCATTTGGCTCTTTATTAGGCAAATCAAGTATATTAGGCAGGCAAAGTAACACAATTTCACAGAGTTAACCAAATGAAACTTAAAAAATGTAACACATCTTTGCATCATTAAACAAATATTCCACAGTATGTAACATATCCACAACCAATATTCCACAGTGGTTGTGAGCAGAAGTTTTCTGGAACTTAGATTGAATTCCCTTAGAAGCAATGGTTTCATGTTTACCAATTTAGTAGGCAATACCACAAAACACAGTAAGAGCTGTGAAAACTGGCTGAACCATAAAAAAGACAATATGAGGGATAGATTTGGTATAATGTCAGACAAAGTTGACCTGAGGATTATAATATTTATTATAAGAACTAAATAGGGATATCTTAGATGTGTCTTAGAGCCTCAAATAATAAATATGCATACCTCTGAAAATAAAGTCTTTAGAAATATGAATGAAAAGTTAATTCTCAAATTAAAGATAAAATAAAAATTTTTCTTGACATTGTAGAAAAGTGAAAAAACTTTTCTCATCAATTGATAGTAATATAGATAAAAAAATTATTCTGAAGACATGGGTAGTCATAACAACATTACCCTCTGTCTCTAGGATTTTCGATGTGGGATGTATAATCCAATGTCAGGAGGTTCACATTTATTTCCAAGTGAATATCCAATAAAGTTAACATAATGGCTAAAATAGTGTCCATGGGTTTGAATATATTCTCATGACTAAACTGAAGCTAAGTTGAAAATTAATAATAAGATATTCAAACAAAAAATAAATAATTGGAAATTAAGCACCTAAATTGTCCATAATAAATCACGTGGGATTTTTGAAATAGTTCTCACTGAAAACTGAGAAGATAGCAACATAGGAGAATTGTTCCCCATGAAAGCATGGAAACTTGAATTTAGATCCAGATGAGCCATATATTCCAATTGCTTGAGTGTGTATGGTGTGGAATGAAATGGGAAAATGCTTGGAGTTAATTTGCTAGCTCCTCTACCTGAACTAGTGAGCTCCAAGCTTAGTGGGAAACGCTGTCTCAAATTATAAGGTGAGAGAGGAAAAATATATATATGTTCAACTTATGGGCTCAAAACATGTGTGTGTACACCACACAAATTAAATATATACATAAATATACAAATATTTTCTACTTCATAGCAATGAAAATAGAAACTATCCAAGCCAGAACTTTAGGGAAATTTATAATATGAAAATTTTGGAGATCAGTATGGCAGTTCCTCAGGAAAATGGGAATTAGTTTACTACAGCACCCGGCAATCCCCCTCTTAGGCATATACCCAAAGGATTCACATCCATGCAACAAAGACATCTGTTCAACTATGTTCATAGAAGCACTATTTGTAATAGCAAGAACCTGGAAGCAACCTAGATGCCCCTCAATTGAAGAATGGTTAATGAAGATGTGGCACATCTACACAATGGAATACTACTCTGCAGAAAAAAATAATGGTATCTTGAAATTCGCAGGCAAGTGGATGGCATCCTGAATGAGGTAACCCAGTCACAAAAAGAGGAATACAGTATGTACTCACTCATATATGGATTTTAGACCTAGATCAAAGGATCACCAGCCTATAATTCATATCACCAGAGGAACTAGGATACAAGGTATATTCTAAGAGATTCATATAAAGTCCCTCACAGAACTGGGAAGGGACAAGTCCCCCAGAGCTCAGGGGAAGTGGGAGGGAGCAGCGAATGGAGAGAGAAGTAGGAGAAAATGAGGGGGAGGAAAGGAAAACATGTGCGACCAGGAAGATTGAGCCTGGTTAGGAATATAAGACAGGAAAGAGAGACAGATAGACAGAGAAAGAGAGAGAGAGAGAGAACATGAAAGAGGGAGCCAATATTGGTTTGAAGATAAAATTGAACACAAAGAAAGGTCTAGAGAACTACAAGGCTGCGGCCAAATAACAATTTGAGCTTCCGTGGAAAGGTTACTATAAATGCCCTTCCCAGAAAGTGAGATCAACAACTAATTTATCCATGGAGCCTTAACTAATGCCTGTTGGAAACAGGAGCAAACACCCACACATAAACACTGAGTCGAAGTAGAACCCAGATGCAGAGGAAGAGGACAAGACCAGGTGGCAGAAACACATAGAGACAGCATACCTGAAAAAGGAGGAGCTAACTGGCCACCAGACTGATAGCTGGGAAGCCAGCATGGGACTGACTCAGGCCCCCCTGAATATGGGTCTCAGCCAGAAGGACTGAGGAGTCTAAGGGACCTCAGACAGTGGAGCCAGGATGTATCCCTGGTGCACAAAAGGACATTTTGAACACATCCCCCATGGAGGGATAACTGCCTTAACCTAGAGACAGGAGAGAAGCCCTAGTCCCTACTTCACATGATCTGTCAGATCTACATGACCCCAACTGGATAGCATTCCCCTACATATGGAATTGGGGTGGGGGGATGGGAGGGGAGGGTGGTTAGAGTGCATATGAGAGGGCAGAGAGAGTAAGAGGAGATAAGGAGGGAGGGAGGGCGAGAGGGAGAGGGAACTGGGATCGACATGTAAAATAATAAATTAAATTAAAAAAAATTGCTTTGACTCCAAAATTTAAGTTCAAGGACAAGTTACTGGGGAAAAGGATTTCTATTTTTGTTTCCACAGAAAATGAAAAGATGTGGATTCCTTCTAGACTAATGTGGTTTGATCAAGCCAGACCACCTGAAACAGAGTACCAGGTGATCCTACATTCAAAACAGCTGGACAAAGCACCCTTACAGACCTACAGCCAGGATTTCTGAATCTTCTTCGAATCCCCCATGACAGCGTCCCTTACCAGCAGGAAGTAGCTTGGAAAGAACGACGCCCAAATTCCCAAATATTGTCTATAAATGTTTGTTTTCATTTAAATGGACTTTGTTATATAAAATAAATTTAAAAAATTAAAAAAGAAAATTCTTATTTTAAAGAAAGTTATTTTCAATTTTAGTACATCATGCATTCATTCATTATGTGTGTACATACATGTGTGTTCCACATACATATGAAGAGGTCTAAGGATAACTTGACGAACTTAGTTATTTTCCCCCAAGTGGGTCCTAGGGCTTAACTCAATGTCTTTGCTGCCTTAACTATCTTGTCAAGCCATAGAATTAAAGGAAAGTGAAAAATTTTTTTAACATATCCATTTCCTCTTTTGTTAAAATTAATTTTTAAATTCAAACAACCATTATTAAAATCTCTATGAAATTTTGTAGAAAATTTCAAGGTTATACTAACATTCTTGTGAAACAAAAAATATATTAGTCAAAACACTTCTATAAAAACAACCCAAAGGACTCACACTAACCTGTGTCTTAACTTCGACATGTTGGTTGCAGTCATCAAGGGGTCAGAGACAATAGGTACATAGAATGCATGGTATAAAATAGGTTCCAGAAAGAAAACAAGGTGAAAAAGGCCACTTGACTTTCAGAAATTTCAGAAAACATCCCAAAGAATAGATAAATCATTTTATAAATAATGCTGCTTATGTCTGTGCATATGGAAGAAAACTGTGGAATCAATCTTAGCAATGTTTTGACTGGTATATAATTGTTAAAGCCTCAGCTTATAAATGACAAACAAGATTGATAAATTTAAATTAGTAAGGTTTTGCTCTGAAGAAGACAATGGTAGTATAGTGTCTGGAATAAAATATTTGCTTTGACTGGTAAAGGACTGAAGTCCCAAAGATACAATAATTAACAAATTGTTAAAATGTAAGACTATGTATTTCAAAAGCTGTGATATGTAAGTAGCTAGTAAGTGCATGAAAATACCCTCTTGTCATTACATCACAAATTGCATATGCATAATATTCTGAAAACATTTTTAAAAAATTCTAAATCTTCAAGAGATATAAAATTGTTCAATTAAGGGAATGCAAAATGCTATATTCACTTTAGATATCTGAGTTCATTTCTTCATGGAACAACCAGACATAATTGCACTTAATTCATCATAAATGCATATGTTTGTGGAAGTCTATTCATAAGATTTAAGCACTGCAACAAACTGAAATGGCAACAGATGAATGGCTAAAACAAATGTTGTGTGGTCATTCAATGAGGAGTAGTCAGATATATTCTAAAAGTAATAATCAGTTTCTGTGATTAATATTACTTGTAACTACTGCTTAGGCGTTCCATGTATTCACATACATAATTTTCGAACAAATGAAGTTTAAGGTTTGGTGACAAAATACTGATTAGCCTTTAGTGAGATTATGGTACAGTAGGATTAATGACAGTTCAAGTCTTAAGGAAATTGGATGATAAAGTGTCCTTTCTATGGATTATCACATGAATTTTCAGAGAAAACAGCTGGAGTTCATTTGTAAATTATATAAATCACACTGACTTAAAAAGTTTATTTAGAGTGAGAAAACAATGAAAAGGAAGAAAAATCTAATATATGACAAATGTATGAACATGAAAGTGGATTGCCAAATGAAATAATCCAAGCTCAAACTAAAAACATTCCAGAATTTTGTGCATGTGGGGTTTTGACAACACCACAGAGATAAAAAGCATAGTGGTACCTGCCATTCCTGATTAGAAGAAAGGGAGAGTCACTGTTGAATGGTAGAGTTTTCATTTTTCCAGGCAGAGCATTTGGGGCATGAAGTACATTAAGAATGTACTAAGAGCTAACATGAATATTTATGTATGTGTGTTTCTTTTTGAAAACCCATAGGGGTCAGGAAGCTGATACACAGGAGGGGAGATATAAGCCAGTGATATAAACATATAAAGGTAGATAATAGAACAGGAATGGTTTAAGGGTGTGTGGAATGGAGGGCAGGTTAAAGAAGGGAATACAGGTATGGATAATTAACACTAAAGCCCTTTGCAAAAAGTTACATGGAAACTTACCACTATAGAAGCTTATTCAAATATATAAACACAAATACAGAGTTTAAATGAAGTTACTCTGAGGGGGAAAGGGGTAATCACGCCCCTACTAGATCCCACCAGCTAACAAATGAAAAGCCAGTGTCAGTAATTGGTTACCTGTTTTAGAATTGTTGGCAAGTAAGGCTCTCAAATGCCAACAAACATTATGAACATTGGTAATACTCTTGACTACTCTCCAGAACTGAACCATAAGACCATGAAGAAACAACACAAATAAATACAGGGCATGGAGGAATCAAATTGGTACTTACTGAAAGTTGCCTCTCTGCTGGCTCGCTTCTATAGTCTTGTAAGATGCTATGTATTCTGCTGTTGGAAAAAAATTAATCATCAATCTCACCCAGCTGCTGAAGGTTATAATAATGACTGGCCTGAAAACATATAGCCATAGTTCATTAGTGGCATTACTATCACAAGAGGAAACAATTATTTTCTGAATGTATTTAAGTGTCACTACAAAAGATGATACCCATATGTAGCACCATCACTGGGCCAATAACCTGTAGTTAGACAGGTCAGAAATCCTAGAAATGAACCTACTACTGTTATTTTGCTAAATGAACATCAAATTAAACTGACCCCTAATGTCTTTCTTAATTAAAAATGTTTCTTTTTTTGTTTCTGTTTTGTTTGTTTGTTTGGTTTGTTGGTTTTCGTTCAGCTTCTGCCTTCCTTCTGAGTGCTGGGGTGCTTCTGTTTTATATTTGGCACTTAACACAGAGACACAAAACTTGTCAAGATGTAGAGGAAAAATTAATGTAGAATTCTCTGCCTTAAATGGGACATCTACACACTCCAAAGGCTCAGAAATCAATGAAAAAGATGGGATGGAGACAGTTGAAGAGCCAGAGGAGGCGGTTGGCTACAAGGAAACAATATTTTGGGAACACAACAACAAAGAAGTTGCATATATAAACTTATAGACAGTATGGCAGCATAAGTAACAGGCACAAACTTAAAGTAAACTTAATCCACATAGAGATAGAGGAAGTGTGCATGACATCCATCAGTAACTGAGGAGATATTGACACTGACAATTTTCTGGGAGAGAGAACCAAGGTTTTTGGTGTCTTTTTTGTTTGGGCTATTTATTTATTTATTTACTTATTGCATAGCACAGCCTTTGCTAAATTGACTACTCCCAGTTGAAGGTCACACATCCAAGTGCATATCAGCAGCACAAATTGTTCTTTTTTTTTTTTTTTTTTTTTTTTTTTTGAGAACACAATGTTGGGTGAATAAGGAGAAGTGTGGGTCTGAAAAAAGTTGAGAAGAAGGTTGAATATGATAAAGCATCTTGTACTAAAGTATAAATAAACAATAATATTGAGAAAGCTGTAGTCAATCATAATATTGAGGAGTGAGTTAATTTTGTGATTTGTATGTTATGTGAGCTTTACCACAACAAAGGAATTGAACAATTTTTTATAGTATCTGTATAAAAACCACTGCATTTGAGTGCACATTTCTGAAAGGACAGGTCTTTCAAATGTGTATCTAAAAAGATCTATTCTCCACATTTTCACTAATGCTTATTGACTATTCAATTGAAGAGTCTCTACATGCCAATATTTATTTCATTTTCACTCCCCCACTCCTCTCAACCAAACCACCTGGGACACATTTGATTCTGTGTGCCTTTACCTTTGATATCCACACCTTTATAATCTGTGGTGATTTACAGTACCTGGTGATATTATGACTTTCATGCCTACAGTGCCCAGACTATAATTACTACATTGTACAATGAAGTGACTATGAATCCAATGAGAGATAAATCTGGTAGAAGAAAAACAATCCCAAATCAGATTATACTCCAGTTGCCTTCCTTTTTGCCAGGAAGATCACTGAACCTGGCAAAACAGTATAGGAGGTGCAATAGGGCAGACAGAATGGTAAGCTAAAGAAGTCTCAGCCAGCAGTTGTCAGTTGTCAGAAACTTACAGTCTTTGTTGAAAACTATGGGAAGATGGGGCAAGCTGGACAGTGCATCTCAGGTCACTTTGGAAGTTCTTTATAAGCGAGAGATTTCAAGGCCTAAAACATCATTATAACTGTTTTATTATTTACCCCCACACCTACTTTTGGCTTTGCAAACTATATCCAGTCACCAAATGTTCATGGAAGCAAAAAGCCCTGCTATTACAGAGAAGTGACAGCAAGGTCGACAACATCAAGCTGCTCTTATGATGCTTTTGGAAGTTCCCTAGATTCTTTAATACCGTGAACCTGTAAAACACACCATGGGAGTTTTTCTAGTGAAACAGATGGAGTTCCCATATCCACATTTTGACATGTCTACTAATCTGGAAAACTGTGAGTTAGGTTTAAGCTTACTTAAAATCCTTTAATACCACAGTCAGATATATAGACTCAACTCTATAAAAATTAGGAGAAGAAAAATAACTGTATTACTAATATTTGTATTAAGGAACACCTGGTAAAGTTTTATTTTTCTGTCCCAGCTTTGCTAACAAAACAGAGAACAACAGAAAATAGAAATCTATTTGATCCTTCAAATTCTATGACTATGGTTCAACTGAGCAGTTTCTCTTGAAAACTTCCTCCACAAGCATCATTCAAAAGCTCTCTAAGCCATATATTGAAAGCCAGCATGGAACAAACCCGGCCCTATCTAAACAAGGTTTGCTTGTGGCAGGACCAGCTTAAATCCTATCAAATCTTCCCTTGACACATGGCCAACATTCTATGAGATTGGTGTTTCTTTGCTGTGATAAAGATAATGAACTTGTCTATTCGATAACATGCTTTTCAGGTGGAGTCGTGGAATCAATAGTGATCATGGGAATGAACATAGACAGATGTTGGTAAGGTAGAGATCATCCATAAAAAGACCTCACATTTTACACAGATGTCTTAATGAGCTCTGTTAAAAATTATTTTAACTGTTTTAGTTTCCTCATCTACAAAATCACAATACACTCTTCCTTATAATTATTCTGAAAAGATAGCATAAGACATAATTATAGTTTTAAAGAATCCTATTCAATTCTCCAAGAATCATTAAAATGGAGTCTACATTAAAACTGAATTATTATTATAAAGCAATGCCACTCAATTCAAAATAATTAATGAAGATACTTTGCACTGTGATAAAATGTGGCTTCAGTGAGTACAGAAAAAGAAACTTAAAGCTATTTTAATTAAATACCAGATATTCAGAACTGAAGGAAATCAGTTTTTCCAAGCTATTTGTATACCAAAAGAACAGAATTCACAAGCTAATTATATAAAGGTCAAGCATAGAATGAATCAGTTCAGAAATACTAATTAGTGTTTTACCAGTGATTGCACAAGAACATTTATAGATGCAAAATTAAATAATACAGATTATAAATGGAGAGAGTGGGTGATTTAATAATTTATTCCTCCTACTCTAATCAGGATTTCTGACTATCCTTTTTCTCTAACACTATTCAAGAGTCTTCCTTTTTCTTTATTTTCCTCTGCTCATTCCTTTGAGATTGGAACTGTTGACATGACTTTTAATTAGTTTACATTGAGGCTAAGGGAGAGCTCTTCATAGTTGAAAGGAAATGGTATTTTAATTAAAATGGGCCTTTACTTGTTTATGTGTATTTCACTTTCTTCTTTTTCTTTTTATTATCATTTAATATTTTTTCCTTATTTTACATATTGATCCCAATTCCTCCTCTCTTTCTCCCATCCTGCCATGCCCCCAACAGACCCCCCCATCCCATCCCCCATCCACTCCCCAGGGAGGGTGAAGACATCTATGAGGGATCATCAAAATCTGTCAAGTCATTTGGAGTAGGGCCTAGGCCCTCTGCAGTATTTCTAGGCTAAGGGAGTATCCCTCCATGGGGATGCTCCCAAAGTCTGTTTGTGTACTAGGGTTACATCCTACTTCCACTGTCAGAGGTCTCATAGACGGCCCAGGCCTTCTAACCAAGACCCACATTCAGGGGTTCTTGGTATTTTTCCCAATAAAGTACTTTGTTCCACAAAACCATGGGCTCTCCAATAGTCTTCATTAGAATGATGGCTGTCTTGAGTCATGCGTTAAGCATGAAAATGGCATCTTCTTTATGGTCATTTGCACATATTATCTTAAAATTAAAATATTTGTATATGATCATGTTAAAATGATGTTAGAGGCTCACTGTATGCTTTACTAAGGTAACAGCAATGGCATGCATACAAATACAATAAACACAGATAGAAGTCAGCATCAACATGTTGTCCTGGGAAGAATCACAAAATCCAGTCATATCAGCACTTATATAGGGTGAGTATTGTTTGGAGGAAGAGAGAACAAGGCCTAAGGAGAGATTTGTTTTTCTCTTTTTTGACTAGTTCACTCTTGTGCAACCCTGGGTGGCCTTTAACACTCAGAGATCCATCTGCCTCTGTCATCCGAGTCCTGGGACTAAAGGTGTGTGCTACCACTGCCCAGTTTCTATAGCTAAATGGTGGGGCTGGCTTTGCTTTCTGAACCTTCAGGCAATCTTTATTAAATCACACACAATGTATCACCACAATTCCCCTTCTGTTCTAGTACAAAAAGCAAGGCTAGGCTGGGTAATGGTGGCACATGCCTTAATCCCAGCACTCGGGAGGTAGAGGCAGGTTGATCTCTGAGTTTGAGACCAGCCTGGTCTACAAGAGCTAGTTCCAGGACAGGTTCCAAAGCTACAGAGAAACCTGTCTTGAAAACAAAACAAAACAAAACAAACAAACAAAAAAAGAAGGCAACAACTAACATAAGAAAAACTATATACAATATACAAAAGTATATTTCATATATACAGGCAATAAGTACATGAGCAATGTGTAATCCATTTGCATTTGACAAATACAGAGAAAATTCTCCATTATCAATCCGATCTTTGTGAGAGAGTATATAAGGGCTCAGTGCTGTCTCTGAGTCAGTCTAGGATTCTGAGGATTGATGGAGAGCAGTGCAGTCTGAGTGAATCTGAGGAGCAGTGAAGTCTGGAGCAGTCTGAGGAATGCCCTTTTGGTCTGAGCATTGGTAGAGGTGAGAATTCTCTAGTGGCTGGCTGCTATGTTTGTTTGTTTGTTTTGGTCTTCAGCTTGAACCCCTCTCCCCACACAAAAAGCAAAAGAAAATTTTCTGAGCTTTCCTCTGCAAAACACTTGAACTGGGAGAAAAATAAAAAAATAAATCTTGTTTCTCAGCTTTGGTTCCATAGCTTCTCTTTTGTTATTAAGGGACAGCTTGATACTTAGTAAGCAGACGACTTTAGTAGATTTTGCACAATTTTCTCTACAGCACACACTCACAGAACACATACACACAGAAGGCATCTATGCACAGTTGTGAACACATGCACACACTCATGAAAACACTCGAGCTACGCACACACAGATGTGTGCAGACACACAGAGTTCATATTTCTATTACTTAATATTTCATGAGTGCAGAATTTTTGTTATGGTCATTGAACCAGTCTCAATGGAATCAGTTAACAAACACGGTCCATTCAAAGCGAGGTTGCTCACTTGTGCTATTTTCTGTGTTTTGACCAATGTCTAGTATTATGGATCTACCATTATATCATATAGAAAAGTTTTAGTGTCCCAATAACATTTGCCAGTACATGTAATTTTTAAGATGACTTCTGTGCTTAGCAGTATCATTTTGAGACCCATTTGTGTTTTCTGTTTTTTTTCCCCTTGTGAATCTCCTTATGGACATTGCTGAATAACAATCTTTGGGTAAGCATGCCACAGGTGTCATTCTACTTCTCACTGATGGCCATCTTAGTTGCTTCCAGTTAAGGCAACTTTAAGTATAGTTGCAGCCTAGGCTGGTTTCAAAATTTACTTGCCTCACCTTTGTCACTGTGACTCAAGGTGTGGTAACATCAGGCCTGGTTCTGGTAAGTATTAAAGAGCATTGTCTTAAAGTCTATCACTTGGCTTTTATTTCCTTAGCAGTCATCAACATGGATGTTTCTATTTCAATAATGCTTAGTTTGTCATTTTGTTATTTTATGTATCACATATTTGTGTTCCATCTAATACTCATCATCCTTCATCAGACATCTTAGGTTTTCTATGACACTCTGTAAAAGTTTGCAAGCCTTGAGTTTAGGATTATAATCTATTAAAAGTTATTCCATGCTAATGTTAAATTATTCAGTCACTGGTCAAAGATAATATCCTTATGCCGTTGTATTGTGCATTGTCCTTTGCCACTAGTCTAGTTAATGTAAATGTGAGGTTTGCTTTTCACTGCTGTATTGTATGCATTGCTCTATGCTTACATGAACTCCCATGGGATTCTCATTACTATGCTATCACAAGAAATGTTGGGAACAGTAGTAAATCTTCTAATTGTCATTTACCAGTATGATACAGGTTTTGTTTCCTAGTATCTGTGCTTTTCCATGTAAAGAGTAGAAGCAGTTTGTCAACACACACACACAATGATATGAAGTTTTAATGGAAATTATACCAAATCTGTACATTTAAGAATTAAAACCAATGTTGCATCACCAAGGGAAGTCTAGGTTACAATGCTGACTCTAGATTTAATACATTTTTTCCTTTATCATTGTTTTTCTTCTGTTTGAGTGTTTATCTTAAATGCTAAGTCACGTGATGATTGTTTCTGGGTTCCTGGATCTGTATTTTAAGGTCTGTCATAAATGTTGAGGAGTGTGAGTTATTATTTATCAAATATTCCCTCAGCTCCTTTCACTCCTCTGCTCTTTCTGGCATTCCATCTGTGTGAATGTCACGTCATCTGTAACTGTCACAAAACCGTGAGTGCTCTGAGCTTTCTCATTATTTGTTTGTATTTCTTTTTTCCCCCATATTTTATATTTTCGTTTAAGAACTTGTTATCCAACCTGTATCACCTTCTTAGATACACCAAAGTATTCATGAAACATAAGGATAGCTTTTTTAATTGTCTTAATATTTATTTATTTTATGTCTATGAGAAAATTTTGTGTATTTATATTTATGTTCATCATGTTTGTCCCTAATGCTGAAGGATGTTAGAAGACAGGACTGAATACCAAAAAGTGGAGTTTCAAGTAGTTGAGTGTCACCATCTAGCTGCAGGGAACCAACCTTGATCCTCTGCAAGAGCAAGAAGTGTGGTCAATCACTTCGCCATATTTCCAACCCCTGTGACATTAAGTTTTTCTATCTTACTTAAAACTCTAAATCTTCTTATTCTTCTCCGTACTCTTATGATGGCTACTTTGTTGTCTCACTATTTTATAGCCTAGGCAGACCTGAAATTCATGATGTTCCGCTTGCCTCAGCCTCACTCCTCTTTGTAATGCAAGTATGTGCCACTACATTTAGCAATGCTGCTTTTATAAGGTAGAACCTTTAGTCTATTAAAGGTGTGTCCTTAGCTGGAAAACCTGTGTTGTGTCATCCTAATCTAGTTCCAAAATCTGCTGTGTCTCTTGCTACTATGATTTTGCTCACAGTTAAGTTCATTGTAGTTCTTGTTGAAAGAACAGGGTGGCAAGAATAGAATAGATTAGACCATCAGTGTGAGGACTGATGTTCAGCTGCCAATGAGTTGGATCTGTTCTGGATACACTGCTGTGGAAACTCTTGCTGTGTAGCTGATTATATCCCCTGGAGTCTATGTGTCTTCCTCAGAATACTTTCCTAAGTAGAGTCTGTATCCTGCAGCTCTATGTTTCTCCAAAGTTACTACACCAGATGTGGTGAATACAACCACAGGTCTAGAGAAGAGATGTATTCTACAGTCTTATGACTCTGTTTCAGCTTTCTTTACATGACTAGTCTTTACATGACTAGAAATGTTTGAAGTCTTGGTTTTGTCAAGTGATAAGTGACATATTAACGAGCTCTCATTTCTGCACTTGACTATAAAGAACAGGTGAGGGTACTTCATTGTAGTCTCTGTTCCAGCAGGAAACATGATGAAAGTGTTACTGATTTTGTGGTGAGAACACAGGGGGTTTTCTAGAGGCATAACCCAGAGAAGTGTAGGACTCCAACCAACACTGAGATTTCAAATCTCTTCACACTCCACACTCAGACTCCAGAAATATCAAACAGTTGCCAATTGTGTATAAACCCAGCTTCTCTTAGCCATGACTGTATTATTTCCTCTACAGATTTGTGCATGTGTGCTTGCCCTGTGACCTCAGTTTTGTAGTGAACCTAAGAAAAGCCTTGTTTACATCATTATCAGTGTGACAACCTCCTTGTGTCTCAGACCTCTTTCCACTGTGCTTATGATCTTTCTGAGCTAATATTTTAATATAAATTTAATAGTATTAAATAGCGAAGACATTGAAGAAAATTTGTAATTCTTCATTCATTATTATTTCAGTCAGACAACCTTAGTTCAACCCATATATCAAGTACTCAGGATTTTCAAAGGAAAAAAAACTTCATATTTTCAGTAATATAAAGGCAGTAAAATTTCCAATCATTCTTTAGTAGCTATTCTGATGGTCACTATTAGTCTTTCTGTGGTTAAATCTCTAGTTTATGTTTTATTCTATTTTAATTTAATCATTTTCATAAAATACATTTTGATCATGTTTTTCCTTCCTCAAATCCTTCAAGATCCTTATCACTTCCCAACCTACTCAACTTTATATTCTTTCACTCTCTCTTTCAATTTTAGAAATTAACATCTGTTAAAAATGTAAAAAACAACTGATTATAGGGTGTCCAAGCCCAAAGGGCATAGCTACAACCACCTATACCTAAGGCTCAGGTGCCTCATAGATGTAGAAGAAAGTAAGATCCAGAAGACCAGGTTATTTCCTTCAGATGGTGTAATATTGTCTATATATGACAAGGAAGCTGCAACCATGAAACCTCAAAAATTTGGTCTTCTGAAAAAAGAAGACCCGTGTAGCCCCACTTAGGAAGCCAACATATACGGGGGGAGGACATTTTATAGCTCCTGATTTGTTAAATGACTGTTTTTCTCAGAGCAAATGAAAAAGAGAGCCAGGGAGGGAGAGAAATCATAAGGAGAGGCAGGAAGCCAAAAACAACAGATGAAGCATGGCAACAAACAACATCTCTACACTACAGATTGATTGACACCTAAACCCAAATATTTTCATAGTAACTTACAGAGACCACACAGAGACAAATCTGTGGATTCTTTGAACTGAAACTTTTTTCCCAAAACTATCTCATATTAAGTATCTATTTCAGAGATTTTAATAATTAAGTTTCAGAGTGATCAAATGTCTAGATAATTAATATGGATGATGTTATAGTTTCTTTCATGTTGCTGTGATAAATTGACCAAGGGAGCCTAAGAAGAAAGGGATTCCTTTGGCTCATGTTTCCAGGTGATAGTCTATTGTGATAGGGAAAGCAAAGCATCTGAAGTATGAAACAGCTGATCCCATAAACCCACAGTTAGAAGAAATGAGCAGTGACTTTATGAAGTCTAGCACTCCACTTGCTTTCTCCTCTTTGTGCTGTCCAGGGTCCTTTGTCTATGAAACCATACCATTCACACTGGGCAGGTCTTACTAAAATCAAGATAATTCCACACAGTCTTGCCCAAAGGCCTTTTGTCACAAATGAAAAAGGGCTCTCTAAAGTTGGCAGTTAGCCATGGCCACCACATATAGCAAATCTATAGCAAAGTGTTAGGAAAAAGTAAACAATTGGAGTAAGTAATTTGCAGCTGTACCAATAAGCATTCTTTCATGAAAGTTACTTAGTGTTCACTGAAGTTTCTGTCCCACATGGTCCTGCAAACATTCAGTCCAAAATAAACAAACAGAAGTTTATATTAATTATAAACTGCTTAATCTGTTACTCAGGCTTTTTTACTAAGAAACTCTTAATTTTAAATAAACCCGTAATTCATGTCTATGTTTAGCCACTTGGCTTGATACCATTTCTCAGTAAGGTATTTTCATCTTGCTTCCTCTGCATCTGTCTGGCAACTGCTCTCTTTCTTCCTTTTCCCAGAATTCTTGGTAGACCCATCCATCCTCCTGCCTGTCTACTGGCCAATCAGCATTTTATTAAACCAAGAGGAGTGACAATTTTTTACAGTGAACAAGAGCATTATCCCACATTATTTCCCCCTTTTTCCTTTTCAAAACAAGAACCCTGGATCTAATCTCCTTTGTTTAACTTTTTTCTTGACCATTATATATAACAACTTGTAACCAACACATCAAAGACAAACATCCATAATGCATTTTGAGGAATGTGGGCATAGTTTTCTAAGCTACTTCCTGCTGATTGGGGATGATAGTAATCTTATGGGAACACAAAGAAAATTTAGTCAAGTTCTAACTGGAGTAGTCTGAGGGGCTCTATCATCTCAGCCAACAGTATCAAACCTGTTCTGGATGCAGAACTCAGAAGAAACTGCAAGGAGTTAGTCATAAATAAGACACACTTTGAATATGGTTGTCCAAAATGTCCATGGGATAAATGTTTGCCCCCAGTCTTTGAAGTTATTAGACAGTAATATATCATACGTGAGTTATCATTTGCTTATGGAGACTGATGGACTCCAATCTCTTCCATGGTTCTCCTGACATTATAAGGCATTTACTTCATACATTGGGAATTTTTGCCATGTTCAATGGATTCACCACAGCATTAAAATGGGGACACCTAACTGTGCCAAGAAACTCACAAAATCAGAAGCAAAAATAAAAGTTTCCCTTTTTAAGTTGATTATTTTAGGCATTTTGTTACAATAATAGAAATCTAACCAATGTTACAAAGATGAGTATCTTTTCTATAATGTGGATTATTACATGTATTCATGTGTAAACAATCATAAAATGACCATAAATTAGGTTAGTTCTATACAAATAAGAGTATTCTGAAGTTGAAAATACTTTGATAAGATATGTGAATATAATTAATTAATGGTTGTAAGTTATAAAACCAGCCTAAGTGTCAAGAAACAGAGGAATGGACAACAGAAATAAAAGCATATATAGAATGGACTGTTTTAAGTCATAATAAATGAAATCACATTACTTACAGAAAAAATAGTGCTGTTGAAAAAAATAATATTCAAATAGACTAATATGTTTAGCCTCATTTAGAACTCCAAGATCACACACACACACAAATATGTATGTGTACATACATATATATATATATATGGAGAGAGAGAGTGCATGATAGTGGAAATGAAGCTATTTGGGGGTACAAATGTGACAGAAAAGAGGTAAATGAATAAGAAAAGAGAGTTTGGGGTGTGCAGAGAGAATACAGTATATTTAAGGAGAAATACATTATAAAACAATGGAAAGCAACCTCAAAATCCAGAGGTCATATTTTAAATATGAGCTGAGGAAAAAGCTGCACATCACTTATTAGCTCCAAAATGAAATTATTAAATCCAGTGTCCTGATTTTGTTGACAAGATGCAGGTACTGATTAGAAAAACTAATGTAATTTGCTTGGAGGGAGACTTCTTTTCTCCTATAATTAAAATTAATCTTCTCTAAAAAAATCATTTGTTCCATGAAGGGTACCATATTTTAAACAATGTATCTTGTTTCTGTTTCAGGCTGATGATGTATTGTATCAATATATCATTAAAGTGACATCCTTCAGAAATGATGTATTAGAAAATCCCATCACTGGAGAGACAGTCAGGATGCATGACTCATTAGAGATCAAACTCATCTTGGGAGATCTGTTTTGTCTTTTTTCTTTTGTTTTTCCAAGGAGGATCACATACTATCAGATGTGACTACCAATTAGTTATTCTTAGAAGCCAAACATTAACACAGAAGTACACACACACACACACACACACACACACACACACACACACACACACACACCTTGATTTAAGTCTAAGACTACACAGGATCTTTGTAAACAAAAGTAATGAATGAAAGGAATACAATTAACTAAAATAACTTAAATGTCTATGGCATTTAATTTGCTACCTGTCATTTCACTCTAAGATTTGAGTGAGAAATACATCGTTTCTAATTTCAAGGGCTGGAGATATGGCTCAACTCCTAGGAGCACTGGCTGACCTTCCACAGGATGCAAGTTGATTCCCAGCACCAAGATGGTAGCATGCAGCAGACTGTAAATTCATTTCTAGGGAATCAAAATCTTTCTTCTGGCTTCCATGGACACCAGACATCCAAGTGGTGAGCAGATATATATGGGAACAAAACACCCATACATATAAAGTAAATTACATTTTATATAATACAAATATCATTTTATGCTTATAAATTATTTTAGACATAATTAAAATACTTTTTTAAAATTTCTAAATCTCAATTTATAAATAGAGAACATGAAAATATTATGAATTAAAGAACTTTGCATTATTATGTATCAAAAGAGTACATTGTAGAAATAGCCAAGGGTTTTTGTATTGGATTAGCCTGGCATTTATATAGTTATTATGGCAGCACTTGGGGAAAGATCCTAGAAATAAATATATTACTGAGGCAAACGTAGCACAAATTAACCAACCCTCACAAAGCTAAGTCAAGTGAAAAATTAATAGAATAATTATTTTCAAAACTTATACTATGCCCACGTTTGCCTGTTGGTCTATTTTTGCCTCCCTTTTTGTTTATAGCTCTCATTACCCTGTCCACTGGCCATCAAAGGCTTTTATGGGCTGGGCTGCTAAATTGATTCTTATTAACTTATGAAGTACAAAAAAGCTAATAGGAGCACCCTCTTTGTCCTCTTTTCTGCTCCTTTACTTTCTCACTCGCTCTCCCACAGGAATAAATTCTTGCTCTCTGTCTCAATGGAGAAATCAAATTGTTATTTCCCAGCAGCCTATCTTATTGGCAAATGATAAATATTCTTTAGAAGAAATTAACTTCTAATGATTGATTTCATTTTTTTTTTTCATTTCACGTGTTTATTTATCATCTGACAAGTTTTTTTTTTTTTATTCTGAGGAACATCTCAAATCAATTTGTAATTTGACTAGTACATATATAGCAAGGGATTTGTTTGGCTTGTTTGGGCAACTCACTGGACCTGAGACCTCCCTGAGTTTATCCTTTGAGGAGACTGTCGAAAGATACTGGTACAGGAGGAGCTGGGTCCTAGTTGGAAGAATTAGGTAACTGTGGTATTGTCTTTTCAGAGTATAAGATGCCCTGGTCCCATCTTGCAACTCTCTGTTTCCTGTTTGCCTTGAACAGAGTTTCTCTGCCCCATTCTCCACCCCTTGCCTCACTGAGGCCCAGGGTAGTACAGGCAGTAAACCAAGCTGAAAACTCTGAAACTACAAGGAAACACTGTTTATTTCCCTTCCTGTGCTCTTAAGTTGCTTTTCTAATGTGTTTTGTCAGAGGTATGAAAAACTCATTAACCTACCAAGATAAACATTAATTGAAATCAAATTCTAATAATTAGTCTTTTGAATTAATTTGGGAGCTATTTTCTATAATGTTCCATATAGAAAATTTATTTTGATGTTATCACTATTGTGTTTTGCTATTAAAACATCATTAGAAGAGTCAGATAAACACTGAAGCTCAAATACAACCTGTCACACCTCCGGTGTTTATGCAAGAAAACCACTTAAGCAGCAATTCTGAAACCAATGTAAAATTCCAGTTCAATACAATCAGTAGCATCCTAAAACACACATAGCTAAGCTTGCCATTTTGCTCTAGTCTATATGAGAGAACCAGTGAGTTTTTGTTATGTTTTATGAAGCCGTTTCTCTCGGAGATGTGCAGTTTTCTGTGCATCATGGGTGCTTTTTCTGAGCTCCCATTGCAGACCTTAGTTACTGGGCCCGGTTTCAGATTTTTCAGACTTTCTTTTTTGAAGTAGTGCTTGGTATGAAACCCCTGGTGAAATCTGTGGCTTTACAAGTTTGCTTCCAATTTTTTGTGACACATTAACCTTTCTCTAGATGACAAGTGACATTACACCCAGATTCTTCCTCAGCAAAACCTTCTTTCCCAGCTTACAATACTAATTGAGAAAATTTCAATGGAACGAACTGAGCAAATGCCCATGCCTATAAGACCAAATCTACTAAATTAGTAACTATGCATGTAAATGTATAAAGGCTGGTAATTAACTTATTCATTAGGAAACCAGCTCCTCAAGTAGCCAGCCTCCAGAATGTACTTTCACTAAGGAACAACAGGAGTTGTGTGTGTGTGTGTGTGTGTGTGTGTTTTGAAAAAGCATTTCTCTGTAATTTGGAGCTTTTCCTGAAAGTTGCTTTGTAGACCAGGCTAGCCTTGAACTCACAGAGATCTGCCTGTCTCAACCCCCACTCCAAGTGCTCGGATTAAAGACATTCACCACTACCACCAGGCTAGGAGTATTTTTTAATCTGTTGTGTTGTTGTTGCACAATTACTTGTTGATATTTGTGTTAGTTGCTTAGGCATTGCTGTGACAAAATACCTGATAAGAAACAACTTAAAGAAGTAAGGGCGTATTTCCCCTTACAGTTTAAGTGGGAAGTAGTCTATCATGGCAGAGAGTCTATGGCATGGTAGTAAGCTCAAAGGTCAGCAAGCAAAAGACAAGAGGTGGAACCAAGTGATATCACACCTTAAAACCAGTGATTCAATTTACTAGAAAGGTTCTACTCCCCATAAGACCTGCTTTCCAAAAGGCTGTAAGATGTGAAAACCAGTGTTAGAACATTTGAAGCCTTGAATGTATTTTACATTTAAACCATGACAGCTGATTAATTAGCTAATTCATTCAAATCGACTGGGCCCAACTCTGTTGATCTGACTGGTCTGGAGCTGTACTGACAAGTCTTGCACTGAACTCACAGAAATCTGACTGGCTCTGCTACCTATATTTTACCTATATGTTACCTAGATTGAAGTTATTTGACAAACTGATTCATTTCAAGTAAAATTTTATTATATTCATACATATGCTGTAAAAATGTCAATTTCAAGAGGAAAGATAATTTAATCACTCACATTTTTTTGAACACCTTCCTCGCATTGCTCCTTGGTATAATGGTGTATATATGATTAGCTTATATTAAGGGCACTAACAGCAAATGCCTCACCTTGACTTCCTGACAAAAGGCATATGAATACTTTGCTGGAGAAACCCACAGAAATAGCTGACCTGACTAACTGGGAGTGCGCTGGGGAACCAGCATTGGACTAAAAACAGGTCTTCTGAAAGTGGGAGTCAGTGAGGAGGCCTGGGCATTCTACTGGGCCTCTGACAGAGGAACCAGTATTTATCCCTAGTGCACAAATGGACTTTGGGAGCCCATTCTCCGTGGAAGGCTACTCTCTCAGCATAGATACATGGGGGATGGTCTAGGCCCTCCCCCAGATGATATGACAGACTGATGATACCCATGGAAGGCCTCACCCTACCTGGGGAGTGGGGGGGAATGGGAGGATGGGAGGGAGAGGGAACTGAGATTGATATGTAAAATAATTGTTTCCACTGATTTGGATAAGGGGATCTAGCACAATGCCATGATTCTCTGGGCAATAACCACCAACATGACTCTCTCCAGTGTAATTCCCTGTTCTCTTTATAAAAGACACACCAACTTTCACCTTCATTAATTCTAGGTTCTGTGGATCCAAAATTGCCAGTTACTCAGATGAGGGGCCTGTATTGGGTCCGGGAGGTGGCATATCTCATCATGTAGAACATAGAACATAACAAACTGTGATTTCTAAAGGTCAAATGGAAATTAAGTGATGGTGAATGACAAAGTCTTTGTCATGAGAAGTGAAGCAAGGTTGTATATTTCACAAATAAAAACTAGATGTTTCCCATGGAGGGAAAGTGAATGTAAAGCCTACTGCTGACTGGAGACCTCTCCAACTTGTGCCAAACTCTATCAACATCCACATTGTTAATTCCTTCCATCACTGACCTTGTATATAAATTCTTTTTCTATGAAAGCCTGTGTCTCCTTGTAAGTGACCCAGGCTTCCACCCTTGTTTGTCTGCTCATGGCATTCAGTGTTACAGTATGCTACAGCGAAGAACACACATAGCCTTTCTGTGTCACCATCATCAACATTATTTATCATCTAGTATCTTAGCAGTTTCTGATTCTTCTCCTGAAGACATTAAATTTCCCGGGGGGACTCCATAGCTCTTGAAGCACTTTGGAACGAGTTACTTATTCTTTGCTATTTCATCCAAATATAAATCATATAATAAAATTGTCTTCTTCGGTAAGCAAATGTCTTGAGACTCCCCTTATTCTTTGCTACTCTCTTCTTTTTGCTTTCCTGATTTTCCTCTACCTTCCTTTACTCCTCCTTTATTACCCACTCTGGCTTCCCTATGACAGTCACAGCAGAGAGAGCATCCATTCTGAATCCTCACTCTCAGCTACTCCCTATGCCCTGCACCAGGCATCAGCCATTCTCCAGCCTCCCTTGCATATTTTCCTTTCCTGATGTCCCCTGACTGCAACCTGCAAACCTTCTGGTTCTGATACTGTGCCACTCTGCCATACCGTCGCCACCCCACAGGCTCTCATGTCTGGATAAGGTCTATATGTTCACTCTGCATTTATTTATATATTTTTAGGTTTCAAATATGTATCTTTGTCTAAAAATTAATCCAATCCCTTGGTCCCTTGCTAAATTTTATATTTCTGTATTCTTCTGTCTTCCATGTTCAGTCAAAGGTACAAAGCCTAAACTTTTCCTTTTCTCAAGCATAGTGTTTTAGCTCAACAAAATAATAGAATTAAAAATTATTGAAGGAAATTCAAGATGGCACAGTGAGTAAGGGTGCTTACTATGAAGGTTGAGTACCTGAGTTCATTCACAAGAATCTATACTGTAGAGGAAAAAAAAATGACTCCTGTAAATTATTCTCTGACCATGTGGACTACTTTGTGATTCTTCTACAAATAAATGAAATATAAACAAATAGTTAATAGTATGTTATATTAGTCAATAATTCTCATGATAAAATAAAAACTAAATGGACATTTAAAATCATTTAAAATAAGCAGCAATGAAGTATTTATTAACAAAAACATTTTATTATAAAATAATTATGCAAAACGATAAAATAAGGAGAATAGCTTTCAAAACACATTTTCTTTTCCTGTGACTGTTTTCTATTCTATTAGCATATATTTCTCCTTTTGTCAAAGGCTTTCTTTGTGTTTCTTTGATTCACCATTGTAGATGGAGATTTATTTTCAAATAAAAGAAAAAGTAGAATCCTCATGTTTGTTTTTACTTTCTCTGTGCTCATACAAAAATCCATATACAACAGGAAAAGTAATCCCATCTTGTTCTCATTAAGTTTAACTTGTGTTAAAATATTAAGAAAAATAAGTATAAATATATACCTGGTCTGTACTCAGAGCAATCTCAGGCCTGAATGTCCTTCTGATGAGTATAAGGGATACTGATTTTTGGGTTCTGATGACCCTACCAAATCTACATGCATTGGACACCTCAGTATGATTGTTTGACATATGTTTAATATAGAAGTGAAGAGGCGTTACACTGAGTTCCAAAAATATTCCTGACAAAATCAAGAGCTTGTCTGCAATTTGATGACTCAAATATGAACTGAGATATTCTACCCTTTTAGCTTCCTGTTTGTTATGATTTGAATATGAAGTATCCTCCATAAAGCCTGCTGTGTCAAAGGCTTGATTCCAAGTTGGAAGTCCTATCAGGAGGTGATGGGATCATGGGGTCACTAACTCCATGAAGGATGCATTTACACTCTTAATGGGCTATTAGTCAGTAGCAGCTGCTGGGAAGAATTATAACCTGTCACTGGATACAACTTTGAGTGATTATCTTTGCCCTGGCCTCCTATGATCAGATCACACTCTGCTTCCTTCCTGCTGTGAGGAGAGCTATCTTGTGTACCACATGCTCTGTATCACTATGTACTGCCTCATCATGCTTTAGCCCCAAACAGAAAACCCAAAATACCATAAACAGAAATTTCTGGAAACTGTGAGCCAAAAGTCATCTAACTTCCTGTAAGCTGTTTCTTAGTTATTTGTCTAGAATGGCATGAACAGCATAGAACCAGTTGATAGAAGAATGGGATTCCTGCAGATAATTCCTTTTGTGTTGACTTTGGAGCCCTTTTTCAGAGACAATCAGTGTCACCTTAGTATCACTAAAAGGTCCTGACTTACCTTAGAATGACAAGTTTGACCTGCTGGTTTGGTTTTTTTATTAGATTTCTGGAGGCAGGGTAACAACACTAAATTCAATTCATAATTTCAGTTTGTTTTTTCTCATTACTTTCCTGCAATTCAGCAAGTATCAATATTCAATTAACTGTGCAAAGCAGCCAGGATTCATGGTACCTCCTCAGTGAACCTGCTTTATTTCAAGGAAAGTAAAGTAGCAGGGACACCCTGTCCCTTCCATGAAAGAGCAGAGTTAAGTAACAAATCATCATGAGAACAGCTTAAGTGACAGCCCAGAGCTGATGTAGTATGGTATACAACCTTTAGAATCTAATACTCGGCCTCTAGTATCTGTGTCTGACAATGGCTGAACATTTTCCATTGACTTTGCACTCTTTCACCTCTCCCCTCTTCGTTTTTTGATTGTCAAGACTCTTAGTAAGTAGAGTTGTCTCAGGATAATGGCCCCTTTTGTTGCCAATGATGCTGATGCGAAGGGTCTTGAAGCTGTTGCCGAAATAGGAGCTGTTTCTGAGCTATATTTTGTCAGTGGCATCAGAGCCACTGATGGCGATGTAGATCCTTGCTCACACCAGAGGCAACATAAGAAGTTCTTTTCAGATACATTCACTTAGGTGAAGCAAAGATGACAAGGTTTTCATTTTTGAAAAGGCTGAAGATGAAAAGGTTTTCAAGAAAAGCCTGTATGAACCATATTTGTAGTCTGTTTATTAGAAAAGCATTTTTGTATTTATTTTTGTTTATGTGTTTAGGTATATATATCCCCACATGTGTGGAGATATCCGAGGAGTTCATAGATGTGTCCTATTCTTTGGAGTTTGTTACAGCCAGTTGTTAGGCACTAAATATGGGTACTTGGAACTGGACTAGGATCCCATACAAAGCATCAAGTGCTCTTACCTGAATAGCCATCACTCCAGCCGCTATTTAAAGTTAATTAAGTGCTTCTAACATGGTTTTAACGATTAACATGAATAGAATGAGAGATGTTTAAGGAAAAAGGACTGTGCTTGGCCAGGGTGAGTGTCTCAAGAAATATTGGGCTTATGAATTTTAGCTTACCTATGTGTGTGACTTGGATGATTTCTGCAGTTACTTTGTTCAAAGGTTTTCTAACAGAATACTTTTTCCAGTTTGTTGTTGTTGGAACTGAGGCCATAAGGTAATTCCTAAGGTATACTGCATAGGATTACAGGATTAAAATTGAACTCATAGGGCAGACCTATTTCTTTCTGTAAACTAAGTTTTTAAAATTGTTTGTGTTATTCCTGGAAAAATACAGAAATTATAAAGTTACGTCTCAAAACAGAATAAGGCCATATTCCAAGGTCATATATGCTCAGGCTTTTAACTACAGTCTATCTCTATTTTTAACATTATTGTTGGATATGTGTAAATAAAATGAGTATTATCTCTACACCAGCAATCTTCATAGCAAATGTTATTTTTGCTGGAATTCTTGACTCTCCATGAATGGGAGTTATCAACCACACCCTGTAGTGAAGGTTCCTCTTCTGTTCCTTTATCCTTGATTTTCCCTGTTTTTCTAGCCTTCCTAGCTACAAAGTTTCTCTTGGCAATGCTGGCAACCATCAATATGGCAACTTTGCAGTTTGTGAGTCCTGCTGGCTATACATGGTTCTGACACACATGCCCAAAAAATATCTCCTGATTGTGATTCCTGACTTTCTTCATTTTCCTACAGCAGAGTTTTGGAAATGGAAAATTTAAGGCAGATGGCAATGTGTCCAGCTAAAAATTGGCAGACATCTAAAGAGGGGAAAACAAGATAAAAATTATTAGAAATAATTTACTGTCACTTTAGTCTGTTCTATATTTAAAATATACAGGTTTGCTAACAGAGAAGGCTTAATTTTTTACCACACTGCATTAATGAAGCAATAGGATGTACTATATAAATACTTGTTGAATGTGTCAGGAGTGAATAGAAGTTGACAATGAGAACACAATAAAAAAAGAAGTCATGGTCAACATATTTTTGCTGTTTGAAATAGAGATATTGGGAAATCCAAGCAATCCAGTGAAACTCTTATGTTATTTTTAAAGGCCGTCTTTTAAAAGCACAAGGTAATGATTTGTGTAGTACTCTTCATCCGGAATTATCTATGCTGGGCTATATATCCAAGGTCCACACATTCAGAGGGGCAGCCGCTGATGGTCCCGTTATAGATGCCTATGAGTAGAGGGGATTTTCCTTTGAATTTTTGTTTAATAGATTTCAGTAAGGAAAGCAGATATTGCACTAAAATGAGAAAAATGATCATATTTTTCAATCATACCTTAAGCCAATTTCTATATTCTTTAAAACCAGCTTTCATCAGTATTAACAAGCAACTCATGCTGGATTTGTGCTGTGGGAATCCGAGCTGTTCTGTAGCATTATGGCAATAGTATTACATACAACATCGTAAAAAAATGAGGTTAATAAAGGGTTAATGTGGGATTTAGGGGGATGGGTGTTTTTATGGGCTATTAGCTACTTGCTACCTTTTGAATATATTTAGAGCTTTTAGTGGGCAGCTTTTGGGCTGGTTCCAAAAATGCATCATGATTGTTCATTACCATCTATCTGCTCATGCAAATTATGTGTTTGGCTTAATGGAGCTAAGGATGTCACAGAACTGGCTGACCTAACCATGGACCACATGAGTAAGGTGTTGTTCTAGAAAATTCCAAAGCATTCTCAACTATTGCAAAAGGGATAGAATGGCAAAATGAGCTTAGTATGCTTTGGTTCCACTTCATTTACGCCTGGTTTGCATGCAGTGAACCAGGATTGCTGGGAGCCAAAAGGCTCACTGGTCTCCTGGTGTCTCCCACTGTGATTAAGTTGCTGTTGACTTTTACATATCTAGTGGATTGTAATAATTATAGATTTAATTTCTCTTTTTTCCGTGGCCTTCCTCGAGGTGGTATTGAGCTTGTGAGCTGCAACTCTCTTTTCATGTCAACTTCTTAAGCAGCCAGAGTACTAAGTGTATACCAGTGCATCCAGACTGGGATCTTTATCTACATTATTTTTCAAATCTAGATGATGGTTTTGAAATCATAGTATTATGCAGCTTAATCTTGTTAAATGTTTCTAAACAGTTTCATTCATATGAGTGCTGTATTCTATTATTAGACAATCTAAAATCTAAAGTAATTTTGGCATGTTATTATGAGAAACTACCCTAAGAATGCAGCTTCCTTTCTCATGGGGTAGGCCTGCTCAGATACAAACATCTAAATGAGATGATAAGGAAGAATGGAAGACCCAGGAATCTTTCACATGCCCAATCCAGAACCTCCGGCTCTTTCATACAGACTCAGAGTTTTGCTCTTTATCCTGATGAGAAATATCAGGCTGCCTCAATGAAACTACTTTTCTTTTCTTTCTTTTGTTCTTCCCACTTTTTGATCCATTGTCTTTCCCAGTCAACTCTGGCAGTAATGCGTAACAAATTCCACTTATTGGCTCCATGACATCTTTTATTTATTATTACTTATTTATACTCTATCTCAGAAATTTAGTTTTTTTTTTTTTTTTTTTTTTCTGTGTTTTGGAGTTTTTAATTTTGAGCATTTTTCTGTTAAGTAACCCGACACAGAACTCCAACACACAGTGCATAGATTCGGTTTTCTTTTGTGGTACAAGAATGTTAAGAGTACTAAGTCCATCACCCCTACATTCATATGCATTAGGATTTAGTGTATTGACCTGGGCTTTTCTAGTCATTATGGGAATATTACTTAGATAGAGAATGACTGAGATGAATCTCGGTGACAAATGGTTAAACTATTAGCATGCTGTTCTTTTCCATCAATGTCATTATATGACACATGGAGCCTCAGGACAGAAATGAAAATTTCCTGGTTGCTTGCTTTGCCAATAAATCTTTTCTTTTCTTTAAAGATAATGCAATAAACATAGTTGTGTGTATGTGTGTCTTGAAGCTATATTTTCATATAAAGTGTATCTTAGCCCCAGCTTTATGTGTTGATCGTGGATTATGGTTTTCATTTTGTGTTGTTAATAATTTAAAATGTCAGGTTTTGTCTTTTTCTTTTTTTTCTTTCCTTTTTTCTATTTTTATGTCCTCTCTCTCTCTCTCTCTCTCTCTCTCTCTCTCTCTCTCTCTCTCTCTCTCTCTCTGTGTGTGTGTGTGTGTGTGTAGGAATTATTTAAGTCTATCATATTGAAAGTAGGAAAAGTATTTATAAACACAGGTCATTCTTATTTAAAGAAATGGGGTTATTATGGTTGGGTTTCATGTCAGCTTATCACAAATTTTAATCCACCCCAGTGATGGGTGGCACCTTCGGGTACCAGCACAGATGAAAAGGGCATGGAAAAATAAAGATGCCTTTTCCCCCTTGTCATTCCCTCTTGCTCTGAGTTGATCTGAATTGTTGCTGAAGCTGCTCCGATTCTTTCACTGATCTCAGGAATAGAGTTCCCATTATTGGTCAATGACTAAGAACCAGTAACTCTCTCTAAACCTTCCAGGTTCTCAGTGACAGAGTGGAATTGTTGAGACTCCCAGTCTCAAAGACAGAGAAAAAACTGGGTTTTTCACCTCTCTGTTGAGATTCATCTGTTGTCACTATTTTAATGTAAACAGACTATATATATATATATATATATATATATATATATATATATATATATATCTCCCCCATGTTGACTAGAACTCATCATAGTCCAGCCTAACCTCAAATTGACCAAACACCCAGACTCAGCACCCATAGTGCTAGATTATATTATGATATTCAACTCTAAAATATATAGAGTTTAATGTCTTGTGTTTAGTTCAATTGTGTGATGTTTTCAAAGAAAGCAAATGCTAACAGCTGGTAGCTTTAATCAGAATTGAATTTGTTCAGAACTTTTCTCACAAATTTGAAGGGTTCCATTTATCACACGTTACATCATTTTTAGTTCACCTGTTTTGTGCATTTACTTTCCCCTTGTGTTTACTCTCATAACTCTGGGGCAGAAGTAGATACGGGGTAAGAAACGATACAGAGCAGGCACACTGACTCAGTTTGTTACTTTCACAAAAGGAAAAAAAGAAACTCTATGTTGAGATGACTAAAATTCACTCTTTCATTTGATGTGTCATGGGTTCCCTTAAAGCAAGGGAAGGAGTGCCTATACTTTATTACTCAGCTGGAGATGTCAAATTTTTTAAGAATCTGAAAGAATTCCATCAGATATCCTTAGATACCATACAGAATAGCCAGCATCCCAGAGTTTTATTTAAAATATTATAAATGTTAAAATTCTGAGTACACAGGAGACTAAGGCAGACAGATTGCCATAAGTTTGAGGCCAGCCTTGAGCTACAATGTAAGACTTTATCTCTAAAAGAAAAAAACATAGCAAAGAAAATTAAAATTATGGATAGTTATTTCCTCAATACTATATTCTCTCACATGTATAGGAGTCAAAGACAGAGTTGGGGAGAGGAAACTAAGGTAAAGCAATAAATCCTGACAAACTGTAAGTCCAAAAATGTAAGAAAATTAAGCAATCACTTTTAAATTTCATTAATGTGGTATCAGGTTCTATAATCACTGGCAAACCTTACCAGAAAGACTGATAACTATTTATTATTCCTTATTAAAGAACATGTTGAACAAATAGTCACTGGCACATTTAAATAGAAAGGATAATATATGGAAACTGTACATTTCAATTCAATGAGAGAATTTCTGAGGCCAAGTATAGCATCTTCTGTACTTAAGTTCAATGAAACTATCTTATTTAGGGTGAGAGACACTCATGGCTGTGATAACAGAAAGTCCCACAGTTTATTGTAGTACCAAATTCTAAGTGCTGGAGAGGTTGGTTTCAGAAGCCTATAATCCTATAAAATAGGGGCAAATACAGATCGTGGGAACCCTATCAAACAGCAGTCAGGAATCCAAACCCTGAACAGTGGGCACAAGATTGCCCTGAGCAGCCGAACTTCCTGTAGAGTGTGGGAAGAGGCAGCATCCAACCAGCTGTGGTTAGTTATATCCAGGACAAGCTTAATGGTGTCAGTGGTGCCAAGCCTTAAAGAGGCAACTCATAAATCAATGAGGAATCATCATGTGGCCTCAGCAAGACAGGAATTCATGCTGAGGCACTGATCTCTTCATCCAAACCCAGCTGATGGAAGTAATAACTAACTGTCTTGCTATGCTAAAAGTACATTATCAAAATAGCACATTTTTTAATGGATCATTATTTTATCTACAACACATGAAAAAAAGTTTCTACAATATGCTCAAATACATTAAAGAAAACTACTTTCATACACTCAACACATTTTTTAATATCTTGCTGTGTTTAAAAAAATTGAAGAGATGTTCAAATTCTGTTCTGCATCCCAATGATTTATTCTGAGGATTACAGTGAAACATTACTTAAATATTAACTAATGACACTAAATATTTGTTAATGCAAACACACCATTCTGCTTCTGGAAGAATGTATATTTGAAATTGAAGGAATAAAGCTCACTTCTAAATAAAAGTGATGATGCAAACACAGACTGCCAATGAAAAATAGAGTCTTTTTAGACCAGAAGCCCTGGTTTCCAAAGACCTCCATCACTACTCATGTTTGTTCATGTCCTCTTCATTAAATAGTCCTGTAAAGTATGGTGAACAAATGTTTAACTGAAAAACCATTATTTTAGCATATATGAAGAGAGTTTAGCTTAATGTCATATTTCCTCGTCTTTATGCAGAAGAGCTCATGTGTTAGTTAGCATATAGGATGGAACCTACACTCTTGCTAAATAAACTATAAGGATGATGCATCTTATCTAGAACTGCGTCTCGAGGCAGGACAAAGCAGCACACAGGTAGGAAAAGGAACTGAACCCATGCTAGGCTAGAGTCTAGAATTCTACCACTACTACCAATTATAGTTAAAGTTAAAATATAGTGAATTACCCTTAAAGTAAACACACACACACACACACACACACACACACGGCCCTTGAATGTGTTGCCCTCTTGTCTGTGAGACTATGCTCCTCTGAGGGTCTCACAATTGAACATGTGAAGCATATTCATAGTGAAGACATAAATCCTGTCCTGGTGACCTATGTGTGGAAAGAATTCCTTTATCTTTTTTGACCAATTGTTTTAAACCAGACAATGAAACTGTCAAATTTTCTCATAAACCAACTTATGGTCTTACTTACTAAGGAACAGCATGTTAGCTGAGGTCAGTGGTTCACTCTTAAATTCCCAGTACTTGGAAGGCTGAGGCACCAGGCTTGCAGAAAGTTCTGAGGCAAACCTGGGCTACAGAGTGAAGACCTTGTTTCAGAAAACCAAACCCACCAAAAATAGTAATTGAGACAAAAATAGGTACATCAACCTTTTTCTTTTTAAATCCTTTAAACTACATAACTTTTAAAGCCACTACAAATCATTTATGGTGATTGTGGAGAAATTTAAGCACAGATCTCCCTTGAGACACTTACTGTAAGATGTGTGCTGGCATTTCCTAAAAGTGCCCAACATTTGCCTCCTACCATTCGTCCCTAGAGTCTTTGCTGTTAGAAGTCAAGAATGCTGGCTTCTCTCAAGTAAAGCTGTCATTGTATTTCCTGCTGGGCAGCCATTCCTAATTCCTAAGGCCCAGCTTCTGGAGACGCCACTCTGCTTTCAGACCCTATGGATCTGACTGTTCTAGACCTCTGTCATATCTGTGGAGTGCAGCAATATGTGCCTTTCAGAAACAAAAGTTTTGCCATGTGGACAATAAAAACTGTTCTGCTTGTTATAGCTTGCAGCCTTATTTTGAATCAGGATCTCATGTTGGGAATAGCATCTATCTTGTGATTCTCCTGACTCAGCCTCCCAAAGTATAGGATTACAGATATGAGTAAACGTATCTGCATTTTCTTCTGTTTCGTTGCTTAGTATTCCATTATACATCTTTACTTCACTGAATTTATCTATTGACACTCTATCAAAATAGAAATAATCACAGAAGAGGAAAACCATTATTAAAGTAAAAAAGACTACTTTTAGATTAGGAGAAATTATTCAACAATGAGTACAGAATAGGAGCTAATAACTAATGTATATGCTAATATGTAATATATATATATAAATATGTACTAACTAATATATGTATATATAAAACTAAATACAAAGATGAAAATGAGTAAAGAAAGATAATAGGAAGAAAGAAACAAACAAATGAAGGAAAGAAGGAAAGAAGGAAAGAAGAGAAGAAACATCAAACTAGAAAGCCCTTGAATTTTAAAAAAAGAACAGAAATTTAAGGAAGTATTTGCGAAGACAACAAAAAAAAATTCAGTCACCAGGAAAATGAGAAAACAGATTCCAGAGAGGGATAATTTCACACTGGGGAGGAGAGCTGTCATCGAAAATCTAAACCAAACATGAAACACCAAACCTTATCAAGGATTAAACTAACTGCCATTGGTAATGTAAAATGCTGTAGCAGCTGTGGATATTATGTGCTTCCTCCAAAAAGTGAAATCAGAAACTTCTAGACTACCCCCAATGGTTCAAACACCCAGTCAAAATGCTGGGATGACAGACAGCTTGGAATTCCCATGTTCAGGATGTAGAGAGAAGTGATCCTGAAATTGCCTGGTTGGAATCCAAATAGCTGATCTATGGCGTCAGTATAGAGACACTGACTCAAAAACAAGGGGAAAAGCTGTCAGGTAGACTCCAGGCATGAGCCTAGGGGCCTGAGCTATATCATTCAGTTTTATGTCCTGATGCAGCCAAAGTTGGGATATGTCCAAATGTTCAACTTAAGCAATTTCATAGAACATTGTTTTTCTGGTTTACTTGCAATATTTTGTAATGTTATTCCTTTATTTCAGAGCAGATACACACCAAAGGACTAAATGAACCCTAGGGCCATGCTACAACTTCCAAAATTATTTTGTGGTCATTTTTTTTTTTAATCCTAAAGAATTGTTTCTCAAGTGATATTTCAGTGTAATATTCCTTTTTAATAATGAAGCAGGATTGGGGCCAACAAGATGGCCCAGTAAGTAAATGTGATTGTCCACAAGCTGATAAGCAGTTCAATACCTGATACCAACATAACAATTGGAGGACAGAGTCAATGCCACAAATTTATCTTCATCCCTCCATACTTGTGGTTTGAATGAACATGCAAACACATACACACACCTGAAAGCACACACACACACACACACACACACACACACACACACACACACGTTCACATATACACAGTGGATAGATTTTCTTCTTTTTTTATTTATATATTTTTTATTTAAATTAGAAACAATCTTATTTTACATATCAATCTCAGTTTCCGCTCACTCCCATCCTACCATGCCCCCCCATCCCATCCCATTTCTGCTCCCCAGAGAGGGTGAAGCCTTCCATGGGGCATCATCAAAGTCTGTCATATCATTTGGGGCAGGGCCTAGCCAACCTTGCCCCATGTGTCTAAGCTGAGAGAGTATCTCCCTATGGGGAATTGGCTTCCAAAGTCCATTCGTACACTAGGAATAAATACTGGTTCCACTGCCAGAGGCCCCATAGACTGCCCAGGCCTCCTAACTGACACCCAGGTTCAGGGGCCCTTCATTTGGTCCTATGCTTGTTTTCCAGCTGTCAATCTTTAAAAAGAACCAATCAATTATTCCCAGCACTCAGGAGGCAGAGGCAGGTGGATCTCTGTGAATTCAAGGCCAGTATGATCTACAGAGCTAGTTTCAGGACAGATTCCAAAGCAACTAAGCAATTCAGAGAAACCCTGTGTCGAAAAACCAAAAAAAAAAAAAAAAAAAAAATTCAATCTAGTACCCAGGCATCTGCTGTAGATGTGGACTACAGTAAGCGAGTTGGTGAAATACATCCTGTGCATGTTCATCCAAGTTTGTCCCCTTTCCCATGTCAAGCTATATTGCCACTTTTTAACAGGAATTGTCAAATGCATTTCCTCTGGAGGATGCTACCTCACTGACTGCTTACTAAGTTCTTCTAAAGATACTTGGTATTGGAATCTTGAAATTCACTTGATGGTTATTGATGTTAAAGAGACCATAATAGTAAAATGTACTGATTTATAAATCAATATTGCTTAATGCCTTTTGAGTTGTAAATGGATGAGGATATGGTTATCATGATGATGTAAAATATAATTATGATATTTTTATAAAGAAAAGCTCACACTTAAAATAATTGTTATAAAGTCAGAAAGTTGATGATTTGGCTGTGTGTGTGTGTGTGTGTGTGTGTGTGTGTGTGTGTGTGTGTGTTTAGATGGGGACTCACACTGTTCAGAATGTCATTGAACCATGGTAATCCTCCATCCTTATCCTCAGGAACACTGGTATTACAAGCTTAAGCCAATTTTCAGGATTTGACCTTCAATTTTAAAAAAGGAGAAAGAGGTGACAACATAACCACAAAGCTCTTTGCTGGGTAGAAAATTATTTTAAAGGACAGAGGATGAAAATGGTTTAATACCTGTTTCCATATGTCTTTTTACTTGAGCTTAACCAAGAAAATCATCTTGATTGTTTGGGAAACATAATTTTAAGATATATAGACATTGATTGAAATGTGATTTTTAAAACCTGTTTTATACAGAAATAGGAATGTACAACATTCATTCTTATGAATATAGATTTCATTATTTGTTAATTGTCTTTCCCCTATAATGAGATTTATGACTACCTTATATGCCATCAAAGAGCCTTCATCTAGTAGGTGGTAGAAACAGAAGCAGAGAACCACAGGTAAGTACTGAGCCGAATTTCTGGAATCCAGTTTTAGAGGGAGGAATTACGAGCAAAGGGTTCAAGACCATGCTGGGAAAACCTACAAAAGCAGCACACCTGACCAAGGGAGAGCTTATGGACGCCAAACTTGTAGCTTGAAAACCAACATAGGATGGAACCAGTACCCCTGAGCATGGGTGTCAGTTAGGAGACCTGGGTAGTCTATGGGGATCCTGGTAAGGGAACAGCATTTATACACAACGTATGAATGAACACTGGGAGCCCATTCCCCAGAAAGAGATACTCTCTCAGCCTAGACACATGGGGGAGGGCCTAGGCTCTGTCCCAAATAATGAGACAGACTTTGATGATCCTCCAAAGGAGGCCTTACCCTTTCTATGGAACAGAAGAGGGATGGGATGTGGGTCAGTGGGGTGCATGGGAGAATGGGAGGGAGAGGGAACTGGGATTTATATGTATAAGAGTGTTTATAATTTAAATAAAAATATATCCAGAACATATTATTTTCAGAGAGAATAATACTTTTTTATATAATTTTTTATTGAAATTTGAAACAAGCCTGTTTTACATATCAATCCCCATTCCTAAACCCTCACATCCTCCCTTGTTTCCCCACCAACCCCAATCCCATGTCCTTTCTGATTCCCTGGGAGGATAAGTCCTTCCATGAGGAGTCTTCAAAGTCTGTCGTATCATTTGGAGCAGGGCCCAGGCCCTCCCTCATGTGTCTAGGCTGAGGGAGTATCCCTCTATATGAAATGTGCTCCCAAAGTCCATTCATATATTAGGAATAAATACAGATCCACTACCAGAGGCCCCATAGACTTCCCAGTCCTCCCAACTAACACCACACTCAGGGAATATGGGTTGGTCCTCTGCTGGTTTCCTGGTTATCAAACTGGACCCATGAGCTTGCCCTTGTTCAGGTCAGAAGTTTCTGTGGGTTTCTCCAGCCTGGTCTTGACCACTTTGCTCATCACTCCTCCCTGTCTGAAACTGGATTCCAAGAGTTTGTATCAGTGTTTAGTTGTGAATCTCTGTTTCTGCTTCCATTAGATACTGGATGAAGGCTCTAGGATGGCATATAAGGTAGTCATTATTCTCATTATCAGGGGAGGGCATTTAAGGTAGCCTCTCCCCTATTTCTTAGATTGTAAGTTGGGGTCATCCTTGTAGATCTCTAATAGAGGGAGAATAATACTTTTAAGCATAAGTAAAACAATATAGAAAACAAGACAATTCAAAAGTAACAACCAAACCGTAGAAACAAAAATCTTCCCAGTTATACATCTCTTACCATTTTTCATCAGTATAAAGGGAGATCCAACATTTAAGTGTGATAACTCATACAACATCTGAGCCTGATACTTTACACACTGAACAGAGGAATCATGGCCTGGCCTTTTGTGTTTGGGTTTGATATTTGACTTGTATGCTGCCTTCTTTACAGACTAATTTTATATAGCAAAATTTGGGGAGAAAAGAGACTGCATTTTTGAATAACATTAACTGTAGAACTGCAGGAACTGTGTGTGACATTACACACACACATATATACATATACATATACACATACATACATACATATCTGCAGGCTGGAGATGCACATACACACAGAGGGCAGAGGCACAGGCTTAGAAATGTAGAGAACAAGAAAGCAGATTGTTCTTGTCATGGAAGAGACCTACAATTAAAAAATGGCAGACATCAGCCTGTTGCTGAGTGATAACAAGGAATATTTAAAATGATGATGTAGTGGGGAATGACAGAAAGTTTGCTCCCATTATCACCTAGAGGCATAGCATTTGCAGTGACCTATTAGTGATAACCAGTCTGCTACATGAGGACTTGTGCTTATCTGCCACTCAACTTGGCATAGTAACTGAGCAGTTACAGAATTTAAATATAAGGCTCTCTGGTTTTGCTGTCAATTTGAACATTACTGCTGAGATTTGCCATTTAATCTGTGAAGAGGCTCATATACCAAAATGTGGACAGAACAGTTTTCTCAAAGTCTCTAAGTTTATACAGGGTAAACAATTTTAAAATCTTCCCCTTGAATGATTCCCTAGGCATGGCAAGTGCAAGACAGGTGGAGGATCTGGTGATAAGTGACAGATCACTTAGCCTTCAAGGCTGTGGTGACTGGCTTCTTCTCCACTTTTGAAAGGGAGCCACTGGAGTCTTTCAAACAGAGAAATGACAGGAACTGCTTTACATTTTAAAATATCACCTTGTCTGCCTTATGGAAATTACATTGCAGAAAGATCAAAGGTTGAAGCAGGGAGATAATTTAGGAGGTGGTGCCTGGGAGGATACTGTGTTCTTTATTAACATAGGTTGGTTAAAATTGGATGGAACAAGTGTGTGAGGAAATACCAACCTCCATGTATGATGCCATGGGATAACCTGGCACAGATAAGATTAACTGTGCCAGAGCATGGAGGCATTACTGGATTAGTACTAACGTGAGTGGTGAATATAACCTCAGGACAGCCATGGGTAGAGACAAGATCTGGGCCCCCAAATAAAGCTTCTGGTTGGAATAATTATAGTTAAGAAAGAGGAGTAGGGCAAGGGAAATTAAAAGAAACCCTCAATGTGATAAAATAAAAAAAATATTGGCTAGCTTTATCAAATCTTTAACATACTATAACTGGGCAATAATACAGGGTGTGAAAGGATAGTTTAAGGAAATTGTAGAGTTAAGGCAGGTTTTTTTTTTAATTAGAAAATATTAAGACATTTTACTGCAATGTTGCAAAGGCTACAATGGAGAATCTAAAAACAGGGATACAAAAGGGCCAGTCTTTAAGCAAGTGAATGTGGAGAGCCCTCACAAGAGCATGGAGAGCTAGAGTCTTGAGTAGAGACTGTATTCTTACTGGACTCTCAAGCCTCTGTTCTTAGTTGTTGTTGTTGTCAAAGAAACAAGAATGTACTTTGAAACTGCAGGTTGATTGTGTGTGAAGTTGATGGAATTTTAAAAAGGAAAAATGACTTGGCATTTGCATTCAACTTCCATGTTCATCTACTTGGAGAAGGCATGCTTTTCTGGGGCTGTATCAGCATTAATGAAAACATGTTTTACCTGTAGGGATGGGGATGCTGAAGAGAATAGAAAAGACTGCTACAAGAAACTTGAAAGATACAAAGAGGTGACAGCTCAAATAAAGTAAAGGCCATGAAGATGAATATATATGAAAGAGGTTTAAGCTTGAACAGAGTGCATTTCTTTAGGAATCAGGAAAGGGGCCAGGGAAGGAATGATAGAGAAGAAACAAAGAGCATGAGCAGTGTGAGAGGGGTTTGGCTGGAGGAAAAAAAAATGCAGCTTATGTTTCTAACTCAGCTTACAATGACTTTTCAATTCATTCTTCAAGATACACTTCCATAAACAACAAAAAGTTAAATTGAAAGCTTTTGGAGCCAAGCTTCCATTTCCTTGGTATTTGTTTGACAGTATGCCGTTCTCATAACACTCAATTTGGGGCAGACTGAAGCTTGCCTGGTTTGCATTTGTTTTACATGATGTGCTAGACAAGGTGTGGAATTTGTTTGCCCAAGGAGATTTTACCACTATTTTCATGCAGAGGTAACCCTGGTTAGTAATAGACACAGTCATGCAAAGTGAAAAGCAGAAAGGATTGGGGAGCATGTTATCAATCAGATGTTATGGAAATGCAAAGGAAGGACTCTGAATTTGTCCTTAAAAAAAAAAAATACTTCCCAGCAATGCCTTTTAGAGAAAAAGAATACATAACAATCACTCTATGAGATTTCATTTAAAACAATATTGAGGTAAGATATATCTTCTGAACATGAATATGTTTTAAATGGTCACTGGAAAATGAGTCATATGACTCATTTTCATTTGATTTCTAATAATGTTAAGTATTGTAACAGTGGAAAACACATATGTACTTTAAATGAGCTATTACAGAAATTATCTAGAATGAAAACAAAACAACAACAACAAAAAAGTTAAACTGGATTGTTTAGGAAAAGGAGGGTTGGGTTGTGAGGTGAAGACCTCAGGATTTTGATTTTCACTCCTCTGCCCTGTTGCTTTCCTTGACTTATTAAAGCCCACACTCCCTCTAAAGGATTCTTCTGTAAGACCCTCTCCTCAGATCATTTGAATTAGATTAAAGAAAAGTCAATCTTTTATATGAAGTATTATGTAGATGTATCTTCCACTCATCAACCGGAAAGCAATGATGTTCTGGACAGCAAGAAACTCCCTAGATCTCCTGCCTGCCATCCCCTGTGGTCCCTCCAAGTGGCATGAAAGACTTCCTGAACTTCTGAAATGACATGAGGTGAATCTCTTGTGCCTTCATCAGGAAAGGCCTTGAATAAAGTGTTTACTTCCACCAATTTGTCTCGCAGGCTTTTGGCAAATCGCTGAGCAGTATAAAATTCAGATTGTAGTTAACAGCTTCATTAACTATGGAACGGATCCTTTAGGCATGGTGGTCTTACATTCTATCCAGAGAATACTTGCTGATTTTTCAGTTCAGCAAAGCCACCACCAAACAACAAAGGCACATTGTTGGCAGTATTACAGCCCACATGACACAAAAGATCGATTCTCTTTTGTTTTCAAAAACCATTACATTTTACCATGGCGTTGGCATTGTGTTCTGTAATATGTTCCATCTGTACCTATTTGTTTTCTTTCATCACCTTAAGTTAATTATGACTAGTGCAATTGTATTTGTGTATATTAATTGTACAACATGGTTTGATTATGACATTTTCGTAATGTACCATGATTACATATACTCCCCTCAAAGACTATATCTATATACATATGTTTTCCCGTACTTTTTCTATTACTTATGTTATTCATGGTGAATAATTTAGTATTTGGTGTGTGGTGCAGACCAAATAAATACATGCAGGGCGAATGGATGAAGCAAACATATATTCCTGGCACAATCAATCATAATGATGCATTGTGTGTGGGATATCCTAAAATATCATTGACGTAAATTTATTTCCACAGTTCTAACCTGTGGCAGTAGTAGAGATGGATGTCACACTTAAATGCTGAGACCATCTTTCTCTACCCAGATCAGTGAATGTGTAGTTCTAATTAGCAGTGCTCATAAGCTATACTTCTGTAGAAAAAGGAAAAGCAAACACAAAACAAAACAAAACAAAAAAACATGCTTCTTAGCTCAGTGTCATTTTCTCAATGTGGATTAAGTTCTCATATTTGCTGGAGAAATTTCATTTGAACTCATCGGTGTATTTCCAAACTACAGGAGAATGTGAAGGAAGGGAGCAAGGGGGGGGGGGTTGGGGAGGACAAAAAAAGCATAGCTTACTATGAAGCATAAAATGCAGCAAGCAAGCAAACTATAAAGCTTACAGGAAGTTTTATCCAAATCAATAAACATAACAAACCATGTCTTAATGCCACCAAAATACATACTTTATGTAAGTTGAAGATGATTTATAAAATCAACTATTTGAAAAGGAAGCAGATGATTTCTAAAATTTATTTACATAACACACTGAGTTAATGCAAAGGTGTAAACATCTTTTTTACCAATAATGTAGAATAAAAATTGTCACTGGGCAGTGGTGGCACACGCCTTTAATCCCAGCCTTCAGAAGGCAGAGGAAGGGGAACCTCTGAGTTCCAGGCCAGCCTACTCTACAAACCTACACAGAGAAACTATGTCATTAAAAATAAAAAAAAAAAAATTCCATGAATACTTAAAATAATTGTGGCTGGAGAGATGGACCAGGGATTAAAAGTACTGATTGCTCTTGCAAAGGACCCAGGTTCAATTTTCACCTGTCATATGGCAGCCCATAACCGTCTGTAACTTTAGTGCCATGTCACCTGCTATCTACTTTGGGACTTAATAGTCACCAGGCATACATGCAGGCAAAGCACCCTGACACATAAAATAATAAAATCTTTCTTAATTTTAAAATGAATATCTATTGTAAATTGGAGATGATGAAAAATGCTTTCATAGTCATAGCTTTCAAATCACTAATTTAAGAATAATAATGTAATTTTTAGAATTTTACATTTAACTTCAAAAAGTAATTATTACAGTAGGAGTTATATGCAGATTGGATTTCTACATACTGCTCAATGTTTTCAGAATCTAGGCTTTCCAACTTATTCCCAGGTCTCCAGAGCATGAGGATTGCTTTCAATCAAGATTCAATACTCTTCACTTACTTGTCTGAGTTCTCAGTTGAATATTTTGACCCATAAAGCTGCTGACAAAAACTGACAATTGATTTTTGAAAAGATTAAACTAAGGGACATTGTATCTGTGTATTTCCTAAAATTATACCACTGGACAGACATTTTTTTCCAAGGGAATGCTTCTGCAGAACTGATTTTTATAGTCTATCCTTAGGGATACAATGGATTGGTTTTGGGGAATGACTATAAACATTCTAGGTATGATCTCTCAAAGTGTCCAGCATGTTAAACACACAGAGTATGGAAGTAAGTTTTCTTTAATGAGTGACCCTTGTGTTTGCCGTAGTATTGTGTGTTTTCTCATTCTTTACATGAGGCTTTGACATTTAATGAGTGAACAAGACCACCAGATCCATGCTTAGAAAGAAAAACAAAACTTTATTTAGGTTATGAACTTCAGGGCTGTCTAATGGATATGTAGTGATGGGTATTATGGGGTGATTCTAGTTGAGCAGGAGAGTGGGATAGAGTATAAAGAGAAAAAGACCTACTGCAAGCAAAATTAAACATTGTAAGTGCAATCTTAAGGAGTGGGCTTCTGCTTGTTTAGATATCAAGGTGTTTGTGGTCAAGCTGCTCTGTTATGATGGGTGCAATTATCTCCTTGGATGTGCAGAACATTCGATTACCATGTATTTGGGCCATCGGGTATCAGTGATAGTTTCAATACAAATGGCCTCCATAGGCTCATATACTTGAGTCTCTAGAGAGTGGAACTCTTTGATAGGATTTGTATTAGGATTAGGGATATGGCCTTGTTGGAAGAAATGGGTTGCTGGAGGTGGGTTTTATGGTTTCAGAAACCCATGCCAGAAACTCTGCCCCCCTCTTGCTCCCTTCGACTTACAGATCAGGATGTAGCCCTCAACCACTTCTCCTTCACCATTTGTGCCACCATGCTACTCCTACCAAGATAATGGACTAAACTCTAAGCAAGCCCCCAATTAAATGCTTTCTTTTATAAGAATTTTCTTTGTTATATATCTCTTGACAGTAATAGTACAATGACTAAGACAGTGTCTTATTTGACACCATTGTGTGTCTAGCTAGCCTCTGAACCTTTCATTGATTATAGAGCTTATTGTTGGGTCTCCTCTAGCTACTTCCTCTTTGACTGGGTTGCTGAGTCAGAGTACAGAAAGACTTGGTATGGCTAGCCCAAGTTACAGGATGGTCTCTGCCTCAGGAGAGCTAAGTGCTGATAGGGGGAAGTGTAGTGGATGATTTGGTTTAGCTGGTTTTAAGTTAATGTCAGGAGGCAAGGAATTGGAAGGAGGGAGATGAAAAGGAGGAGCGGGAAAGAGAGGGGGAAGAAGATCTGTTAGACCCTGAAAGAGGCAGTAGCCAAGGCCAGATGCTATGAAAGACATTACATGACCTTCAAAGTGATTATCTTCTGTTGAATTGTAGAGAGCCAGCTGTGTCTTAGAGGTTTTGTTTGTTTGTTTGTTTGTTGTTGTTGTGTTGTGTTTTGTTTTTCTTGTTTTTTTTGTTTTGTTTTGTTTTTTGATTTATAAATTTCTGCCTCTACCTGATCTGGTTGGTTAATGTAATAATGGCATTCTTTGTTAATGAAGAGGCCACTTCCTCTTTCTTCTGCAGTCAGGAGATCCATGGTTTATCCATGGTTTATCCATGGTTTATTGGGAAGGTAACTGAGGCCAAGGAGGAGAGCTGTTCCTGTATCATTCAGAAACCCTATCTAAGTTCTTGGTTGGTTTTGTTAGGTCTGCTGAGAGCTGACCATAGGAAGTAAGGGGATGCTCTAATTCCCCCACTACTATCCCTATAACCATCAAAGAGGAAGCTGTCTTCACTCTCACTGTCACAGGAAGGTGAACAGCCCAACATACCAGACATTTGAACAGTTTGCAAACAAGGAGAATTTTCTCTGTCTAATAAACCAAGTGGGGACAGTGCTTACTGGGAGAAATGTACCTTGTTGGTTAGGGCTCACACGGGAGAAAAGACTGGATCCATAAAGGAGATGACTCCTGGGAGAGAATGAATTTTAGATAAAGTATAGTTTTAATAGGAATGGAAGCAACACTTACTGAGGTCTTGGTTCCAATAGTCCATTCACCCCACACAAGTGAGAAAGACTGGGAATAGCAAGAGGTGGGTAACAGAGCAAGAGAATATATTTTTTATAGCAAACATTCTGCTTTGCTGTCATTGGGGAATTTTGGAAAGAAATGCAAAAGAAGCTAGTGGTATAATTAGAGGTCAGGTTAAGTGATTTGAGGAGTCCCATGGAGGCATAGAGGGCATCCTTCCAGAATGTTTCTTCAAGGGTGAAATGAGAGAGATATATTTTTGCTGTTGCCAGCAACTTCTTTTCCTTTCAGTACCCTTTGTACCTCAGTTAGGAAATTGCTGGTTGGCTTATAATAAGTCTGGAGATATCTAATATTTTTTGTGTTGAGGGGATGGTAACAAGGTGAGAAGTGTGAGGACATGGGGGTTGTTAAGCTTAAGAGTCCCTGTGAAGGTGGAGGAATACTTGACCTCCAGTGATGAGAAATCTGGCTGTGTAGACTTGCTCCTTTGAACTGTCAGGTTGATCCAATTGGACATGCCTTAGAATGGGTCCACCATAGGAATGATGAGGATTGCCAGATGATGTCCTGGTGAATGGGATTTCTTAAGGTATATCTGATCTCCAAGGTTGAGATATAGGTCAACAAGCTCATCTATTGGCTAGAGAGAAGCTTGTCCTCATGTTCATTGAGGTGTCTGAACATGGTAATAGGAGGTAAGTCATCATATTAGGGTATACCCCACAGGAAGAAGCACACAAAACCAAGCTGAAATGGGAGCCAACATGTTAGTAACTCCTATCCATGCTTGGCACTCAACCTTGATATGTGGAGGAAGCAATTGATCGAAAGGAATGGAAGCTTTGCATGGTATATTATACCTTCATTGCCTTTCAAATTTTAGCTTCCGGAATCACCTCACACTTTCTCAGAACAGGTTATCTTTGTAAACCCACTATTTGTTACTTAATGGTGATTCAGGATATTGCCTTGCCTTCTTGTCCATCCTCTTGAAAATGCTTTGCTAAAAAGATGATATAATGATAAGCTCTGAGTATTTGCATATTTGGAAAGCCATTGGAGAAACAACTGAACACAGTGCTACTTCCTTGTACTTCGAACTTACTGGAGCTGGATTAATTAAAAGGAAAAAAATCCAAAAGGTACACTACAGGTTTGGAAAACAATATCCCCAGAGGCCATAATATTAAATAAAAACCCCAGTGCCAGGACGGGATCCACCTTTGTGTGTTATTAGCTAGATAAGCTTCTAAGCCCCCCCCCAAAACCATAAAGTCTATTGCTCCTGCTGTTGATGGTTGTGAGAACTAGATGGTAAGACCCTATTGCTGAAGATACCACATGCTTCAACTGTAGGACATGGAGTAATTAAGCTGGGACTGTGCTAAAAACTCCCACACTTCTGGCTGGATTTCATAGTGCCAGAGGAGGCCATGCAGGCCACTGGTGGAGAGCTGTCATCAACATTGCTGCTTGGCCATGAATCTTGTATGCTAAATTGCTAACATGCCTGAAGCTACATCCCTCCTTGTGCAGTAATGGCTCAGCTATCACTGCTAAGTCCAACAGTTTTCCAGTTGGATTTAAGGTCCACAGCACAAGAGAGAGTTTACATCTGTTACTGTAAGTCCAGATAAAACCCTGTGGCTTGGGAGGTCACAGGTCCCAATGTGGAAGCAACTTTTAGCATTTTTCTAGATGCATGTGAAGTGCCTGTCAAACTGCTTTCTAAACATGTATACTTTTACCCATAGATTACTGTTGCTGTCAGCCTCAACCTATAAACACTGGTGAAGATCCTGAAAACAAGTTGCTGTGGCATAGTATACTCATATTTAGCAATGGGTGGACATCTATAGCACCACACCCCAAAGCCCCCAGATCATTTTGGAAAAAAGGAAGGAAGAACGTTATGACCAGAGGGAGGAACTTTGAAGTTAGTGATTATTTTAAAATTAGACATAATTATTGTGCATGTGGAGACCTAAAGCATGAAGAATGATCATCAAAGATGTGGTCATCAGGGAGCATGCCTTTAATCACAGCACTTTGGAGGCAGAAGCAGGTGAATTTCTGAGTTTGTTGTCAGCGTGGTCTACAGAGTGAGTTTCAGGATAGCCAGGGCTACAAAGAGAAACCCTGTCTTTAAAAACAAACAAATGAAAGAGATATTTCCACGAATCCTTTTCCAGAAGGGTAGAGCTAGTGAGGAAAATTTGTGTAAAGATGTGGACTTTCAGAATTAGAAAAGCCTTAATTTATATGAACAACTGTTAACCATTGTATAACACAGGAAAGACCCTTGGAACATTGAGTGACAAGGCACAGAAGCCTCATATTCAGGGTTAGTCATTCTACCACATGCATGCAATTTAAAGCATAATGTTTCATCAGCCTTGCATCCATTAGACCTAAATCTTTGCACCAGACCATGGATAAAGCATCCCCTTTTAAAAGTGATAAGTAGAACAATCAGAAATGAGGTCTAGTCAACTACTGCCTGAAAAATGAATAGGAAAGTACATGTAAGCATGAAGGCTGGTGAACCCAAGAGAACAGTACAATGTATGACACAGTCCAACAGCTCACAACAAGAACCACCGTCTACAAGATCAAGAACATGCACCATTCAGAATATAACTTAGTGGATTCCAGTTATCTTGCTGAGAACTTGAATATTTGTGTGAAGAAATATCTACAATTTAGGAAGTAACTCTTTCCTTTCAAGGAAAATATGGTGAGTATTAAAAGTGAGTCTATTCCAGACTCCCATTTATAAATTGAACATTTAAATAAAACACTGGATTAAATTTCCATTTAAATGTTTTTGTAGGCAATAGATTTAAAATTGAAACACATTCCAGATTGTGACCAATTTGAGAGGTTCCTTATGAAATATTCATTAATTTTTCAATGAACACCAAATAAATGTTCTCTAGTCATAAACGGTCAATTTCGGTGTTTGAAGTTCCTTGTTTTTATTTTAGTAGTGGTATATGTAGGCCTGGATATTCTGGGACTGATTATGCAGACCAAGATGGTGAACTCACAGAGATTAAATGTTCTCTGCCTCCTGAGTGCTAGGATTAAAGATGTGCACCATCTAGACCTTTCTTTGTGTTCAATTTTATCTTCAAACCAATATTGGCTCCCTCTTTTATGTTCTCTCTCTCTCTCTCTCTCTCTCTCTCTCTCTCTCTCTCTCTCTCTCTCTCTCTCTCTCTCCTAACCAGGCTCAATCTTCCTGGTCGCACATGTTTGCTCCCAACTAACAATTTGAGCTTCTGTGGAAAGGCTATTATAAATGCCCTTCCCGGAGAGTGAGATCAACAACTAACTTATCCATGGAGCCCTCAACTAATGCCTGCTGGAAACAGGAGCAAATACCCATACATAAACACTGAGTCAAAGTAGAACTCAGATGCAAATGGAGAGGACAAGACCAGGAGGCAGAAACACATAGAGACAGCTTACCTGAACAAGGAGCTAAAGGGCCATTAGACTGATAGCTGGGAAGCCAGCATGGGACTGACTCAGGCCCCCCTGAATATGGGTCTCAGCCAGAAGGACTGAGCAGTCTAAGGGACCTCAGACAGTGGAGCCAGCATGTATCCCTGGTGCACAAAAGGACTTTGCGAACACAACCCCCATGGAGGGATAACTGCCTTAACCTAGAGACAGGAGAGAAGCCCTAGTCCCTACTTCACATGACCTGTCAGACCTACATGACCCCAACTGGAGAGCATTCCCCTACATATGGAATTGGGGTGGGGAGATGGGAGGGGAGGGTGGTTAGAGTGCATATGAGAGGGCAGAGAGGGTAAAAGGGAGATAAGGAGGGAAGGAGGGCGAGAGGGAGAGGGAACTGGGATCGACATGTAAAATAATAAATTAAATTAAAAAAAAATTGCTTTGACTCCAAAACTTAAGTTCAAGGACAAGTTACTGGGGAAAAGGATTTCTATTTTTGTTTCCACAGAAAATGAAAAGATGTGGATTCCTTCCAGACTAATGTGGTTTGATCAAGCCAGACCACCTGAAACGGAGTACGAGGTGATCCTACATTCAAAACAGCTGGACAAAGCAGCCTTTCAGACTACAGCCAGGATTTCTGAATCTTCTTCGAATCCCCCATGACAGTGCCCCTTCCAGCAGGAAGTAGTTTGGAAAGAACAACGCCCAAATTCCCAACTATTGTCTGTAAATGTTTGTTTTCATTAAAAAAAAAAATTTAAAAAAAGATGTGCACCATCACTCCCAATATCCAATTAAATTATAAATGAAAATCCACATATGGATATTTGGCAAATTGAGTACATGTATAGTAAAGTAACTTAAGTGAGGACTCCATCATAATATTTCCTTATATTTCTGTATGGAGACATCGTTTAAACAATAAAATTCAGTCTCTGAGCATAGATGTAGGAAATCAGTGTGTTTCTTTCCCAAAAGAACATTTACAAAGTTAAGAAACTTGATAGAATCTATTTGCAATAGATGACTATTAACATAGATACCCATAACTGGACAAGATGTAGAGTGTAAGATGTTGCCAATTTCTCAGTCTTAAATGGGGCATCTAAGTTACACCACTTCTTCCCAAGTCTCTGGGAACATTATGGAAGATGGGATTGAAACAGTATGAGAGTTTGTGAGTGGTTACAACGAAAAGCTCTCATCTGTACCCAATAGTTATCTGTATGTCTGAACTCATGAAGGTTGTAACAGCATGCATAAGAAAGACCTGTGTGATCCAAGCCAAACCAAATCACAGCTTGGGGTGAAGGGCAAAACCTCTTCACCAATGAGGTTTTGCCATTGACAGCTGCTTGGACAGGGACAGTCAATTTTTTTTTCTTAATTTTATTTATCATTTTACATGTCTATCCCTGTTCCTTCTCTCTCCCTCCCTCCCTTCTACCCTCTCTGCCCACTCACATGTACCCTGACCACCCTCCCCTCCCATCTCCCAATTCCACATGCAAGGCCATCCAGGTGGGGTCATGTAGATCTGTCAGGTCATTTGAAGTAGGGACTAGGACTTCTCTCCTTTCTTTAGGTTAAGGCAGTATCCCTCCATGGGTGATGTGTCCACAAGGTCCTTTTGTGCACCAGGGATACATCCTGGTTCTACTGTCTGAGGTCCCTTAGACTACTCAGTCCTTCTGGCTGAGACCCATATCGGGGGAGGAGGGGCTGAGTCAGTCCCATGCTGGATTCCCAGCTATCAGTCTGGGGGCCCATTAGATCCTCCTTGTTCAGGTCAGCTGTCTCTATGTGTTTCTGCAACCTGGTCTTGTCCTCTCCATCTGCATCTGGATTCTAGTTCAACTCAGCATTTAGGTATGGTTTGCTTCTGTTTCCAACAGGTATTAGATGAGGGCTCCATGGATAAGTTAGTTATTGATCTCTTTAAGTGTGTAGTCAGCTGTACTCTAGTGGAAAACTACACATCTAAGTGTGTAATTAGAAAGATAGAATGATGGTACGGGAGTGTGTATGGATCTTGAAGGTATTGGAAGGTTAAGATGGATAAAGAACACAGCATAATATGTATTAAAAATAAATGTAAAATCTTGCAACATGATTAATAGTCATCCATGTTCAGACAAGCAAAAGAATATAGCAAATCTCTTATTAATGACTCAACATTTAATCAGCAGCAAAGTTGTTATAGGAAAGAAATCCCAGAAGTGTAAAGAATATGGAAAAGCACTTAACTATTTTTGAGGTCTTGGTAAATAATTCCTGTGAGTCTATGGTGGAGAGAAATCTTTCAAGTACAAAGGATGTGGTAAATCCTTTAAATATTCTTCAAACCTTGGTATCAGAGAATTATAGTGAGGAAAGCTCCACAAAAGTAAAGTTTGGAACTCTTATTCATGGTAGTTAAAAATCAGAGAATTCTTGCTACAAATATAAAAAAATGTGCTACATCCTTTTTACTAAGTGCTCAGCTTTTAGTCATAGGAGATATCATCCTAGAGTAGACACTATGAATCTAATAGAATGGCAAAGAATTGAATGTTCTTCATATCTTCATATGTTGGAGAGCTCACACTCGGAAAAACCCTACAATTGCAATGAGTATAACAATTCCATTAATGATTTTCAAAACTGAATTGACCTTAATGAATCTTTAATGGAGTAAAATCCTACAAATGCAAATAATGTCAAGATGTTTAATTCTTTTGCATATCTTACTCAAAAGCAGCTAATTCACATGTATGAAAATACTTTAAATCTAATTCTCTCATACTAAGGCTTTTGATCAAAGTTCTATATTTCCTGGATGATTGTTAGGGGCAGAAGAATACAGTTCTACAGTAAGTATGCTTGATGTGTAAACTTGAATATGTTTAGTCTCCAAGAATACTTTGCAGGAGGCAGGAAGCATCATCTGAAGTTGTTCCATGGCATCCAGAGGTAGGAAATGGCATGTATATGCCCATATTCATGCCATACACAATAATAATGTAAAAGCTATTTTAACATTGGATTATGAATATCTAATATCTATTCATATTGCCATGCTTGTGCAGGTGCTCCTGGAGGCTATAAGAGGTTATTTGACTCCCTGGACTGGAGTTATGGCTATTTCCAGCTATCTCATATGGATGCTAGGAACTGAACTTGGGTCTACTGGGAGTGCAGGAAATACTTTTAATCAAGGAGTTATCTTTCCAGTTCCTTGTTTTAATACTCTATGTGTCTTGTGTTTCTTGAAATAAAACTGATAGTTACAAAGCATGCATAGATAGATAAATTAGATATGTTAATATGTGTAAGCACAACACACATATATATGCATATATATATACATACATACATACATGCACGCACGCACACACACATACACACACACACACACACACACACACACACACACACACACACACACACATCTTCCATGATGTTCCCAGAGACTTGGGAAGAAGTGGTGTGACTTAGATGCCCCATTTAAGACTGAGAAATTGGCAACATCTTACACTCTACATCTTGTCCAGTTATGGGTATCTATGTTAATAGTCATTTATTGCAAATAGATTCTATCAAGTTTCTTAACTTTGTAAATGTTTTTTTTGGGGAAAAAACACACTGATTTCCTACATCTATGCTCAGAGACTGAATTTTATTGTTTAAACGATGTCTCCATACAGAAATATAAGGAAATATTATGATGGAGTTTGCCTACAAACTGATCCAAAGAAGAGCTTGATGGGAAATGTTTCTAAAATCATCAACCAACCATTTTCAGATTATAATAGACAATGGTTTTTCTAACACTAGTTCCATGGGAACAGAAAGAAATTTCAAGAGATTGATCATGATGTGAAAATAACCGTATCTCTACTGACCCCTTCTTAAATTTTCAGGAAGTCCAGACCTAAATCTGGGAGATTCAGCAAAAACGTATTAAGTCTCCACAATCGGCCCCAACCATCCATTCTTGTTTATTTAAAGCTCTGCTCATACCTGATGAATAATGTCTTAGACCTAACTAGCATATAAAAGTATGCTTTGAGAGACTGGCCTGGAAGTTTCTTAAATGTTGCTTTGGCATGCCTAAAAACAATACAGGAAGAAGCTGAACTTGTCAACAATCTGAAGTTCAGTGTTGCAGAGAAAAGTGCATTAGTATCCATAGGCAATAGAAAGTTTTGTCTTATTTCCCAGAAATCCTCATGAATTAATAAAATCTATATATTTAAAGAGTGATTTAAAATAGCTTAAAAATATAATCAAGATCCTGTTCAGTTAACATTCATAAAAACATTTCTGTGACTTATTCAATGTGTCTGCAATAATAATTTCATAAGTGTGCTACAATAGAATATAAATATAATTAATTATTGAGATGATGCTTTGCAGAACCCATTGAACCTAAATTAATTTCATGTAAGAAATATTTATTTAAAAAGGTAAATTGATCTTGAACAACATTAAGGAACATAAACTAAGCCACTGTTTCTCCTTCTCTTGATTCATTTTTGTTTTAAATTTCTTACTGTTTTAAATTCTTTGAGTCAGGAAATATAGTTCAATGACACAGCACTTATCTGGTGAATGAGTCCTTATCTCCAACAGAGCAAAAATAAACAATCAATAAACAATCATTCAGTCATTTAAAACAATTTCTATTTACATAGGTATAATAGCAGGTCCCATGATGCCATTTTATATACATATATAATGCATTTCAATCCTATTTACCCTCACTTTGTTATTTTCTCTTATACCCTTCTCAAATCTGCTCTTAATCTTCCTGTTTCTATCTAACATTCATTCTACCTTCATGACCCTTTGTGTGATCAATGAGTTTCTCTAGGGTTGCTTACAGGAAATCTTTGAAAGCTTGTCTTGAGTACCTTGTCAATGCCTATACAACTGAAGAAAAGGTCACACCATTTCATACCAACTAATGAGTGTGTATAAATCCTCAGAGAGGAATGGGATCCATAAGCTTTACCTACTTCATAAAAGGGTACTGATAGGCTCAATATTATGTAGGTGCTGAAGTGCAATCACAACTTCTGTGAGTTTAGGCAGCCTGGTCATTCCTGGAAATTCAGAAGTAGCATTCCCCTGTCTTGGTCCACCCCTTCCTTGAGCTCTTTATTCTTTCAATCCCTCTTCAATGATGCTCTTTCAGCCTTAAAAGGTATGAAATAGATGGTTTATTTGAGACTGGGCATGTGTTTTCAGAACTTTGAACAGTTTTGAATCCCTGTAGTCACCACTGATCACTGCAAAAAGAAGCATCTCTGACCAAACCTGACAGCAAAACTATTCTATAAACATAAATGGTTATATAGAAGGCACTTGACAGCTCAATAAATAACGCTACATCTCTAAAAGCAATGCAGAATTAAGCTTTGCCTGTGAAAATTTTTACATGAGTCACATAAAAATACAGATTCTTTCAATTTAAAAATCAATATAGGATGAAAAATGGAAAAGAAATAAAACTGTCTCTAATACTAAAGTCACTCCAAATTTTAAAATTGATGGCTAAAGGATTGTATACTCATTCATATATTGTTTATGAGAATTGCTTGTGAAATACCAAGAAACACAAATAAATATCCAGAAGGTATATAAAATTCTTAATTTTATTTCTTCTATAACTTTGCTCTATAAAATCTAAATTTTAATAAGTAAAAAATTATTCCACATAAATAATGTTTAATATAAAAAGCACATACCGCATAATCACTAAATTAAAAAAAGAAAATTAATACATAAGCATCAATAAAACAAAAACTAAAACTAATGTCAAATAAATCAATATGAGATAAAAAGTCTACAAAAATATATTGAGTTCATTTTGTGTTATTCCTCTACTGTTAAGCATGGAGTCTATCCTGAAGTGTGTTTCATACACCCAGTGAGATTCCATTGGAGAAAACTATTTTTTTCTTTGCAAGTGTGTGTTAATTGCAAGTAGCTTTTTAGTTAGGGTTGTGAGCCCTTGTCTACTTAATCCTCTCAGCACTGGGATCCCTACAGCTTGAACCTCTACATGTTCTGTGATTGCTGCCACAGTCTTCTTGAGTTCATATATGCTCAGTTGTGTTGTTTTAGAGCAATCTTTATTTTGAGTCATCTATCACCTTTGGCTCTTACAATCTTCCCACCTCTTCTTCTTCCCAGGCAAGTGCAAGGATTATTGTGAACCTTTACATTAAATGGCTGAACATGAAAATAGTATGTTTTACATTTCAAAAAGCTGGAGGAAACTTCTAAAAGAGTTTATTGTATCTAAAAGACAAGTCTGTTATAATAATAAATTGGATAGATATTATCTATACATGTACTGAAACAATATAGCAGTACATGAGTATTTATAAACTATATAGTATTATAAGTTAAAAAACAAATATTTCAATTTTAAGGTGATTTTCACAATATGGATCATTAGATGTCTTTCCATTTTGGAGTTACTTTACCACTTTCTTTGGAGGTGTAAAAAATTTTCATTGTAGAGTCCTTTACCTCCTATGTTAGTTCTATTCCTAGATACATTATTTTCTTCAAGGTAATTATAAATGGGAGTAGATCCATGATCTTCTCTATATGTTTACTTTTGGTGCATTTGAAAAGTTATTGCTTTGTCCGAGTTGATTCTATCATATTGTTGAATTTGTTTAACGTTTTACAAGCCTTGTAGAACTTTTTTCATTTACTTCCAACAGTTCTTTTAACTAAAATATTTTTATCTAAAATAATAGAATTTTGTGAATTATAGGGATGCTACCCACCTCATTCATCAAATGGAGTTTTATATTATGTACTAGCTGGGTTTTTTTCTTGTTGTTGTTTTTGGGTTTTTTTGTTTGTTTGTTTGTTTTGTTTTTTCTGGTCAGCTTAACATAAGTTACAGTTATTTGGGAAGAGAAATCCTAATTGAGAAAATACCTCCAAACAGATGGCCTATAGACAAATTTCTAGAATATTTTTCCTGATTAATTATTGATGTGGATGGTGTAACTCCTTGGCAGGGGGTCTTGCTGTGTACAAGAAGGCAGGCTGAGAAAACCATAGAGAGAAGTCTAGTAAGCAGCACTCGTCCATGGCCTCTGCTTCTGTTTACTCCTCCAAACTCCTTTCTTGAGTTCCTATGACTGTGATTGAAACATGTAAGCCTACATAAATGCTTACTTCTCCAAGCTGCTTTTGGTCATGGTGTTTTATCATGGAAACAGATATTTTAACTTAATCATATTCTGGTAAAAATGAAAAATTTTACAAATATTTTTTTCTGAGTGTTGTGGAGTAGTTCTGAAATCAGAGCAATTGGGAAGCCAAGGCAGGAGGATAGTGAGTAGGTTCCAAATGTTCAATGCTCTGCCTCAAAAGACAAAATAATCAGCCAAACAACAATTAAAGCGATATAACACAGAGGTGAAGGGTTATCTAGTCCTCTAAAATCTAAGTAAATTATAAAATATAATGGCTAATAATTCAAAAAGCCAGAGAAAAAGTGTTGTTCTAAAGCTGGCTATGTTTCAGAGCAATTGTACAGGCAGATCCTTGAAGTCATTTTTCAAAGTAACCCTTGAGAGTAATTTAGTGTCAAATGTCAACTTTCATTCTGTGAAGATCTTGAAGTAACCTTGTCACCTGAAATGCAAATGCTCTAGACCTTGTGACCTATCTTCTATGACAGTTCTTAAGTTCTAAAGCACAGCCAATAAAAATTATCTATTAACTTACTTGTAAAGAGCCATCCATAATTAATGCCTGCAGATAAACGGCATTCAGATTCTGATACAGAGAATCAGTACCAATAACTCACGCCCACAGACAGTTTTATGTATCTTCTTCTTACTAATTGATTCTGGAAAGTTCTCAAGTGATATCTTATTATGGTAGAATAGTTTTCTGAAAAAGTTCTCATGCCTGTTCTTGCTTACAATGAGGTTTTAGAAGGCTAGATAGATCAAAGTTCACCAATGTAAAGTTGGGAGGACATACATGAAGCCTTCTGTTCTGTTACAAAGTAACTATTTTAATTATTGTTTCATAAAAATTATTGGCCTGTGCTAGTAAGTGGGCTCAGTGGGTAAATAAAGGCACTTATCAAGCTGGATAAATTTTAAGTTAGGTCAGTGGGTCCCTATATAGGGAAGGAAAGAACCAATTCCCCAAAGTTGTCCTATGACCACCATTTCCATATCATACTTGCGTGCTCACACACACACACACACACACACACACACACACACACACACACACACACAAATAAAATTTAAATAGCCAATGAGATGGTTTGGTGAGTAAGGGCACTTGAATATATCTGTGTCTCACATGGTAAAAAGAGAAAACAAAGCCCACAAGTTGTCTTCTACACATAAGCTGTATAAATAAATGCAATGTTAGACATGAGCATATTGTCTTCTTAAACATTTTTGTAATGTATTCAGAACTGAGGTCTAAAAGTCATGCTCCTTTGTTTAGTTGTTATGACCACACAACAGATGGCTCCTAGGATGAAATTAAAGAGAGATATTCAATTAGATATATTTCTTTAAAACAACCTCTGAGGAAAATAAATAACTAAAAGTAAAATACCTTTGGGAAATAAAATATAATTTGAATTAATAACAATTACAATAATTATAATAATTCTCTTCTAGATTTTACTAGTCCCTGCTCTTTATCTCATCCTAGAATTTACCCCCTTTCATCTTGCCTTTTCATAATTTCTCACTCTCATTCTAAGATTTTGTGTTATCCCATGTATTAAGATGCCTGTTATGAAGATATCAGATTACATCCCATGTCGGCCCCTTTAGTGTGGTTGTATCACTGCATCAATGACTCAAATATAAAACTACTGACAGTTTTCTGACAGCCATACACATTCCTTTTAGAATTGCATTATGCAGATTATTCTTTAGTGCTCTAACCATTAGTACATATAACTCTTCAGCAACATATTCAAGTTAGCTGCCTGGGCACTACTTAACGGCATTATAAAATGCTTTGTGATTTAACGAGGTCATCTCTTGTTTTTTTTTCATCACGATGGCAAATCATAACAATGTGTGCTAAGTCATTAAAAGTGTTGACATACTCAACTTAGGAACTCAAGTCTGTCAAAATGTTAGCAGATAAAAAGGAACAGCTGGCAGAACTTATCTTGAAAAATTTCATTTGAGATGTGGACTGTGTCAGGACTCAGTGGTAGCACACTGCTATGGGCTGTTTCCTATGCAGCAGTCAAGTACATTTACATTCTGCTTTGATCTTGCATTTTAAAATGAGATCATTTCTGACAGGTATTAGAAGGGAAAAACTTTACATGCTAAGTCTTCAAAAAGCCTTGCAGCACTATTTTTACTGACTGTAATAGACATTCATGCATCCAAACACAGACCATCCTACAGTTCTTAAGCTCCTTAAGTACATATGTGGGAGTTTGCACCAATGTCCCTACTGAAAGAAGGACCAAGAGTACACTAACCTTATTAGCATTCTTTTTATACCTGTTTTTGGTTACTGATTTCATATTATGAGAATTATAGATTGCCATTTGCTTAACACACTGAGATTAGGGAACTGAGGCTCCATTTCCTTGAACACAAAATTCAATGGAGTGCAAAAATCTAGTCCTAAAGATGCATAATGTAATACATTTTCTCTCCCTCCTTCCCTCCATTTTCCCCTCCCTGTTCCTTCCTCCCTCCTTTTCCCCTTCCCTTCCTCCCTCCTTCTCTTCCCTCCCTTCCTCCCTCCCTCCCCTTCTTCCTTCCTTCACACAGGCTCTAAGTGGTCCAAGCTGGTCTTATATTCATAGCATCACTTATGCCTTAACCTCCCTCTGTATGCTCCCCAGGCATACTCTATAATATCTTCTTTACAATATTTATTTATGTATAAATTATAAGACACACTATGAATAAAATACCATTACGTTAAATATAGATTGAATACATTTCAAACCTTGTTGGATACAACAAGGAATCAAAAAGCAAATGACTTTTGCTTTAGGGATTGAAGAAAAAAAGTCATTATTGGTCAAAAACATAAGAGTTAAAAACAGGCACTATTTCTGAATAGTTACATGGACATTTTGGGGTAAACTTCAGAATTGAAACAGGATGTTCAAGTTTGTGTGAAACTGACCGGGCAGTTGGTAAAATGAGTTTGTGTGAGAGTTATGAGGGTTTCAGAAGATTAATGCTAGAATCTGTAGGTTGAGAAAAGAAGAGTCTACTTCAGCAGACTGAGAGAGCATCGTCTTATTCACTGAGTTACAAAAATGGCATATCTCCTGTCTGAGCATGAGTATCTGCACGGTCTTGCACTTGGTGCTTCTTTCCCTTCAAAACTCATAGGGATGGATGCCCGCCAGGCCTCTGGGATTTGACTTCATCACACCACCTTCTACCATGTTATCATCTGCACAAAACTAATTGTAGAAATTTTGGCCTCCCTAATATCACATATCTTTCCCTCCTATCTCCCCTTCTCTTCCCCTCCTCCTCCCTACCCCGACCATGCAAGCAAATACAAGCACATGTGCTTACACAAACCCATTTTTGAGAGAGTTTTACTTAATACAATATTAGAAACACAAATGATATGGGCTTTCCAACAAAAGAAGGAACTTATGAAAGTCTAAAGTCAACATAATTATATTCAAATTTCAAAAATGTGAAAAGCAAACATTGCTCTATTTCCTTACAGCTGTGCAATGATAGAATGAAATTTCTCTCAAAACAAAAGAGAAGCGATATAGTGAAGGAGTAAGAGAGAAGTGCGATGTTGGAGGAGCACATATGTATGTATTCTCTAAATTGGTTGCATGTTTGTATTATGCAAAATCATATTTATATGTCAAATGATCTTTATAGGATTGATTCCACAATAACTGTCATAATTGGTTTCCTGATAAAAATTAAAATTAAACCCATATTGAGGCATATATTAAATGACTTTCAGAGGTGCCCTCATTTGGTCATATATGGTGTTAATGCGTCTTCAGGATAAAAATAACAGAGGTACTGGCAAAAGAGTCATGCCTGTTTCTACAGCAAATCTTGGATAGGCTCTTTAGTTTCTGTGAGCCTCACTTTTTACTAATTTATTATTTTTTCCTTATTTTACATATGGATTCCAGTTCCTTCTCCCTCCCATCCTCCCATATCTGCCTTTATCCCCCTCTCCCCCACTGCACCATTCCCTATCCACTACCCATGGAGGCTGAGGCCTTCCAGGAGGGATCATCTAAATCTATTAAGTAATTTGGGTAGAGCCTCGTCCCTCTCTGTATCTCTAGGCTAAGCGAGTATCCCTCCATGGGGAATGTACTCCAGATTCCTTTTGTGCACCAGGAATACACCCTGGTTCCAATGACAGAGGCCTCACCTTTTAATGCTCTTCTAGGTCAGAGTTCTGTCAGCACAGTGCTCAAGTCACTGATTTCTCTGTCAGCATCTCTTACAGCTTCTTGGGGGCCCTGTTGTTCCACACCCTGATGGAGCTCTCTACTCTCTCAAACTCTCAAAACTTTCAAACCCTTCATTTAATCACAAAGCAAAGCAAAGCAAAAAAAAAAAAAAAAAAAAAAAAAAAAAAAAAAAGTGCTTTTTTTTTTCTTGAATTGCCAAAACCTACTTGCTTAAAGACCTCCAAAGGACTCCATATTTCCCTCAAAAAATATTTAGCAGTCCACAGATGGAAGCCAATAATCTTTTTCCCTAAAAGGTCAGATCACATATACTTTATTTCAGACAGGTGGTTTCTATTTCTTTTATTGACCTCTTTCTACCATTACTGAAGTTTGAGGCAGTTATCACCAGGAGTTTGCACTTAATAGACACAGACATGGACAACTGGGATATGTCTGCTAAGACACAGTTTCTATCTGTGTCTATTGCAACAGACTTCTCAGACACCACTGTCTGTGATGTGGTCTTTTACAATACTTGTTCTTACCTGTTCAACATACAAGGCACCATCCTGGCATAGAACCTATGTCTGACTTTTTCCCATATATGTATATGTTCTCTGTTGTTAATATCTTCTCTTCAAATATTTCTTATATCTGACTCCCTTAATTAGACTTGGAATTGTCATCATTTCCTCGAGCATCCTCATGATCTCCCAACTGGTCAAGTTCATTGAACATGTCTACTCTCTTCCTCATGAGGTCACTAACACTTTCTATTTTCTAACTAACTAGGTAATCCACTTAATATGTATCCCTGCAAGTTTTCCAATTTTATTATTACAATTTTTAAAGAAATGGAAGGATAAAGTAAAGAAAACACAAATATTGGTTATTGTTTTTAAGACAGAGGCCCATTTATCTCTGCTATGTGAATGCAGTAAATTTTCTAAACTTCCTACAGAACTTAAAATTATAATAATTTTAATTTATAAATTATATCATATTATTGAGAAAGCAAGAGCATCATGTAATGAATTATTGCATATATGAAACTCATTTTTTAATAAGTATATACTGACATTAAGAGGATGTCCTCTGTATTTGAATTTCTGATACATCCTACCACTATTCAATGCCAACGGCTTAATGAAATCATGTATTCACTTTCCTTATAGATGTACATATTTAAGGGCAAACCATTATGAAGTTCTGGAATTATTCTGGCAAGCTTTGAAGGTTTTTAAAAATATAAGGATGGAATTGTTTTTGCACTGCATGTAAAAATACAAGTAAGATGATGGGAATAGAAATGTTCCCCAATTCACAGGAAATTGGAACATTTCTACATCCTCACATCCATGTATTGATTCTACCTACAAAAAGATCAATTAATATGAAATTGCTATAGAACCACATTCTATTGCTTGCATAGAGGAGCATCCATTAATCTACTGAGAAAGCACTGGGAATTTTCAAATTCAAGATGATTACCCCATTAAATCACCTATATTAAGTTTATTTGAATTTTCCTCCTTTCCCTTTGGACTTCTATCAGATGATTTTATTCAGTTAAGCTAGGATCCCTTTGCAGTTTTATGGATAGATTTTAAATGAAATTTTAAATCCTATTTACAAACATCGGGTTCATTATGGCATGATCATTTTATTAAGGAGAGAATATTAAAAGTGTAGTTTTATGTACACATTCATACATATAAGCAGACTCACAGACACAGGCAAACATGCGAGCGAGCGCGAGCGCGCGCGCGCGCACACACACACACACACACACACACACACACACCAGAGACTATTTTTTATGGACTTTGTGAATTTTGAGTTCAAAAACAGAATAGGAGAAAAATTACCTTCTGCAAGTTGTTGATATAAGTTCCTTACGAAGTTTAATTACTTGTCCTCAGAACAATTTATCAGTTTGTCATGCATATTCTTATCATTCAGCCTGTGCTTACCCATATGATTAACCACACCTATATTACTAGCAAAAGCCCACTTGTATAAAAGAGAAAAGGAAAAAGTGCTCACCCCACCTGGATCCTGTATGCTTCTTTCTGTACACAGAGCAGTTTTCATACTACTGTAAGCATTAAGTAACCAGACACAAAGGTGATATTCAACAGAAATTACAGAGGCCCCAGTCAAGCAAATTACTGACCAGATCATGTTGAATGAATAGCAAATGGCAATAAGATGCTCTTTGAATATCAAATATTATCAAAAATAAAGCTATTTAAATGGCACATTACATGAAGTTAAACTTAATTGTACTTCTAAAAAGAACACACGCAGGAACATACCTTAACAATAACAGGTGGATGTTTATGAGTGATTATAATGTCCCCAGTACTCTGAACATACAATGTTTAATGATATTACCCTTAACTTTAGTTCAAGTAGAATGACTGTCATTATCAGTCATTCTAACTGTACAAAGATGGAAGATCATGCTCAACACACTCACCAACTACAATCCCTTTCAATACAACAAGGACAATAACATCATATCCACTTCACAGTTTTCCTGCTAAGTACCAAATAAGCTCTTATAAACATAATAGGTGTCTGAAAAAAATGCCACTTCCATTTCATCTTTATAAAGTAGAATAATCCATGAACACATTGTGAGAAATGCAATCTTAATGACTTTGTTGTTAAGTGTATTGCTTAAACTATGGTGGTATAATTCTCCAACTCAGAGACATAGACTCATAAGGCACAATCCTATCACATCACTGAAAATATTGTTAGGAGAGCCATGGCAATGTGGATAAATCATCTTCTGAGTGTTATTAAAGTAAGTCTATCACGCTTTTAGCTTTACAAGCATTTTTATAAATTTTTATATTTTCTATGGTATTTTATATGTATTTTTTAACTTATTCTTTGAATATTTCCCACTTGATTTAAATGTTTCATGACCTTATTGATTTGTTATTTCTAAATTCAACTCTCTTTGAACTTTCCTCCCAATAAATCTGTTTCTCAACTTCTGGTCTTATGTCTTTGACTTAATAACCGAGTGAGTATAATTAGTAATATTGGTATATGCATGTGTATGGGGGCATCCACTGGAAAACAAGCAACCAACTGATGGCCAGAATGATCAGGAAAAATTAATTTCCCTCACCCCAGTAACAGCTATAAATTATAAGTTGTCCTCAGTTGGAGGTGGAGCCTTGGGATTTCAACTGTCTTCATCTGGTTTCATTAAGCACAGTTATTATGAATTTGTGTGTGCAGCAACCATATTTTCTCCAAAAGCCTTATCCCTTGGATATTACTTTCTTTCTGACCTATCTTTGATGATGTTCCCTGAGCCTGGGCAGAGCTGACACTGATGCCTCATTTACAGTAGTTAACTATTCTCAGAACTTCAACATGTGAGCCTTTCTATTAACTTTTCCCCACTGTTAAAAGAAGCTCCTCTAACCCATGTTGAGAAAAACCTGGTTTTCCAAATATAAGCATAAATATGTAGAAGACAGATTTACAACATGACCGTTTATCAAAACAACAGTAACATTCCCCTGAAGTCTATGACTACTGAGGCATAAGATTTTGAGATTTATAGTACCAACCACTAATTCCTTCCCTTTGAGCAGACTTCAGAAAATGGTTGATTACTCCACAGCAGTCATGTTGCTATTGTACTAGTGGGCAAATCTGGCTGACAGTTCAACACTGTAGTAGGAAATGTCCAGTCCTAGTAAGACCATTGAAGTCCTTTCTCTCACTGTGGCCTGGCCTGCATAGCAACTTCTGGCCAAGTAAAGGCTACTTACCAGGAAAAAAAATTTTTTCCTAGTTATTTCATGATTGATTTATCTATTTCCTGACACCAAAATGTGTGTTTTCCACATCAATAGTGTCTGACAACCTTGTTGTGGTGGGCAACAAGCAACAATGGCAATAGCATGTAATTTTTCCACCTGTCACTGAGGCCTTTTAAACAAATTACTCATAGGGTAGTAACCATTGTCTGGCACTAAAATTTTCATCTAATAACCCATGTTTTTCAGGAGTAGCATTGTCCACACATACAGGTCACCTCTGTTCAAACACTTTTTTAAAATTATGTTTTTAATTATGTTACAAATGTGGTTATGCATAAGACTTCATTACACATTTTTAATTTTGGTTAATTCCCTACCACCTCATTTTCTTAGTCCCTTTCTGTACCCGCACTTAAACTTTTAACCTCCTGCATTACTATCACTTCTTTCATACTATGTAGGTCCTGATTCTGTCTTACTACACATTTATGTAAGGTGTTACAGTCACCATATTAACAATGATTTGACATCTGACATGATGAAGAATGTGGAGTTTTTCCTGCTGTTTTTTGCCTTGTTTTGATCCAATATTCCCACACTATGTTCTCTTTCCTCCCTTTTGGGATGGTGATGTATATTCTGTATCATTTTATGTTGGAAATATGTGATCTGCTTTTATGTTTTGATTTTAGTTGATTACAGTTAAAAACCTTGCCATGGTAGGGCGTTGGTGGTACACACCTTTAGTCCCAGCACTTGGGAGGCAGAGGCAGGCAGATCTCCATGAGTCTGAGGCCTGATTGGTCTACAGATCTAGTTCCAGGACAGGTTCCAAAGCAATACAGAGAAACCATATCTCAAAAACAAACAAACAATAACAGCACAATGTTGCCAGGGTTTCAGAAGAGGCATTGAACTTTGGACTTTTAAGAAATGTTGAGACTATGATAGATTATGGGGGTGTTTTATGATGTACTTTGCATTATAATATGCCCATAAGTCTTTGGGAGTTAGGGAGTGTAATGAGGTGGTATGAATGAGAATGGACCCCATAGGCTCACATACTTCAATGCTTAGTCACCAGGGAGTCAGGCTGTTTGATAAGATTATAAGGATTAGCAAGTGTGGCCTTGATGGAGGAAGTATGTCACTGGGATGGTCTTGGAGGTTTTAAAAGTCCACACCAGGCTTAGTCTTGCTTTGTTGACCTGCAGATCAAGATATGGCTCTCAGCTACTACTCTGGAGTCTTGTATACTGCCATGATGATAATGAAATAAACCACTGATTGGCAAGCAGCCGATCAGATGCATTCTTTTGTAAGAGTTGCCTTGGTTAGGGTTTTGCCTTTCTGCAACAGATCAGTGATTATGACATTTTGTTTTCAAGTATACAAATTTTGTTATGTGTGTGTCTTTTTTTCATATACCTTTCACTTCAGTTAACTCTTTTCCTTTGCCCTTACTTCCCTATTAACCACCTCACTCCCTCCATCAACTATTTTACCACTAAAATTCCTCCTTTATACTTTCATTTTATCAGTATTATACTATCGCGCTCCCTTAATGTATCCTATAATCTGTTTCTAGTCTGCTAGTTTCCATGTGTACTTAAAGTAAAAAACAGAACTACAGATTGTGTCAACACTCCTTTGTTATAATACAATATCACCAAAAAGGTATCAGAAACTATGTCAATGGCACTTAAAAGTACTAAAAGAATGCACAAACCATACTAACTTTTTAGTAAGTCACACATCATGCTACTTGTTTTCCGTAGGGTACCAAATATATCATGAAAATTGTGATTCTTGGTAATTGAGATTCATGTTAAAAATTAGTTAGACTTTCCATTGCTGTGAAGACACACCATGACTGTGGTAACTCTTATAAAAGGAAAACATTTAATTGAGATGGTAGCGTGCAGTTCAGGGGTTCAATCCATCATCATCATGGTGGTGAACATGTCAGTGTGTAACAAAACATGGGGCTAGAGAAGTAGCTGAGAGTCCTACATCTTGCAGGCAACAGGAATTTTCCCAAGATACTGGGTGGTATCCTGAGCATAGGAAACCTCAAAGCTCACCCTTCCAGTGACACACTTCCTCCAACAAAGTCATACTCAAACAAAGCCATACCTCCTAATAATCTCATTTCCTATGGGCTAACGGGGGCCAATTATATTTGAAGTATCACAAGGGAAATGAGAAACTTACGATTTCAGTAACAAGTACAGCATTTTATCATTAGAAAATACTGAAAAGTCATGGATTTCAGCAGAAATTGTTGAACCTGGAATACAGGATTTAATCATCAAGGTTTTTGTAAACTCTAGTACAAAATGTAAAAATTTAAAATTTTTTGCTCCTTATCTTTTAAGTCTAAAATTTCCTTATGTCAATAAGTAATGCAGAATTAAATTTCAAACACACTTCATATAAAGGTTATAATTATATTTAATTGCATTTTTATTTTATTATTATGTGTGATTATGTGTGCCAGAGAAGGAGGTCAGAGGAGAGTGTCAGCATACTTTTTTTTTTAAATCACTCTCTACTTTATTCCATTGAGACAGGGTGCCTTACTGAACCTGAAACTAGTATTATCTTTCTTCTAGGGTATCATTCAGCAAGCCCCAGTGATCCTTCTGTTCCTATCCTTCATCCATGATTACAGGTGTGTCCTTGATGGGAGATGTCATTCTGTAATATGTTTCTCGTATTGGTTAATGAATAATTGGCCAATAGGAAATCAAGATAGGAGGGACTAGGAGACGAGGAGGAGAGAGGATGTAGGTAGGAGTAGATTCAACATGGAGGACAAAGAGCAGAACGCTGGTCCCTCTCTCCAGTAAGATGAGACCACGTGGAAATATTTAGATTAATAGAAATGGGTTACTATTTAAGACAGTAGCCAATAAGAAACACTAGTAAGAGGCCAACAGCATTATATCAAATACAGCATCTCTGTGTGTTTGAGGCTGGCACAGCTGTGTGACCAGACCATCAGGGAAAACCCACTAATAACATGTCCTGAACTACACACGTGTATTGTGGTTTAATAAGGATCAGAAGAAACAAACAGGCTGAATAGATGTTTATTCAGGGAGAAATAACTTACAACACAGACAGAAGAACATGAACACCAGCAGGTTCCTGGACCCAAGCATGCCTCTGAATGTTCTCTTGTCCCTGTGCATCAAGCAATAGAGTGCTCCTGGGGCCCTTCCTCTGACCTAGTTCCCCCAGGTAATGTCTGTCCCAGTCTCTACCAGCACATGCTGGTCCTGAACTACCTATGTAGCTTTACTTGTTTCTTTTCCCATGCATGTGATAAAATACCTGATTAAAAACAACTACAGGGAGAAAGATTTTATTTGGTTCAGTATTCCAGGTTATAGTCCATCATTGTGGGGACATCAAGGCATCAAAATCTTAAAGCAGGTAGGCACATTACATCTAGTCAAGAGCAGAGGGCAGTTAATAAGTGAATACATAATAGTGTTTAACTCACTCTCACCTTTTCACTTGAGGCACCCATGAGATGGTGTTAACCTAGGGTGGGCATTAAATCTCTATTAACCCTATTTAGAAAATCCCACACATACATGCTCATGGGCATGTCTAATCAGAATAATTCTTCATTATAACTGGATTCTGTGGTGATTTTGTGTTGTTGTGTCAAACTGACAACAAAACATATTAGTACTTTGCTCCTGAATATCCTGCCTCAGCCTCCTTAGTTCTGGAATTATAGGGGCCTGTCATCATAACTGGTGGCTAATATACATTGAAGGAAGGTGAAAAGAATAATTCATTGTGTTCAGATAAAGTATTCTACTATGGATCAATAAAATATTAATGAACAGAATTCTATTGTTCCTCTGCTTTACAGACTGGTATGCATTTTTTATATTCTTGATATAGTGCTTGCAGCCAAATGGATTTACAAGGTCCCACTAGCTGCTCTGATTCACTCACTTTGCACATTGCAAACACAAATGGCTTGAGTACAAATAGGTATTTTATTCCATAAGAATAATTTTTTACATGTGATGTCAGGCTCTCATCATTTCTGAAAATTAGAAGAAAGCATAGCAAATTTGTAGAAATATGGAGAAAGTGGGGTGACTTAAAATAGCAGCTCTTTTTTTTCACTTTTACTAGCAATTTGTTAATGTTATCTATCTGAATCTGCTACATAAATTCTCTTCATTACATCTTAAAATAAGGCTTTCTGACCTTTCCACAGAAATTACATGGTTTTTCTTAATGCTTTTCTAGACTACACTTCCAGCTTCTTGTCAAAATTCTGAGAGTTTATGAGTTAGTTTTGTTCAGCCCTTTCTTCTAATCATTGTGATCCCAGAAGGCATGGTGGCAATAGATGCATTAAAACTCTGCAACCTCTCATTACTCCAGTGGTGTGATTCAGTTAGATAGTCCTCACAAATGGCTTGTCATACCTAAACAAGAATTGTTGGAGCAGACAGGTACTGAACCCTATAACTTGTTCAAAGCTCAAAAGAATAATGTGACTACATTCACTTGATAACCATTTTACTGTTATAAGACCTTCCAGGGAGATGCAGGGTTGGCTCAGCAGTTAAGAGGACCCGTTGTTCTTCCATGGCACCTGGGTTTCGTTCCCAGCACCCACATAGGAACTCACAGCTATCTGCAATCTCACTCTAAGGAATCAGACACCTCTTGTCAACTCTGTGTACATTGCCTACACTCATGCAGTCAGCGATGTTCACATGTAAAAATAACAAATAAAAGGCAAAAAAATAAATGAAGTGTTTTGAAGAGAGAATTTCTTTTTCTATGCCTTCTCTATGTGTATTCCTTTCTGTGCCAAGCTTCAGTGCTATAAATGAAACAGAAAGGAAGGTTCTGTTCCATTTTACCTTTTCAATAACTTTAGCAAGAATTCATGGAAGATGTTATAGTTCTATTGAACACATGAGACACTGGGAGTTCACTTATGTTGTATTAAATTATTCAAGGTTATGTGTTTAGTTAACATTGGAATTCAGGTGATAGGGGATGTCCTTCTGTATATATGTCTCTCTTTTTTGTTGATGAATAAAGCACTGTTTGGCCAATAGACCCAGAAAGAAAGTGGACTAGGAGATGAGGAGAATTCTGGGAAAGGTGGGCAAGAGGGAGAGACAGTGAGGAGACACCATGCAGCCAGTTGAGGAAGAAGTAATAAGTATGGATCCTTCTCATGAAAGATAAGACCATGTGGAAATACTTAGATTAATAGAAATGTGTTAATAATTAAGAGAGCTAGTCAATAAGAAGCCCTAGCCATCGGCCAACAGATTTCTAATTAATATAGTATCCATGGGTTTATTTGGGGCTGAAGAGGCTTTGGGACCTGGAGGGACAAGAAACTCCAGCAACAGACTTCAGGTAAATTAAAACAAACCCTAGAATGGTAAATACCAAATCCTAAAACATCATGCTCTATGTCAAGGAGCTTATATGACTGCAACTTCAGATTTGTTGCCTTTAACATATACCTATTTCTTGGGCTCTCTGTATGCAGCTCTCCTGGGCAAGTATCTCATGGTTTCCTGCAATGGCCTTTTGCTCTCATAGGTCTTCATGCTGGGAATCCTTAATATACATTGCCTGGCCTCAGCAATGCTCTGAAACAATGGTATTATGATTTACAATATCCTTTTTTCTTGTATCACCCTCACTTTCATCCAGATACCATGTGGATGACACTGCTAATTTTGGACACCAGCTTGGGATGCAACATTGAAACATATTAATAGCAGGTCAGACCTCTTTTTAATGTAGCTAACATTTTAACCATTACAGCTTTTCTTTAAGTACAAACCATGTCTGTAACATGAATCTTGGCAGTGTTTTTTTTTCCATTATAACTTTAAGTTTGTTATATTTTTCCACTATCTGTTCTTAAAACATTGTAGAGTGCATGAGAGTGATTACTAGTAACTGTATATTGCAAGATGTAGTAAAGAAACTGCTGACAGGACTGGTCCATAATATGATTAAGAAAAGGGGTATTTAATATAAATGTAAGGGAGAACATAGCAAAACACATCTAGGAGAGCCCAGAGTAGAGTAAGGAAAAAGTAGACTGAACATGGCCAGCAGACTAACATGGCTCGGGTTATGTGTGAAAGAAGAGGGGACAGCAGGAGCTAGAGAATAGAAAAAGCATAGTGAGAATAGCAAGAAAAGAGAATAGTGAGACTAGCTGAGTTATAAGAAGGATGAGTAGCTGGGGAGAGAGGAAAGGCCAGGGGACCAATATTGGTGCTTTGAAATTTACAACAAGTATTTATGGGTAGGGACACCTTGAGGCTAACATGGACTTTAATATGCTAATAAGTGCCAAGGGTATATGTTAATTGGAGAGACATCTGTCCCTTTTACAGGTCATACAGAGGAAATGTCTGCCAGATAGGGAACTGGCTTCACAAGTTCCTGAGGAATGCTGGATATTGTTCAGGTTGAGATTAGTTTTGGATATTTTGACTGCCGTTTGGCATTTGAAGAACTGGAGTTTCCCTTGGCCTTAACAATGTTAGGCTGTTTTAAAATCTCTTGCACCAAAGAAATTAGTTCCTTGCTTTAAATTTATCCCCAGACAAGTTCTTAGGAAAATAGCAAACAGCAGCCACATTCTTTGACAAAATATTACAAAGCACTTCCCAACCCCTGCACTAGTATTATTCCCCCTATAAAACTTATGCCTCCACAGTCTACATTGCACTCAGTATTATGTCTCTGCTCCTAAGAAGATAGCTAAAGCTCACTAAGCCCTGATTATAGCATTCAGGCCCTTTCTTATCCCCAAGTTCCAAAAATTAATATATTTCTCAAACAATCATACAAACAAATAACACTGTGGTCAGATTCTTCACTGCAATAACTCACTCTCTGATACCCATTTCTGTATCTCTCAGTATTGCATTGCTGTAATAAAATATCATGTTCAAGGCAACTTATAGGAAAAAGGATTTTATTTAAGCTCACAGTTCCAGAGGACTGAAGTAGAAGCAGGAATCTCAGAGATCACATTTTGAGCTATAAAAATTAAGCAGAGAGAACAAACTGGTTATGGCAACTCTCACAGTTAACCCCCAGTCATCCAGCGGGCTAACATTCCTAAACGTCTCCAAATAGAGCCAAGAGGTGAAGACCAAGTGTTCATGTGTCCAAAAATATGGGGAAACTATCATTTAAAGAACCATGTGGAGGGAATTTTTTAACTAAATTTAACTCTTCATTCATAATTTCAATTATAGTCAAAATATCACTAAAGTAATTTTAAAAGCAATGTTTTCTAAAATATCTATGGGTCCTTTGATAAATTTCCTGTCATAAAGTCAATGTTTGATTCAGGTGTCACAATCTGAATGAATGTTCCAGCATATGACAATAAGTACACATGATAATCTAGCCCCATGAAGAAAACATATCTGTATGTGTCATTCCTGGCCAGAGATGGTAGACATTTACATGTTCCAAAACTAAAGGCAATTACTTCATCATTTTCTGCATACTATTACTTTCTACATACTAAGTGAGTGTTGACCCATAAAATGCTATTTAATTATAATGAATTATGATAATTAATTTCAAAAGCAGACATTCTTCTGGAAAAAAAATCATTGTTCCCATGCAATTGGAATTAAAATGTTATACACATGTCTTGTAATTTATTAAGAACTTTTATTTTTGCCTAGCTAGTGTTTGAACATATGCTGGCTGACAAAAGAATTATCAAATTATTCCCATAGAAAGACTACATATTTTTAGGATAGCTGTTAAGGATTACTCAGTACTTGTTATTATCTAAATGAGTCTGATAGTGTCACTGAGAAATTGGAAGGTTGTGTATCTTTAATAGAAAAATAAATTGTACTATTGCATGCAGCTCCTCCAGTGTCTGTGGCAAAAACTTCAGGCGAGAACCTTGTTTCATCCTTACAAGTGCCTTGTTTTCTCTACACTCATGAAGAGAAATGTGCCTTTTTTTTTTTAAACATATGCTTTGAATGATGTCTTCTCTAAGCTTTTTGCAGTTTCTACCCTCTGTTCCATTCTGGTTGTCATTGTGTTAGTTTGAATTTAATACATACTCTCAAAATCAATGCTTTTGAGATAATAGGAGCCATTCGAGATGGAAGGAGAAGACTTCAGATCCCAAATCTTTATGAGTTGAAACAATTATAATGACCTTCATTGTTACAGTGTTTTGGATATGAAGTTTCCTAATCACAGGGAGGGGTGCTTGAGGCTGAGGGGCTCTGACCTAATCAGTGTAGTTATGCATTCATAGGTCCATGTCTACAAGACATTATGGAAGTTAGTGAAAACGTAAAAAGATGGAGACTTGCTGGAAGAAACAGATCACTGGGTATAGATTATTAGCCTGTACATGTTGGTATCCTCTGAACTAGAGTTAAAAGGAATGCGCAAGCTGGTATTGGTACAAACCACCAAAACATGAAGAAACAGAAGCTCAGAAAGAGGCTTGGTGGCTTGAAACAACACCGACCTCAGTAGACCCTGCAGGTCACTCACTGATCTAACCATCACTCAGTGTTGTAAATGTCATGCCACATTTGTAGCATTTGCTTTCATAATACTCCCCCACAAAAAAGTCAAGGCAAAATGTCTTCTATCTAACCTTTTGTGCGATATGGAGTTTTCATGGTAACAGGGGTGGAACTCATAAAGGACGTTAGCTATTCTAGTACCATATATTCCTATCCCACTAACAATTGCTGTTCTAAGGCTTTATACAGAATTTTTCACCTATCTGTGACACAGCTCAAAATGGTATTAGGATTCGCTGCGTTGGTTGTCATTGTCAGAGGCCACACATACAGCGCATAGAGCTCCTGTGAATTTTAGTAGGAAGAGACTTTTGGAAATTAGAGCACATAGCTGTTTACCTTGTTCTACACATATCTTTGCTCACTCAAAAGCCCATTGGGTCTCTTCATCCAAATTCTGCATAGCACTCATTTTCATGATGTTATACAGAGGGTGGGTGACCTGGGCAAGATGAGGTATACAAATACCAGTGTACCAAAAACCCCAAGAATACCTACAAAGGTTTTGCATTAATAGGCATGGGCTATTGAGAGTATTTTTAATGCTTGTCAATTAATGTGTTTTCTAACTGACTGCAGTATTATGTAGAATTATATGGTCATTCTGGGCACTTGAACCTAATCAGGATTGATTTCCTTCCCTCACCCTTTGAGGTGCATGTGTACGTCTCATTGAGCTTATACCCATACATAAGCATAGTCTCCACACTCTCATCATAGAAATTTTTCTTTGCAACAGATGCAGACCATTACAAAAAAAAACAAAAAAACAAAAAAACAAAAAAACATAAAAGCAATCAAAGTGAAGAGTTGTAGAGCCCAGTCACAAAGGATATGTCTACAAAACTACAAAACACTCTCATACCAATGATTCGGGAAACATTACAGAAGGACAGAAAGAGTGTAAGAACCACAGAATGTAGGACTTCTCTGTATGATTGTATCTTTTAGTAGCATTAGAGACTCCACCATAAATTCTCACAAACATGACCACCCAAATATGAGATGCACAAGGATGACACCAACACACAATGCAAAACTGTATAGGGAAAAGCCCATGAGGCCTCAGGCCTACATGAAGAACTACAGACAGGGGAAAGCTGAAAGTAGTTGAGGTGGCCCTCCCCTGGGAATAGAACACTGATTGTCTAGTGCCAAACAGCATACTACTTGTATGAAAACATACATGCAAGTAACATTATATGGACTCAACAGCTTATATTTAGGGATATATGTGTATATACAAATACACATCTGCCAGCAATAGCAATTAATGAGAAAATAGGCCTTGAATTATAAGGAAAGTGGAGAGAATTATATGGAAGGGTTTGGAGAGAGAAAGGGAAAGAGGAGAATATTATTTAAATTACAGTCTCAAAAATAAACAACAAAATATATTAACAAGATCCACAGTGACATGGAAATAACCCATCAATTGCACCAGCTAAGCCTAGCTGTATGCATGGGAGTCATTGACTTCTTAAACTCTTTGTGATCCAGGCCCTCTCTAGGAGTAATCTAGCTTTTGAATGGCTTCTGTAGTTTCCGCCTAATCGCCAGGCAATCTGCACTGTTTGATATTCATTTCCTTTTGGGTTATGTGTAACTTTACATTTGCCCCCACCATTAATGCTTTTATCCCTCATAACTGCAGTTGGAATTCCCAAACAGTAATCTTCAGGTTGTGTTCTACTAGGGAATCCACCTTCAAAATGTTCTTTCTTAGTGTTAGAGCCACGCATTATTCTCCTAAAAGGGACAATTACCTATACCCAGAATAAGTTTAGTGTGTCTTATATGTATAGTTTTCTCCCTGTACCTGTCCACACCATTCATTGGTACCAACACTTTTGTACGTCACTATGAGTAAGTGTCCATTCTGCTCCAGTATCCACTAAGGCCAATACATAGTGGTGAGAGACCAACAAAACTCCAGTTCAACATGATGCCTCTGGTCACCTTCTACGGCCTTCACTTGTGGGTAAACCTCACTACCATACAAAAGGAGAGCCTGGGAATAGTCTCAACCTGAGTAATATTCCTTCATAGCAAGGAGAGAAATAGAAATCATCTCTATATCTTGGTTACATATGCAGGTTAATCTGGTGGTGAACTGCTTGTCTTGGCTTTAGGCTAGCCACAGACACACCAATACATTGGCTTCCCCATCAATTTTGTCTAGAGACTCTGAGCTGTACTAATCTAGTTACATTTGTATTTAGGAGACACAGAGAAGCCGCATGGCCTGACAGCTCTCCCTTCGAATTCACTCCTTCACTCCTTCTTGCCTTAGCAATTTGTTAAATTACAACAGGTCTGATCTAAACCTTTGAGATCAGCTAAACCCTTGCTTCAGATCAATTATGTCCACTATGAAGCTCAGCCTCCCTTTGTCTATTGTATTCCAGTCTCTAATGTTCATGGGGATTTCAGCTGGGGAGAGTCAGGTGCCTCAGCTGCAGAGATTCAGGTACCCTTGATGGCTCCTATGAGCAAATCCATCAGAGACTGAGTCTCCTCATGTTGCTCTAGATTTGATGCCTTTGTCTCAAGGAGGGATGGGTGGTTATATAGCTCATTCTTTCTGCTTCTGTAGAAGGGATGAAACTTTCCCAAAACCACATAGATGGAGCCTCTATTTCTTAGCATCCTCTGTCTTACATACACCCCAGGGCCTTTCCAAAGCCATGTGGAGTATTGACAGAGTTCCATCCAACAGGTAAATAGGAGCCCTTAGATACTCTTAGATACATTGAGTCTAATGGCCATACCTTCCCCTCAAGAGGGAGTACAAACAGTCAACAAGCACATCTAGAGTATTTTCTTTCAAAGAGGTAATGTTGAACTCCAAAAAGATGGTGATTGTTTGTAGGGAGCACAGTTACTCACAACATTAGCTGAAATAATAGATGAGAAAATAGTTTTCATATATTTTAGAATTTGTAACCCATGGCATAAATAGGAGTTTTTCCTAGGCTGGTGTTAAACAATGTTGAGTAAATATCTATTTAGCATATTTGACTACAAAGCTGTGAAAGACAAATATGAACTTTAGGAAAAGAAAATCATACATAAGTATTAACATAGATAAAGACAAAGCAAACATAAATTGAAGAATAAAGAATTGATTTCTGTGGAAAATTATGGAAAAAGTGATTGTAACCTACTAAAGAATATTTGCAAAAATAATTGTATTTATACCATACTTTGAAATATAAGCTTATTTAAAACAGAAATCCAAGAGATTTCATGAGCAAAACAAGCAAATAAAACTCACAGATCTGGGGTTCAGCAATTATAACTAAAAAGATAGAGAGTGTGTCTGTGATAAAAGTATGGGATTTCTCAGGGCTAGTCAACAAATAGCTCATGTGGGCTGCTGACATCACCATCGGCAGATCATGAGATTACAGCATGAATTCTGTGCAGTTAATTCTTGAGTCATTAAATGGCATAAATTTGGAAACTTGAATACTTCAATATAAGGAAGAATAAAATATCAAAGAGTTTCCTTGATGCATTCCTGCTCTTTCTGATTGCATAGTGAAAAATCACAGTATGACTAGAAAAGTAGATAAGTATTTATTAATACTAGGCTAATGACATATCATGTAGATTATCATTGTCTGCAAATATTTTTAATTTACTAGGCATTTTACTAAGAGGGAGGAAAATATATTTTGAATCACAAGACAATATTTTTGGCATGCTTAGCATTTATCATTTATGAGTACAGGTTATTATTTCTATGAGAACAGCTTATTTTTATCTGAAAAAAAGTATGAGTCATGTAACTGGGAGAGTAATCTTTAAATCTCTGGATTTTCTATGGCAAAAGATAAGACTTACAAAGTCAATACCACCTTACATCAAAATCTTAGTTTTTGAAAATGAAAGATAGGTTTTGAGTAGTAACTCCATTCACTGTGTTTCCTCAACCATACCACAGAATAAACAGGACAAAAAAAAATGGAAAAATATAAAAACACTCAATATTCTAATGGACTTGGTGTCTTTTAATATAACATTACTTAGTTTTATGAACAAATGATGTTCATAAAATAACATATAATTTTTATTTATGTTGATAAATCCATAGAAGAAAATCAGGTAGACATTTCAACATATTTTAAATTATAAGTAGGTAAATATTACAAAGTAAAATGATATATATTGAGATGTACATGTAAACATGGAAGGTATATAGGTGTGTGTGTGTGTGTGTGTGTGTGTGTGTGTGTGCATGTGCACGTGCGTGCACACATGCATTTGTGTATGGACAGAGAGACTTGTGAAAGTATATATATGGCCTAAATATATTTTTGATTGACACATAGAAGTTATTTGATGTTTAAACTAATGTAACATGAATTAAATAACTATGTTTAACATTGAATAATATTCAGTCTTCTGTGAACAATTAATATATTTCTCTCCTTATCTTATCACTTAAATTCACAATATATTACCTTGAGTGTTTTATTCCTCTCTTGATTTAAAATGCCTCAAAAATATTAAGGTCACAAGTACCTGAACAGTAATTCCTCAAAGAAGATTTCAATGAACCTTCTTGCCTTGGTAGGTCCTGTCAGTAAATCTCAGCAATGGAAGGCCACATTCCTACTAGGAGCCACAGCATAAGCCTCTGTTTAATGTGTTGGTGTTTGATGTCAGTTCCAGTGGACTGAAGGTACCTCAAGGTCAAGTACCTGACTTCAATTTATTTCCAGAGCTCAGAATAGATTCTTGAACTTCCTAAAATACAAAAAACATCTTTCAAATGTTATTTTTTTCTAAAAACTCAATGATTTCATGTGAGAAAAGACATAATTATGTAAATGAATATTGTGATGATATATACAAGTACTCTCACACATATACAATGACATGAATGTAAACACACACACACTCATGAACACACTACTTACATAAACTTGGGGGAAAAATAAAAACTTAAATTTCATTTTTAGTTGTTCTCCAGTTTGTGAATTCATGCTGCATAAAAGGCACTGTGTTAGCTTTTATGGGAAATGCAATGTTTAGGAGTTATGGCTATTCATTAAAAGAATGAATAATTAGGTGGAAATATAAAGAAGATAGAAAAGTTGTAATTCATGTCAGGATATGACAATTGCCATTATTGATTTGATCCTGCAGTCTTGTCCAGCTTTCTTTTTTACTTCAACCCATAGTAATGTATGTCATGTGTTCATATAAAACGACGACAAAGATGTCACAAAGCAGTGTTTTGCCTTCACACTGTATATATCCTTTAATGCTTTCAGTTGTCTCTTCTTTCTCTATGCTTATTAAGAAGGTATTCGTTCATTAAGTCCCATTCACAGAACAGTAATAGTTGACAACTTGAGAAAGCAAAGCTATGTGTCTAAATTGGTGCAACCAAAAGTAATCAAACAAAGCCACACCATGGATAGAAAATCAGTTTATCAAGAGAAAAAACTATGTGAATAGTGGAAGACAGCCCTGAGCTGTAAAATCTTGTTGGTTTATATAGGTATTTGTTAAGGGGTAGTCAGCTTGAAAGCTGAAACAACCAGGTGATTATCATAGGGACACTTTCAGACAAGAGGGAATGACAGTTGCAGTTTGGAACATTCTGTCAGCCATTTAGGGCTTCTGAGAAATGTTTTAGCTTCTGTTTCCTAGAAAAACCTAACTCATGTAGGAACTAGGATGCCACTCTAAACTTTTGTCATCATCACTGGCATTTTGGGTCCCATTTTGTGGCATGACAATCCTTTTGTTATTGATAATAAAGGAGATGATTCTTCTCCAGCTACTCTAGCTAAAAGGGGATGTTTAAAAGGAGGTTCCAGAATGGTGGTCCAAAATAGGACCTCAAGACCTGGGGAAATTCCATCAGAAGCATCTGGTTCACTAATCATTGGGTAAGCTCATTCATTCTTTCCTGAAATAATCTGAAAAGACAGAGGGCAATCATGACTATGAGGCGCATGGAGATCAGAGGGCCAAGGAGAGGCACAAGCCAAGAAACCACAAGAGACCATATTCTGTTCCCAGAGGCTGGATTCTGCATCCCAGCATTTAGGTTTTTTAATCCATTGCTTTACCTTGCCAGGTTGATTTACATAGTATCAGCATTATTTATGGAGAAAGAGACAAGTGCCTCCTTTCTTGGCAGTCTCCAGTTTTGTGGAACCATCAAGGCTATGGAGGTGAGATGTTTTGGAATCAGCAAGGCTGAGTTAGATTCCTGGATAGTGTCTCTTGTCTGAGTGGAGAACCACTGAGTTAGATACAGACTATGACACAATATACACTGTTCAAGCCTGCAGAAACCACCAAAATTGCCAGGCTGACTACAATCATGACTGGATAGCTATTGCCAGGAAAGAGAGAGAGAAAGAGAGAGAGAGTTTTGAAGAGTATATTGTTCTCCTTCATTCTTCATTGTATAGTGTGAGCCAAGGAACTAATAAAGTTGGGAATCAGGGACCAAGAGTGGATACTTTTATGCAATGAAAGAGTTTGGAGTGACACCAGAAGAAGGTCCCCTCTTTGGCTAGTAAGGGTTTTGAAATGCAGATGCTAGTATACTAGATAAAGGGCAAGGCTCCCGTAACCTTGTTGAACAGTCAATCCCTGGGAGCCTCCAGGAGTTTGAAAGCACTGGGATAAATGAAGAGGTACAAATGGTCTTGGGTTTGCATGGAGTATATTTTAGGGTCATTTTTGAGAGTGGTATACATTCCCCATCAGCTATGGCCACCACAAGAGATAGCTACAGAGACAGGAGAAGCAAGAAGTTGTGTTAATGGACCCCTTGTCACTACTACATTGGTAGAGAAGGTAGAGTCATTTAGGGTAGTCATTCTTGAGGTGGGATTAAAAGTTTAGAAAGTTCCAAATCTAGGTTATATCATGATTGTTCAAAGACCACAACTGTGGTGGAGAGGGGTGTCTCAAGGAATCTATAGATTACCACCCATCTCTGAGTGACAACTGAAGATTAGGCAGAAGTGGAATTAAGGAAAGACTTATTCACACACACACACACACACACACACACACACACACACAAGACAAACTTAGTTTTCATAGAATACTGAAATTTCCATGCTTGCTGCTTTGCCTGAGTGGTTGGAAAAAGAGAGAGACTTCCCATCAGTGAGGTGAAGAAAGAGCCCATATTAGGTGTCCTCAGGGATAGCAGGCAAGAGAGATTTTAAGTTTTAGTGGTCCTGTTGACTGAGATTAGTACTTAAAGGAGAATGATCTGAACTCATTTGAGCTACAGCAAATTGATCCATGTAGTGACTTCTTGAAGCGTAGCTACCATTCTGGTATGAAGAGGATGCTCAAATATAGAAGTGTCTAGCATGGGCTGAGGGTCTGTGGGAAAGAGACTTTCAAATAAGCTTTGTCTTTTTGTAAAATGGTTTGGGTGATAGTGCAGTAAGGGGCTAGTTTGACAAGTCAAAGTGGGACAGCTGACCTTCCAGTGCTCTGTCTGTCTTTCTACAGTTTGTTAGGATACAGATGATGTGAAGGGTAGTTATTTGCCCAGTGGCTGCCATTACCACACTTAAAGTAGGCCTCAAATAGGGTTCATTCCTTCCCTGTCTTCTTTGGAGGTGGCATCAAGGCTGCATGAAGCTAGTATTTCTGACTACATGGAAGGCAAGTTTGGCTTTTATTCTGCCCCTCCCTTCTATTAAACACACTAAATGACATATGCAATAGATCTCTGTGAGTAGTTTGTGGGCTACCATGCATCCTTAGTTTTCTTATGATGTCAGGGGCTAGGAGAAAATGGGAGTATTGAGAACAAGCATGCCCTCTTGAGCCTTTGTGTCTACCTTAGTAAAGATGAGCCTCTGTGATCCAGGTGAGGATCTTGGCAGGATTTCCCTCTGGCCTTTTTGTAACCTCTCTTAACTTGTCAAAATTGACTACTTCATGGGAGGGATTTTGGAGCACTGTAGGCAGAAATTCATTTTTCCCTAGGCTGCCCTGTCAGAGGACTGATTTTATGCATTCATTTTAACAGTTCCAGTGGGGATCAATATGATCATGGAAGTCTGGGTTGTAGATAAGGAAGGTGATGGCACTTAGAGAGGATGGAGTTAGTAGTGAGAATAAGTATAGGGTCAGTCAGTGGTTGAGGGGCCTGCAGAAGAGATTTAGGTGCTATTGACCATATTGGAGGATTTAATTGGGAAGATGCCATGTCCTCTGTCTAAATCAAACAGATAGAGAAACTGGGGCTTAAGATTATGGTAGGCGCTAGGAAGAAATTTTGCTTCTGCCCAGAGGATTTGATGTATATGTCCACAGACATAAAGGGAAGAATGAGAGTGAAGAGCAATGAGGCTTGGGTAAAAGGGAGTTAGGACCATTTGCTAGGGAGTTGGCAGAAGTCAGCAAGGTCAGTTATAATTTGGAAGGCCATCATGCTGTTTTTTGGCAATTGAGACTGATTATCAAGTTTGTACTGAGGCCAAATCATATTACAGAAAACAAGGAAAGAAAAGTATCATGGAATATTATTTTTTACTAGGCAAAGGTATATTACATTTATTTATGCTGTCTTTGTTAACAATGTAAAAGTGTGTTACCTTTGTTTCACCTTGTTTGCCTAAGGCACCTGATTGGTTCAATAAAAAGCTGAATGGTCAATAGCTAGGCAGGAGTGTATGCAATAGGCAGGGCTGACAGATAGGGAGTAAACAGAGGAGAAGAGAGAAGAGAATGAGGGAGAAAGAGAAGGACATGCCTAGGACCAGATCAGATAGCTGTCAGACAGACAGACCCTAGAAGCAGGGAAGTAGGACATATAGAAAGAAGGAAAGGTAAAAAGATCTGAGGCAAAAATTAGATGAAGAGAAACTGGTTAAGTAATAAGAGCTAACAAGAAACAAGCCTGAGCTAAGTACAGTATTCATAACCCTGTCATAATTTGGGAGCTGGTTTGTGCCCCAAAAGAAAGCATGATACAGAAAACAACATAGTATGTTGTGTAGGAAAGTGTGTAGGAAAGTGAAGCAATAAGAGAGATAGACTCAGAACCCAGTGCTGAATGTGATAGATGGCAGAGGCCAGCAGAAGTAAATGATCCACACCACAGAAAAGTGAGTTGTCTATATTGTTCAGTTAAAGGAGGAACCTCGTTTTCAGAGAAGGAGCCTGACAGCTCTCCTAGTTCTAGGCAACAAATGTAAGAAGGCACGGGAAGCCACCAAACAAAGCTACTCTGTTGATAACAAACTAGTGAGTAAAAGCAAAAGGCTACTGGGCTCCCTTGGGTAATAGAGGACAGTGCCCAGTTGTAAAAACATGTTGAGTTTATGCAGAAGGCAGCTTAACAGCTGGGACAACCAAGTAGTTAGCTTGAGAACTCTTCCAGAGAAATGAAGCCCTTAAGTACTTCTGAAAAAAACACTTAAGTTTCTGTTTCCTACCAAAACCTAAACCAGGCAGGCTCCAGAAGGTGACTGCTTGATCTGGTCTATCATGGTTAAGATGCACATCATGATGTATTCCTTTAAAGTAATATGTTATTTAGTTATCTTTCCTTCATGTGAGTGTGCTAAATTACTGACTTGGACGTTCTTGCAGTGAGGATGCCCTCTTCAGCACATGAGGCCATCAAGTGAGAAGGGTCACCTCCAGGCATGGACAGTCAGGTCCGTTTTCACCTGAGTATTACAAATGTGCTATCATATTTTGTGTCCTATGATGTGAAATGCTTGGGAAATCCTGCCTTCAGGATTATTTTGGCATTAGAGATACAATTATGGTTCCTACATTCCTCAGTGAACAGCTTAGAGCAGATGACATTTTTGGAGCTCTGTCAATCAGGACTAGTGCATAAACTGTGACTCATACCTTGACACTGTGTATTCAAGCAAAAGTTTTTCCTGAAATTCAGAGCCTAACTTTCAAATACGTGCTTCAGGGTACCTGCTATTTTGTATGTGACTATTTTAAGAACATTGACAGACTTACTGATGATATCTACTTTACAGAAATTTTCATTTAAAAATAAATGTCTCTGAATTGGACAAAATGCAAAAATTTTATAAGCTGGTATGACATAATATAGAATTGCAAAAACTCTTGCCAAATGTTGATTTGTCTGAAATGCAATGACATTATGCTATTTGTAAACAATAAAATAATTATAATGTAAATATAGAATCAACTCTCTCAAACAAGTCTGCATACATTTTCTAAAGATAATCCAAAACATCACGTAGGAAGAGGAAACATACCTTATAGTTGTCTCCGCTAGTGTCCTTGTTTTCAGTATATCACTTATTCAGAAAAGCAATATTACCTTGTAGCTAAAGAAATAATGAGAAAAAAATCTAAATTTTAACTCCTTTCTATTATTAAGGTCAAATACTTTCAATTTTACAAATAAATTGCAGGGTGACTTTAGTACTATTTTCAAGTAACTCTTATTCCTTTGGTCAATGCAATATATTGTACGTGAATAATTACATTTTGATAATCATACAAAATCTCATTACCTATCTTCATCTTTAATGTATAATGAATTTCAGATGAATGAATGAATGAAAGAAATATAAGACGAAAGTTTAAGAGGATATAGTTGGAGATAATTCTGTCATTTTACAAATTCAGTAAATCTATGAAGTTGATGTTCTTGCTTGATTTGCTGATATAAGAAGTTGTACAGTATTTCTGAAGTTTCAAACTAATATATATATAATATTTCATGTATCTTACTAACACCAAAGTCTGAAAAAAGAAAAAAATTCTCTGGAAAATGTCTGATATACATTTTGTTTGGATCAAAAGCTCACTCGGGATCACCTAACTTGTATCAGTGTAGTAACCACTATTTTTGTAGAATGCATACATTCTACATATATGCATACATTTTGAAGATTTGGGATTAGGCATTTTAGTCATAGTTGATCATCCTGGCTTCACTTTACATATTCAATTCTAAGTATGTTTTGTTGCATCCTTTTTTTCTGTTTTAAATATTATTTCTTTTCATATCCTTTACATTGCTAATACCCATGATGGTTGAAATGAAATTCCCTTCCAAGGCTTATGCATAAAGCCTATTTTCCCAGCTGTGGAGAAGCTTTGAGAGCTTTAGAAAGTGAAGTCTCATTGGAGGAAAGAGATCCTTAAAATCTCCTACTTGGAACCTCCCTGTCTCCTTCTTAGCCTCCATTATGTGATGTCCTATTTTTAATTCAAACAAACCCTCTGAAACTATGAGAATAAATTAAATAAACAAGTCATCACTTTAAGTTGTTTACATTGGATTTTTTTTACAGGTTATTAAAGTAGTTGGTCATCCTAGCTCTAGCTCCAACTCTGTTCCCCAATGATTCATGTAACTACAAACACTCCTTAGGTACATTAACAGAAGTTCTTTTCATAGTGACATGACTAACTACCTAAAATATTGTATATTGATATTTAAGAATCATTATACAAAACCACATAAGAACTCACACGGTCATGAAAATAATTTCAAAAGCACAATTTCTTTTTTAGATGCTTGGATGGCTTATAGATCTCAGTCACTAAATGTTTTATTGAATTACACCTCCAAATGGGTCATTGGAATGGTAATATATAGGATATAAGATAGATAGTTAGATAGATAGATAGATAGATAGATAGATAGATAGATAGATAGATAGATAGATAGATATAGATATGAGTGTAGTGCATAGTTTTCCTGTCCTGTTCACTTTCTTCCTGACCCTCCCGCTGCTTCTAAATTACCACACAGAGACTTAGTATTATTTATAAGTGCTAAGCTAATAGTTTAGGCTTATTCTAACTAGCTCTTACTTTTTAAGTTAACCCATATTCCTTATTTATGTACTGCCATGTGGCAATGCCTTTATTAACATGGCATACTTATCTTCTGCTCCCTCTGCCTCTGCCAGAGACTCTGACTCTGCCCTTTCTCTTCCCAGAATTCTCCTAGTCTGGCTCTCACATTAAATCTTTTTCCTGTCCAGCTATAGCCCAATTGGCTTTTTATTAGCAAATGAGAGTACTACATATTTATAGTGTAGGAAAAGATTGTTCTACAGCTCATGTGTCTACTCAATAATCAACAATAGATTATAATAAACAAATTAATGGATCAAAGTTTGAGAATGAACAAAAATTATCAAATAGACTCAAAATAGCAGCTATAGTCCTGATCCTATGACTTCATTAATAAGTCAAATGATACATAGAATGGGAAAACTGAGGTAAAACATAAGGATCTCTGAAGCTATTGGTTGAGTATCCTGAGTCTCATTGTATCAGGTCTAAATATACATATACATATATTCATTTACATACATACATACATACATACATATATACATATTTGCTTCTGGTTTTCTTATTAATTAATTAATTTATTTATTTATTATTTTACCTATCAATTCCAGTTACCTCTCCCTCCCATCCTCTCATGCCCTTCTTGACCCTCCCATCCTATTCCCCACCCACTCCATAGGGAGGGTGAGCAGGCCTCCATTTTTTGCTGATGTTCAAAATGCTGCCCATGAGGCATCGATTGCACAAAAGAGCTATATCACTGATGAATGATCTGTGTTTAATGTCCTAATAATTATATAGGAGTTATGACATTTTCTACCAAGTCATGGTTCATAAATCATAATTAGGTTTTCATTTATTGTAAGCAAGATATACATACCAAGTATTTTCATGTGGCTCATAGATGCCAACTATGCTTCCCACCATAGCTACCGTTAGGGCTTAATTTGACCGTTTCTTTTCTTTACTCATAAGACACACCTGTCCTTGGGAGAAAGATGCAGTATATTACTGTTAATCTTCTACTTGTTGTTTTCCTTGGACCATAGTGGGAAGCATTCACTTCTTCCTGGCATCTCAGTAGTCTTATACTTAGAGAGAGAAGTAGATGATATTGCAGAAGGAAACCTGTTATAACAAGTAAATCTAGATTTATCTATCATTTATACCATATAATTTATGTAATCTGCTGGGTATTTGAACACCTCAGGAAAAATTAAAACTGCTTGTAAGTTTTCATGTGATAAAAAACTATGTAATCAAAAATAAAATAGAAAAATAATCAATATTTCATTATTAGGCCTTGTAGATAAGCCCCACTGTAAGCTCTGCTTCAATCTAATTAATGTATATAAATATTTAAATTATCTTCTAACTGACCACATTATCTCTATACAACATTGGTGAAATAATCAGTAGCTATTCTGGTACAATAACATCTCTTTTGGAAAGATATATTTAGTAATTCAAAATTAAAATGTCACATATTACCCAAATCTATTTATATGAATATATAAAAATATGACAAGGTATCAACTGAGAATATAAAAATTGTATTCCTCTCTAGAATAATAGCAAGTAAGCACAAGACCTATTTTATAAATGATAGAATTATCAGAATGGACTGGTAGACCCCTATTAGAATGATAATGCATGATTTCAGCTTTTTTCCCCCATAGAACTCCTTCTTGTTATGTTTTTATTTATTTAACAGGGTATAGGTTAGGGTCTAGATAAGTGGTTCAACTGATAAAAACTCTTATTCTTGCGGGTCACTTGGGTTTGTTTTGCAGCACTCACAGAGTGACTCATAACTACTGGTAAACCTCCCTCCAGAAGATCTACAAACATTGTCTGACCTTTGCACGCACATGGTACATCGTGGTTATGTAGACACACATACAGGCAAAACACTCACACACATAAAATAAATAAATCTCAAAATGAGTTTATATTCTAATGGGTTTCATGATGAAGCTTCCAGACACACAGCATTGTATCCTGTTTATACATACCTCCACACTTCTTCATCTCCATCCATATTTAGAGGGCTTCTTTATTTCACCATAGTAGAGAAAGCATCAGATACAGGGTCTTTGTTACACACACATTTCCTTCTGCTGTTCCAATGCCTCTTCTGTTTCTTTTAAACCTACTTTTTCCCTACAAGTCAGCTTCTACTTTCACTTTTAATATTCACACACACACACACACACACACACACACACACACACACACACACACACACACACACATAATACACACTTTCTCCATGTGGGAGAAAATACATAACCTTCAACCAATTTTCTTGAAAATGGTGCAATTTATCTTTTCTTTAGAATATATCCCAAAACTAGCAATCAGTTACAAAACTGTTCTACCATTAGATTTTTCTGTATTTAATTAAATTGTTTTGATTATATCCTTATACTTCAAGACCATGGATAGAAAAGGATTACATAATTTCAGGTTTCATTTACTACACAGTGCTGAAACTATCATACTTTAGTTAAGAACAGGTGGGAAGGAAGAGGGAAATATAGAAAAGAAAAAAAAAGGAAAGAAAAGAAAAATTATAAAGAAATACCAATACTCATCAGGGTTGTTGAGCTATACTTTGATATTTTTTAATGCACTAATAATAAATCAAGAGGAAAACTTCAACCTAAGTCTATTTCATTATGGAAAGAATAAACTAAAATTATAAATCATGAAAGAAAATAAGTAAAAAATCATTTTAATGGAAAGAGTAGTTGGCTGTATTTGGACAGCACCACTTAAAGAAGGTGGAGACTTGGAGATCTTGCTTAAGAAGTAGGGAACTAAAGTAGTCAGTGTCAAATACTAAAACATGGCAAAATGCAACTGAAAAAAAAGATAACTTATGAAGTAAGCAAGTGTTAAATAGAAATAAACCATTGGCACACTAGATATAAAGATAAGTTTCTTAAAGAATAAATAACCTTTTTGATTTGTTTGTTTTTTAAGAAATAGGAGCTCATGATTGACCACATCTAGACAACTGCTACCAATGATCTCTTGGAAGAAGGAGAACTCACCCTGTATAGAAAACAATCAAATTAAAACAAAGAAAACAAAAAAAAAATGATGAAAGAAAGAGAACGGCTTGATTTTAAAATTGAGGAAATAATTTGTGTCAACAGGATTATGCTACTCTGAAGGCAGTACTGATAGTATTTTCCCAACCTTTTGAAGTTTAAAATTTCATAATATATAGTTTATATGTTCAAATAGGCTCAGCTTTTTGTTTGATGACAACTGTTGTATACATGATTGAATTTAAAACTTACCAGAACAAAAGCTGACATATATTGTCTTCTGTCTGTAAGTATCTCTTCGTTATGCTAGATTCCTTTTGCTCCAATTTTCAACTTAATGTAATCCCATTTGTCAATTCTTTTGGCTATTTGTTATGATACTTCATTTTATAAAGTTCTTATTTATGCTGTGTCTTAAAATGCTAAATTGTCACATACCATTTGTTAAAGAGGTTGTGGTTTTTCACTAGAAATTGTTGACATCTCTGTCAATGTTATGTAGCATTTTCCTCTGAAATGGAGCTTTCTATCTTGGATTGAAGTTTGTACAGTTTTAGGAACTCCTAAAAAGCATTTATTAACATTAAGAAAGAAAAAAACTCACACAATATCAGGAAGACCTTGAGAGTCATTAGTACCCTTCCCTCAAAGTTATATAAGTAGTAAGACTGTCTAGGTGAGTTTCTCCAAACTCTTGACTACATTCATGTTGTGTAGAGAGCATCAGCCACGCACCTTTTGTGTATTGGTACCTAGCTTGGAGATGCATTTCAATGATGCAGATGTCTTTGAATCCATGATGTTATGAGAAACCTGTGTGAAATATGCACCAATAACTAGTCATAGTAAACTCATCTTATATGACCTCAAAATGTTCCTTTCCCTGTCCCCTGCTGCTCCTGTGTATGTAAATCAATTGTCCTTGATAGTCTTGCCCCAACCAATGACATACCACCACATGGATCCAAGGATCCAACTGGCCTTCATACTGGGGTATAACTATCCTCTGCTTCTTCCCCAACTGACAAACTGTCCATTGACACAAATTTCCCCCACCCACATACCCTTACCCATACCTCACCTTACAACCCAGATTAGGTTAAGGTGCAGTAGTCCTATTATACCAGGAAATAACAGGACTGGAGTCTGGTAACATATCTGATGCCAATTCATTTTAGTGTGGTACATTTATGGGGCATTTTCCAATATGGTTACCTTTCCAGTGTGGTATGGAAGAGTGTACCTCTATGCTGAAGTAGTGGTAGCAGTGTTAATGAAACAGCTAAGAAGATATATAACTGAAGGATGGTGTCTATCAATGGGACATCTTTTGGAGAAATGCCAGGATGACTAACTTCCTCTAGTAAGTATGTCTCCTTGAAGAATGGAATCCATTTTTTGAGTACAAGGATATCCTCCTCCCAATAGCTGGAGGACTGAATGATGTATTACAATTTCCAGAAGAAGTATGGGAAAGAATATTAAGCAAGCTATGGGATAAATTGTGTTTGATTTGTTGTATGCAATTAGACATGCTATTGAGGCATATCTGCCTTTTAAAAAACAACTATCCATAGTATGAAAATAATAAGAATGTGAAAAATCATGTGGTTACTACCCTCCACATTAGTCTCTGAAATGAAAAGGAAAATGGAAAAAATGTGAATAAGAGATGGTTTGTTGACTTGCAATTTCTCAGAGTTCCAAGATGAATTGTAGATTAGGTTTATAATGTGACAAAGCAGTTAGGAGTTGGGGAAATGAAAGCAAAGCACACTAACCTGTCTCACTGATTTATTCAAAGGCAAATGTGGCAAGGTTTGTGTCACCCACAGTATCCAGGGAAAAAACTAACAGAAAGTCAAATGTTCATTGGAAACGCTAGAGAGCTGCTAGGATGCTTTTTAACTTTGTTAAGCAGTTTCTAAAAGGAAAAAAAATCATGAAGATAAAAGGGCCTAAAAGTGATGGTGTGGATACCCCTCTCCCCCAGGTTATGTGGGGTAAAGTATACTGGCTGAATCCTGTTCATCCTGAACAGGCCACTGCAGAAGAGATGACACAGAGAGTAAAAGAGAAAAAAGGTCAGAGGCAGTGGGCAATATAAAAAACCATGGTCTTTTACATTCAGCAAGG